>NC_054833.1:38668358-39293358 GCF_018345385.1 Vulpes lagopus | reverse complement strand
TGTCAGTCATTAGTATTTATAGGACCAAAGTCATTTTAAGGATGGTTGATCCACAAATTTTTATTTATAAGATCTCTTTTTAGTGAGAAATGATTCTTCATGCTCCCACATAATAGGATCATAGTGTTGAGTGATTAAGAATTAGTATTTTTAAAATTACAGATACTGACATACATTTTTTAAGTGGCTATATGTATTTAGGCACTGTTATTTATTCAGGGATTGGTGCACACGGGGATTTGCAGATCCCTCATCAAGTCTGAGTCCATAGTTAAGGAACCATGGCCTCCTTGCAATCAGTCCACTGTGTTCTGTGGAATAGTAGGGTGCAGTGACATGTCATAAGGTATTCTATGACAAAAGGCTCTGAGACCAAACATGTTTGGAATATGCTGCATGAAATAGTTAAACCATTTTCTCTACTGCAGGACATCTTGGAGTATTTATAATGCAAATATGTGCAGTGACTCTCCAAAAGATAAGATGCTGCTTTTCCCATACATTTTTGACAAAAGGTGTGTGTGTGTGTGTGTGTGTGTGTGTGTGTGTGTGTGTGTAAGAGCACCTATAGCAACTTGAGAACATTAGCACTTGGAAACTCACTTTCACCAGACCTCTTTTCACTGGCAGAAATGCTCAGTAGCTTCTAAAGTAGCTATCTAAAATTCCCCTGCTGCTTTACTACTGACACCAACACTGCTGTTGCCCTCCTTGCTACCTACTTTAGAGTGCCCCTCTTCTTAAGATACTACAGCCCTTTAAAGAGGCTTCCCAAAGGGTTGCCTCACTCTCTGAGTTTATAGACTCTCCCATGAGGAAAGTTGAAGAAAGTTCCCAAGGCCTCAAAGAGTCTCCTGTATGTTCTATGTGAGTATTCCTTTCTGCACACCACAACGTTGTGACTTAGAATGATCTAGCCACCTTGACTCTTACCTTCCCCCAGGCAAATTTCCTTCCTATCCCAGAAGCTGGAGAAATATTTTCCCCACCTCTTTTCAGTGTGCTTTAATTCCAGTGCCTTCTTATCCTGTTGACAATAAGAACACGAACTTCTCATCCCATAAGACTCACAGGAACCTGTTGCATGTTTCTCTGGATGGCAAACATAAACCTTTTTCCTATTCATTTGTTCATTAAACGAATATTTATAAAGTGCCTGAGTCAGACATCTGTGGAGTAGTAATAAGTATATTTTGGAGGTAGACAGCGTTTGGTAGAGTCAAGAATGAATTCCATATTACTAGTTTTGGCAGCTGGTGTGGAAAGTGGTACTGTTTACTAAGATGTGGAAGATTAGATTGGGAGAGGAAACAGGGAGGGGTCTGAGATTCCTTTGACGCATGTTAAATTTGAGATGCCTAAGGACTATTGACATGGAAATATTAGAAAGGCATTTGGAAATACAAGCCTGGGGGTTGAGAGATGTCTGGGCTGGTGATTTAGAATTCATCGGTGAAGATGTTCTTTAAATCTCTGGCAATAGACATGATCTAGGGACAAATGAGAAAGGACAAGGAAAGAAGAGGTCCTAGGAACCTTTGGGAACTCTTATTATTTGGAGGTAGGGCAGGGGAGGATAGACTAGTCAAGGAGACTAAGAAGGAGCAGCCAATGTGACAAGAAAATCAGGAACGAGTAATGTCCCAGAGGCTAGACAGAAGGGAGAGCTTGAGTGAACCAAATGCTACTGTGAGTTTAAAATGAAAACAGAAGTATCCATTGGTCACCCTCACAAGAATGGTCAGTGGAGAGTGCTGGAAAGAGAATCCACATTGGAGTCAACCCAAGAGGAAATGCTGAGAGAAAAAACAGAGACAACAAGTGTAGCAACTATTTCGAAGAAACTTTCCTGGGAGGGGATCCCTGGGTGGCTCGGCAGTTTAGCACCTGCCTTCGGCCCAGGGCATGATCCTGGAGTCCCGGGATCCAGTCCTACATTGGGCTCCCTGCATGGAGCCTGCTTCTCCCTCTGCCTGTTCTCTGCCTCTCTCTGCGTGTCTCTCATGAATAAATAAATAGAATCTTTTTTAAAAAAATAATAAAATAAAACACTTTCCTGGGAGGGGAACAGAAATATAAAGCAGTCAGAGAAGGGGTATAAAATGTGAAGTAAAGAAGATGGGAAATACTAGAGCATGTTTATGAGAATGATCCAATAGAAAGGAAGACATTATCAAAGCCTGAAAAGAAGGGGAAAACCAGAAGGTAGAAGACTTTGGGTGGATGAAAATAAAGAAATCTAGAACACAAAGGGAGGACCTGGCCTTTGATAGGAGGAGGGATACAGCCTCCATTTGAGCAGCAGAAGAAACAGGGACAAGTGCAAGTCTTTGGGGGGGGGGGAGGTGTAGATAGATAAATAAGTTCCTATTGATAGTATTTATTTTTACTAATGGTCTAAAGTGAGGTCATCTGCCTAGCAGGAAGGAAGGCAGTGATGTAGTGCATCCAGTCAGCTCAGTTGTGTAATTTTCTCTAGCAACACTCAGCTCCTCTGGTTCTAGCATAGTTAGGTTCACCCTCGGGAACCACACTTGGGAATATTTGCAAGGGGGTGGGTATAGACCATGGAGCCTAAACTCTATAGCACCCACTACCC
Organism: Vulpes lagopus; assembly: GCF_018345385.1. NCBI lineage: Eukaryota > Metazoa > Chordata > Mammalia > Carnivora > Canidae > Vulpes > Vulpes lagopus. Next base: position 39,290,759 of record NC_054833.1, on the reverse strand, counting down.
ACTATAGCAGCTGGTACACAGTGGACAATTATGAACTAATGAAGAATGTACATCTCCCCTGACACGGCTCCCATAACTTGTTTATATATCCTCAACAAAGTTGGAAAATTTAAGTCTTGTGAGTGGAAAGAGTATTTGGACAGGGACCCAGGTTCTATAAATTCTTGAGTCTTGTCCTGCTATAGTCATCTAACCAGTTTTTCACTTTCTTTTCCTTATTATGGTATTTGATGTACATATATATCAAATACACACACACACATATATATACTCATACAAGGGACAAGGACATTATTTATTTTTTGTGAGGTCTTTGCCTTAAACCTTTCCCTTGAGGAATGTGGTCTCTAAGGGAGGGAGGGGTCACATATATAATAAGTTACTTGTCAAATCTATAATAGAAGAATGTGGAAAGTACTTGGAAGCATAATGGAAGGAGCAATTTAATTTTTTCTGGTAAATGGGGATGTCTTCACAGAGGAATTGACATATGAGCTCAGACTTAAAAGACAAAGGTTTCATTTAAGGCTTAACTATTCAATAGAAACTCACTTTCAAGAATAGAAAGAACTTATAATAATAGCTAACACTTATTGAGTGTTTACTATGTGTGTGTCAGACACTAAGCACTTTAATATTTTATTTATTTTTTTAAAGATTTTATTTATTTATTCATGAGAGACAGAGAGCGAGAGAGAGAGAGAGAGAGAGAAGGAGGCAGAGACACAGGCAGAGGGAAAAGCAGGCTCCAGACAGGGAGTCCAACATGGGACTCGATCCCGGGTCTCCAGATCCCACCCTGGGCCAAAGGCAGCGCTAAATGGCGGAGCCACCGGGGCTGCCCGCACTTTATATATTTTAGCAATTTAATCTATAAATAGGTTCTATTTTGACTTCTATTTTTCTGATAAAGGTTAGAGAGATTGATCACTCTGCTACTGAGAGGCCCAAATGGCACTCAGACCAGATCTTAGTGACACTACAGCCCAGGAAGAGGAAACAGCACCAGCAAAAACATGGGGAAGGTGAAAGTGAATGAGATGCCCTTGTAAGGGAAAGCAGACTGATCAGGGGCAGAGTGGGGAGAGAATAATACAGAAGTAGGGCACAGACAGGAATAGGAAGAACAATGAAAACTAAGCCAGGAAAAATGGGTTATACCCAGATTCTAGTCAATTATGAATGAGTTTTCTGGTTATCTATTTGCTGTACAACCAACTTCCCCAAACTTAATGGCATAAAACAATCATTTTATTATACTCATAAACTTGCTGGGTCAGGAATTCAGAAAGAACACAGTGAGATGGCTTGTCTCTGCTCCATAATGCCTGGGGCCTCCACTAAGAATATTCAATCCTGAGGACTGGAAATATATGAAGGCTCGAGGCTCACTTACTCACATGTCTGGTTGTTGATGTTAGCTGTTGGCTGAGACCTTAGCATGGTTTTTGGCGAGGACTGTTGGAATGCCTTCCATGACCTGTCCATGTGGCTACATTGGTTTCCTCACAACGTGGTGGCTGAGTTCTAAGCACAGCTGTTCCAAGAGAACAAAAGCATAGTACATGGGATTTTACTCCACTGATTAAGGCAGTCCAAAGGCCCAACCCAGGTTCAGGGAGAGAGGACACAGGCTCCACCACTCAGTGGAAGAAGTGTCAAAGAATTTGTGACATACTTTAAAATTATCACAGAGTCAGTAAATGAGGTCATTAACTAAAGAGAGATCTTTAATTTTATGAAAAACTAGTCTGCTACCCCTGAGGTGATGTTTATTGCTATACAGCTTCTTCATGTAAAGTATGGAATAGTACTCATTGTTCTTCCAAAGTCTCTCCCAAACCTTTCTTTTTCTCATTTCCTTTCCCCTTTCTATAGGCTACCTTACTTCCCTCATTTATAACTTTACATGAGAAAAGCCAACTTTAGAAGAGTATATAGGAGTACCTTGAAGATGAGAATATTTTTAGAGAAAAATAGCTACAAAATTCTAACAAAAGCATAATGAAATAACATATAACAGAACTTCATATTGAAGAGGATTATCTTTCCAGTTCCTCAATGGTTGGCTGAATCTTTTGGACTAACATTGTGTATGATATTTTTAATTGTACTCAGTGTTATTTCAAAATTGGTACAATTTTTTAAAATGACATATTCACATTGCTCAGTGGAAACTCCTGAGGTAGGTGAACAGCTAAACCTTCCAAGACAGATGGATACCTATGAGCAATATTTAATCTTAATTACAAGCAGGTTTATATATGACATGTTCCTGGCTTGGAAGCAATGCTTACTGTGACACAACTTCGCTGAGCTAAATGGTTACAGAGAGTGGAGAACAAACAGCTGCATTATTGTGAGCCAGGATTTAAATCATGCCTAAGAACATATTTGATTAGATGCTTCTATGCAGCTTCAATTGTGCCTACAAATGGTTCTTTAAAGTGTAACTCCATAATACAATTACTAGTTCAATTACATTCCAATATTCTTTATTAATTTGTTTATTTCACAAATTTAGTTGCCTAACTACCATGACCAAGTCTTGTGCTAGTCAGTGAATGCTATCAACAAACTATAACTCAAGAAGTATGCCATTTTTAGAGAGATTCTCACTTTCGTGATTACTCTTTACTGAAGAAAATACCTTGGCTTTGCATAAAATTTATCTTTAGAAGCTAAAGGAGTAAGTGCATGAAAAGCAGGGAACAATATCTGGCTCGAGCAAGGACTCAATGCATGTTTAGCTACTATTATTATTAAACCCAAAATGCTCACTAAAATTTTCTCAAGTTCCCATACCCATTCTCACTGTATTTCTTGAATTATGTCAGGGATTAGTAAAAATGGCAAAAAGATGTCATGGTAGATCCCTGGGTGGCGCAGTGGTTTGGCGCCTGCCTTTGGCCCAGGGCGCGATCCTGGAGACCTGGGATTGAGTCCCACGTCGGGCTCCCGGTGCATGGAGCCTGCTTCTCCCTCTGCCTGTGTCTCTGCCTCTCTCTCTCTCTCTCTCTCTCTGTGTGTGTGTGTGTGTGACTATCATAAATAAATAAACACTAAAAAAAAAAAGATGTCATGGTAGAAATGAATTGGCAACTTCCACTTCTAGTCTCCCTTTGACGATAACTAGAACAACTGGACAAAAAAAAAATTTTTTTTTAATTCGTAGGCATCAGATAACTAGTAAGGTAAGGAAAGAGGTCAAGAACCAAGGGAAGATAGAACCCAGAGAGGCACTGTGGCTGTTTTCCCCTGCTGGTGTCTGCTAATTCAGGAATAGACAACTGAGAGGCTTATAAACTGAGCAGTGTTTTTCAAAACCTCATGAGATTAGGAATACAAAACTGAAGACAACAATGTGTCCAAGACCTGACAAGGAAGGCCTTAATAATACACCATGTTTTGGTTAGGTCTCCAAAGAACTACTTCTTGGAAGGAAGGATGAACTGGAATAAGACTAGCTCACAAAGATTTTGAAGCCTAGATTCAAAAAATGTCTGAAATTGGATTAGAGTGCTCAGAGATTACTGGTGCCCTAGTTTCTTGCCCAAGGCTAATCTAAATTCTTTCTGGAGAAATATAGCCATTTCCCTGGGCCTTAAATTATTGCTATAATGTTTAATATACAATTCATGTCTTGTAATTAAAATTAATCAGGCATATGAAGAGATAATAAAACATGAAAGAAAGCCAAGAGAAGCAATATAAGATTTATAAGTCCTTCAAATAATAAGCTATTAGGCACAGACATTAAAATAAATATGATGAAATATTCAAAAAAAGATAAAAGATTGAGAATTTGGGCAGAGAACTTATAAATTATAAAACTCAAAAATTAAAAGAACTCAATGGATGGATTGTATTGCAGATTATAGACACCTGAAAAGAGAATTAATGAACTGGAAAATAGGTTAGAAGAAAATATCTATACCAGGTTGTAGAGAGAGAGAAATAAATGAAAAATTCCGAAGACACAGAAGATAGATCAGGAAAGTATAACATACATGTAATCAATGTCTCAGATGGAAAGAACAAACTGTCATATAGTTGGTAAAAATTTTTCAAAACTGATGACCTTCCAAAAGAAACAATGGATGGTAGGGGATAATGGAATGATATTTCCAAAGTGCTGATTAAAAATATCTGCCAATCTAAACTGGTGCAGCCACTGTGAAAAACAAAAGGGAGGTTCCTCAAAGAGTTAAAAATAGAACTACCCTAATGACCCAGCAATTACACTACCAGGTATTTATCCAAAGGATATAAACATAGTGATCAGAAGGGGTACATGTACCCCAATGTTTATAGCCGCAGTATCCACAATAGCCAAAATATGGAAAGAGCCCAGATGCCACTGACAGATGAATGGATAAAGAAGATGTGGTATCTATATAAATGGAATATTACTCAGCCATCAAAAAGAATGAAACCTTGCCATCTGCAATAACTTAATGGAACTAGAGCATATTATGCTAAGCGAAGTAAGTCAGAGAAAGACAAAATACCATATGAGTTCACTCATGTGTGGAATTTAAGAAACAAAACATGAACATAGTGGGAAGGAAGAAAAAATTAGATAAAAACAGAGAGGAAGGTAAGCCATAAGAGACTCTTAACTATTGGAAACAAACTGAGGTTGCTGGAGGGGAGGTGGCTGGAGAGATAGAGTAACTGGGTAATGGGCATTAAGGAGGGCATGTGATAGAATCAGCACTGGGTATTACATGCAACTGATGAATCACTAAATTCTCCTTCTGAAACTAATAATATACTATATGTTAACTGAATTGGATTTAAATTTAAAAATTTTTAAAAGAAAATATCTGCCAATATATAAGTCTAAACTAACAAAAATATATTTTTGGAATACAAAGGTTAAATAAAAACCTTTACTTAAGACAGAAGTGAGAGAATTAATAACCTCTGGTCCATTGCTATAAGAAATACTAAAGGGTGTTTGTCACACAAAAGAAGTGGTTCCAGAAAGAAGGCTGTAGATAATAGGAGAGATAAAAAGCAAACATTTTGAGTTATATCAGGAAAACAGAAGACTAGGAAGCTCCAAGATTTTGTTTCCCCACAAACGATAAAAACAAACAAACAAACAAAAACTATCTGAATAAACTTCGTAGGAGCCTTGAAAACAATGAAAGGTTTACAGCAACCAATCATACCTAATCAGGGAAAAAAATCTTTAAAACTATAGGAAAGCACTGTGGTGCTTTTGTTCGTCCTTGTCCCACTATCTCCCTGATGTAGTAGTGACAGTCTTGGTTCTCCACACCAGCAACCCAGTTCTCCATGTTGAACCAAAGGGAGAACAGACCCTACTTGAAAATTATGGTGTACTCAGTTCTGATGTGATTGACTCACTCATTTCTGCCTTATATACATGTTTGGGCTATAGGTGGGGAAACTGATGGGCCCTGCTAGTAAAAGCTATAAGGGGGCTATAAATCCACAGATCCTCCCAGGCAAGAGATTCTAGGTGGAGACATACAATATAGTATCAACAACTTGGGGAAGAAAACGTGGTAAAACTCTGGAAAATTAGGACATTCAAAAGCAATCCACATATATAGAGGAATTTAGAAGTCATACACATGCCCAGAAAAAAACCCATTCTCAGAGAAGTCTTGAGAGGACTTTAAGTTTTCACCGTAGGCTGATCCCTAGGCTCAGAGCAAGTACAGCTAATCTGTAAAGGACTGCTCAGCACAGACCCTGTCTTCAAAGACTGGGAAACAAGGTTATTTTCTCTGTCTGTGTCTCTCTCTCTCTCTCTCTCTCTCAGTGCATGTGTGTATTTCTGTGTCTGTTTATCTGTTGTTTATTGGTTCCTAGCTTTCAAGGAAATCTCCATCAAAACATTACCTGAACATGAAAACAGACAAATGAGCTCACATGACAAGGAATAGTTCTTCCAAAAATAGTTTGTAAAAGCCTCAAAACAGGGCAGCCCGGTGGCTCAGTGGTTGAGCATCTGCCTTCAGCCCAGGGCCTGGTCCTGGAGACCCAGGATCGAGTCCCATGTCGTGCTCCCTGCATGGAGCCTGCTTCTCCCTCTGCCTGTGTCTCTGCCTCTCTCTCTGTTTGTCTCTAATGAATTAAAAAAAAAAAAAAACTGAAAAAAAGCCTCAAAACAAACAAATCTTCAACAAGTCATAGCCTTCAACAATTAAAAAAAGAAAGTGAATCCTAGGTAAGGATGAGAACCTCACTTATAGAATTACCACATTATAATAATCAAATGTCCAACTTCTAACAACAAAGGCATACAAAGGCATACAAAGAAACAGAAAAATATAGCTCATTCAAAGGAATAAAGTAAATTTATAAACCATCCCCAAGGAAACCCAGATATCTGACTTACTAAAAAAATAAATAAATAAACAAAAATAAATGAAAAAGGCTTTAAAACAACTGTATTGGTGGCACCTATGTGGCTCAGTCAGGTAAGTATCCTACTCTTGGTTTCGGCTCAGGTCAAGATCTCAGGGTTGTGAGAATGGTCCCTGAGTTGGGCTCCACACTGGACATGGATATTGCTTGGGATTTTCTCTCTCCCTCTCCTTGTGCCCCTCCCCCAACACAAGTGTTCTCACTCTCTCTAAAACAAAAACAAAAACAAAATTGTCTTAAATATGCTCAAAGGCCTAAGGGGAAAAAAATGGACAAAGAACTACAGGAAATCAGGATAACAGTATATGAATGAAATGAGAGTATCAACAAAGAGATAGAAAATATAAAAAGGAAGCAAACAGAACAGAAATTCTAGACCTGAAAAGTATAATAACTGAAATGAAAAAAAAAATCACTACAGGGGTTCAACAGCTGATATGTCAACAGAAGAAAAAAAACTCAGTAAACTTGAATTTAGGACAGTTGAAATTCTTTAATATGATGTGCTTATCATGCATGATAGGAGTCCTAGAAAAAGAAGAAAGGAAGGAGCAGAAAGATTTTTCGATGAAAAACCTTGGGACAACACTCCCCTACTATGATAAAAGGTACAAACTTCCAAATCCAGCAATCTCAACAAACTCCAAGTAAGAGAAACACAAAGATGCCCACACTAACATACAAATACAAATAGAGAATCTTGAAAGCAGAGAGAAGTAACACATCACATATAAGGAATCCACAATAAGATTATCAACCAATTTTTCATCAGAAACCTTGAAGGTCAGAAGGCGGTAGGATAATATATATTCAGTGTGCTGAAAGGAAAAAACCCGTCAACCATGAACTCTATATTTGAAAAAGTGTCCTTCAAAAATGAGGGAAGAGGGGTTCCTGGGTGGCTCAGTTAGTTAAGTGTCCAACTCTTGATCTCAGCTCAGGTCTTGGATCTCAGGGTTGTGAGTTCAAGCCCCACGCTGGGCTCTATTCTCGGTGTGGAGCCCACTTAAAAAAAAAGTATTTTAAAAAATGAAGAATTAACACATTCCCAGATTTTAAAAAGCTTAAAGTTCATTACCACCAGACCTGGGTTAAAAGAAATGCCAAGGGGAGTTCCTTAGTAGGAAATGAAAGGATGCTCTACAGTAACTTGAAACCGTATGAGTATATAAATTCATGGGCAAATATGAAAGTTACTATTATTGTTATCTTGGTTTGTAACTTCACTTTTCATTTTCTATAAGATTTAAAAGACAAATGCATGAAGGACACCTAAGTTGGCTTAGTTGGTTGAACATCTGACTCTTGGTGTTGGCTCAAGTCATGATCTCATGAGGTGTAAGATCCAACCCTGCATCAGGCTCGCTTGAAGATTCTCTCCCTCTGCCCTTCCCCCCACTTGTGCTTCCTCTCTCTTTCTCTCAAATAAATAAAAATCTTTTAAAAATAATAAATAACAAATGTGTGAAATAATTATAAACCTTTGTTAATTAGAACATAATATATTCAGATGTCACAAATGACATCTAAACATAAAATGAGGGGAAAGCTATAAAGAAATAGTCTGTATGCAAATGAAGTTAAGTGGGTATCAATTTAAAAGAGATTAATTTAGGATGTTATATGTAAGCCCCATGGTAACCACAAAGAAAATATCTATAGAATATACACAAAAGGACATGAGGGAATCAAAACATGTCACTACAAAAAAAAAATCAACTAAACACCAAAGAAAGCAGTAATGGAGGAAATAAGGAACAAAAATTCTATAAGGCCTATAGAAAACAACATAATGGTAAAATTAAGTCCTCCTTATCAGTAAGTTCTCTTTGTAAAAAGATGTATTTAATTATTTTAGAGAGACAGAGAGAGCACAAGCAGAAGGGGCAAAGGGAGAGAAACTCAAGCAGACTCCCTGCTGAGCCCAGAGCCGACAACATGGGGCTTGATCTCAGGATCCTAAGATCATGACCTGAGCCGAAATCCAGAGTTAGATGCTCAACAGACTGAGCTACCCAGGTACCCCCTTATCAGTAAGTACTTTAAATGTAATTGGATTAAATACCCCAAGAAAAAGACCTACATTGGCAGAATTATAAAAAAAATAATCCAATGACAGTCTCTAGAGAGACTCCCTTTATATCTAGGCACACTTAGGTTGAAGGTAAAAGGATGGAAAAAGATACTCTGAACAAGTATCAAGAAGAGATCAGGGGTGGCTCTACTAATATCAGAGTCAAAAACTGTTACAAAGAAGAACACTGTATATTGATCAAAGGGTCAATTCATCAAGAAGCTATAACAACTATAAACCTATATGCGCAAGACAATGGAGCTCCAAAATACATGAGGCAAATATTGAGAGAATTGAAGGCAGAAATAGACATCTCTTCATTAATACTAGGAGACCTCAGTATCCCAGTTTCAAGACTGGACAAACAGGAGAGCACTAAGGGAAGTGTCTTGATCCATTTGGGCTGCTGTAACAGAATGCCATAGACTGGATGGCTTATAAGCAATAGACATTTATTTCTCACAGTTGTAAAAGCTGAAAGCCCAAGATAAGGTACTGACAGATACCATGTCTGGTGAAAGCCCACTTCCTCACTCATAGATGGCTATCTTCTCACTGTGTCTTACATGGTAGAAAGAGAAAAGGAGTTCTCTGGGGTCTCTTTTATAAGGGTATGAATACCATTCATAAGGACTCCAACCTCACGACTTCATCACCTCCCAAAGGCCCCACCTCCTAATAGCATCACATTGGGATTAGGACTTCAACATCATAAATCTGAGGGAGACATAAACACTCATTCCCCTGCAGAAACAGAGAACACTGTGAACCAACTGGACCTAACAGATATTAGAGGAATACTCCACCCAACAGTATCAAAATAAACATTTTTCTCAAGTACACGTGAAACATCCTCCAGGATGGATCATCTGTTAGGTTACAAAACAATTTTTAATAAATTTTAGAAGACTGAAATATACAAAGTCTGTCTTCTTGTCATAATGGAATGAAATGAAGCCAATGGCAGGAGGAAAACAGGAAGATTTACAAATATATAGAAATTAAACAATGCACTCAAGCAAATCAAATGGTCAAGAAAGAAATCACAAGAAAAATTAGAAAATATGTTGAGATAAATAAAATGAAAACACAACATGTCAAAAATTGAAAGTAGTGAAAGTGATGCCAAGAGGGAAATGGATAGCTGTAAATACTTCCATTAAAAAAAAAAAAAAAAGATTTCAAACTAACAACATAACTTTATATCTTAGGGAGCTAGAGAAATAAAAGAACAAACTAAATCTAAATCTATTAAGTGGAAAGAAATGATAAAGATTAGAGCAAAGATAAGTAAAATAGAATATAGAAAAATAATAAAGAAAATCAAGTGAAACCAAGAGTTGTTTCTTGGAATAGATTAACAAACTTGACAAACCTTTTTCGCTAGGTTGACAAAGAAAAAAAATGAGTGAAGACTCAAATAACTTACATCAGAAATGAAAGCAGGGACATTTATATTGATTTTACATAAATAAGAATTATAAAAGAGTATGAGAAACTATGATAAGGCAATACAATGGGTAGCTTGGATGAATGGATAATTCATAGAAACATATAGCCTAGCAAGACTAAAGATTGAAGAAATATAAAATCTGAATAGGCTTCTAACTAGTAAAGGGATGGAATCAGTAATCAAACACCTTTCAATAAAAAAAAAGGTCTGGACAAAATAGTCTTTAAGGTAATAAGTGCTATTGGAGATAAGTGGGATATTTCACAGTGAGAAAGTTTAACTTACCAGCAAGAGAATATAATCTGAAATTGGCATTTATCTTATAACATAGTATCAAAAAACACAGATCAAGAATTTTCAGAACTACAAGGGAAAAAAAACAAATTTATATCCATAGTCATAGTCAGAAATTTTAACATACCTCTGTTGGCATCTAATGAAACAAGCAATGAATCTGCTTGTAACAATTACTGCAAAATCAATTGCTAACAAAAAGTCAGTAAGAATATAGTAAGTTTGAACAACCAATTAACAAACCTGATCTAATTGCTTATATACCACATTGAACTCAAAACTACTGCTGTATACGTAATTTCAAACACTCAGAGAAATTGTCTCATATGTATTGTTTATCATATGCTTAGCCATGAAACAAAGCTCAATAATTTACAAAAGTCTGAAATCATATACATGTGTTCTCTGATCATAGTTTAATTTAGCTAGAAATTTAATTCAAGATCCCTTAAAAATCTCCATACATTTAGAAGCTAAGAAATACACTTCCAAATAACACACAGGTCAAAGAAGAAATCACAAGGGTTATAGACTTCATATTTGTGTCTTACCAAAATTCATGTGTTGAAATCCTAAACCCCCAATAGAGTGCTATTAGGTGGAGCTTTGGAAGGTTTGAGAGGTAAAATTTAAATGAGGATAGGGACCAGATGATAGGATTAGTGTACTTAAAAGAAGAGGAAGAGACTAGAGCTTGCTCTCTGTCAGTGAGGATACAGGAAAGGAAGCTATCAAAAGCCAGGAAATGGGTCTTCACCAGACACCAATCTGCTAGCGCCTTGATCTCTGACTTCTCAGCCTCCAGAGCCATGAAAAATAAATGCTTGTGGTTTAGGCCACTCAGTGCATGGTATTTTTGTTATAGCAGCTTAAAGAGACTAAAACAAGTAAAATGTGAATTAAGTGAAAATAAAAATACAACTTACCAAACCTTGCGGGATGCAGTAAAGCAACGCTTAGTGGAAAATTTATAGCATTGAATGCCTGTATTTGGACAAAGGAGTATGATGTAAAATCAGAAATCTAAGCTTCCACATTAGGAAACTAGAAAAGGAAGTGCAAATCAAATCCAAACTAAGCAAAAGAAAAAAACAACAACAACATTTAAACAGAAATCAATGAAATTGAAAACAGGGAATAGAGAAAACAGGGAATAGAGAAAATCAATAAGATAAAAAGCTGTTTCTTTGAAAAGATCAATAAAACTGATAAGCCCTTAGCCAGGCTATCTAAACAGAAAGGAAAGGGAAAACAAATGACAATGACCAGAAGTAAAAGTTAGGACATCTCTATAGACCCCATGGCCTGAGGAGGAAAATAAAAGAATGCAATGAACAACCTTATGCCCAGAAACGTGGTGACACAGATGAAATAGACCAATTCAGTGAGACGCAATTTGCCAAAACTCAGGTAAGAAGAAATAGACAATCTCAATAGTACTACATCTAAAAAAGGTACTGACTCGATAATTAATAATCTTTCAAAACAGAAAACACCAGGCCAGGATTCACTAGTTAATTCCACCAAACATTTAAGGAATAAATTATATAAATTCTCTACAATCTCTTCCAGAAGATAGAAGCAGGAGTAGTTCCTAACTCCATGAGGCCATGATTACCCAAATACCAAAACTAAATTACGAGATTATTACATGAGGAGCAAATTACAGATCAATCTCTCTCATGAACATAGATGTAAAAATCCTCAAAAAAATTTATAAATTGAATCCAACAATGTATAAAAAGAACTACACACCATGACCATTATGGGTTTATCCCAGGTAGGCAGGGCTGGTTCAATACTCCAAAATCAATTAAGACAGCCCACACTACCAACAGGCCAGAGAAATTAGGAAATATTCAAAACCTCAATGATAATCAAAGTAGTACATATCATAACTATGACACACAACTAAAGCTGTATTTAGAAGCAGACATGTAGTTCTAAATGTATATTTTTAGAAAAGAAAGCTAGAAAAAGGATAGTAAATTATATCCAATAAGAGCAGAAGGAAGGAAGCAATATGGATAAAAGTAGAAAATAATAAAACAAGAAAAAAATAGAATGGAGAGATTTGACAAAACTGATTGTGGATTCCTTCAGAAGACCAACAAAATTTGAGAGACTAATAAAGGAAAAAGACATGGCATAAGTAACCAGTATCTAAAATAAAAATGAGATGTCACTGTACACCCTGCAGTTCTGATAAAGATAATAGGATGTTATAAACAACTTCATACTAACACATTTGAAAATTTATGTAGGGTGGGCAAATTCCTAGAAAAATACAATTTACTAAAACTAATACAAGAAGAAATACGAAAACTTGAATAATGCTATGTTTAAGAAATAAAATTGGGACACCTCGGTGGCTCAGTGGTTGAGCGTCTCCCTTTGGCTCAGGTAGTGATCTCGGGGTTCTGGGATTGAGTCCTGCATCAGGCTCCTCACGAGGAGCCTGCTTCTCCCTCTACCTATGTCTCTGCCTCTCTCTCTGTATATCTCATGAATAAATAAATAAAATCTTTTTTAAAAAATGAAAGAGGGGATCCCTGAGTGGCTCAGCGGTTTAGCGCCTGCCTTTGGCCCAGGGCGCGATCCTGGAGTCCCGGGATCGAGTCCTGTGTCGGGCTCCCTTCATGGAGTCTGCTTCTCCCTCCTCCTGTGTCTCTGCCTCTCTCTCTCTCTCTCTCTCTCTCTCTCTCTCTCAATCTCTCTCTCTCTATCATGAATAAATAAATAAATCTTTAAAAAAAAGAAGAAAGAAAATGAATCTATAATTTAACACTTCCCATATAGAAAACTGTAGGTCAAATGGCTTTGTTGGAGAACAATCAGCTAAGGAGTTAATAATGCCAATATTATATAAAATTTTGCAGAGAATAAAAAAAGAGAGAATGTCTTTCAATTAATCTAGAGACCAATTAAAAAAAAAACAAACGACAAACCAACAACTCAGTAGGAAAAAGGACCCAGACTCTTCATGAAGAGAATATCAATTTGTCAATAAACATATGAAAAGAGACTCAACCCCCTTGTCATTAAGGAAATGCAAATTAATCCAAAATAAGATACTATTAGAGAACCATCAGATGCCTAAAATTAAAAAGGCTCATAATACCAGGTTAATTTTTTAAAAAGATTCTGTGTATGTATGTATGTATGTATGTATGTTGTATGTATTTAAAAGGGAGTGTGGGTGCAAGACCAGAGGGGAAGGACTGAGGGAGAGGACTGAGGGAGAGGACAGGAGCAGGCTCCCCACTGAGCAGAGAACCCAGGGAGTCAGGCTCTATCCCAGGACTCCAGGATCATGGCCTGAGAGGAAGGCAGACACAACCCACTGAGCCACGTAGGTGCACTTCATAGTACCAGGTTTTGATGAAGATGTGGAACAACTGTAACTCTCATAAACTGCCGTCAGGAAGGTAAATTGGCACAGCCATTTTGGAATACTGTCAGGTAGTATCATCCAAAGCCGCACCATCCAATGTAGGTGTTCAGTACAAAACCAATACAAAGACCAATAATGTTGGTTACTGAATGTTTGAAATGTGGGTAGTCCAAATTGCTATAAATGTAAAACAAATATTGAACTTTGAAGATTTAACATGTAGAAGAGAATGTAAAATATCTGATTAATAATTTTCATATTGATGACACGTTGAAATGATAGTATTTTGGATGCACTGGGTTAATAAAATGCATGCTTGGGGCATGTGGGTGGCTCAGCCAGTTAAGCACTGAACTCTTGATTTCAACTCAGGTCATGATCTCAGGGTCATGGGATTGAGCCCCATCCTGAGCTCTGCACTCAGTGAGGAGTCAGCTTGGGGATTCTCTCCTTTTCTTTCTGCCCCTCCCTGCTGCTCATAGGGATGCCTAGGTGGCTCAGTAGTTGAATGTCTGCCTTTGGCTCAGGTCATGATCCCAGGGTCCTTCAGGGGAGACTGCTTCTCCCTCTGCCTATGCCTCTGCCTCTTTCTTTTTCTTTTTCTTTTTTTTTAAGATTTTATCTATTTATTCATAGAGACACAGAGAGAGAGAGAGAGAGAGAGAGAGAGGCAGAGACACAGGCAGAGGGAGAAGAAGGCTCCACACAGGGAGCCAGACGTGGGACTCGATCCTAGGTCTCCAGGATCACACCCCAGGCTCCAGGCAGCACCAAACCACTGTGCCACTAGGGCTGCCCGCCTCTGCCTCTTTCTGTGTGTCTCTCATGAATAAATAAAATCTTAAAATAAAATAAAAAAGTAAATAGATGAATACATCTTTTTAAAAATTCATGCTTAATATCAATTTCACTTTCTTAAAAACTTTTTTGATGTGTCTACTAGAAAATTTTAAATTACATATGGTGACTTGACTTGCACTCTATTTCTAGGACAGTGCTGATCCAAAGCTAAGAGCCATTAATTTTATTCCTGGGTATGCTCCCAACAGAAATATGTATGTTTGTGCAGTAAAAGTTAGGCGCAAGAATTTTATAGCAGCATTATGCACAATAACTAAAAACTGGAAATAACCCAAATGCCCTTCAACAGGGGAATGGATAAATAAATGGTAGTGATTGCAATAAGAAATACTATTTAGCAACAAAAATCAGTAAACTACAGCTATATGCAACAACATGGATGACTCTCATAGTGTTAAGTATTTAAATCATCTAATTTGATTCCACTTATATGAAGTTTAAAAACAGGAAAATAAGCCACAATATTAGAAGTCAGAATATTAGTTGGACTGTAGTGATTAGGGAGGAGGCTTTGGGAAACTGGCAATGTTCTGTGACTTGGTAAGGTGGTATTACATGAGTTTTTGAGTTGTGATAATTCATTAGACTGTCCATTTGTGTACATTTGTATGTGCAGCAATCTGTATGTATGTTAGTGAGGCTTATATCAATTTGTTGCAAATGATTTTAATAAATGCAAGGCCTCCTTGAAAATTAAGCTCCACATGACTGATCCATTTATGTAAATTGCAGAAAAGTAAATTAAGAGTTGTTTTTTAAGACCATATACTCTGCCCAGTGAGGAAATCTGGATGCTTTCTAAATCATTCTAGGTATGATTCTCCAGTTTAAAATAAAAATATCTCTGCCCTTTGCTTGGTCAATAAGCTTGGCGTGACAGTCCATTTCCTGACAGATATGTCAATAATGTTGACAAAAATAAAACATAGAATCTCAGAGTTGCAGAATTTAAAGGGACAATGAAGCCTAACATTTTTTTGAGTCGTGATTTTTGTGTGTGTGTGAATCTGATGGAATCTATGGCACTTCCTCTCGAAAATGTATGTATGTATGTATAATATAGGTATGTACATAATATTTTATACATGATTTCAGTTGGCTCACTATGGTAGATTGTTCAGTCCAGGTTATTTGGATAAAGTTCCATGGCAGAAAGAGGTCAAATGACATGGCTGGTTAGTGGAAAAAGCAGGACTAATATTGCTGACTCTTAATTTCCAAACCAGTCACTATTCTTTCAAGTGAAGTGGTCGGTTTTTCCTTCTCCTTGATCCCATATGTGTACTGTTGTTCTCATATAATTCTCATATATGTGATTGAATTCTCATATAATTCTGTCCTTATCCTATTGCCTACTTGAGAGATGCCATCAGCTAAGAAGACTCCCCGCCCCTTTTAAAAAGATTTTATTTATTTATTCATGAGAGACACACACAGAGAGGCAGAGACATAGGCAGAGGGAGAAGCAGGCTCCCTGTGGGGAGCCTTGTGTGGGACTCGATCCCAGGACCCCAGGATCGCTACCTGAGCCAAAGGCAGACGCTCAACCACTAAGCCACCCAGGCGCCCCAATGACTCCTCTTTTTAAAATAATATACTATTAATTGTTCCATATCATTGTTATTTGAGTATTTGCATGATCTTTCCAACTACGCTGTAGGAACCATGCCTTATCCATCTTTGTTTTCCCCAAACCACCTAGCTAAGTGCAAGGAATATATTCACTATAAAACCAACATGTGTTACATTAAAAGACATGCAAATATTTGACAAACTCCATGATAGAACTCTATCCTATAATTATAGGGCTATTATGCACTCAGATTCTGGTGTCACACTGACCTCAATGTGAATTCAGCCTCTGCCATTTACTAGCTGTATATTCTGTGTATATTACTTAACCTGACTCTCACTTGGCAAATCTGATGGTACCAAATGGACTTCACATGGTCACTGTGAGGATTAAGGAAATAATCTATGTGAAATATCTTGAGCAGTACTTGGTATGTAGACTTTGGCTAACTATGATTGTCATTATGGCATACTCAACCTTGAATTACAGGCTCAGTTGGAGAAACATTGATGTCTATTCTTAGAATCAGACTGGTCAAGCAGTCTAACCAACCCAGGAAATATTCACACGTTGTTCTAACACAGTCTGCTTTTGCTTAACCTATCCCAGTGACACGGAACTCATTAGAACCAACTGAAGCAGCTCTGATTCTTCCAAAGTTCTTCCTTACTATTAAGTTAAACCGTATGAAATTGCTGTTTCTAGGTCAAAACAATTGAATTATCAAGAATTTCTTTAAAAAAAAAAATCATGAGACCAGAAATTTGCTTTTCTATTACTGCCTCTCACTTTAGTTCAACATCTCTCTTCTTCTACATGACAATCCTTTAGAGACAATGGAGAATCAATGGGGAACAGGATAGACTTTGCTCCTGCCTTCATTGAGGCTTACACACTTATCAAGGAAACAAAATAAGCAATTCTGTAGAATTTTTAGATTCAAGGAGGGGGGAAGAAGAATGTTTCAAGCAAAAGAATATGAATTCCCATAGAATATATCATACATGAGGTTTTGAGAGTCACTGCCCAAAGAACTCACTTTGATGATAAAAATATTCTGGATCAGCAGTGTCCAATATGATAGTCACATATGGCTACTGAGCACAAGAAATGTGGCTAGTGTCATATAACTCAGGAAATGCAATTTTAATTTAACTAAATTTTAATTAATTTAAATTTAAATAGCCACACATGCCTAGTGGCTACCAGGTTGAACAGAGAGTGACAAAGCAGGAAGATAAAAAGGCAAGAGATGAGACTGGAAAATTCAGCAGGGTTCCGGGCCAGGAAAAGCCTTGAGGAACATGTCAATCATTGTGGCTTTACCCTGAGGGTGAAGTCTCAGAAGGATTTTAAGTTCCAGAGAATAATATGATCAGACAGGAGTTTTAGAAACATAATTCTGGCCATCTTATGGAGATAGGCAGGAGAAGGGTGGAGACATTGATCTTGTCTTTAGGAGTTTGCTCTATAAGGCGGGAGAGAGGAACAAAAGCAAAATGACTCAAGGAAATCTCAAAAAAAAAGGCACATATAACTAATCATACTCAGTTGCAGATGATACTCATATATGTATTTATATACATTGTCCACTAATAATCCACATTTCTTGTCTTTTTCTAGTTGCTCACAGGATATCTAGCCTCCCCAGTATTTCTATGTGTGTGCCCAATGGCACCTGAGCTCACAAGGAGTCTATCAACAAAATATCCATGCAGCATCAACCTTGTTCTCCCTCCTATGCATTTATGTCCCTTTGTTCTTTTCTGGTCCTTGCCACTGAGGGTACTTTGAGGGTACTGCTCTGTTCTCTGCAGGAGGAGGAGGAAAGTCCCCACCTCAGCAACCTAAGCCACACTGCTTGGCTCACCCTCCCCTTGATCCTCAAAGCATTTTCTTTCACCAGCATTTCTGGAGGGGCACCTGGGTGGCTCAGTCCGTTGAGCACCCTGATTCTTGATTCTGGCTCAGGACATGATCTCAGGATCTTGGGACCAAGCCCTGCTTTGGGCTCTGTGCTCAGCAGGGGAGTTTGCTGGAGTTTCTTTCCCTTTGCCCCTCCCCCTACCCTCTCTTTTTAAAATAAATAAATCATTTATTTATTTATTTATTTATTTATTTATTTATTTAAACACAGCTCTGGGGCTTTTCCGGCTCTCCCTCTAACTTCTCTAAGCTCTTCCGATGTGGTAAGACAAAACACAATGAGAGAAGTCAGTCCCTCCCTAGGAGTGATGGTGATAAGCTGCCATTGGGTCCCCCTTAAAGAACTTTGTCTCTGTCACTCTAGGAACCAATATATACACGTCCATGTGTGTCACAATTCCTCACCAGCTCCCTGACACATACACCTCATGTGCGTAGCACATAGACCTTTCCGATTCCTAGCCCTTCAAGCTGACATATCCATACGAGGCTGAATTCTCTTCGGGGATCAGTCAACAGCATCCCCAGTCCATGAACGTTCCTGCAAAAGAAACGGACAAATAAGTGAGCGCATAAGCAATCACAGCCCGGCAGTCACATACGGTGTATACGGAGCTAGGGCATCCATGGCCTTCAGTTTGGGGCCAGACTAACCTGGATTCACATCGCGGCCTGTTCCCTTCTACCAACTGCATGGTCTCGGGGCCGATCACTGGAGCTCCGTGAGCTTCCGTTTTCAAGTCTACCAAATGCTCATCACTCTTGCAAGTTGTGAAACTTAGAAAGAGCCGACGCACAGGGCCTAGTACCTAGAAGGTGCTCCTGGAAGGGGGAGGCCGGTGCTACTCGGTGGTTGCCCGGGCGCGGAGAGCTCAGGATGCCCCAGGCCCTGCGGGGTGGGGGGTGGGGGGGCGGATACAGGCCGGAGCGTGAGCGCATCGTCGGGCAAGAGCATCCTGGGACTCTAGGAGCCGGCAGCCTGGGGCTCACCTCGTGAGGCAGGTGAGTCCGCGGAGGGTCGGGCCAGCGCTCCGAGGGGGAGGCAGCTGCCTCGCGGCCGCCCAGGCTCCGCGCCACTCGCCCCTACCTCACCCTGCTGGGGCGGTTCACCCCCCCTTGGCGCGAGGGCGCCCCTCCGCGAGGCCGAGGGCAGGGGCAGGTGCCCCGCCCCGTCGCCATGGCAACCCGAGTCCGACGGCGGCGGCCGCGCTCCCCCGGCGCCCCCCTCCCCTGCACGCAGCGGACGTGACACGTGCGGCGGGGTCACGTGTTGTTGTGGGGCCGTGAGAGCTGCTTCCGGGTCAAGGCAGGACACTGGGCCCCGGCGGCCGGAGCGGGGGACGCGGTGCAGCGGCGCGGGGCCGGGGCCGGCCGGGAGCAGGCCGGAGGCGGAGCCGGGAGGGGGGAGGAAGGCGCCGCCCGAGGAGCCGCCGCAGCAGCTCCCCCGCCTCCCGGGCTGAGGGGTGAGTGGAGCCCGGGCCCGCCGGCTCCCGGGCGCTCCCCTCCGGAGCCGAGGCGCGGAGGGCCGTTCCTGCCCGGGCGCGGGGTGGGGGCGGGGCGGGGCGGGGGCGCCGCGGGGAACCCTCGGGGCGGGGCGGGGCGGGGGCGGCCGGGCCGGGCTGGCGGCGGGCGGGCGGGGCCCTGGGCCGGAGGCTGCTCGCGCTCCCCAGGGCCGTGGGGGATGGGCTGCCCCCGGCTGCTGGCGAACCGGAAACTTCGTCTCGGAACCCCTGCATCCCGAGGGGAAGAAGACGAAACAAAACAAAAGTGGAGGACGTGTCCCCAGGGAGGCTCGGAGGGGAACGGAGCCGGCGGGCACTTCCACGCTCCTGGGGCGCCAGGCCTGCCCCTTCCAGGGGACGGTGACAGGTGGCGGGAGTCTGGGACGGGCTTTTGGGAGAATCGCTTTTTGCCCTGCAAGTTGGGAGACGCTGAGAAGTGAGGGAATTGGAGTAAGATGGGGCCCCGGAGGGGAGGGCAGGGCAGGGCAGGGCATGGGGGGGACCCTGGCCTGGGGTCTGGGAGGGGAGCCACCGCAAGGATCTAGGTGTGCAGCCGGAGATGGGGACGGGACTCCAGGGTCCTAGCCCCCCACCCCACCCCCCACCCCGGGAAGACGCTCTGGGGGTTTGCTGGAGCCAGAAGGGGCCACACGCCCTCCTCTGGAGGCGGCGACGTGGGGGGGGGGGGTGGAGTTAAGGGAAGTTGGTTGAAGAGCCGAACTGTTGGTTGGCCGCCCGTGGAGGAAGCGGGGTCTGCAGCCCGGGGCTGCTGAGTTACGAGGAGCCTAGGCACCGCCCCGGGCTGCTCTCTGCGGGGCGGGGGGGGGGGGGGGGGTGTGTGTGTCAGCCATCCTTCTAGGCACCGACCCAGGCCTAGCTGGGACTTGTCCCCTCTCTCCTTATGCCGCCTGGAGCTCTCAGATTGGTTTCCAGGAGGCCACCTTGAGCAAAGAGATTCTATGTAGGTGCTGAGGACTAAGGAAGACACTCAGCCTTGGGGTCCTGAGGCATTTAGAGTATGAATTTTAAAATAGAATTTTTTTTTTTAGATATAACAACTACACAGGTATTATAGGTATATAGGTATTATATTAGAGACTACATCTCTAAGGTTAAGAGCTTTCAGACTTTTATTTATTTATTTTTTTTAACCCTTCCCCCGTATTAAGAAATACTTTTTACATTACGGTCTAGTACATAACGTATATATATATGAATGAAAAGTTTCACAGAGCAGCACTATTCACCCTTGTTACATGTGGTGCCTTGTGATCATTTGTGCCCTGTTCCATTCCCTCTCACTGAAAACGCTGATTTGAAATCCACCAAATTGGTTTGTGGGTCGCAGGTTACACTCTGAAGAGCGCGCAGCCTCCGAGACACGTGTTCTTTGGCTTCGGTTAGTGTGGTCCTGTATGCTTCTGGAGGGCCAGGATGACCACAAGGAGATAGACGGGGTTGGGTGGGGGCGCCCCTGACTCCTCCGCCTGTTTATATGGTTATAATGTAGCATATTTGGCGTTTTCGGGGGCTTAATCATTGATACTTAATGTGGCCTGACCATTTTATGAAATTTTTGAAGTGTGTGCTTCAATTCTTGCTATCCTTTGCCCTGTCAAAGAAAATGAGAGGCCTAATTCCATTTAGTTGCTTTACCCCTACAACACGCTTAAGATAATTTTGATGTTATGGTGTCGTAAATATACACTGATGTGCTTGTCTGCTACTTAAAAACTGGTTGTGGTTCAGCCTGTTAATGATGTTGAGTGCCAAATTATGTTGCCTGATTTCAGTAGGTAAGTTTATAGGGTATGTATTTAAGACCCTTTTGTTGGTTTAATTTTTATCGTGGATGCCCTCATGTTATTTGGATCATGGAATTCCAAGTCACAGCCATCAGGAAAGAATTGCCCAAATTAAGCTTCATCATTGGGACCATATTTTTGATTGGATGCCTTATGAAAGCATTTTTAATCATCTTCAAACTTTGTGTGTTGTAAACTATTTATTTATCGACTATATCTTGGGTGCTGGTGAGAGGGTGTCTATGTTGGCATGTATCAGCCATCCTTTAAAAATTCTTTTTATCAGGTAAATATTTGTTTGGGAATCTTTAGCTTTAAAGAATGTTTAAAAGTTTTCTTTATGTGGTGGTTGCTTGGAACACGAAGCAGGAGTTTCATTAATTTCATTTTTCTGGGAATTATGTGTACCGATCAATAAACAGTTGTGGAGAACTTACCCTGAGTGATTGCGTGTGCTTTTTTATAGTTTTCATTTTTTTTTCTCTTGAACCTCAGACTCTTAGATATGTCTACCTATAGCAGGCTCTTTTCTTCTAATTTCTGCTTCCAGACTGCTGTGGGTTTGGAAATTAGATGCTTACATTTGCTAGAACTTTGTGTAAAATAAGATTGTGCAGCTCTGAATATTATATATGTGTGTGTTTATTATATATACACAAATACTTTTTTAAGTGTATGAACCGTGTGACATGTATTTTGGCCAGTCAGAGGCCTATTTACTGACCTCTTAATTGTGGGCTGTGTTTTAAGTAAGTGAACTCTATATATTTAGTGTAGTTAGTATATAAGAAAAAGTTCTAAAAAGTAACATGAAGCTGATAGTGATACAATTTGGATTTAAGGATTAAGCAATCAGCTGTGATTGTTGCCTTTGCCCTATAGGCACTGAGTCATTAAGAGTTGCCATTCCTTCCTTTTTAATCTTTTTCACTGCCCTCTCCTGACTTTCATTTCTTTGAGATTAGAGTGAGTGCTCTCAGACTCACTATTCCCATTGTCTGTTATTCTCATTCTGCTTGGTCCTGCATAGCTTCATCAGAGTACTCTGCTAAAGAACAGCACCCTAATTTATCATTTCTCTCCTCAAAAACCATTAGCTTCCAGTGCCAGCACTGAATAAAGCCCATACTGTTTAGGTTGGCACTGATGTTTTTCTCGAGCCTCTACTTTTTTTTCTGACACTGTTTTTCCATCCTCACTGCAGATCCTCTGTTCCTGCCAAGCTGTCTGCTTGTTGTACTTGTTTTACAACACCATTGTTCCTGAAAGTCTGGGAAATGTGTTCTTCATGAATTCCTACTCATCATGTTATTACAGATGACCCTTCGTTCTTGAAGTCTTTCCTGCCTGTATTGTCTACACTACTTTTCCTACATTGCTTTGTATTGTTTGTTTTTACCCCTTGTAGATTATATAACTTCATAGAAGATGGGAGACTCAAATATCGGCTAATCTCTAGGACACCTGGCACAGGGTTTATCAGAGTTCATGGACCAAGTGAATCCGAATTGACTGAATTTATGCTGAAAATTGCAGGTCTCGGAAAATTCCACCTTTGACTTAATAAGAATCTTGGAATTTGCCTAGCTGGGTCTTCTGTACAGTAAAATTTGAGAATTACTTACCTAGCATGATGCCTTGTATTACAGTAGGTACACACAATTTTTGAGCTGTCCCATATGTCTGGACTTCTCTATTCTCAGCACTCATAATAATGATAAGAATTTGTTGACTACTTACTGCATGTCAGATACAACAAGATGCTTTACAAGCTTCATTTAATCTTCACAATGATTCTAATGACTATGAAATCGCTATTAATAGTTCTATTTTACAAATGAGAGAGCAAGCATAAAGAGGTAAGTTACTTGTTCAAATTCCAGTGCAGATCTGTGACTGAACTCAGACTGAACTGAAGGCCCATGCTCTTAATCACAGTGCTCCTCTATATCATTCATATCTGCATATCTCTATAAACAGATTTAAACAAAATGACACACTTCCAAAACTCAACACTGAGGCTGTATGAAAATTTTACTCATAATTCAGTAGGGGCTCTTAGGAATGTGATCTATTACCAGCACTGTTAAGGATAATTTAAAGTTCTTCTGAGATTAATGCTTTTCCAATGATTTTCAAAATTCTCTCTCAATTCGGTAATATTTGTCATTGTTATACTGGATTTTCTTTTCACTGCCAGAAGATATTACATCATGTTTAATCAAAGTAAAATTCACTTTTCATTCATTCAGCAAATACTGGTTGCCTGTGCCAGATGTTCCTCCATGTGACACTGAACTGGACTGACAGATCCCTGCCTTTTTGGGACTTAGGTTCTGGTTGAGAGGAGCTGAAGCCCTAAATTAACATATAGTGGAAGTGCCAGAAAGAATGAGAGAGGCTGGAGTGATGTGATAGATGGTAGCAGTGGGGCTATTTTTGATGGGTTGGTCAGAGGCAGCTTCATGGAGAAGGTAACATTTGGATTTAAATTCAAGGCTTGGATGCTAAGATGAAGCCAGCGACACCAAGAGCCAGGTAAAAGGCATTCCTGTGAATGCCTTATGAGGGAATCAGCCTGGCAGTTTTGAGAAGTAGAAAGCCATGCTGGCTGAAACCCAGTGGGTGGGAGGAGGTGAGGTCAGAGAGGTGAGCAGAGAACAGACTAGAGGGAGCCCTGAAGACCATGATAGAGATTGAGTTTCATTCTTGGTGTGAAGGGAAGCCTTTGGAGAACCTCGAGGACATGATTCAACTTATATTTTGAAAAGATCACTTGGCTTCCTTGTGGAAGATGAATTGTGGAGTCACCAGAGACCAGGAAGGGAGCAATTGTAGCAGTCCCAGTGAGAGGCTGATGGAAGCCTAATCCAGAGTAAAGTAATGGAGACAGAAAGAATTGGGAAGGATTGGGGTGTTTGAGAGGCACTGATGATAAACCTCGCTGATTAATTACATGGGGGTGTGAGAGGAAGAGAGAAAGCAAATATAGCTCCAAAGATGGGAACTGGTGGAGGAAGAGCAGGTTTGAAGAGAGAGAATTAGGAGTTCTGTTTTTGCCCCTGTGTTCCTTTCCCTGATCATGCATCCCCACCCTCCTAGGCTACCACAATCCTGAATTTTGTGTTTGTTATTCTCTGACCTTTCTTTATAGTTTTTATTACATATATATGTGACCCTAAACAATACTATGATTAATATTCCATTTTTGAATTTTGTGTAAGTGGGATTGTACTATATATATGTATATTCTTGAGATTATTTTATTTTTTCAAGAGTGTCTTTTTAAAAAATACAAGTTTCAAGTATACAACTGTATAATTCTTTCATATCTGCATACACTACATAGTGGTCATTACCATAAATCTATATGGCCATCCATCACCAGTCGGTTGACCTCCTTCACCTGTTTCACTCCCCACAGCCACCCTTCCCCTCTGATAACCAGCAGTCTGTCCTCCGTATTTGAGTTTATTTTTGTTTTATTGTGTCTGTTCATTTGTTTTTTAGATTCCACATTTGAGTGAAATCATACAGTGTTTATCTGACTTATCTCACTTAGCATAATACCCTTAAGGTCTATCCATGTTGCAGATGGCAAGATGTCATTCTTTTTTATGCTAAGTACTATTCCATTGTATAAATATACCACATCTTTATGCATTTATCTATCGTTGGACACTTAGGTTGTTTCCTTATCTTGGCTATTGTATATAATGCTGCAGTGAGCATAGGGGTGCATGTGTCTTTTCAAATTGGTGTTTTTGTATTCTTTGTGTAAATACCCAAAAGTGGGATAGCTGGATCATATGGTGGTCTATTCTTAATATTTTGAGGAATCTCCATAGTGGCTGCACCAGTTTACAATCCCACCAACTGTATGAGGGTTCCACATCCTTGCCAAAACTGGTTTCTTTTCTTTTTGATAATGGCCATTCTAGCAGGTGTTAAATGATATCTCACTGGGGTTTTGATTTGCATTTCCCTAATGATGGTGAGCATTCATGTGCCTGTTGGCCATATGTATGTCTTCTTTGGAGAAATATTTAGATCCTCTGCTCATTTTTAAATCAGGTTGTTTGGATTTGTTTGTTAAGTTGAATGAGTTCTTTGTATATTTTGGATATTAATCCCTTATCAGATATGTGGTTTGCAAATATCTTCTTTCACTCAGTGGATTGCTTTTTTGTTTTGATGATGGTTTCCTTCACCGTGCATAAGCATATTAGTTTGATGTAGCCCCTTGTTTATTTTTGGTTTTGTTTCCCTTGCCTTTGGAGTCAGATCCACAAAGACATTGCTCAGACTGATATCAAGGACCTTACAATCTGTGTTTTCATTTAGGGATTTTATAGTTCCAGGTCTCACATTATTCAAGCATTTAATCCATTTTGAGTTAATTTTGTGTGCGGTATAAAATAGTGATATAGTTTTATTCTTTTGCACATGGGTGCTTAGTTTTTCCAACACTCATTTATTGAAGACTGTCCTCCATTGTACACTCCTTTGTTGTAGATTAATTGTCCATATATATATGGGTTTATTTCGGGCTCATAGTTCTGTCCCATTGATCTATAGCAGCACACTTTTTTTTAAAAAATTGAAGTATAATTAATGTACAGTGTTAGAATACTTTCAAATGTACAATATAACAATTCTATAATTGTGTACATTTCTTGGTCCTCTTCAATATTCTCTATACCATACTGTTTTCATTGTTGTAGCTTTGTAGTCTAGTTTGAAATCAGGTAGCATGATACTTCAAGCTTTCTTCTTTCTCAAGATTGCTTTGGCTGTTCCAGGATTTTTATAGTTCCATACAAATTTTATTTATTTCCATACAAATTTTAGAACAGTGTGTTCTAGTTCTGTGAAGTATGCCATTGGAATTTTGACAAGTATTGCATTGAATCTGTATTACTTTGGGGAATGTGGACATTTTAACAATATTAATTCTTCTAGTCCATGAGCATGGAATATGTTTTCATGTATTTGTGTCTTCAGTTTCTTGATTTTAAAAGTAATTCATGTTGATAAGAAGGCCATAGAGAATTATCAATTGTTAATTTCCATTGCTGTGTTATATTTCATTTATGAATATAATATAATGTAATTTATCCCATCATCTGTTCTTGGATATAAGGGCCTTTTTGAGCCAGGATTTTCAAAATTTCACACAGTATTGTTGTGGACATTTCCTGTGGTGTTTCTGGTGCACATACACAAGTTCCCATAGAGTTTACACTGGGAAGTAGAATTGCTGTGTCATAGCATATGTGCATCTTCAGCTTCACTAGATGGTGATAAAGTGTTTTTCCAAGGTGTTTGTACCTCTACTAGCAGTGGAAGAGTTTCTGTTCTTCCACATTTTCTCTGATGCTTTGGTATAATCAGAGTTTTTAAGTTTGGCTGATATATTAAGTTAATATTTCACTGAGATTTTCATTTTCGCTTCTAACTATTATTAAACTTGACCATATTTTACATTTATTTATTAGTCATTTGAATTTTATTTTCTGTTAAATACTGTTGATGTGTTTTGTCATTTTTCTATTGGATTATTTGCTTTTTTAAAAAATTATTTTTATTGAGTTCTCCTTATTAGTTACATGTGTTGGCAGCATCTTTTTCCAGTTTCTGAGTTGTATTTTTTCATATTTAGTGTCTTCTGATGATCAAAAGGTTTTTATTCTACTGGTTGATCTTTTCCTTTATGGGTTCTTTTTATGTTTAGTTTATGAAATAGTTCCCTAAATCAAGACCTTAAACCTCTTCCTCTATTAGAAAAAAATAACTATTTTCCTCTCATAGTGATAAAGTTTGACTTGCGTATCTTATTGGGAGTTGAGTTCTTCTGTGTTGTGAGGTGAGGATTCACTTTCGTTTTCCCGGATTGGTGTTCACTTGTCCCAGGACTAGTTACTGAAGTTTAAGTTTTTCCTACTGTCTCTGCCCTTTCCTGCCTTAATCATATGGGTCTATTTGTGGACTATCTTTTCTAGTCCATTGATCCCCACCCCCTACCCCAGTTGTTTTCTTTAACAAAGTACAGTTGATTCTTGATTCTTGTTATTTATGGTACTTATGTAAAGTTGCCATGAACGCTGAATGAGTGAAAATGGCATCATTGCTCCTAGGAGAGATATAGGGTTAGGTCCTGCCAGTTTCTGGTCGTAACATTTTTGTCAACTGATGAATACATGACTTTGTTTTGTACCTGTGTCTGTTTATAGACACTGTATTCAAGATATAGTGTTGATTTATTAACTTTAGATTCAGAGTGGATAGCACTATAGTTCATGCCCCAGTAAATCTTATCTAACACGTATTTTCTCCATAAGGCACACCACAGACTTCTTGTGTGTTGGAGCACTAGGCAGCCCTAGCGCAGTTCATCTTGGAGCCATTTTCAATAATGAAATCACCAACCAAAAAACCCCACAAAAATGTGAAAAACATGGCACTAAATCATGAAAAGGGTCTTATTTACAGTGTGAGCTGAGACAGAATGGCCGAGTGCTGCCCTGTTCTGTCTTAACTGGAAGCGTGCACATTAGGCACCTCAAGTTAGTATCTGCACGTGACTGGGAACATGCTGCAATTATGGATTTTGGGGTTACAAATAAATCTTATTGAGTAGGTGACTTTGCAGATAGTGAATTCTATAATAATGACGCTTTACTATGAAATTTTGTGAGAGAGGCCATTTTTCAGGAAACCATTACCTTTAGCACTTCTTTCTTTTGCTTACAGATAGCTTTATAACATTTTATTTTAAGAGAATAACAGTGCAACGGATCTCGATACTAAGTTTTGATTGACAGCTGCCATTATCTCAAAGGCACTTCTTATTTCTGAGAATGTTTGGTTCTATTTGTAATCACAGTATATTGTTATTTAGTGCACAGATAAATGAATTTAAAGAAAGTATTGCAACCCTTAAAATGTTGAAAATAAGTGTAAATTATTAAACCCTTATTGTGACTCGTGTGAAGATCATATTTTCTCATAGACACTCTTAGTAACTTAAGGCGTAAGTTATGTAAAGGCAGGTGCCCTTTGGAGGCTTTTAAAATGTCAATTCTATTAATTCCTCATCTGTTAGTGATATTTCTCCACGTGAACATCAGTAAAGGAGTCCAAGAAAGAGATAAATGAAAATTGTATACTTCATAAATCAAACTTCTCAGAAAATGCATTTATTAAGACTTGGCTTAGTTTATCCTTTACTCACTGTTTAAGATTCTTAAGTGAACTGTTGGTGTTAATTTGTAAGTGTGCCGAGGGAGTAATAACCAGAAATTTTGGGCTTGACCTATGTTCATCTTTTTTTTTTTTATACACACAGCATGTATCTTATTCTTCATTCTTTGAAATATTTTTATTGTGGTAAAATATAAAATGCACCATTTTAACTGTTTTTAAGTATATAGTTCAGTGGCATGAAGTACATTTACATTATTGTACCACTATGAGTACCATTTGTCTCCAGAACTTTTCCATGTTCCCAAATTGAAACTCTGTCCCCATTCATCAGGAACTCCTCATTCCTCACTCTTCCCCAACCCCTGGCAACCATCATTCCACTTTCTGTCTTTATGAATTTGGCTATGCCAGATACTTCATTTAAGTGTAACCATATGGTATTTGTCCTTTTGTATCTGGTTTCCTTTAACATTGTCTTCAGAGTTCATTCCTGTGTCTTAATTTCCATCCTTTTCAAAGCTGAATAATATTCTAGTGTGTGTATAGACCACGTTTTCCTTATCTAATCATGCATCCATGTATAGTGGGGTCATGTCCATCTTTTTGCTGTTGTGAATAATGCTGCTATGGGCATTGGTGTACATCTTCTCAAGTCCAAGCTTTCAGTTCTTTTTTTAATATATCCACAGTAGGATTGTTGGATCATATGATAATTATAGGTTTAATTTGTTCAGGAGCTGCCATACTGTTTTCTACAGCAGCTACATCATTTTACATTCTCACCAGAAAGTCACATATATTCAACTTTAAACAGTGCCTGTTGTTCTGAAGTATGGCATAAATTATTAGCTTTTGCATATGAAATGTTAAGTATTATATGGATACTAAAATAAGCAGTATTAAATTTGTTGTGGCTATAGTTTTTGCAGAAGAATTTAACTTGTGATAGGTAGGAAGTATTTCTGACTGCTCCTGATTCATTGCTCTATCATTTCATCTCTTATTTTTGGAATCTCCATGGAGAGGTACACATAATTATGCATTTCAGTGGTAGCTATGAAGCATTTGTGTTCACAAGTACTCTGATCTCAGAGTTTATTAATAAACCAGCTTTTTTATTTGTATAATGCATTTGATATGCACACTCAGAAGTGATTAGAAAACTCATTGATTAGCACAGTTATGGAGTGCCAATTATATGCAAAATTCCAGCCATTGACAGAAATCCTTAGCCTCAAGAGCTATATAGTCTAAGGCCATAAGACATAAACATGTGAAAATCACATCACTGTGCACAAGTTAAATAATAATGGCATGTGGGACAAAAATTATGCCACACCAACGTGTCATTGATTAATTGCCCCCTGAATATTTCAGGCAATAGATCCCTGAGCTCAGCTCAAAGGAAACGGATCATTACCGCAGGAGGTATCTGTAAAGGCTTTACCTGTGAACTGTATTCTGAGCGGAGTGTTGAAGAATAGAAAATTTAGGTGGAGAAGAGAGGGAAAGAACTTCCAGTTAAGGAGGACTGATTTTGTAAATGTCAAACATTTTTAGTGCCTGAATCATTAATTGGCACTAATTGGCATAGTCCTGGGACCCAAAAAATTAGATGAAATCTATTCCTAAAAAATTGTGAGGACCCCAGGTATATATTAATGCTAGCATGTTCCCTGGGTAGTGATGGTAGCAGTAGAAGCAATAGTAAATGGGTATTTATTAAGTTCTTTCTAGGTATTAGGCACTGTGCTGAACCCATATTATCTCCATTCATTCTTTAGCAACCCTATGAGCTAGGAGTTAGGGGCAATCTCTTACCCCTCATAATCTCTTACCTCTCATCCATAAAAGGATGAGACGGAGAGAACCGAAGTAATTTGCCCATAGCCACACAGAGTAGTGGAGTTGGTCCTCATTTACCTCCTGGCAGTTCGATTTCAGAATGGCATGTGTTACCCCTGGACAATACCGCCATAACACTAAATGTAGAAGGGACTAGTGAATTTTTTTTTTTTTTTTTTTTAAGACTTGTAAACTTTGCAACTTCTCTGTGTGGCTGATGTTTAACATTCTGGCAATCCCTGGCCAAGAGCCAGAATGGTTTGTAAACAACTCTAAAAGCTTGTATGCAGAGTGAAGAACAACTAGTAGTTAGTTCCAAGTGAGGCCTTGTTTTAACTTGATAGCTTACGTAGGTGTTCAGGAGGAGAGATAATAGGGGTAATCTGTTCTGTAAACAGCTGAGTAATGACCTTAAATTTGTGTATTCACAGCTGACCCA
The DNA here is from genome assembly GCF_018345385.1 of Vulpes lagopus. NCBI lineage: Eukaryota > Metazoa > Chordata > Mammalia > Carnivora > Canidae > Vulpes > Vulpes lagopus. The sequence goes on along the minus strand of NC_054833.1, from coordinate 39,259,979 downwards.
CAACATGCATATATGATTTTCTTCTAATGAAAATTACTCTGTTCAAGAGACTAATATCCATTGTTTTTTGGTGAGAAGGGGAAGTTAATAATAATTATTGCCCCTCTGGGGACTAGACCAGTGAGTCCTGCTGCTTAGTAGTATTCTGGTTCAGTTATACGGATGTGGTTACAAGAGATATTTTGGGTGTAATGGTTTTCAGTTGTTTTAATAAGTTTTATTTCAGTGATTTGTGCATGATGCCATATACTGTTGACATAACTATTCCTGTTTTTAGTAAAGATAGCATGACTCAACAGACTAGGGGTACAGAAAGTATGACTTAACATGCTGCTTGGGCCGTGGAAACCCAAGCAAGTCACCTCAGTTTGGTGTCCTGTAAACAGAGATAAGGTGGTCAGAAGGTGGTTATGGAAATTACTGTGCTTTAAAAGATTGTGAATCTCAGTGTGGGGACACTTGCCTTCTGGGGAACATCAACTCAAGAATAGATATATCTACCTCCTGAATTTTGAGTGAGTGCAACATTAAAGCCTTGAGATTTGTCAAATTGCATTCTGGCCACATAGAAAGGTAGGGCTGGGTGCAGATTTGTTTGTGAAGGAGACAAGAGGGGGAATAAGAGTGGAACTCTCCTTGGAAGATATTGAAAAGGGGTATAGTGAATGTTAAACTTTTTTCATTGTTCTTATGATTGTTGAAAGTGTATGACAAGTGCTTTTTTTATATATATATATATTTCAGAATGCCTGATTTCATAGGATATAGACAACTCACATAAGCCAACATTTCTGGACAGAAAGAAGCTGTGCAAATCAACAAAGAAGTGCTTAGATATAATTTCACATAAAGAGGTACTGAAGTCCAAATAGCAGTATTTTCTTTTTAATGTGTGTATGTATGCATTTTTATTTTTTAAAATGGCATCATTGTCTTAATTTTTTTCTTCTTAAATGCTTTTTCATCAAAATGTTAAAGTTCGTGCGCTAGTGCATTTAGGTCAGAAATTTGAAGTTCTGTGTTTATGTCTAGTAGACCCTGCACATGAGAGGCAATCATGTTTGCTAATGTGCAGTTGTAGATGAAAAAACAGACTCTTGGGGATCCCTGGGTGGCTCAGTGGTTTAGCACCTGCATTGGGCCCAGGGCGTGATCCTGGAGTCCCAGCATTGAGTCCCACATTGGGCTTCCTGCATGGAGTCTGCTTCTCCCTCTCTCTCTCTCTCTCTGCCTTTCATAAATAAATAAATAAAATCTTAAAGAAAAAGAAAACACTCTTTGTCCAACATCAGACGGGCCTTGTATGCAATGTAGTTCTTTAGTAGATGATACAGATAGCTCTGAAGTCCTACTCACTGGTAACATAGAGTCCCAGTTTTATACATCTTTGGTGTCACAAATATAATGAAGTAAAGAATTTAGGTTAGATATTTTAATGTCTGTCATGCTTTTAAGGTGAAGCAAAGTGCTGTGCTAAGTGAAGAGAGTAGCTGTGTCCTATTAAAAGCATAGGACCAGGAGTCTGAATTCATGTTTCCTTTGGCAGTGTTGCATTGGGTTGTTTGTTGTTGTTGTTTTTAGTTTTCTACCAAGAAGAGTTGATGTGCCACATTCTTACGGTGTTACGTAGTTTAGTATACAGCTGAAGACTGAGAAATAGGTAGTTCAGAGTAGGGTGTGAAGTCGTGGTGGTATGGTATGTTCTGATAATGGATTTATCAGCTACAGTTGAGTTTGGTACTTGGAATGCCCAGAGTAAATTTGTGAATTGCTTAACTGTAATAATTCTACAGGCTAATTCTGAAACTTTATAGTTTATTATTCTTATTTTTTCATTCCAAAAAGGCATCCACTTAGGTGTATTACATGATGGTCAGGGGAGGTTAAGTGAGATAAAATTGCAGGTATATGTACTTTATGATAAATGAAATTAGAAGTCATGCAGGATAACACTGTCTAGCTTAATTATATTGCCTTGGACAATGTCCCTGAAGTGTTTTTATGGGTGAGATAGCTGCCATTCATGACTTTAGCTGCAAAAGCTTGTTAATGGAATACTTGACAAACCTTAAAAATGATTATTATGTAGATATATATTTACTGATATAGAAAGTTTTTCATGAGCTATTTAGCAAAAAAGGGAGGTTACACAACTACCTAAAAGTAATTTAATTTTGTTTAAAAAAATATGTATCTACATAGCATGGGAAATGGCCTAGAAAAAAATATACACTATTAGGTGCATCCTCAGGTTTAACCTACTTGCTAAATCAGTTGACCAAAGCTTCCTGGTATGGCTGTGGCTCAGACTATGATATGATATGCTTCAGATATGGAAAACTTTTGGTAATACTTACATGCCTAGCTTACCTAATAAAAAGGGAAACTACACCTACAAGAAAACTATATGGGGTTATAGATTTTTTGCTAATTTTCAGTTGGAAACTTTAAAAAATTCAGAATGTTTATTACTTGTATTTTTAAAAACAATTATTTAGAAAGAAGCTTATTAATAGACCTTTATCCACTCATTTATTTAATCTTTCCTACAGGGAAAAATAGATAACACACTTATATACTTTCCCAGTGTAATTATGTCTTACTGGGATACGCTTAGGTGAAGATCAGGAAGATTTAGAAAACAGAACAAACTACCTAAAATGTGTAAGAATGTGGCAGAGTTTGGGTGTAGGAGGGATTTTTCTAAAAAGGAGGCTCCCTGGTGATGATATTAGGAGTTCTGAAAGCAAAAGTTAAATGAGCTTTAAAAAGCAAACAAACTTGGCAAAAATTGAGAATGCTAATAATCCTAAGCAATTTTTTGAAGCTATTCAAGAGAGTTTCCTCTTTCGACTTGTTTTGTCAATCTCTTCCCCCTACCCACATTCCCAAATTCGGTCTTTACATTTCTCTTTTGTCCTTTTTAAAAAAGAATGAAATATAAAACTCCCTCTCTGAACACTTGGTGTTTCTTCATCATTGTTGTATCTTTTCTTCTTTTAGCACATTTGAGCTTCTCACATATTCATTCTTCACTTATTTCCTTATGTTGTGGTTTCTATTGCCGGTCTAAACACTGAAAGTACTTCCCTTAAGATGAACAAGCGCCTAACTGCCCAGGCCTTTTGGGATTAAAAAGATTCATCACTTCTGACTGCTTGATATTCTCAGTAAAAATTGGTGACCCCCATCCTTATACTGTATTCACAGTGATCTCTGTCACAAATGTTCTTTTATCTCTATAAGAGGAAGTTGAAGTTGAGTAAGGTCAGTCACGAGCTGACCATCATCCACCTTCCAGTGAAACCTCCAGCCTCAGCTGCCCTCCCCGCATGTATTTTATGTTTTAGCGGTATCACATCATTGCCGTAGCTCCTGTCTCTGGGGCTGAGAATGCTCTCCTTCACCCTATTAACCTGGTCTTCATCATCTTTCAAAACGGCTCAAGGTTTACCTTTGGCCTCTTCCATCATACTTCTGAAAGTGAACCACTTCTTCTGTTTGAATCCACTCTTTCTGTGTGGCTTATTTTAGATTGTGTTATTTTCATGTGTTTCCTTCCAGAGCGTGGATGCCCTGAGGCCAGAGTGTGGATTGTACTTTGTCTTTAGTGTGTAGTGCAGCATTTGGCACGGATTCAGTGTCTGGTTCATCTTTTTTTTTTTTTTTTAAGGTTCATCTTTGTTGAATGAAACTAAATGAGAAGGTAAGCTTTGTGAGGGCACACATTTTATGAATAAATGAATGGCCAAATAGGCTTGATGGGAACCACTTGATAGAGTGCGAAGAAAGAGGTAGCAGAGAAAACTAAACACATCTGTTGTCTCTCCATTTTTATGAAACGAGTGACAAAGACATTCTTAGTGTCAGATTGTCTTGTGAAGGAAGTAGGCAGCCAAGTGGAGAAACTACTGGAATGAAGCGTTATCTGACCAAAGGACTCTGACAGTGACATTATCGAATCTTTGCCACAATGTTTAAGTTCTGTTTTCAAATACTTGGTAGCAAAATATTGGCAGGTAGCTTTTAGAATGTGGTTTTTCTTTCTCTGATGAACAGGTAAGGTGGGTCAGTTGTATGTAAATGAGTCCATGTCAGATGAACAAAAATAATTTTAAACTACCCAGAACTGTTTCCCTCTTCGTTATTTCATGCTATGAAAACTCTTCCTTGATAGATTGACTGACTCATCCTAAATTAATGCATATTTTGAAGTATTCCAGTTTACTCCTTAGAACTGTAAATTTGTTCCTGACTGTTTAGTATTGCAGTGATGTGAGTCCTGCCTGGTCAGGTTCCTGCTGCTGGATGCTCCACTCTTTTTGTTAGTCTCCACTGTAAGAGAAGAGGAGGGGCCTGGAGCTCTCAAGGCATCCCAAGGCTTAGGGCTGTGTAATCTCTGCCTGCTGGAGCTCTTGTGCTTCCAAAGTCTCAAGAGTTTTGATATAATTTGGGTAATTTGTATGACATGTTTATAACTTTTATTAAAAGCTTTAACTTGGCTAGCAGAGGAAGTGACCCTGCAGGCCTGAAGAGTATTCTTTCAACCCTTCTGTACATGTCATAGTGGATTTGTGCTTCACTGTTCTTCAGGCCATGGAAACCCTCAGGGAATACAGTGCTCTGGCTGTCATCCTAACCCCTCCTCTCATTTTAATTTAGTTTGTTCAGGCACTCAGGTGAGTTTCATTCTTTCTCTTTCTTTCCCATGCTATTTTATTAAACTATTTCTTCCCTTTTGGCCACCATTTTGGCCACCAAAGCACTCTTTGCTTCCTCACTCCCCAGTTCCTTTTAAAATTAATATTATGTGTTTAACACAGTCCAATTGGAATTTTTTTCATAGACAGTTGATAATAATGAGGAATTAAAAAGCCATGTGACAAACTATTAGGTCATTCCCAGATTTATCGCTTCAAAATGTTTATATTTCAAAATGGTAATATATGAAAACAAAAGGTGATGTGTGTTTGCAGTGAGTTCAGGTAGTTCAAACAGATGAACTTAAAGCAAATCTCCTTTCCACCCTTATTCTTCCTTTTCTCTCTCTGGAGTCATCCATAGGTACTAATTTTTTAAATTTCCATTTTATCCTATGCATGTATAAACAGATCTATTTTTTGGTAAGATTTAAAATATATAGTTTTAGAGTCTGTAAGGTGGTATTTTAGGGTTTAAGTCATGAATGAGGCTGGTAGTATTCACACTTTATGAAGTATGGTACTCTACAATAAGGGTTTTTTTTTTTTTGTGAAATACTGATCTTGCATACTAGCATAAAGATATATCTTGTATGCCTTCCAGTGTTAGTGGTCAGAAATGTTCTGTTTTCAGTTGTGTTCAGTTTCATACTGATTTTGACCTGACCCTTTGGGAACATAAAGTACAAGTAGTTTGACAAGTATGTGGAATTTTAGGTGACTAGAAATTCTGTTTTGATACCAATCTGTTTGGCAAAAAAAAAAAAAAAAGCAAAAATACCAATCTGTTTGGCAGCTTATCCTCAAATTTGCACTCCATTCTGACTTTCTCCAAGTGCTTTACAAGAGCTCATTCTAGTTAGGATTTGAGACACAAAGCAGCTGAGATTTTCACGGGCACACTCCATGACTTGGGAATGGAACCAAGCAACATCACCCAAGATTCCTGGCTCCTGGCTTTCAGAACCAATACAGAATACTTTTACAAAGGTATCAGAACTCTGCCAACTGTAGAGGTAGTCAGATGTAACTCGATACCTGTTCTTTCCAGAAAGTCATAAATTGTCCCCTTCCCCCAAAAAAACCTTTTAAAAGGCTCTAGTTAAAGATCTTTTTCCATCCTGTATTCCCTCATTTTCCAGTCTGTTTGATTTTCAGCTTTCCTTTCCCACCTACTGTTCTTCCTAAAACTGCCCCAACAGATTTTGTGTAGATTTATGTTACTGATCCATTTTGCAATCTTAATGTTCTAATTCAAAACTCATGTATTAATGTGTATGCTATCAACAGTCCTGGAAAGCTATTCCAGTAGAGTATCCTGGAAAATGACCAGATGACCAGTGAAGGTGCCCGGCGTTGCTTTTAAGTCTTTAGGAAAAAAGAATAACAAAACAAAACAAAACACCTCAGACAGTTTGGAAGAGTTACTAAAGCATGAGGTCATGAGAAATAACTTGCTAAGTTCCCATGATTGCTGGCTTCCTCGCACTTATTTTAGTTTGAGATGTCTCTATTGTTGCCATCCTCAGTTTGCCTGTATTTAAATTGTGTATTAAGATTATTGCCCTTGAAGAATTGGTTTGAGTTTCAGTGGTTCTAAAGCCTCTAGTTTAAAGATGCTGTTTAAACTCAGTGAGTATTATTTTGACAGTGACAGGTTAGCACCTTCCCCACACACTTTTTATTCTTTGGAACTACTAATTGTATAGAAGGTAGCAGCGTAATTTCTTTGACATTTGTTAAACATATCTAAAAATCCTGCCGGCATTCTGCTTAGACAGGTCTTTAATGAGAACTATGCTGTCAGCAGTGGCCTAGGTCCTGCTCTGTGTGGTCTGATAAGTTTACATTGTAAAAGAACCTTCCACCTGAAGGTTCATGGAGTCTTAGAAGAAACACCCACAGTTCAGTTTTGACACAACCAGTGCTGGAATAGAGGACAGCAGCAGACGTTTATCACTCTGTGTGGATAGAAGGAACAAACTGTCTTGTACTAAAACAGGTTCTGTCCTTAAGCTGACAAATGAGGATCCTGACAAAGGGTAGCCCTGAATTTTCAAGATGACTTGTGATATCCTAATTATGAAATGTGCTTCATAGTCTAGACCTTGGTAAATGAAACTTTTGTCCAGTAGATGGACATGTACTTAATGCATGTTTACTCTGTTCTAGGCAGTTGTGAATTGATTTCACAAAGTACAGTAGACGTGCTCCTGGTTGTAATTTAGGGAATGAACCAAGTTTAAAGACCACTTTTTATTTTTTAACTATTTATGTATTTATTTGAAGGGGAGAGACTGTTTCCTTGGGTAGTCCACAGATGCCTCAGACTAAATGTATATACAGTGGAGTTCATCATTTTCTTTTGCAAAGCTCAATCTCTTCATATTTTCATTACTTAATGATACCATCAGTCACCTGGTCACCTGTACTAGAAACCTGAGGGTCAGTCTTGACTCTACTTTCTCTTCAGCCTCTGTAATACCTGAAAAGCATGCTTTCTAAATTGACCCTAAATCAGCCACTGCTTTCTATTTGTACTACCATCATGTCACTTCAGGCACTCATTATCTCTCTCCTGTTTTGTTTTGTATGGTTTTATTTATTTTTTTAACATTTTAGAGCATTGTACTTTAATTTTTCTATTGAAGTGTAGCTAAACACACAATGTTATATTAGTTTCAGATGTACAACAGTCTTGCACATCACTCAGTAATCACCATGATAAGTGTGGTCAGTATTTGTCACCATATAACATTATTAAAATATTATTGACTATATTCCTTATGTTGTACTTTTTATCACCATGACTTTTTGAAAACTGAAAGTCTGTATCTCTTAATGCTTTTTATCTATCTTGCCCATTTCCCCACCTATCTCCTGTCTGTTAACACCAGTGTTTTTCTTTGTATTTAAAAGTCTAGCTTTGTGGCATCTCTTGAGCATCTGATTCTTGATTGCGGCTCAAGTCATGATATGAGGGTTGTGAGATTGAACCCCGCATTGGACTCCATACTCAGTGGGGAGTCTGTTTGAGATTCTCTCCTTCTCCCTTGGCCCCTCCTCCCCCTCTCAAATAAATAAATAAAAATCTTGAAAAAAGTTCTGGGTTCTTGTTTGTTTTGTTTTTTAAATTCCATATATAAGCAAGATCATGTAGTATTTGTTTTTTTCCCTTTGACTTACTTCATTTAGCATAATGGTCCATCCATGTTCTCTCAAATGGCAAGATCTCATTCTTTTTTATGGCTGAGTAATATTCCATTGTGTGTATGTATATGTGTTTGTGTATATATATATATGTGTGTGTGTGTGTGTATATACACACACATATACACTACATATTCTTTACCCATTTTTCTATTAATGGACACTTGAGTTGCTTCCATATCTTGGCTATTGTAAGTAATGCTGCAATAAACATAGGAGTGCATATATCTTTTCAAATTAGTGTTTTCATTTTCTTTGGGTGAACACTCAGTAGTAGAAATACTAGATTCTATGGTTTATCTATTTTTAATTTTTGAAGGAACTGCAATACTGTTTTCCACAGTGGCTACATCAATTTACATTCCCACCAACAGTGCATGAGAGTTCCATCATCCCCTCCAACACTTATTTCTCATCTTTTTGATACTAGCCATTCTGGCTGATGTGAGGTGGTGTCTCGTGGTTTTGATTTGCATTTCCCTCATGATGAGTGATGCTGAGCATCTTTTCATGGGCTTGTTGGCCGTCTGTACATCTTCTTTGGAAGAGTGTTCGGGTCCTCTGCCCATTTTTTGATCAGATTGTTTGGGTTTTTTTACTGTTGAGTTGTATAAGTTGTTTATTAACCCCTTATTGGATATATCATTTGCAAATATCTTTTCCCATCTGGTAGGTTGCCTTTTTTGTTTTGTTGGTGGTTTCTTTTGCTGTGCCAAAGCTTTTTATTTTGATGTAGTCCCAGATAGTCTATTTTTGCTTTTATTTTCCTTGCTTAGGTCTCCTATGTTTTTGTAGTATCCTTCTAACTCTTCTCCCAACTTCAGTATGTATTCCTTCATATTCATCATCTTTTTTTTTTAAAGATTTATTTATTTATTTATTTATTTGAGGGAGAAAGAATGAGTAGTGGGAGGAGCAGAGGGAGAAGCAGACTCCCCTCGGACCAGGAAGCCTAACCCAGGGCTCCATCCCAGGACCCTGAGATTATGACTGGAGCTGAAGGCAGATGCTTAACTGATTGAGACACCCAGGTGCCCTCATCACCTATTTGATATCCAGGAGTTTTCCAAAAAATTTGATTATTATAGTCCCTTCTGTAAAACCTGTTGATTTCTTCTTGTTTTATGTGGAATAAATTTCAGCCTTTTAATGTAGCACACATGATTAGTTACTCATAATGCTGTTTTCTGTTAGACCATGTACATTCTCATTGTTAAACCTTTTTACATGATATCCCTTCTTTTTAGAGTATTCTTTATTCTCTTTTTCTGATTGTTTTAGTAAAAAAAAAACTTGTCATCTGATAGTTGGAACTACAGAGGTCAAATGCCTGTATTTTGATTTATATTTAATATAGATCATAGGCCACCCCCTCAAGATAAGGGGTTAGCAGGCTGTCAGAAGTTATCATGTCTTTAATATTACCTGTTCTGACCTGTGTGTGAGTGCTGAGAGGATGTTGGGGTTACTGTGTGTTTGGACCCGAAGCTGGAGTTCGACAGTGATGACTCTACCCAAACTCAAAACAAAAGAAATGGTGTTCTGTGTTAGTCAGGGTTGGGTCCATTCATCAGTAACTGAAAAATTGAACAGTGACTTAAATAAAACAGAGGGTTATCTGTCTTTCACTGAAATTTCCAGAAATCTGGAGTCCACCACCACTGTGGCAGCTCAGTTCCATGAAGTTCTCAGGGACTCAAGTTCCTTTCAGTCCTTTGCTCCACCTTTCTTAGGGTGTGTTCCTTGGGCTTATAGTGCCAAGTGGCATTTGTTTTCTAGGCAATAGAATTAAGCCAGAGACAAAGAAGGAAGCAAAGGGTACACTGGCTATCTTTTAAGGATGATTCCCAGAAGCTACCATAGACTATTTCTATCCTATCAGCTAGAGCTTAGTCATACACTCATCCCTAAGTGCTGTATATACAGTTAAAAATTCTTTTACTGAGCTGCCTGGGTGGCTTAGTGAGTTAATGTCCCAATCTTGATCTTAGCTCAGGTCTCCAATTCAGGGTTGTAAGTTCAAGCCCCACATTGGATTCCATGCTGGGTATGAAACCCAACTTAAAAAAAAAAAATTCTCTTACTATGGAAGAAAAGGAGAATGGATTTTGAGGGATAAATATCAAAGGAGTCATCCAAACTCTTTAGTCTGATGTTGAGTCTACACCTTTCTAAGTCCTTTTTCCTTTTACTTACCACATAACCCTATGTACCAGCCAAAAGTCCTCCTGTTACCTTGACTGGAAATGATTGTCTCCTTGACTACATTTTGTGGCACTGTTAATCTGTATTGCATTTATAATATGCTGAACTTCATTGCTGTCATTCATCTGCATATATAGCTTCCCTAAATCGTGAAGTCTCACCACAGTGCAAATTCCTGCGGGCAGTGACCGTGTCTTATATGTCTGCCATGCCTGGACTGGTGCCTTATAAATAATTGGGTTTGCAATAAAAATTTCTTATATGATAAATAAATAACTTTGACAATTTCTTGGTTTCTTGTAGAATTTTAGGAAAAGAAGATGGATCAACCTAGTGGAAGGAGTTTTATGCAAGTATTGTGTGAAAAATATAGTCCTGAAAATTTCCCTTACCGTCGTGGTCCTGGGATGGGAGTCCATGTCCCAGCCACACCTCAGGGCTCTCCTATGAAAGGTAAAAAAGATGCGACCTAAAACGTTTATTTATTGGATCTTAGTACTTGGGGCCTCAAACCAGAATGTTGTCTTGTTTACAGATTATTCTTTTTATTAGAGTCACATAGTCTTTTTCCCTTAGTATGACTTCAGTTTTTTTAAAAATTTGGAAGGATTTCTCTTCCTCCAGAGTGGCCAGAAGGCACCTTAGTTGTACTCATCAGGTACGAACAATATTTGAGTGGTAATGTTTCAAATACATATTCTATCAAGGAACTAAGAGGATCTGAGAAAGTTTAAGACTGACCTGTGCCCTCAATGACCTTACAAACTTAACTGGATCACAAGATACTCCCATCTACGAACATATAACACAAGGCAGTTTATATTGAACCAAATGATTGGCACAGTGATTGGGAAAAAGATTGAGGAGAGAGTAAATTAGTATTATCAGGAAAGGATTCAAAGCCATGAGACTTAAATTAAGTTTTTAAGAATGTAGAATTTAGTTAAAGAGGAGATAAAGACATTCTAGGAGAGGGGTTTTGATGTGAGCAAGAGATCTAAAACATTGAGAAATGTGCAAGGTGTGTCTCTCACATCTTAGCCTCATTTACATTTAATAATTCTTGGAAGTAGTTCTGTGTGAGTTGGGAAATCAGTATTGAGCAGTATTTTAGTTCCTATGTTCCTCAGTTCAACTTGTCTTATTACTCCATATAAACTGGTGGCTCAGCGGTTTAGTGCCGCCTTCAGCCTGGGGTGTGATCCTGGAGACCCGGGATGGAGTCCCACGTCGGGCTCCCTGCATGGAGCCTGCTTCTCCCTCTGCCTGTGTCTCTGCCTCTCTCTCTCTCTCTGTCATGAATAAATATAATATATTTTTAAAATTAAATAAGTAAACTGGAATGGCAGAAAGAGGTGGATTTCTTACTTGGTCTTTTTTCCAGCACCCATTCCCATTCTCAAAAATTTGATACTGAAAAGTACTGAATTGAAAAATTATGTAATTTGAGGCCTCTGTAAATAAAATATTTCCTTTGTGAGTCCTTATTTTATGCTGAATAGGTTAAGAGTGGTTGAATTCTCATGTCTACCTTTTTTACTAGGGCAAGCGTTGTTTTATTGACACCTATATTTTTGAACCAAGGCAATAGTTTGACTACCTCAGTTTGATCAAATTCATTATATAGTTGAAAGACTCTGAAACCCTTTCTTCCATTATAATTATGTATTTTTAAAAATCTCATTTTCATAAGGGACACATTCTACATGGATATAAAATGGAAATGATTGATAGACGAGAGAGAGAGAGAGATGTAGTTTTTTAAATGAATCCACTTAAGCAAGAAGATTTCTTCAATGATATGAATTTGAAGAATTGAAGTGGTCTCAGGTAGACTATCTAATGGTTTGAGATAATTTTCAAGGGCAGCAATAGGTGGAAATATACATCAGACAAAAAAGAGCTATCCAGAATGATACTTTTAAACTAAATTTTTAAAAAGAAAGTATTGGGACCTATTAGAAGACTGGAAGTCCAGATCAATTGCAAGTTCTAGTGTTCAGATGGTAAGATGATAGCGAGGATGATACCTGTATTGTTGGTAGTTGAGATCAACAGTCCTGCCAGCAGCAAAGCCTGTAAGACTTTTTGGTGGTACTGGTCCAGTACTTTTAATCTCCTCCTGGGCCATATTTGGCTGTTTCCTCTTAGAGTTCGGTACCCTTGGACCCCATCGTATTCAAGTTTTTTTTCTAGGTCCTCTTATAATTTCATACTATTTGATTTTGATTCCTGGGGACTGTATGTAGACAAGAATTAGGCTGATTTAGAAAGTGTTGTGTTTCCCCTGTGATTCAGATCGCCTCAACCTCCCAAGTGTACTGGTGTTAAACAGCTGTGGAATAACACGTGCAGGAGATGAAAAAGAAATTGCTGCCTTCTGCGCTCATGTGTCGGAACTAGATCTTTCTGACAACAAACTCGAAGACTGGCATGAGGTAAAGCTTTTATATCACTGCATTTTGTTGATTTCTGCTGAATTCTAGTTGAGAGTCTTGACTGGGTCTCAGATAAACTGCTTCAGGTGTTCTGTGGTGATTTTTCAATTAACATTACTGCTAATTTGGTTTTCATTAGTATGAAAAGCACTTAGGAGCTTTATTCCAGTCATTGAGAGGTTAATAAGACCACAGAGGTTTAAACTGCTAACAATACATTGGTTTTTTTTTACTGTTTGTTACTTTATTCCAGGCATTGAGAGGTTAATAAGACCACAGAGGTTTAAACTGCTAACAATACATTGGGTTTTTTACTGCTGATGTGTAATGTGAGTTTACACATCCTATGTTCATTCTGTACCACTACGTCAACCTTTATTGCTCTAAATCGACATAAAAATTGCTTAAGCTCAAAACTCAGATTATAAAAATATTTATTTTTATTGCTAAAATTTTCTTCAAATATTTTAGAACTTTTCCTTGTTTTATTAAGTCCCTTACGTGGTTTGACATGTCTTCTGAACTCAGAGTAAGTCACACCAAATACACAAAGGTATTACAACATTATCTTTTATTATTGTACATAGCACTGCCTACCTGATGATAACATTACCTTGTAAATGCTGTGCTTGAGAATAGGGAAAAATAGTTCTTTCTCCTTGATTCATTCTCCTGCCTTAATTTAGGATCTTCTTTCTTGCTTGGACTGTTGAGAAAGCTTCCTGATGGATTTTCCTACCTCTGCTTTTATTTTGCTTCCCATAAGCTATCTTCTTAGGCAAAGACTCCTTTTAATAAATGAAATAAGAGTATGACACTTTTGCTCAAAGTCCTTTGGTTGCTTTTTACTGCCTAAAAACTAAGGTCTGAACTCTAAATGTAGCCTTTCACCATATGGCCGTTGGTTACTTTTAGAGCTTTATCTCCATCTTTAGCCACATGCTTTTTCTTGCAACTCATGATAAACTCTTGACATGACAATCTTCCTTGCTTTTATTCCTTCTGAATCTACTACTCTTTTTCCTTGTCTACCCAACCTCTTCCTATGTATCTTTCAAGACTTGGCCCAAGTCGCTATTCCTCTCTGAAACTTTCCCCAGCTCTCACTCAGGCAGAGTCAGATTATCCCAGTACCTATATCACGCTGCTGTGTTAAATGTGATGATTTATCATAACTTAGTGCAATCACATACTTACTTGACAGTTTTCCTATTAGACTGTGAGCTTATTCAAAGTAGATATTTTTGTCTTTATTACCATCAGCACCCAAAGTGTCATACCAGATACTCCAATGTTTGTTGAATGCTTTAATGAACAAATGATTGTATCTTAAGGATTGATCAAGACCACTTGCTCCAACTTTTCCTATGATCTTAAGAAACTCACTTAATCCCTTAGTGCTTCACTTCGCTCATCTCTAAGACAGGGCTGCAGATAAAATTAATCATTGAGGTGCTTTGTAGGTATTAAATGCTATTCAAATTCCAAGACAGCTGTTTTGTTTAAGAAAAATCTGTGCATAACCTAATTTTCTTAAGCTTTTCTTATATTTACCTATGTCATAGTCTAATCTGATAACTGTGCTTATGGTTATATTTCCTATTTTTATTGAGGTGTTTACCAAATTCTTTGAGATGCATGTTTGACTTTTAAGTGACTTGTTAATAAATGCAGAGTTACTGGGCTGTTCCAAGAAATAATCTGTTTGTACATGCATCTATTTATTAATTCATTTATCTCAATAACTGTTATAGCTCACTGTTCCACAAATTACATTCTATGCCTTCTTGGTCCTTTGAGATGCTTAAGTGATGTGCATACTCTGTCCACACCGCACAGATGCAAAAAGAACGACCTTGTTAATTCTCCTTCTCCCTAATTCCCAGTTGTCTGCTGCTCAACGTCTGGTGAGAGTTTTTAACCTGCATGAGTGAAAAGTCAGACCAAATCTTCCTCTGAATCTTTTCACCTCCTATGTTTGCAGGCCGAGTCCCTTAAATGTGTTTCTTTGGGAGTGTAAAATTTCAGAAAGGTTTTGTGCTTTGTGCTCTGACCATGTAGGGACAGTTTAATAGTGATATAGCTGCTGCCTCGCCTCAGAAGAACAATCTCTGTCAATATGGATTAGAACACAAGGTTCACACTAGGCAAATCAGCCTTTTCTCTGCTTAGACAGAGGTCTACACTAAATATTTTCCAGGCCACATTGACATATTTGGATAGAGGGTCCTATTATATTCATTTGTGCTTTGCATTCAGTTTGTATATTCCTACTTGTGCTCTATACTCTGTTTCCAGATGGTTTTCAAATGAGTTTTCATTGCTGCTATCCTTTGGGTTTCCATCTTCCAATTTATTTTTGTTTTCATCATTCCTTTATTTTTGTTCTTTGCTATAACTATAGTTGATCTCAATCTTCTAGAATATCTATCAGAGCACAGAATGGTGGGGGAAGTACTGACAGCAGAGCATGTTGATCTTCAGGATCGATTAAACTCTTTGCCAGGCTATAGATGCCTCATAGGTCACAGTTTTAAGACATTACATTTCAATCCCAGTACAACCGTGTACCTGATTACCAAAAAAATCATCTGTCTTTGGCCATTAAGTAAGTTTATTTTGGCCTGTATTCAATATAGCAATGTGGGACAAAATAATATAGTATGTTCTTTTGATATTTTGAATGGTCACTAATGTTACAACCAACTTCTTTTGTAGTTTAAACTTGTAGCTGATGGATATCCAGAGATAAAGATAAATATAAGTGTGAGGTGTCATACTATGGGGGGAGGCAAAGATTTGTCTCCATTCTTCTAAAATTGGGCATCCATGTGTAAAAAAAAGACATTTTTTAGCTTTTGACTTGAATTTTAGCTAAGTACATTTTTGTCTCACCTTTCCCAAGGCATCTCCTTTTTCCTCCCTTCCTTATCAAAACCATTTTATAAAAGAAATTAAACCAAGTAGTTGAAAGGATGGAGGAATTAGCCCCTCAGGTGAGGTAGAGAATAGCTTGGGTATAAGTTACAGATTGTTATCTTTCAACCCTTTTCCCATTTTTCTTCAAACTTTAGTTTCTTCATTTTTAGAAGCCAGAGTAGAGGGTCCTCTATTAAATTATAGAATTGTGGAGACCTAGAAGGTCATGTAAGTTCATCTCCATGTTTCTGCACATGAACAACACAGGTTTGAACTGCACAGTCTGTTTGCATGTGGACTTCTTACAGGACAGTACTGTAAATAAAATTTATCTTCCTTATGGTTTTCTTAATATTATTTCTAGATGGGCAGGGGATGGACTAAATGGATGATGGGAATTAAGGAGGGTGCTTGTGATGAGCACTAGGTGTTATTTATAAGTGATGAATCACTAAATTCTACTCCTGAAATCAATATTACACTATACTTAACTAACTAGAATTTAAATAAAAGCTTGAAACATAGGGAAAAAAATGTAAAGTATAAAAGAGATTTCTTTTTTTTTTCTAGGGAGGGGGAGGGGCAGAGGGAAAGGGAGAGAGAGAGAATCCCAAGCAGGGCCCCATGCCTAGCATAGAGCCCAAAACAGGACTCAATCCTACAACCATAAGATCATGATCTGAGCCAAAACCAAGAGTCAGATGCTTAACTGGACTGAGCCATCCAGGAGCCCTAAGAGTGTTTCTTGTGTAAAATTCTAAAATATCTAGAGATGTAAGTTTATATGATAGAATATGCTGCATACATTTTTTTTCTGGGAAGAATCACAAGAAAAATTTCAATTTGTTCTGTTTGAATTTCTTAACTATGAACATTTTGTTATTTTGATGTCAATAAGGATAGTGGGCTGTTGAATTTGGGGCATTTTTTAGTTTTTTATTTCTCTATATGAAAACAAAATAAAACACATGTTAACTAAAAACAAAAGCAAAACAAAAAAATTTTCTCTAGCTCACTTTATTGTAAGAATATGGTATATAATACATACAACGTACAAAATATGTTAATCGACTGTTTATGTTATCTGTAAGGCTTCCTCTCCACAGTAGCCTGTCAGTGGTTAAGTTTTGGAGAGTCAAAACTTACCCACAGATTTTCAACTTTGTGGGGTGTTGGCACCCCCTAACCTCTGCATTGTTCAGGGGCCAACTGTATCTAAGAGTCTTTTTTTTTTTTTTTTTTTAGAATTTAGAAAAGGTGAAGTTAGTGTGCTGCCCTAGAAACTTACTGAATGTTTGTTTGTCAGCCTTTGCTATTAGGACTTTTTTAGAAGTAAATTTACTTATGTAATTAATATACTTTCTAAAATCTCATCATTCATGTAAGATTACCCAAAAATCCTTTTAACTTCAGCCTTTTAAAGAGTACATTTATTCTAACTTACATTATTTTTTCTGTTTGAATCATTAGACTATAGTCCAGTTATAATTTTTTTAGGATATTCCAAGGCTAATGAATCATTATTCTAAATCTCTATTATCATGGGACAGCCATATAGATGCAGACAATGAAGATTATATCACATAATTTCTGGGAGAATACCTTCAAAATTTTTAAATTATCCATTTGGGGGCTATTTACAAAGATAAAATATGAGGGGTGGTGGTTAGCAAGGGGTTTATATTTTGCTTTTGTTTAGCTGAGGTTGTATCATAATTAGTTATTATTCATACTGTGCTTGGAGTGTAATTCCTCTTCATTTTCTTTTGCCCTTAAAAGAGTTGAAGCCAGGCTGGTCATCATCATCTGTATGGGAGTCCTTCAATGGTATTGGTTTTCAGACAGTAGAGGGCTATAGAGGGCTGGTCCTCTATAGCCCTCTGTGGACTAAATTATTTAGCTGTGTTGTAGCCACAGACGAAACTCCAAATCCTGGCCATATATCACAAAAATGCTTGGTACAATTTGGTCACAAAAGGGATCAAGCAGGAGACTATGTTTACACTGGTATAAATTACATACATTTTAAACTGAAGCCTAGTGTGTTTTTCTCTAAATATAGCTCATTTCTTCATTTGTAAAATGAAGATAGGGCAGGCTGAGTGGCTCAGTGGTTTAGCGCCGCCTTCAGCCCAGAGCATGATCCTGGAGTCCCGGGATGGAGTCCCACATTGGGCTCCCTGCATGGAGCCTGCTTCTCCCTCTGCCTGTGTCTCTGCCTCTCTCTCTCTCTCTCTCTCTTTCTGTGTGTGTGTGTGTATCTCATGAATAAATAAATAAAATCTTTTTAAAAAATGAAGCTAAACATGGTACCAGTTGAAAAGGTTAGTGTGTAGCATAGTTCATCTATGCTATGCCCTCTGACATACTTCTCTGAACCTTCTTGGAATGAGTCCACTTCACAGTGATTTTGGAGCTCCTGACCTGTGTAGTACACATAAATCTGAGGTGAAGTACACATTACTTTTTCTTTCCACCTGTAGTTCTCAGCACTGGATACCTTTTTGGCATAACCTATGGTGCTCTGACAAGAAACAGAATCCAGGTTCCAACCATGAAGCTTATCTCATCTTTGAAGCTCCTGATTTAATAGTTTATGGTAGATCTTGGGAATTAGTGTATTTTTGAAATTGTAGTAATTATTTTAAATATGACATTTAAATAAAAAATAAATATAAAGGATCCCTGGGTGGCTCAGCGGTTTAGCGCCTGCCTTTGGCCCAGGGCGCGATCCTGTAGTCCCAGGATCGAGTCCTGCGTCGGGCTCCCGGCATGGAGCCTGCTTCTCCCTCCTCCTTTGTCTCTGCCTCTCTCTCTCTCTCTCTCTCCGTCTATCATAAATAAATAAATAAATCTTCTAAAAAATAAATAAATAAATAACACATATAGCCAGGGTTAACATATTGGTTCATACTCTTCTTACTAAGTTACTAATAGTTATATTTACCGAATGATTTTGTGCCATTAATTTATTTAGCAAACATTAAGCACCCGCAATGCAGTAATGAACTAGGTAAGTACTATCCCTGCTTTCATGGAGCTTACCTCCTGTTGGGGAATAGATAAGGATAGAAGTTTCTACAAGTTGTACCAATCACTGTGCTAAAGTGCTTTACACATGTATCCCTTTTAATGCTCTCCACAGGCCTGTGACACAGGTGGGTCCTGTTTTGTCCATTACAAATGAGGACACTAAGATGTGGGGAGTTATTTGTCAGTAACTTGTCACACCGCACAGCTAGGAACTGTTGGAACCTGGTTTGAACCCAGGTTTTTCTACTGTGAAACCAATCCTAACTACTCTGTTGTATTCCTTTTCTCATGAAGTTTTATTACCACACTGACTGGCTGTTTGATGCTTACTCCATTTACTGCATACTTGTTTAAGATCATTCATCTTTTTTTTTGGGGGGGGTATATTCAAACTTTCCTAGTGGTGGTATGCTGGAAGAACAGTGGCTCTGATTTTTAAATCCTAGATTTAGTTTTTGTGACGCTGAGGCCTTAGTCAAATTATTTAACATTTCTGAGCCTCAGTTTTTCTCATTTTTTAACATGAAAATAGTAAGCTTGCTAGTTGTTTTGAGAATTGAGTGAAATAAGCTATATCAGAGACTAGTACTTTGCAGAGCAAGTAGTTAAGGTCTATAATGCCAATTGCCTTTTTTTTTTTTTTTAAGATTTTATTTATTTATTCATAAGAGACACAGAGAGAGGCAGAGACACAGGCAGAGGGAGAAGCAGGCTCCATGCAGGGAGCCCGATGTGGGACTCGATCCTGGGTCTCCAGGATCACACCCCGGGCTAAAGGCGGCACTAAACTGCTGAGCCACCGGGGCTGCCTGCCAGTTGCCTTTAAAAAAAAAAAAAAATCTTGCTTACCAATTTGCTAGCTAAGTGGTTAAATTGATTATCATGTTTTCTCATTTGTTATACAGTTATGGATGTGTTTTGGTTTCTGAGTGTGTATATTTTGAAGTTTGGTCATCTTTGAACCAAGCCTAAACGGTTTCTAAGTGATCCTGGCTATGTAGTCAATTTGAACACTTGAGCTGTTACTGTGTGTTCTTCAGTAAACCTTTAATTAGCCTTAATGTTGCACTGAGGACAAAAGGAAGGAGAAATTCAAAGAGATTTACATGACCCAGTCTCAGCTCTTTAGAAACTTGCAGCCTAAAACATCCTCTAAACTGTCTTTTCTTCACTTATCAAAGAGAGTATCATATAGAACAGAATCAAAAACCTTGCCCAAGGCAGTGTGGAAAGTCTTTTGTACGATTAATTTTCAATTATGTCACTATTTCATAGATTAAATTATTTGCCAAGATTTGTTGAAATTACTTATGCCCCTCTGTAGGTAGCATAACACAGGACTCCCTAATGTGAATGGCCCCTTGCCTAGAGACCCATTCACTTAAGCTTTGTGAGCATGATTGCTATTTAAAAAAACTCTGATTACTGCCTGATATGCATTTCTTTTTTTCTCTCTAGGTCAGTAAAATTGTGTCAAATGTTCCCCAGTTGGAGTTTCTAAACCTGAGTTCCAACCCTCTGAATTTGTCGGTTTTAGAAAGAACATGTGCTGGGTCCTTCTCTGGGGTTCGCAAACTTGTCCTCAACAACAGCAAAGCTTCTTGGGAGACAGTCCACACGATACTGCAGGAGTTACCAGAGTAAGCCCAGAGCATGATGGAGAGGGGGCCATGTCGCCATCTTTGTTAGTACACAGAATTACCACTGATCTCCCATCTCAGAAACACTAGAACAGCAGAGTGGATGGAGAGTGAGGTTAGAAGAGCCAAGTATTTAAAATGAGGGTGTGAGGGTCATTTAGTAGGTTTTTCATTGCGATACTTGCTCAGTGTTGAGTAGCACCAAGACATAGGATCTGTCATCCTTGGGCTAAAAAATATCCCTGAGAAGCACTTATCATTTCTACATCAACCCACGCTTTCTCCATTTTAATCTTCTGATTACCTGATTTCAGAATTTTGCCCCGGTGCTTTTCTTTGGGATGAAAAAAAAAAATCATAGTATCTATTAAATATATTACCCACTCAGATGATTAAATACCTCACTGGCCTAATGGAAAAATGGAACTCTTTTCGATAATTTAAATAAGAAATTATGCTTTTGTTTGTCAGTTTAGAAATACTTTCTTAAGACTTCTTTGTATCTAGCTTTGAATATTCACAAGTGTTCAAAGGAAGTAGTTTAAAGAAATATAAAAAAGAAGTAGTTTCTTTGTTTAAATATGGAAATGATCAAGGACTTTTGAATCTGGTCTCTCCCCATTTATTCCACCCGAGTTTCTCACTATCCCCCTAATGAGATGGGTTTCCTCACCAAAATGTAGCTTCTAGCATGGCATGGAATGAGCTTTTAAATCCCAGTTCCACTTACTGACCATATGACTTTAGATAAAGTGATTAACCTTGCTAAGCTCCATGTCCTCATCCGTAAAATGGGCATAATTGTACCTACCTTGCAGAATGGCAGTACAGTCTATAAAGCCCTTGGAGCAAGGCCTGACTCAGGGTAGAAATTCAGTAAATGATAGTTATTATTTTTTGTTTCTAAACATTTTGTTCATGTTGTTTCTGGGATTTTCCTCTATGTCCTCTCAACCCAAGTCTACCTTTCCTGTTAGGCCATGCATTCTTTCTTGATTATTCTCACTGTAATTTCAGTTCCATTCCCATATGAACTGCTGTTGTGCTTGGAGTTAGTACTGCTTTATTTAGCACTTAGTTACTTAAGCACAAAATTAATTTAGTCCTGGGTTATGTCATCTCTGCTGTTTTATGTGTTGTAGGTTTTTGTCTTCCCAGCTATATTTAAGCTTTAGGAAGATGTCTTTATATTTTCTCCACAACCCCTACCAGAGTCTCCCACATAGTAGGCACTTACTTATTTACTGAACGAATGAAAGTAGGTGCAAAGTAGAAAATTAACTGCTTTAAACAATGAAATGTTTCATTTTTTTTCTCTGCAGTTTGGAGGAGCTCTTCCTGTGCCTTAATGATTATGAAACAGTGTCTTGTCCTTCTATTTGCTGTCATTCTCTTAAACTACTACATATAACAGACAATAACCTCCAAGACTGGACTGAAATACGCAAGTTAGGAGTTATGTTTCCCTCCCTGGATACTCTCGTCCTGGCTAACAATCATTTGAATGCCATTGAGGAGCCTGATGATTCACTGGCCAGATTATTCCCTAATCTGCGGTCCATCAGCCTCCACAAGTCAGGTGAGCTACAGGCTTGTTCTCGCTGTACGTGCAAATCAGTCTGAGCTTGTGCATGAAACAGATGAAAGCCTATTTGTTTTGGTCGTGGCTCTGCCTTCTTATAGGATGCATTTTCAAGAGTTACATGCAGATGCCGATCGATCAGCTAAATTTAAGGCATTCATTTTCATAAATGTTCTGATAAATATCAAGTGGCAGAGCATCCTATTAGCTATATTTTATTTATTAAAGAGGTCCTGCTATGAAAGGAGTGAGATGAAATTGATGAATTGGGCAGTAAAAGGCAGAGTTAAGAGGAGTACGAAGAATTACAAACTAGACTGTTTTGTCTGGATGTAGGTTAGGGAATTTCAGCCTACTATCCCTTGTAAATGCTCACTTTTCTTTCTAGTATTTATAGATGATTAATTGCCAGTTTGCTGCCGTATGATTTTGCGTCTCAGGGAATGGAAATTTTTAGCCTTTTTTTTTTAACTAATAAACTTCATTTTTTAGTACAGTTTTAAATTCACAGCAGAATTGATCAGGAAGTGCAGTGTTCCCACATCCTCTCTGCTCTCACATATGTCCAGCCTTCCCACTGTCAGCGTTCCAGCACCAAACTGATACAACTCTTATAATCGACCCTACATTTTCACATCACCCAAAGTCCATAGTCTACACGAGGACTCACTCTTGATGTTATACATTCTGTGGGTTTGGACAAATGTATGACATGTATAGTATCATTCATAGTAGTTTCACTGTCCTAGCGGCCTTCTGTGTTCTGTTTGTGTCTCCGTACCCCTCAACCCCTGGCAACCACTGGTCCTTTTACTGTCTCCATAATTTTGCCTTTTCCAGAGTGCCGTATAGCTGGAATCATTCATTATGTAGCCTTTTCAGATTAGCTTCTTTCACTTAGTAATGTGCATTTAAGTTTCCTCCAAATCTTTTCATAGCTCGATAGCTGATTTCTTTTTAGCACTAATGTTTCATTGTTTGGATGTACCACAGTATATTTATCCACGCAAACTGAAGGGACATCTTGGTTGCTTCGAAGTTTTGATGTTTACTAATAAAGCTGCTGTAAACCTCCGTGTGCAGGGTTTTGTGTGGACATAAGTTTTTAGTTTATTTGGGTAAATACCAAAGAGTACAATTGCTAGCTCATATGGTAAGAATATGTTTAGTTTTATAAGATACTGCCAGCTGTGCTCCAAAGTGGCTTCACCATTTTACATTCCCACTAGCAATGAATGAAAGTTTCTGTTGCTGCATGTCTTCATCAGCATTTGGTGCTGTGAGTGTTCAGGATTTTGGCCATTTTCATAGGTGTGTAGTGGAACCTTGTTGTAATTTGCAGTTCTCCAATGACAGATGACATTGTTATATAGTTTTAAGAGTTCTTTGTAAATTTTGGAGAGTCATCCTTTATCAGATATGTCTTTAAGCAAATATATTCTTCCAGTGTGTGGCTTTTCTTCTTAATCTCTTGACATTGTCTTTCAGCCTATTTCTTAAAATAACTACATAACTAAAAATAACTCTGATCTACAATTGAAAAAATATACACACTTTAATTTGCCATACAAGTCATAGGGTAGGAATTAGGTTTTAAAAGCCAGTATTTTGCATAAGGAAGCTGGTTATTGCACAACTTGACACCCCTTGAGCTAATTCTGTTCTTCCTCCTAGATGGAAATACCATTCTGAAGAGAAGAGAGCAGTTGTGACTTGGGTTAGTTATGCATCAGAGCCCTTGTATATTGCTCCTCTGCTTTAACCCTTGCTGGAGGTTGATAGAAATAGGAATGAACTATATTCTCTGAAATAGATTTAATGTGCTATAAATTGACCAGCTTCATTATTACACGCATATTTTTCCTAGCAGTGCCAAACACTGACTTGGATGATATATTTGCTCACAACCATAGGAAGAATTTTTTTTTTAAGCATGAAACAGTCTTAATTTTCTTAAGTCTTAAACAGTCTTATTTTTTGTTTTGTCTTAAACAGTCTTAATTTAAGTTTGCATGTTCTTACCCAGTGATTCAGATTCTGTTTTTGTTTGTTTTATTTTTAAAATCTGTTTTCCCTGTCTCCAAAATGAGGATAGGTATGTAAGAAAAATAATGTTAAGCTTCTGGTTCTACTCACCTTGCCTCATTTTAGAATTTGTTAGGTAAAAGTTTGAGTCTGACAGTATCAACTCTGATCAGTAGTTCTGTCCTGTGAATCTTTATTTGGTGAAAGAATTGACCACATCGCCTTTTTTATATAATTATGGCATACATCTTATTTATTGAGACCACCAGAGACCCTCTTGACAGGTCACTTGGGAGGAGAGTCTGTACATTAGTGGGGTGTTGGAGAATAAAGTTCTCTCTCCTTGACCGCTGAGACCACAGGAATAGGAGAGGCTATGGGGAAGCTTTTATGCTGTTTAACTGTATTCTGTTCTTTCCTGGATGAAGAAAATTTTCAGGATCTCTAGTTTATAAGCATTTTTAATATTTCAGAAATTAATTGAAGTAATTCTTTTCTGTGTTCATCTTCTTATTTGTATGCTTTTTTGGATTTACTTAAACAATATATTTCTTAAATTAGGTTTGCAGTCCTGGGAAGACATTGACAAACTAAATTCATTCCCCAAACTTGAAGAAGTGAGATTGTTAGGAATTCCTCTTCTGCAGCCATATACCACTGAGGAACGGAGGAAATTGGTAATAGCCAGGTCTGTTGTCCTGACTACTCTGCTTTCTTCTCTGGGGGCCTGGTTTCATTAAAGGGATAATGCACTATTGGGGGGCGGGGAGTACACTGTAAGTTTATCTGTCTCTTGAACAGACAGTGCTCGAAGGAGCTCCTTCTGTAGCTTCAAATCCTAGAAGAAAGGAACACAATATGATGAGAAAAATGTGAAAGGTAATTGGCCTGCCAAGACCACTTGAAACATTCCCTCACAAATCTATTTTTATGCTTTTTAATACTTAACAGTATTTGAGGTCCTGTTTTGGATTATAAAGAAAAATTAGGTATAATAGGAAATGAATTCTATTTTAGTTGTCTTTATTTTCTCTGTTAACAAAGTGGTCAAAAGTGTAAATACCTAAACATTGGGCTGTTACGTTAGTGTGAAACTTAAGAAAGCACCATCATCTGTTTCCTTCTTGAATATATTTTGACTCAAACATGACTACCATGTTATGTTCTTTCTCTGACGCCCCTGCCGTTTGTGTCTCTGACTCTGCCTCCCCAAGTCCACTGAAATGAGTGTTTATTTTTGTATGAGCCTCCAGCAACAGTAGGATTCTGGCTAAGATGTGGAGGGCGATGGGGCTTTCGTTTGTTTTCTTTGTGTACTATACATAGTAGTTTTGAAAGGGGCCTTACAGTTCCCTAAAGAAAAATGGTTCTTCAAACACAGTATTAATCTCTCTGCCCAACCAACACCTAGCAGATCCTTACTGCTTTCCAGGTGTGGGCATACACACTGATATCCCACTGAACAAATACATCTTGGCATGCTTTTCTTCTAAAAAGAATTAGGGCTCATAGTAGGCCTCACTTAGACTTTATTTTCTTTACATAATTCTTTTGTAAATATGAAACATTAATTTGTGAACAATAGAACCCATTTGTACTGACTGCTTGTAGGCCTGTGCTGTCCAATGTGGTGTCAGTAGCCCTGTGCAACTTTTGAGCACTTGAATTATGATTAGTCTGAATTGAAATGTGCTTTAAGTGTAAAATTTACACTGGATTTTGAATATATGGAAGAAAAAAGAATATAAAGTATCCTGTTAGTTATTTTTTAGTATTGATTGCAGGTTGAAATGATTAAATCCTGGAAATACTGGGTTAAATAAAATATATTAATAAAACTGGTCTTGCCTGTTTTTATTTTTTTTAAATATGGTTACTAGAGAGTTTAAAATTATATATGTGGCTTACATTATATTTAAGTTGGACAGTGCTAGCTGGCTAGAATCTTATTTTGGAAGGTAACGTATAATTATAAAAGGTCAGTGGCACGTCTAAAAATGAAACTGTAGATATTTTTGGCCCTTTTACTCTATACCACTTTAGTTCATGTAAGTAGTTATATATCAGCAGAGTTACATCAAACGTGTCCTCTCAAGAGGGTAAGATGGGGCCTCAAATCAATGGTTTTATTTCTAAAGCTAAATGTTCTGTCTTAAGATGTCTTTATTTTGGTTTTTACTTAACAGATTGCCATCAGTTTCCAAACTTAATGGCAGTGTTGTTACCGATGGTGAACGAGAAGATTCTGAGAGATTTTTTATCCGTTACTATGTGGATGTTCCACAAGAAGAAGTGCCATTCAGGTAAAAACCCCTGATCAGTTTAACAACATTTTAGCAAGTATTGAGGCAATTTAAGAGCTATTGTTTTAGAGCAAATCTAATAATTTGCTACTGGACCCTCTTAGAGGACTTTGGTGGTAGGATTAAAAAAAAAAAAAAGGGGAAGAAACACAAAGCAAACCCATTTTATCTCATTTTCCACAGTGTATTTCTTCTAGCCTTGCACTTGTATTAAGAATGGTTGGGTAAGTATTTGACTGCTTCCACTCCATACTCCATACCATTGATTCCTGTTCAATCCTCTTCTCCAGGGGCACATCTTCACCTACCTCAAAAGCTGGTCTCTTCTTTCACATTGATCTGCTTTCAGGATATACTAAGTTCTGCAGTTTGGAAGATTTGGCAAATATGCCTTAGGTTCAGAGAATATGAGGAAAGGACTGGAAAACAGACTCTTGAGAAAGATGCTAAAGGAATTAGGATGGTCGAGTGTGAAGAGAAATGCTGAGGCCTGAACTAGTAATTACCTTTAAGTATATAAAGAGTTAATATACATGGTTTGAGGAGGAACTACTATATTTTATATTCATTTATTCTTTTATTTGAGTATAGTTGGCACACAATGTCACATTACTTTCATGTGTACAACATGGTGATTCAACAAGTTTCTTATATTGTGCTATGTTCACTACAAGTGTAGTTAACCACACAACACTATTAGAATACCATTCATTGTATTCCCTGTGCTGTACCTTTTATTCATGCTGTACCACTTGAAGCTTGTGCTATGTTCACTACAAGTGTAGTTAACCACACAACACTATTAGAATACCATTCATTGTATTCCCTGTGCTGTACCTTTTATTCATGCTGTACCACTTGAAGCTTGTATCTCCCATTCCCCTTCACCCATTTTGCTCATCTCCCAGCTCCCTTCCCTCCACAACCACTAGTTCTCTGATTCTGCTTTTTGCTTGTTTGTTTTGGTTTTTATTTTTTATTTTTTTATTTTTATTTTTTTTGTTTTGGTTTTTAGATGCCACTTGTAAATGAAATCATATGGCATCTGTCTTTATCTTATTTACTTCACTTAGTATATTATCCTCTAGGTCCATCCATGTTGTTGCAAATGGCAAGATCTCATCTTTTTTTATGGCCGAGTAATATTCCTGTGTGTGTGTGTGTGCGCACGCGTGCATGCACACGCATATGTACATGTGCATCTTTATCTATTCATCTATGAGTTGCTTCCGTATCTTGGCTATTGTAAATAATGCTGCAGTAAGCATAGGGGTACATATATATTTTTGAATGTTTTTGTATTCTTTGGATAAATATCCAAAAGTGGAATAGCTGGATTATATGGTAGTTCTATTCTTCATTTCCCTCAGAGGCTGCACCAATTTACCTTCCCACCAACAGTGCATGAGGGTTGGGAAAGAGTTACATTTAATACTCTGTAAGTGTAAAAGGAAATGTAATAGGTATGCTGTAGGTAAATATACAAGAAGAAAAATATCCCCCAAAACTGGTTTCTAGGTGTTGGTAACTAGGCCACTTACCAAAAATGCATATGCTTTCCTTGATGACTTTAACAAATATGAAATCACATTACACAAGTAGGATGCAAGTTAGGACTATATGTGAGTGAAATCAGGTGGTCCTCCTGGTTAAAAATTTCTGCAATTCTAATTCATTCTTACTAAACCTACCTAATTTTCCCCCAGAGTTTTCTATTATTTATAGGCTTTGAGGGGATTAACATTCGGTAAGGCTTAACCAGTACTTTTTTTTTTTTTAAGATTTTATTTATTCATGAGAGATAAAGAGAGAGAGAGAGAGAGAGGCAGAGACATAGGCAAAGGGAGAAGCAGGCTCCATGCAGGGAGCTTGATGTGGGACTCGATCCTGGGTCTCCAGGATCATGCCCTGGACCGAAGGCAGTCGCCAAACTGCTGAGCCACTCAGGGATCCCTTAACCAGTACTATATAAAAAGATTTTTTGGTTTTGTTAGTATTTTAAAGCCTATTTAAAATATATTAGACAAATTAAGAATTTTGAAGATTGCCTTCTTAAAGTTAGCTAAAGAAACTAATCATAGTTTCCTTTGATGCAATCTAACTTGTTAATGGGAGAAGTAAATATTAAATATACTTAAATGTAAGTGCATCATAGTTTATTTAATCTCCAGTCTGCAATGGAAAGTAGTGTGTATGTATGTATGTGTGTGTGTGTGTATGTGTGTGTGTGTATATATATATATATATATATATATATACACACACATATGCAGTACATTGTTTTCTATCTTGTAGCATAATCATCCCAATGTGCATCCAGGCGTCTGCAATAGTCTGTATTCTTGAATGCAGGTCACAGAAATCATCTTCAATCATAGGATGAATTTATTGGAAGGATATTGAGAAACTATAAGAATTATTAGGCAAGCTGAGGAACCAAGTATAGATAGGAACCAGGGGCAGCAAGGACAGCCAAAGTTTCACCTTAGAGTTGGCCTCATGTGTCTCTGCTGGCACTGTCCTCACTAAACACCATAATATCAGACTTCACCATTGGACTTTTGCAGCTGTGCCATGGGCTGTGCTGGAAATAAAATAATCTTTCACCCACTTTTGCTTCATTTCCCAAGAGTCAGAAATCTGTGTCTGACCAATTGATTGGCTATGTTTAGGGTGTGTGCTCATATTTGTTTTCAGAGAGATAGGGAGAGTGATTATCTGTTCCACTTTGACTTCTAGAGTGAGAGGTAGACTTTTGCTTCCCTTGATCTTGGGATGTTTCCCCAAATAGGAACAATTCAGCAAAAAGAGCATCTATTCTGGTCTGCCATTTTGACTATCCAACATCTATGCATATACCTTTTCCCCATAGTTGTATATGTAAAAAAATTATTCTCATCTATCCTCATGTAGTCTTTTTACAAATGAAAACACATTTCTTTCCCCTGAAATGAGATAACCTATTTATTCTAATCCTAAAGACTGTGACCAATTAGCTACTGTAAAAGATTCAAACTATTTTAATAGTGGCCTTGCTGCCCATGTGTGTAATTATGCCTACTTTACCATTCACTAGTGGTTAAATGTCACTGCTTAGTCTCTTCCATTCTTCTTGAAATTAAAATGGGCAAACTGATTATAATATCTGACTGTCCTATAAAATATTTTTTAAAGATGTGAGTGTTCTGCCCACTAATATATTTTTCAAAGCCTTAGAAAAGGAAGTGTCTTCAGGGTCCTTCTAGAGTTGTGGATGGCAAATGGGTGAAGAGATAATGAGTGACAATAATTTCCATGATTCCTGTGTCCTGAAGTGTTTTATCTTCTCTTTCTATATTACTCCCCCCAAATATGTGGCATTTCAGCTTGCTTTTGCTATAGACCACCATGAGTCCAATTTCTAATCATCTAACTAGATAAATTTTTTTTTTTTTTTTTTTTTTTTTAGATAAAAATTTAAAACCACTCCCAGTCACTGAGTCTAGCTTTTTGAGTTCAGAATTTCTGGTAATGTACTTATATCAATAAAATCAGCGAGATCTAACATTGCTTCTCCTTCCTTGGTCTGCACCCTCATAATCTATTCCTGTACTAATTTTCTATATTTTTGTACATATAAATGGCCAAATGCTTGTAATTCTCTTGTTTTTGTGGTCAACCCCACAGAGCATGCTGTGATATGTTGGTAGGGGAGCAGCGTGTATGTATGGAAGGATGAGGCAGGTGGCAATGCATTTATACTTGTAAGATAATTCCCTTAGGGGGGTTTTACTGCCTTCTCAAGCAAGAGAGGAAGTCTCCTTTAGAACAGCTCGCAAGGGGGCCTAAGTGAGGATTAGGGATTCAGAATGTTCCCATCCCTCAGAGTCTGCCCTTAGGTAAACCTCCACCCAGTTGATTCTCCACATCCTTCCCCTACCTTTCCAGTCAGGGCTTTAACTTTCATATAATAGTCCCAGTATGGATACAGATTTAACTGACCTGTAATTCAGCAATCTGGAGCATCAAACTGTGCATTGCTTTTATAGCTACCTCAGCTTTATTGTTGTAAGAGAGAAAAAGGCCTTTTCTTAAAAGTACCTGGGTTTCAGTCTATGCTTTGAGCCTCGTTCAGCCTTAGTATTCTCTTGATTTGGGCTGTCTTATGACTTTAGAATAGCAGATGCTCTACCTCATAGTCTTGCATTCTTCCTGCCCTTCACATTGTTTTGTTTTTGGCAGCACTCTCTCAATCACCTAGAGCTTTCCATGGGACCACACGTGGTCATTAGTTATGTCACTGCTCCATGTCAAAGCCTTTGCAAAATCCCTTCCATGAACACTAATATGACACTCACTGGGCCCTGCTAGGCCAGACCAATTTCAAATTGCCCATAATAACCTGAGGGATTGGTGCTGGTGATCTCCCTGGTGCCGATTTCTTAGTGCACCCAACAAAAACTAACTCTGGCCAAACTATTAAGTAAGGTAGGAAGTTAGTAAAAGAATAATGAGTACTGTGTGGCTCACAGAATTGACAAGATTAGAGAATTAGGCTTGGGAGGGATTGATGGAAAGCTAGGCACAGCCAAGATTTCTGTGTCTTACTCTGCAGACAGGTTGCTTCTGATGCCAGTCATCACACGCTGTTAGACTCTATTGCTCTCCAACATTTACAGCCGTGCTTTGAGTTTTTGATTCTGCTATATCTGCTGTGCCTAATCTCTGATAGACCTTGTGTCTTTGCAGTTCTAGTTATGGTTAGGTATGTTTTTTGCCTTTCCAGAACATGGCTTTTAGGGAAAGAAGAAAGAGAACATTTACTTCTCTTTAGCTTCTATAGTGGAAAGTAGTTCCCACTTCTCGTCTGTCTTGGGTTTCTCTCAGTTCGAAGGGCATTCAGATGCTGGACAGCAGAGTTAACATATATCCACTATAATACCTGTCCCCAGTAGTTTTTTGTTTGTTTTAAATTTATTTTTTTAAGATTGTATTTATTTATTTAGAGAGAGCAAGCATGTGCAAGTGAGGAGAGGGGCAGAGGAAGAGAGAATCTCAAGCAGACTCTCCACTGAGTGTAGAGCCTGACTGCGGGGGTGGGGGGTGAAGGGTTCTATCTCACGACCTTGAGATCATGACCTGAGACGAAATCAAGAGTGGACACTTTACCACCTGAGTCACCAACGTGCCCTCCCCCTTTTTTCCCTAGTAAATCCTCTGGTAGAATTATCAGTGTATGTATTAAATACTTTTTGAGCCATTGTGAGATTCCAGGAACTGTTAGGCACTTAAACAAGAACTATAATAGCATTCATGCTGGTATCAAGATGGAATGGTGAATAAGCTTAGAGGTATTTGTATTAAAATGAATTTACTATGAATTACGAATATTGATATATAAAGAGTGTTCACTATATTGTCTTCCAAATTACCTGCATAATCTCTTCCTAAAATACCAATGAGCAGTGCATAGTTAAACGTAAAAGGTAAAAATTTGACTCTGGATAATTCAGTGATTCATACAGAACCTCATTTGAGAGCTTTAGTTTCCAGGTAGGATGGAGGTATCCACTTACTTTAGAGGAAACATTCCTCTTCATTTGACCATGGATTTTTTTTAAATCAGTGCTTAACTTGATTTTCCTGTGAATTCTAACTTCCACAACATCCTTTTCCGGTTGTTAGGTTCCCTGAGCTTTTCCTTCCCTTCCATTTTCTTGTCTTGTGACATTAAACACATAATACCTCTACTCAACTTAGACATAAGAAAAGTTAACCGGTATGTGTTTTGAGGACATGAATAAAAAGCCGTTATGATCAGCTGAATGTCCTTTATGGTAGCAAAGTTATTTTGTGAGTCAGTTGGATTACTCACACACATCTGTTTCCATGTGATTAGGCGTTTTAGCAACAGAAGACTTTTTAAAGGTGATTTAGAAATTTACATATTGTTTTTCTACCTCAGAATAAAATATAGGTTTCAGTTACCTGAATCATTTCAATTTTTTTATGATGAACAGAATAAAGTGTTTAGAGGGCAAAAGGGAGATGTACTTAATTAAGAGTTTTATAATTTCTTACAGGTGCTCAATTATCCTTTTATTGTTTCCTACTGACAGAGCTGAAAGTCTGGCCTCTCTACTGTAGATGTGTATGGTAATAATGGACTGACACAAAAAACTGAGCAATCTCTTATGTGTTTCATGTTTATTTACTTTGTGAAATAACAGAAGGTGAAAAATCTCTGTTCCTGATTCTTGGCCTTTAAACATCATCATGTTTACTTTTCCAATCAATGGACTCTCTCTTTTAAAGGCTTCATCTGTGCCTTGTCTTTTTGTGGCTTGTGTAGCAGTGGTGTGCGATTTCAAAATAAGTTCAGTGTGTGCTGCAAGTAGGTGAAAAGATGTCCTCACTGGGCTGGTTATATTTCAGTTGCTGGGCCCTCATATTGTATGGAAGGAACTTCTAGGAAATAACTCTGGATTCTAGCTGGGTTTCAAAGGACAGTTTACTTTATTTACTGAATACTTCCTATGAACCAAAAAACACTGGGCCAGAAGCTGGAGACAAAAAAGACAAAAAGGTAGTGTCTGCTCTCAAGAAGCTTGCTGTCTGGGCTTAGCCTGAGATGTATTTCCTTTGCTGGACTCTCTTCATGTTCCCAACCTCTAACAATAAAGTTACCCCAGGATTTGGTCCTTGGATCTCTTCTCTTCTGTACGCATCCCTTGCATACTTTTATCCAGTCCTGTGGCTCTACATGCCTTCTGTTCTAATCACTGCCAGATTTATACCTAGAGCTCTGATCTGCCCCTCCATTCCAGCCTTGTATTTCCAAAAGCCTCCTTGACATCTCCACCTGGGTGTTTAAACCTGATGTGTTTGAAACCGAACTCCTGATAGCCTCTCCTACCTTCCCCTGGCCCCTCCTCTACTGCCACTCCTTCTCCTCTGTGGATTTTCCATCAGTCCATTTTTCCAGGTGCTAGGAACAGAAACCTCAGAGTCATCCCTGACTTCTTTCTCCCACAAGCCACATCTAGTCCATTCGTTTTGTTTTGTTATGTTTTGTTTTGTTTTCTTTCAGTACTGCTTCAAAAATACAGAGAGAATTTGTAATGGCTATTTCTTATACCATTTACTTCAGTTGAAGTCTTCATCATGTCTCCCTCCTGTATGTTCTCCCTGAATTTACTCTTGCTCCCTAGTTTATTCTCCACATAGCAGCCAATTTATAAGAACTCAAGTTTAGGAGATCCCTCGATGGCTCAGCGGTTTATAGCACCGTCTTCGATCCAGGGTGTGATCCTGGAGACCTGGGATCGAGTCCCACGTTGGGCTCCCTGCATGGAGCCTGCTTCTCTCTTTGCCTGTGTCTCTGCCTCTCTCTCTGTGTCATGAATAAACAAATAAAATCTTTAAAAAAATAACTCAGGTTTATTTAAAACACAAAAACCTCTGTGCTGTTCCTGAAACACATCAAGCACGCTCCCACCTCAGGCCTCTGTACTGTTTTCCCTCTTTGGAACATACCAGGTTAGCTGCACGGTTCTCTCCTTTGGGGATGCCTGATTGGAGAACCAGCCTATCTCAAACAGCATAGCTCGGCCTCCTACAAGTTCTCTTAACGTACTTGTATGTTTCTTATTTAGCAATACCTACCTGGCCTTGCTTATATACTCTTGGCTTCCCCCTGCCATACTGCAAACTCTGTAAAAGCAGAGACTTCTGTTTTATACTTCGCTGTACCCTCAATGCCTAGAGTGGTGCCTGACAAAATAGCAAGTGTTCAATAAAATGACTGAACCTTCACATTATGGTCATGGAGCACGAAGCAGGGTTACTGAGCTCTCCTGGAAGAGGTGGTACTTCCTAGAGAATGATTGAGTCAACCTGATGATGAAAGTGAGGGGAGAATATTCCAGACAGAAGGGAATACATGGGAAGTAAAGGCATAGTGGTAGGAAAGAATTCTTTATGTGTAGTGAACTGCAGCAGTTTAATAGGACTTCGTGAA
This sequence comes from Vulpes lagopus, assembly GCF_018345385.1. Lineage (NCBI taxonomy): Eukaryota > Metazoa > Chordata > Mammalia > Carnivora > Canidae > Vulpes > Vulpes lagopus. The sequence continues at coordinate 39,225,925 of NC_054833.1, read as the reverse complement.
ATGTAGTACGTGGGAAGGAAGTAGTAGCAGATAGTGCTTGGAGGGTAGGCGGAGGTGGTGGAAGCCAGGGCAGGCCCTTAGAGACCCTCATATGCCCTGCCAGGAGAAGAGGACTTTTTCTTGTATACAATGAGGAATCATCGAAAGGCTTCAAGTAGGGAAGTTCCTCAGCCAGATTTTGGGTTATATTTAGAGGGAGAATCTGAGAGAGCCCTCCTTAATTACAGATACTTTGGTGTAAAGGAAGTATGTGTTGGAGGCAGTCTGTGTCCTTTTACACAGGTACACACATTAGGGCTGAATTTCCTTAGAATTTGAAATAGCCCCTAGAAAACACACTGAAGTTCTCAATTTTCTGATATTAGTAGCCCTGATTTCTCTAGGGATAGAAGAGTATCATTTTTAGAGAGAAAGAAACCTCCATGATTATAAATCTATCATTTTTACCTTGCCATTTATCAAATGTCTGTCCATGTTGCCTATGTTTATCAGTTTTTCCTTTATGTTGTATTTGGTTTATCTCCTAATTTCCTCTGAGAGTGAATTAATTTGCTTATTTAGTACTGAACTAATACCAGTCTTCCTCCATTAAGTTTTAAAGACAGAGAAAAAGAAAAGCCATGTAACTTTTCCTTTAGAAATCAACATACCATGTATCTTTTGAGATTTAGCTGTTTCTTTTTTTTTTAAGTATTTAATCACCTGATGCTCCTCACTAGGCATGCACTTTTTAAAAAAATTTTTATTTTTTGTTTATTTTTACATTTTCAAATTTAAATCCAACTTGCCAACATATAGTATGACACCCAGTGCTCATCCCATCAAGTGCCCTCCTCAGTGCCCGTCACCCAGTCACCCCATCCCCTGCCCACCTCCCCTTCCACAACCCTTTGTTTTAGGCGTGCACTCTTTTAATCCCCATCACCTATTTCACCCATCCTACCACTCACCTCCCCTCTGGTAATCATCAGATTGTTCTCTATAATTAAGTCTGTTTCTTGGTTTTTCTCACTATTTTTCCCCTTTTCTCTTCGTTTTGTTTCTTAACCTCCACATATGAGTGAAATCATGGATCTTTCTCTGACTTATTTCACTTAGCATTATCCTCTCTGGCTCTATCCATGTTGTTGCAAATGGCAAGATTTCGTTCTTTTTTATGACCGAATAATATTCCATTGGGTATACATACCACATCTTTATCCATTCATCAGTCAATGGATACTTGGGGTATTTATGTAATTTGGCTATTGTTGATAATGCTGCTATGAACATTGGGGTGCGTGTATCCCCTTTGAATTAGTATTTTTGTATTCTTTGGGTAAGTACCCAGTAGCATCATTGCTGGATCTTAGGGTAGTCCTACTTTTAACTTTTTGAAGAATCTCCCTACATGTTCCAGAGTAGCTGTACCAGTTTGCATTTCCACCAACAGTGCCTGAGTGTTCCTTTATCTCCACATTCTCACCAACACCTGTTGTCTCTTGTGTTTTTGACTTCAGCCATTCTGACAGGTGTGAAGTGATATCTCATTGTAGTTTTGATTTGCATTTCCCTGATGATGAGTGATGTTGAGCATCTTTTCATGTCTGTTGGCCATCTGGATGTCTTCTTTGGAGATATGTCTGTCCATGTCTTCTGCCCATTTTTTAATTGGATTATGTGCTTTTGGGGTATTGCATTTTATGGGTTCTTTACATATTTTGGATACTAACTTTTTATCAGATAAGTCATTTGCAAGTATCTTCTCCCATTCCATAGTTGCCTTTTGGTTTTGTTGATTGTTTCCTTTGCTGTGCAGAAGTTTTTTATTTTGATGTAGTTCCAGTAGTTTATTTTTGCTTTTATTTCCCTTGCCTTAGGGGGCCAATCTATGGCCGATGTCAGAGACATTACTGCCTGTGCTCTCTTCTGGGAGTTTTATGGTTTCATATCTCACATTTACGTCTTTAATCCATTTTGAATTTATTTTTGTGTATGGTGCAAGAAATTGGTCCAGTTTCATTCTTTTGCATATTAGCTGCCCAATTTTCCCAACACCATTTGTGGAAGATGTTTCTTTTTGTTTTTGATAGTACTAGGGAGGAAGTATATTCACTGATTTGGGGTGTCTCTTTTTTTCAGACTTTAAAATTTTGTTTTTCATAAAGACTTAGAAGAGAAGAGGCATTGCTCCAGAGAATAATTGTTTGCTGGGAGGAAACACTGTTGTCAGAGATGGAGAGGCAAAGCCAGAAATAGTTTTTTTTTTAAAGCCTTTCCTTTACTTTTAAACTCTCCTTCTGTACCTCACTTTCTATTTGTCCCAAGGAGGCCCTAAACTATGCCCTGGGAAATCCTTATTTGTGATGTCAAGGATAATATTAGGCATTCCTCAGATGCTTATTGGATTGTCATTAATGGTAGGCTTTTTAAAATATGGAGAGTACGTTTTTTCCTCCTTAAGACTAATAGCTTTTCTAAATACTGCTGATTGTATCTTCACATTATTGTGAGAGCAGGGCAGTGGCTTGTATTCAGACACCACCTCAATGAAGGCTTACTTTGTCTTGGATGCTGGAGAAATCCTAGTGTACTGTGTCTGTTACCTCATATTCCTTCTAGACAGAGGACCTGCTGTTGTGAAGGAACATTCCTACATTGGACATGAGTCTCCTGGGGTTCTCCATATTGCCAGGCTCCATCATCCTCTGACAAGGGCCGTGACACAGCACTCCTCACATTCAGCTTCCAGTCTCATGAGAAACAAAAGGGGCTTTCTCCTTGGCGCACCGGAGAGCCCCTGAAATGTTAGCTTTCCCTGTCGCTTACAACCTTTGTCATTCCAATTACCTTGGACTTTATTTTGACTTCTTGCCACTTTCCCAGCCCAGGAGAAGATAGGCTACCTTCCTAATCTTGATTGGAGTTATATATGAGAATTTGCATATACCTGCAAAGGAAAGAAAAAGAACCAGCCCTCCCACATCATGGTCTTGGGGGAAATTATCTTCGCTGTCTCAACTTTTGTTTTGGCCAGGGCAGGGGCCAGTTTTATCTTCTTTTGTTTTTGTTTGATTCTTTAGGCTTAGAAAAAATACTGAGAATAATAAAATAAATACTTATTTCCACATTATTCAGAACTGATGACTAATATTTTGCTATTTACTTCATTTATTTATTAAAAGAAATAACATTGCAGATAAAGTTGGATTAGTTTTTTTTCCCCTGTTCTCAGTCCTATATATGCCACAAAGTGACTCCTGGCAAGAATTTGATATGTATCTTTACTACTTACTATATTTTATATGTCCATTAAAATATAAAGTGGGATTTTATGATTCTTTGTCAATATGCATTGCAGTTTCTTCTCAGTCTGTAGCTGATTTTCAGTTTGAGTTTTCACTTTGTATTTTGTTGAAAAGAAGTTTCAAAATTTTAATGTTAAATGTACCAATCTATGTATATTATGTATATTAAATATATCAACTCTATGGTTTATTCTTATTCCATCTTATTTAACAAAATCTCTTCCTTTCCAAAGATCACTTAAAATAATCTGGATTTTTTTCTAAATGTGTTTTCACATTTGTGTCTTTGATCTGCCTGGAGTCTATCTTTGTGTATGGTGTCGAATAGAGATCTAAGGTATGATTGGTGTTCTCCACTGATCTTTAATACCACCTGTGTCATTTGCCTCGTTTTTTATATGCATGTGTGGTTCTGCCTCCCCTTTTCTGTTCCATTGGTATATGTGTCCCTTCCTGTACCATTACAAAATTGAGAAATAACATTGTTAAATTGCAGTAAGTCTGAATTCCCAATAAGGGTAAGTTTCTACACCTAATTATTTTTCAGGTTACTGTAGAGATCGTAGCCCTTTTCCCTGTGGATTTTAGGGTTGACTTACCAAGAACCACAAAAAAATCCTGCTGTAACTTGGATTCTTTTTTTTTTTTTTTAAGATTTTATTTATTTATTTATGACAGACACAGAGAGAGAGGCAGAGACGCAGGCAGAGGGAGAAGCAGGCTCCATGCAGGGAGCCTGATGTGGGACTTGATCCCGGGTCTCCAGGATCATGCCCTGGGCTGAAGGTGGCGCTAAACCGCTGAGCCACCAGAGCTGCCCTGTAACTTGGATTCTGATTGCACTGAATTCACTAACTAATTTGGGAGAACTGACGGCTTGATGCTATTTCGTCTTCTTTATCTGTGAACATAGGATATCGTCCCATTTAATTCAGCGTATTTTATATGTCCTTCACCAGTGTTAGTAATTGTCTCTCAAAGGCCTTACACATATTTGTTAAATTTTGTTTCTAGGCATCTTACACATTTTGTTGCTATTTTAAATGAAATCATTTTTTTCTGTCACTGCTTTCTAATTCTTGTTGATGTATAAGAATGCTGTGTAGTTTTGCATGTTGATCGCATATCCATCAGTCTTGCCTATGTATAAAGCAGTTAATCTTTACTTTCTTTTGAGTTTTTATGTAGACAGTCCTCCTCACCTGTAATATTACAGGTGAACAGTAAAAGAGGACATCTTTATCTTGTTTCTCACTTTAAAGGGACTACTTCCAAGTTTCAGTTTGAAGTGTTGTGATGTGAAACGTGACTTTTGCTGTCAATTTTTCATAGTTGTCCTTCATATCAGGTTAAAGTAGTTACTACCTCTGTTTTTCTAAGAAAATTATGACCAAGTATTGATCTCCTATAGAATGTTCTTTCTGTATTGAGATGAACATGCTGTTTTGACATGTTAATCTGAATTTGAGGGATACACTTTTCAGATAGTGAACCATCTTTGCATTCCTGGAATATTCAGCTTGGTTGTAAAATATTACGTGTCTTTTTCAACACTGCAGAATTTAATGTTATGTCTTTGGGATGTTTCCATCCCAAAGTGTTTCATATTTAAACAGTTCGTTGCTTTGTAATTTTCTTTTCTACCGTTCTTTCTAGTTTTGTTATTGAAGGTTAATTAGCTCCATAAAATGAATTGGATTGGTAGTTTTATATTTGTCTATTAAAGTAACTGTTTCATTTAGTTTTAAAATTTTATAGTCATTCATAATATTCTTATGATTTGGGAGTAGCTGTTTAAGTTTTTCAATTATTTTATCCTATTTAATTTTCATTTGGACTAGGTAATACTTCCATATGGAACCCAACTGAAAATTTTTGAAATGATTTAGATAGTAAACCAAATCTTCTTCCTATTTTTATCCTTAGGACCTATTCAGATATTCGGTCCCTAGGCAACTACTGACACTAATATCTTGTTATAGGGTACCATTGCTATTCAGTGCATAATTTCTGTACACGGTCACAAAACAATATACATCTTGCTTTTTTTACTTAACAGATGTTCAGTAACATTCTGTAATGCCCTCATTATATTTTTACCTTCATATCTATCTCTATATATGTCTCTCTGTTCTCTCTTTCTCTCTCTATATATATATTTGATCTTTTTGATCAAAGAAAAGTGCTGTATCAATAGTCATCTCCTTTTTCATTCCTAATAATGTTTACTTCTGCCTTTCTCTCTTTCTCACTCTCTTTTTTATTTTTTTGATTGGTCCTGCTTTAAAAAAATGATTATCTTTTTAGTAGTATTCTTTATTTAAAGTCAGGGTTATTGAGGTATAAATTGACATAGAGTAAGTTTTTACCAATTTTAAGTATACATTTCTGAGTTTTAACAAAACTACAATTCTGTAAGTACTGACACAATCAGAATATACAGCAGTTCTATCACCCAAAAAAACTCTTTCCCTGACTCCATTGTCTGGCAACCACTAATCTGTTTTCTGCCCTTATAGTTTTCACTTTTCCAGAATCTCATATAAGTGGAATCATATAGTATAACCTTTTGTTTTAATTGAAGATTTTATTGAGATAATTACAGATTTACATGAAGTTGTAAGAAATAATACAGCCAGATCCCATGTACACTTTACCCATTTTCCTGCAATAGTAAAATTTTACAGAACTCTAGTAAAGCATCACAATCAGGATTATTCAGACTTCTCCAGCTTTACTTGTACACATGTGTGCATGTGTGTGTGTGTGTGTGTATAATTTAGTTCTCTACATTTTATTGCATGTGGAGGTTTACGTATCCACTACTGTGGTCAAAACAGTGAACAGTTCTATCACCAAGGATCTCTTAGATTGCCCTTTATCACCACACTCAGCTCGCTGCCAGCTCCCCTACTCCCATCTCTATCCCCTAGCTACCCTTAATCTTATCATTTATAAAATTTTGCCATCTCAAAAAAGTTATGTAGAAAAAATAAGTGGGAAATATCAGAAAGGGAGACAGAACATGAGAGACTCCTAACTCTGGGACACAAACTAGGGGTGGTGGAAGGGGAGGAGGGCGGGGGGTGGGGGTGACTGGGTGGTGGGCACTTGACAGGATGAGCACTGGGTGTTATTCTGTATGTTGGCAAATTGAACACCAATAAAAAATAAATTTATTATTAAATGTTATGTAAATGGAATCATACAGCATATAACCTTTTGGGATTGTTCCTTTTCCACTTAGCATAATTCGTGGAGAGTGACCTAAATTGTTACATGTATCAGTAGTTTGTGCCTTTTTATTGCTTATTAGCAAATAAGCCTTTTTATTGCTTATGTGCTATATATGTATCACAGTTTACTTAACCATTCACTTCTTGAGGAACATCTGGATCGATTCTAGTTTGGGTTATTACAAATGACATACATATGAATATTCTTGTATAGATTTTTTTTTTTTTGGATAGAAGTTTTCATTCCCCTGGGATAAATACCCAGGAGTACAAATAGCTGAGCAGTATGGTAATTGCATATTTAGTTTTATAAGAAACTACCATACTCTTTTTTAAAATGGCCATACCATTTTACATTCCCATGAGCAATAAATGGGTGATCCAGTTTTTCTACAGCATTCTCTTGCTAGCATTTGGCATTTGGTATATTTTTATGTTTTAGCCATTCTAATAGGTTTATAATATCTCATGATTTTAATTTTCATTTCCCTGATGGTTAAAGATCTTGAATATGTTTTCAAGTGCTTATTTGTATCTGTAAAACCTCTAGTGAAATATCTCTCTGGTTTTTGCCCATGGTTTTGAGTGGATTGTTTCCTTACTATTGAGTTTTAAAGCTCTTTATATATTCTAGACACTAGTTCTTTGTTGGATATATGGTTTGCAAATATTTTCTGTTAGTATGAGGCTTGTCTTTTTGTTTTTTCATATGATTTCATATAGAACAAAAATGTTTAATTTTGATGGGATCTGTTTACCAATTTTTCCTTTTATGAATTGTACTTTAAGTGTCAAGAACTCTTTGCCTAGATACAGAAGATTTTCTAGTATTTTTTTCTAAAATTTTTGTAGTTTTACATTGTACATTTAAATCTGTAATCCATTTAGAGGTAATTTTTGTGCCAGCTGAAAAGTTTAAGCTAAAGTTCATTTTTTTGACCTTCAGTTGTCTAGTTTTACAGCAGTATTTGTTGAAAAACCTGTCTTGCCTCATTCCATTGCTTTGTACCTTTTAACAAAATTTGGAGTATATTTGTGTGGATATATATCTGGGTTTTCTATTCTATATCAGTGACTTATGTGTCTGCAGTCTCACAAGTACACATTGTTTTATACCTATATAATAAGCTTTCGTATCCTATAGAATGATTCTTTCAACTTTATTCTTCAAGAATATTTGAGTTATCCTAGGACCTTTGCCCTTCTATATATATTTTAGACTAAGCTTGTCTCTGTCTACAAAAAATCTTGCTGAGATTTTGATAGGAATTTCATTAAACCTATAGATCAGTTTGGGGAAGATTGACGTATTTACTATATTGGATCTTCCAATGCATGAACACAGTATGTCTCCTCATTTATTTAGGCCTTTTTAATTTCTTCCATCGGCATTTTGTAATTTTCAACATACAAGTCTTATAAATCTTTCATTAGATTTACACCTGAATATTTCATGTCATTTGCAAATACAGAAATTTTATTTATGCCTTTCCAATCTATATGACCTTTTTCTTTTTCTTACCTTATTGCAGTGGCTAGAACTTCCAGTACTGTGTTGCATACGAGTGGTAAGAGTGGACATCCTTGCTTTCCTCCCAATCTTAGGGAAAAGCATTCAGTCTTTTACCACTAAGTATAATGTTAGCTGTGGATTTTTCATAGATGCCTTTTATCAGTTGAAGCAGTTCCTCTCTATTTCTAACATGCTGAGGATTTTTTATCATAAATGGATGTCAGATTTTTTCCAAATGCTTTTTCTGTGTTAGTATGATTTCTTTTTGTTAACTTATTGATATGGAGCTATATTGATTTTCAAACATTGAGCTGGCATTACATATGTAGAATAAATTACTCTTTATCATGGTGTATATTTCTTTTTATACATTGTTGGATTTGGTTTGCTAATATTTTGTTGAGGATTTTTGTGTTTTAGGTTATGAGAGAAATTAGAATGTAGTATTCTTTAAAAAAAAAAAAAAAGAAAAACAACCTGTATTTTATGTGCTTTTAGTATCAGGGTAACACTGGCTTCCTAAAATAAGTTGGTAAGTGTTCCCTCCTCTTCTGTTTTCTGGTAAAGATTGTGTATAATTAGTATTAATTCTTTTTGGTCACTTAAAAAATTCTTTTAAATTTTCATTGTAGTAAAATACACATAACATAATTTACCATCTTAACCTTTTTAAAAAATTGTGATAAAATGTACATAATGTAAAATCTATCTTTTTTTTAAATCTACTATCTTAATCATCTTAAAGTGCAGTTTGGTAATGTTAAAATATACATTACATTGTTGTACAGCAAATCTCCAACATTTTTCATTTTATAAAACTGAAACTCCATACCCATTAAATATCACCTCCCCATTACCCACTCTCTCCAACCCCATGGGATCACTTTTAAATTATTCTACTTTCTGTCTCTGTGAATTTGACTATTCTAGAGACCTTATATAAGTAAAATCATACAATATTTGTGTTTTGTGACTATTTCACTTAGCATAATGTCCTCCTAGCTCATCCATATTGTAGCATGTGACAGGATTTACTTTTTTAAAAAAGTTGGATATTTTGTATGTATAGACCACTTTTTTTTTTTTTAACCATTCATCCATCAACAGACATTTGGGTTGTTTCTACTTCATGGCTATTACAAATAATTCTGCTGTGAATATGGGTATGCAGATACTACTTCAAGATCCAGCTTTTCAATTCTTTGAATCCTAGAAATGGGATTGCTGGATCCTATGGTAATTTTCTTTTTAATTTTTGAAGAATCACTCTACTGTTTATGTCCATAGTGGTTGTATCATTTTAGTCACACCAGCAATTCCAACTTCTCCACCAGCCAACACTTATTTTGTGTGTGTGTGTGGCGGGGGGAGGGTATTTATTTTTTGATGTAACCATCCTAATGGATGTGACGTATTTCATTGTTGTTTTGATTTGTATTTCTTTGATGAGCAGTGATGTTAAACATCTTTTCATATGTTTGTCGGCCATTTGTATGCCATCTTTGGAAAAAATGTCTATTCAAATCATTTGCCTATTTTTAAATCAATCTTTTTTAATTTTTTGACACAGAGCTGAAGGGATTGCTTATATATTTTGCATATTAACTCAGATATATGACTTGCAAATATTTTCTCCCAATATTATGTAGGTTCTTTTTCTCTGTTCATCGTAGCCTTTGATGTGCACAAATGTTTAAGTTTGATATAGTCGCATTTGTCTTGCTTTTGTTGCCTGTGCTTTTGGTGTAATATCCAAGAAATAATTGGCAAAGCCAATGTCAATGAAACTTTTCTCATTCTAGCAATTTTATAGTTTTGGATTGTACATGTAAGTCTTTAATGTATTTTTACTTAATTTTTGTATAGGGTTAAGATAAGTATCCACTTTCACTTTATTGCATGTGGGTATCAAATTTCCGGCACTGTTAAAGAAACTGTCCTTTTTCTATTGAGTGGTCTTGGCACCTTTATTGAAGATCATTTGACCATGTACATGTGGTTTTATTTCTGGCCTGCTGTGTTGCATTGGTCTATATGTCTATATTTAATGCCAGCACCAAACTATTTTGATTACTGTAGCTTTGTAACATGTTTTGAAGTAAGGGAGTGAGTCTTCCAACTTCATTCTTCCTTTTCAAAATTTTTTGGCTATTCAGGGTCCTTTGACCTTTCATTCGAATTTGAGAATGATTTTTTGTTTTTCTGCAAAAAAAAAATGCTGTTGAAATTTTGATAATAATTGCATTGAATCTGTATATTACTTTGAATAGTATAACTTCTTGATAATATTAAGTATTTTAATCCATGAACATGGAATCTATTTTCATTTATTTGTGTTTAATTTCTTTCAGCAATGTTTTGTAGTTTTCAGTGGTATTTTCCTTTTTAAAATATGCCATTTTGATTTCCACTATCTTTATTATTTCCTTCCTTTTGCTTAACTTTCTCTTCTTTTTCTAGTTTTTAAGGTAGCAATGTAGATTGTTGATTTGAGATCTTTCCTAATAAACACTTAGTGCTTTAAATTTCATTCACAGCACTGTTGGCATCCCACATGTTTTGATATGTTCTATTTCAATTTTCATTCAGTTCATTGCTCTTAAAAAAGTATTTCATGTGAATCTTCCTCTTTGACTTACAGATTATTTAGAAGTTTAATTTCCAAGTATTTAGGAATTTTCCTAAATTGTTATCTTTTTGTTACTGATTTCTACCTTGGTTCCATATGGTCATACTCTGGGTAACAGCAATTCTTTTAAATTTGTTAATCTTATGGCTTATCTTGGTGATTATGTTAAAAAAATGTATTCTGTTGTTGTTGGATATAGAATGCCTTATATGTCAATTATATACTGTTGATTGTTTTGTATCTAATAGCTCTGTCATTTCCTGAAAAAGAGATATAGGCAGCCTTTTGAGTCTGCTTTCTTTTGCTTAGCGTGATGTATGATATTCATCTATCTTGTATGTATCACTAGTGAGATTCTTTTAACTGCTCAAGAATATTCTTTTTCTTAATTTTATTTTTTTAAGTAGGCTCCAAGCCCAACATAGGGCTTGAATTCACAATCCTGAGATTAAGAACCACATGCTTTACTTATTAAGCTACCTATAGGCACCACTAGTATTCTTTTATATAGATGTAATATAGTTACATTCATCAGCTGAAAGTACATTTGGAGTGTTTCCATTTTTTCTATTTTTGGCAATTTATTAAGAAACTGTGATAAATAGTCACAGATTTCTGTGTGAATATTAGTTCTTATTTCTCTTGGGTAAATACCAAGAAGTGAAATTGCTAAGTCACATGGAAAGTGTATATTTAACTTACCAAGCTGTTTTCCAAAGTCGTACACCATTTTGCTTTCCCACCAGCAACATGTGAAAGTTCCTGTTACTCCACATCCTAATCATTACTTGGTATTTTTAGGTTTTTTGCTTTTGCTGTTTTTTTTTTTAAATTTTTGTTTCATTTCTTTAATTTTAGCCATTTTAATAAATGTATAGTGGGTATCTCATTGTGGTTTTAATTTGCACTTCCCTAATGACTAATAATGTTGAACATACTCTTAAGAGCCTTTTTGGCCATTCAAATACCTTTTTTGGTGAAGTATCTGTTAAAATCTTTTGCCCATTTTTGTAGTAGGTTTTTTATTTTCTTATATTGGATTTTGAGAGTTCATTATAATACTCCAGGTATATATCTCTTACCAGATATGTGTTTTGTAAATTTTTTTCTCAGTCTGGATTGTCATTTCATTCTTTCAATAGTTTTTCAAAAGTAGAAGTTTTAAATTTTGGTAACATTGACTTTACTGGTTTTCTTTCCTTTATGGATCATGCTTTTAGTGTGATATCTAAGAAATTTTTGACTAATCCAAGATCACAGAGATTTTCATGTATGTTTTTTTCTAGACATTTTATAGGTTTGTTTTCTGTTTAAGCTTTTGATTCATTTGAGCTAACTTTTGTATATAATGTAAGGTATGAATTTCTTTTGTTTTAACTTTGGCATATGAGTCTCAATTGTTCTAGCAGCATTTATTGATAAGACTATCCTTTCTCTATTGAATTGGTTTTACACTTTTGTGGAAAATGAGTTAATCATATAGGCAGACTCTACTTCTGGATTCTGTGTTCTTTTCCATTGATTTATGTGTCTGTCCTTTCTCAGTATCATATTGTCTTGATTCCTGTCACTTTACAGGAAGTCTTGAAAATCAGGTTGTGTGGGTCCTCCAACATTGATCTTTTCAGTTATTTTGGCTATTGTAGTTTCTTTGCCTTTTTATATAAATATTAGGATAAGCTTGTTGAACTATAGAAAAAAAATTCTGCTGGTGTTTTGATTGTCATGTGAAATGTGTAGGACCATTTGAATAGGATTGACATCTTAATAATATTGAGTCTTTCTATTCATGAACCAGTATATCTCATTTATTTAAGTCTTATTTGATTTCTTTCGGAAGTTGGTGTTTTGTATTTTTCTACGTGTAAATCCTGCTCATATTTTTGTTACATTTGTACTTAAGGATTTCATGTATCTCAGTCCTGTTATAAATAGTACTTTAATTTTTTTTTTCAATTTTCAGTTGTTCATTGCTAGATACAGAAGTACATGGGATTTTGATATATTGACCTATATTCTGCAAACTTGCTAATCAACTTATTACTTCTAGTAGTTCTTTTGTAGATTAAAGACAATCATGTTGTCTTGAGACACAGTGTATATTTTCTCTTCCTTTTTTTTTTTTAAGATTTTATTTATTTGAGAGAGAGGGAACATGAGCAGGGTGGGGCACAGGGGAGAGGCAGAGGGAGAAAGGGAGAAGCAGACCCTGAGCAGGGAGTCTGATGTGGGGCTCGATCCCAGGATCCTGGGTCATGACCTGAACTAAAAGCAGACACTTAACCAACTGAGCCACCAGGCACCCCATATGTATTCTCTTCCAGTCTATATTACTTTTTAATTTTTCTTTTTTTCCTTTCTCATTCTTTTTCTGCATCTGTTGGAAAATTTATGTGATTTTTCTCATTTAGTGTGTCCATTATATTTGCTGTTTTTTTGTTTTTTAATGTTTAACCAGCCTTAAATTTCCGGGATAAATCTCACTTGGTTATAATGTATTATCTTCTTTGTACATTGGTGGATTTCATTTGCTAATATTTTGTTGATGATTTTTGCATCTGTTCATGTGGGATATTGATTTATAATTTTCTTGCAGTGTCTTTCTCATTTTAATACTGGGATAGCACTAGCCTCATAAAATGAGTTTGTGAGTTTTTGTTTCTCTTTTCTAAAAATGTTTGTATAGTGTTAATATTCTTTCTTAAATATTTTGTAGAATTTTGTCAGTGAAGCCACCTGTGCCTGGTGTTTTCTTTGCTGGAAGTTTTAACTATGATTAAATTGATTTCATAGGTACAAGAATTCAAGTTATCTGTTCCTTTTGAATAAGCTTTGGTAGTTTGTGTCTTTACAGGAATTCATCCATTTCATCTCAGTTATTGAATTTACAGGCATATTCATAATATTCACTTACTATAAACCTTTAAAGTCTATATGGTCTGTAGTGATGTTCTTTGATTCAATCCTGATATTGTATCTTCTTTTCTTGATAAGTTTGGTGACAGGTTTATCAGATTTGCTTATCTTAAGATCCAGATTTGGGGGATGCCTAGGTGTCTCAGTCAATTAAGCATCCAGCTCTTGATTTCAGCTCATATCATGATCTCAGGGTCATGGGATCAAGCCTGGGTTGGGCTCCATGCAGAGTCTGCTGGGGATTCTCTCCCTCTGCTCCTCCCCATTGCTTGGATGAATGCACATGTGCACTCTCGCTCTTGCTCTCACTCTCTCTCTCTAAATAAGTACCTAAAATCTTTTCTTAAAAATTCAGATTTGGGTCTCATTGGTTTTCTTTTTCTTTTTTTCCTGCATTTTATTTCACTGATTTCTGCTCATATTTTTATTATATCTTTTCTCGCTTTGGGTTTAATTTTATCATCTTTTTCTGGCACCTTAAGGTAGGAGCTTAGATCATTGATTTAAGACCTTTCTTCTTTCTCTTATAAACATTTAATTATATAGATTTCCTTCTGAGCACTGCATTAGTTACATTATATCTTTTTTGTATATTCCATTTTCATTTTTATTGAATTCAGAATATTTTCTAATTTCCCTTGTAACTTTCTCTTTGACCTACTACTACAGTTATTTAAAGTGTGTTGTGTATTTCTCAAATACTTGGAGATTTTCCAGCTTAATTTCTCGTCATAGAAAGATAACATACTTTGTATTACTTTAATTCTTTTAAACCTATTGAGATATGTTTTTGGCCTAGAATATGGTCTATTTTGGTCAATACTCTATACATACTAGAAAAAAATGTGTGTTCTAATGTTGTTGAGAAGTATATATATAGAAGTTTTATAAACACTAGTTCAAGTTATTAGTATTCAGATGTTTTATATTGTTAACAGTATTTTGTTTTGTTGGTCTATCAGTTATTGAGAAAGGAGTGTTGTGTTTTCCAGCTGTAATTGTGAACTTGTTTATTTTTACTTTCAGTTCTATTGGTATTTGCTTCATTATCTTGATACACACTGAAGATTGTTATGTCTTTCTGTTCAATTTTAGCTTTCCCTGTATAATAGTTTTGCAGTTGTCTCTAAGTAGCTCTCTAGACTCTTGTCCCACAGTAATTGCAGTTAGTACATATCTAGTCACTTAGGCAGCAAGTGATTTGATGCAATTCCTGGTGGTAGAGCTATCTTTTTCCTTCTTTTATCTAGACTCTTTGCTCTAAAGAGGTAGCCCTAGGCAGTGGATCTACAGCAGTTTTTTGCATTATCTTATGTCCAGCCTCACAGCCCTTCAACCCTACCCCTGCTTCATGCAGTGAACCTGACTCTCTCCATGGAGTACTTTTAATCTCCTTTCCTAAACTGGACTTTAGCTCCTGACTGCCACTACCTATTTTGGATTTGGAGTCCAGTGGTTCTGTGGTTTTAGTTGTATGCTTTGTATTTCTTTTCTGTGTCTGATCTGTAGAAATGTAGAATATTATTTTTGAGCCTGGGCTATGTCTTCTTGGAATTCGGCCTTTCATATTTTATCCATTTTACACTATGTTTGGAGCAGAAGTATATTAAACTGTGAATTTATGGAGTCATTTTGATCAAAGTCCTAATCATACTGATAAATTTAGATCCGAATAATTCTTTTAACTTCAGTGTAGTATTTTATTACACGAATAGGTCACATTCTGTTTATCCATTCACTAGGTAATTTTGACAGCACTTGAATTTAAGAAATAATGAGTTCAAACAAATTCTATGACTTAAGCTTTGATGAAAAATAGTATGAAAAATACTAAGTTCAGCTCAAGATACTTTGCTATGTATGAAAGGTGAGAATAAATATTTTGGAAGTAGATGAAATACGGAAGCTTGAAGAAGACAAGTGGGGAAACATCTATGGCTTAAGCTAAATAAGACAATGAGATCTGTGATAGAAGATCATAAAGAGAAAAGGGAAGAGAATCCAGGAAGGAATCTTGAGAACTATCCAAGTGTACAAGGGTAGATGGTCAAAAGAGGAATTAGAACCTGTAAGGATATATTGAAACGGGACATTTGAAATGTAGAAAGGAGAAGAGAATTTCTAGAACAGTGTTCATTACTCTAGCAAACCATTAAAGTGATGAGAACTAAGACAGAATGATGATCTGAGAACAAGACCTGAATTCTAACTTCCACCTTCTACTCATTAGCTATTAGATTTTTGGGTTAACAAATCAGTCCCAATTACTATTTCTGTAAAATATGTAATAGGTGATCTCTAAGGTCCTTTCTGTGTCTAAGAAGTGATGTTTATGTATTTTGATAATAGGGTATTGGTGACGTTGAGAAAACTGTTTCAGTAGTATATGAAAACCCACTTGTAGAATGTTAAGGAGATTTCTTTGGTATGCCATGTCAGAATAAGAGGAAGCATACCATAGCCAGAGAGGTTAAACAACAGCAATTAGATGTTTGGAAAATATTTTGAGTGCTTCGTAATACCTTGGGAAATGAATGTTTTTCATACTTTACCATCAGAGATATTTCATGTTTTATTGGTCACATTCCTTAAAGAGAGAGATGTAGATATTAGGGATTTATTTTGGAGTAAGATAGCCTTATTTTAAAATAAAGACTCCAGTTAACTCAATATGAGTCTGCATTTGAGGAACAATAGATTAACAGAATTGTTACCTTAAAAGTACTGCATAGGCCACGTTTGAGTATACCCCTAGGAAGTTGTAAGGGCTAGATACTGATCATCCCATTGCAGTATATGCACATGCACACAATGTAAATCCCATCATTTTGCTCTAGGATGTTCCTTGAGATTCTAACTATACCTTTTATGGAAATGGAAACATGAAGTCCAAATATGGAAGCTTTCTGATACATAAAAAGCTCCTGGTCTAAGCTTATTTTAGTTTTCCAGTTTCTTAAATATTTTTGTTATTTACTGTTTATATTATTTAGTTTATAAGACTACTCAGAGCTGAGAATGAATTAGCCTTTGTCTCCATCCATCTTTGAGTTTTAGGTTTTATTCTAAATTCACTCTCAGACTAAGATTTATGGTAGGAAACTGCAGTCTAAGTAGTATGTCAAGTCTTCATTTATTCTAGAGTCATAGACCTGTGACTGAATTGTGAGTGAGGAAATGCTCTCAGGTATCTTAGGAATCAAGAATGAAAATGGGCTGTAGGAAGAAGGGCATACCTCTCTCAGTCTGTCATGCTACTGAAATCTGCTCATATGTCTATCATATTAGGCAGGTATGCCACAGCACCTCATGTATGAAGGCTTGCCTGTGTTCATTTTACCAGTAGCCTGCTTTCTAACTACTTGTGATACATAGACCCCTAAAATTAGAAGAAGCTCTTCTGTCAAGAGGAGTTTTTCTTTAATAGGAAGAAAAAAAACACAATGCCAGTTTGCCTATGGTAATGTTTTCACAAGGTTCCACTTAGCATTCTGTTTCCACTTAACATTCTTAGTTGCAGGCAGCCCAGGTGGCTCAGCGGTTTAGTGCCACCATCAGCCCAGGGTGTGCTCCTGGAGACACAGGATCGAGTCCCATGTCAGGCTTCCAGCATGGAGCCTGCTTCTCCCTCTGCCTGTGTCTCTGCCTCTGTTTCTCTCTGTGTTTCTCATGAATAAATAAATAAAATCTTTTTTAAAAAATTTCTCAGTTGCTTATGTGGTCATGTTGATCTTTATGCCGTATGTAGTAAATTTGGTTCCTCTTGTGATTGGTCATTTTCTGTTATAAGATTATGGTGGAACAGTGTTAATATCCTCAGTCAGTACTTCTATACTCAATCAGTACTTCCATACGATAGTAATTATATAATAATCAGATAGAAGTAATGATTAAGAATACTAATATAAATTGAGATTGTCTTAAAGAATGCTTAGTCATCAGAAACCATTTACCACTTAAGACTATAGCTTTGGGGGTGATGATAAAAGCTCAGATAACACCAAGTTTGCAGTGATAGTTCAGTTTGGATAGACTGTTGAATAATGAATAAAATACCCAAATTGGAACACTAGGAAGAAATTGGTTTCTGAAATATACTGGACAATGTAGTAGAATCATGATTTCTTATATTTACTGATTTGCCCTGCTTAAAAACAACCCAAAATAAGAAAATGGGGATTAAACATATTATCTTCAAATCATACTTTCATATGTTTTAGGGGGACCTGGGTGGCTTAGTAGTTTAAATGTCTGACTCTTGATTTCAACTGAGATCATGATCTTGGGGTCATGAGATTGGGTGCCCCCCATGAGAATCTACTTAAGATTCTCTCTCTCCTCCTGTCCTTCTGCTCCTCCCCACCCTCTTAAAAAGAAATCATACTTTTTACTTATGTAACTTTTAGGGGAGCGTATTTGGTGTTTTCCTTCATTTTTATAGAATAAATTAGAGAAAAATCCAAAACCTTTATCCATATACAAAAGATAAGTGGCTTTACCTGCAAGTTAAAAACAAACATTGATTTTAAGATTTAAACAAGTGGAAAGGCAGGTGCAGAAGTGATAATGTGTAAGATACAAAATAAGGATGCAAAGTTATGAAGGAACCAAATAATGAAGGGCCTTTTTTAGTCACTTAGTTTTCTATATTGCTGTAACGAATTACCCTAAACTTAGTGATTTAAAACAATAGCTACTTGTTATGTCATAGTTTCTGTGGGTCAGAAGTGAGGGCACAATGTGGCTTACCTGGGTTCTCTGCTTAGGTTCTCACAAGGCCAAAATCAAGGGTTTATAGCAAGGATGTGTCTGTTCCTGGAGGCTCTGGTGAAGAATGAGCTTGCAGGCTCACTCAGGATGGTGGGAGAATTCTATTCCTTCTCAGGCTTTCCATGTGGCCACCTTCATCTTCAAGCCAGCAACGACATATCAAGTTCCCTCATGCTTGGAATCTCTCGGATATCCTCCTCTGCTGCTGCCTAAAGGAACTTCTCTGCTTTTAGCAATTCATAGGATTAGATGAGGCCCATTCAGTGAATTCTCCTGTCTTAAGGTAAACAGTGCAGAATAACAATATGACCTTGAGACTAGCACCAGGGGATAAATATTGTGGGGGAAAAATTCTGCCTTCCACAGCCATGATAGAGTTCAGGCTTTATTCTGACAGGCTCGCTATATTGAGAAGAAAGGGATTTCTTATGGAGAATAGGTGCTTACAGAAATTTTTGGAAGGGCTGTGTCTCTAGGATGGCCTTTAGGATGGTACCACAGAACTGGCCCACCAATGGTACTGCTGCCTCTGGTGGAATCAGAGGAGAAACTCAAGAAGCTGCTGTCTCTGGTGCTGGATCACACCCTGGGGTGTTCAGTAAACTGCTGCCAGGGCTGTTGACTCCAGGAACACAGTGTTTGAACTGCAATTTGGTAATGAGGGAGCCTGTACCCAAACTGGGCCCACACCATCTACTAGATCCATTATATTTGTCCCCAGGGCTGCTGAATGTCTACACTTTCCCAGTCTTAGAAGTTCAGGAAGAAGGCATTCCAGAGGAGGCTGGAATAGATGCTGAAGTGGCTCATCCACAGAATGTTCTAGCACTTCAGGTTCTTAATGATACTGATACAAGAGAGCTTGGTTCTTGTCTCGAATCTCATTGACAACAGAGTGAGCAAAGTGTTAGAGGTTTTCTTTCTTTCTTTTTTAATTTTTATTTTTTATTTTTTATTTTTCTTTTTTAATTTTTATTTATTTATGATAGTCACACAGAGAGAGAGAGAGAGAGGCAGAGACATAGGCAGAGGGAGAAGCAGGCTCCATGCACCAGGAGCCCAACGTGGGATTCGATTCCGGGTCTCCAGTATCGCGCCCTGGGTCAAAGGCAGGCGCTAAACCGCTGCGCCACCCAGGGATCCCCTGTTAGAGGTTTTCTTAAGCAGAGATAGAAAGCTCTTAAAAGCAAGAGGGGCCCCACAGGGTTGCCACTGAGGGCTTTTATAGTCTGTCTTTTATAGGAAACAGACAAGGGAACTTGGTTAATTTCTTGTCAGTATCAGGGTGTTTGTAATTTTCAGGTCTATAGTTAGAACAAACATGGTGGACTTGTGACAAACAAGATGTTTGTAAATATCATGAGCACAAACAAAGGTGTTCCCTTCTCTCTGGTTAATATCTCCTCCATAATATTTCTCTACATCTGGGGTGTCTGTGAACCCAGTAGCCATTTAAGGGGAATACTCCCTAACAATTTGGAGCTAGGGAGCCAGGTTTATTTCTGTTTTTACTGTCTTAGCTCTGTTTCCTTGGGATGGGTAGGAGCCTGAATCTGGGGTCTTTTGGTGTCCTTCGGGTTTATGGGAGCCCACAGATTCCTGGACGCCTGACTGGGTATTTCCCTTATCTTTCCTTGCCTAGCCCCACCCACCCCTAACTCATCCTTACATCAACATGACTTGAATTTATGAGACAAGTGGGCAAGACAAGTGCACATAGATTCAGGAAGTATTTAGGAATCAAATTGTTAGGACATGGCAGTTGATTGAATGGGAAAGGGGTAGGAAGGAATCAGGATGACTGTCCAGTTACCAGCTGGGATGAGTAGGTAGTTTGTGGTGCCATTTACTGACATAAGAAAGACCGGAAGAAAAGATGATTGGCAAGAGACAATGAATTATTTCAGGATGTGTTGATTTTTAGAAAACTGTTGGATCTTAGTGTCCTAATTTTAGGTCACTTAATTTATAGGTCATTTAATTTGTAGATGGACTTAGCCAGTTGTAGCCAGTAGGCTAATTTCTGCCCATGGGTCATAATTTTGTGTACAAATATGTTTACAGTTGAGATTAATTTCGTTGGCCATAGTGTCAAGTATAAATAAGTCTAGGATTATATAATTATTATTGTAAATTTTTTTATATTTAAATAGATTTAGGGTTTACCACTACTTCTTTAATATCACTGTTGATCAGTGTTTTTCTTTTTTAGAAGGACACATGGGGCCCTATTTCCTAAGTTCTTCCTGTTTGAGAATAGTTACCTTTTAAATTTATTTCTGAACCTAAACTTGGCAAGGTGTAATACTCCTGGGTCATGCCCTCCAACTTGTTTTTTGGTCAGCAATGACATTGTTTTGCTCCTCAATTTGTTTCACTGTCTCTGCGATCTTTCTTTTTATCTCATTCTGTATATTATTTGTCATTGAGCTCTTGTTTTATTATTATTCATGCACTTAAGAGTTCTAAATCTCTTGCTTCCAATTGTGTTTTCTTTCAGTTTGAGTCTGTTTTTGCCTTTTACCTACTCTGTGTTTCTTTTACTCCTTTTGCTGTGGTGTATGCCTTGTTGCCATTTTGTGTCTTCTTGTTTATGCTTAAAAGTGGGGACCTCTCTCCAGGCCATGTCTTTACTGAAACGCAGTATAAGTAAACTCTCCTTGACCCCCTTCACCATTGTTTCTTTTGTCTCTCCTAGGCAGAGTTTGAGAGTGGGGCTGTTACAGTTCTAATTTTCTGTAGTCTGAAGAGAAACCATCTCTGGAGTTGGGTTCAGCTTTTATCTGACCCTGTGTGTTCTGCTGTTTTTTCTGAGATTTTGTTAAATTATCAGAGCCTAGTTTCACTTGTTTGAAGGCATATACTAGGAGATAGGGGTAGGGAAAGATACCTTTAGAGTTTGAATCATTTCACTTTTTTAATTTGGAGCCTTGGAAAATTTCAAGTGCTGGTATTTTTGTTTTTTGTTTCTTTGGGCTTATTTTGGTTTGGTTTGATTTGCTGGCCTTTGCTGAGATCCTGACATCCAGGCCGTGGGACAGAGAGGCTTCTAGTCTCCCAAGTGTTTCCTCAGCCTTCCTTCTGGCTTGCTCCTTAACCATTAGCCCAATTTTCCCAAACTCGGAGGCGTTAGTACACTCAGGAGTGTACTCTTTAGCTTCTTTTCCCATAATGGATGCTGGTGGTTGGATTAGGATCTTTGCGTAGCAGAACCATATAGTACACAGCTGGTTCCTTTTATAAAAGCCTATCGCAGTAAGGTTATTCCCTCCCTTCTTATGTTAATCATTGCTGGTGATATTTTTATCCTTTTAAAAACTACCCTGGTTCTTGACACAAGTTCTGGGAGAAGATTCGTAGTCTGTTTCATCATGCCACCATCTTTTCCACGAAGTTCTAAATAGATTTCAATAAATTATTTTCTAGAGGAATATGTCTGTTTTAATAATGTGAATTTCAGAATAGGAATGTAATGCTGATATTCTTTATTTGTATCGGAACTTAGTTTTTACAAAGTACTTATTCATCTATTGTTTTCTATAATTCTCTTGACTGTTTTATAAGGTAGAAAGGGCAGACTTTTTAATCCCAGGTTTACTAATAAGGAAACTGAGGTACAAAGGGATTGAGCTGAAAAGTCACACAGCTAATTATAAGATGGAGTGAAGACGCTGAAGTCAGATCTCCTGACTCCAAAGCCAGTACTGTTTTACCATATCCTGTTACCCCCTTTGATGAAAATTATTACCGCCATCCTTACCTTCACACATCTTACCATGTCTTTAATACCTACCAACCTCATAACATTGATTTAACTGAGCTAAAGCTAAAAGTAGAGTGGGGGAATAGTCTTACATGACCATTGCATTCTGATCCTGATCAGTAGGTCTTGGGTATAGTAAAGCTGATACCAGATCTTCATAGTTTTTTTCTTTCTCTGATTTGTAGAAAACTGTTCCACTTCCTCAGTAAAATCAGACCTAGATTCTGCAAGGCTGGCATTGGAGACAGGATTTACCGCAGGGGAAATTTCACCTTGTGGGCCCTAGTTTCACCTCTAAAACTCACTTTTCTCTTTATTCCTGCCTCAATCAAGGAACTTTATTCCTCATTTGCCACTTTCTACTTTTTCACAAAAATGTGTTTTTTTCTTAACATTTATGTATTTATTTTAGAGAGAGTGGGGGCAGGGGAGAGCACAGGGGAAGGGGGCAGAGGGAGACAGAGAGTCTCAAGCAGACTCCCCACTAATCATGGAGCCCAACACAGAGTTCAGTCTCACAGCCCTGAGACCATGACCTGCGATCATGACCTGGGCCAAAATCTAGAGTCAGATGCTCAGCCAACTGAGCCACCCAGGCACCACACAAGAGTGTATTCTTGACTCTTCTACAAAGTCCTTGTATGACAGCCAATGAGACGACCCTGGAATATTCAAACAAAGCATCAGTGAAAAGGCTGGATTAACAGCTCGCATACAACTAGATTTTTTGTTGTCATTTGTAAGTTGTCTTCTCTGGTGGTCAGAAACTGGCCTCCTTCCATCTTCTCATCTGTTACCAAGCAACACATGCTTAGATATATGCTCTTCTTGATGGTGACACCCAAGAAAGCAAGTTCTTGTGATTTTACTTCTCTCTATAATCCTTGTAGTGTCTACTTTTCTAGGTTGTCCTTTCCTCCCCAAGTCTATTCTTCTATAATGATGAATAACAGGCATGGTGACCGTCTTTAGGGCAAATTCTCCTATCCACAAGGATGTGGTTTTACTGTGGCCTCAGAAGGGCAACTGTAGCAAATCACAGATTACACAAATAGTTCACCAGGTAGATGGATAGATGGAGATGATATTAGAACAGGGTTGTAGCAATCTAGTTTTCTTGTAGTTCATGTGCTAGTGGCTTAAGCTGACACTGTTTTCTTATCCTTCTAGGTATCATGAACTGATTACAAAATACGGGAAGTTGGAGCCTTTGGCAGAAGTGGACCTCAGACCCCAGAGCAGTGCGAAAGTAGAAGTCCACTTTAATGACCAGGTGGAAGAAATGAGCATTCGTCTGGACCAAACAGTTGCAGAACTAAAGAAACAATTAAAAACTCTAGTGCAGTTACCCACAAGCAACATGCTTCTCTACTATTTTGACCATGAAGCACCCTTTGGCCCAGAGGAAATGAAGTACAGCTCTCGGGCACTGCATTCTTTTGGCATTAGGGATGGAGATAAAATTTATGTGGAATCCAAAACAAAATAACCTCTACCAGCCTTGTAAAAACACCTACATAAGGACTTCTTGCAGGGCATTTGTTTCCAACGTGGTTTTCTTTAGGAGGGAGAAGGTGGTTTTTGTTTTGTTTTGTTTTGTTTTGTTTTGTTTTGTTTGGGTTTCGGGGGGTTTTGTATATTTTTCCCCCTAGGATGGGTAGGGGGCTGTTTTTGGCATTTTCTACCACAGAGTTCTTCAGCTCAGCCAGCAGAATTGGCCACATCTCCAGTCCACGTGCCCTCCCTCATGAAAGATGACCAAGAAATCACCGATTTCGTACTGTGTTCACTGGGATGTGTCTACCGCTTGGTTATCGTGACCATTTAGGTTTACTTGTGAAGAAAGCATGAACAGTGTGTCCCCCCTCAGAAGGGTAACTTGTAGGAGTTCAATCAGGAGCAGGGATCTTTACGGGAAGGGCCAGTTTTTCCATTTCCCCTCCCTCTCTCCCTCCTTTCCTGTTTTGGTTCAGTTTTTCATGTTGACTTGTGTTGGCACGTTTACCTAACAGTTTTATTCTGTCCATAAGTAACTTCTCCTTTCTCAGTGTGGGCAGTTTTTTTCATTTCTCCCTTTTGAAATAATTTAATGTTTTAAGCATTTTTCGACCTGATTCTGAACTCAGGTGTTCAGTTAGAACCTGTAACTCTGTTAGGATCTTGAAGAGGAGCGGATGGAGAGTTAGAACTCCAGGAAACCTCGCTGCTGTTCTGGCAGCCCAAGGCAGAGCAGCCTGGTCCCTTTGGAAGTCATGGTGTCCATTTCAGTGTTGCGCACACATGACGCCCACCCTTACTTCCATAAAATGAAATGTGTCACATTCCACAGTTCTTTTTATTTTTGCTAATTGATGATATTTCCTCATATCTAGCTATCTCTCATCACCTTAAACCATTGGGAATAGAGGCCTGACTTTATGAAGAATCCAGTAGAGATGGATAAACGTGCTGGGAGAGTTGGGAATTAGCTAACAGGCTTTCCATGGTGTGTGTGAGGGGGGTCAAGAGAGAGAAAAGTCAGGCCGTCCAGGAGAGGAGTGTCGGGACTTTCCTGCCTGTGTCGTCACTTGAAGCCCTGGCTCTTGCACTTTGCATTAAAAGTGGGAAATTTTAATCAAAGAGAGTTTTGATTCCCAGTTCCTCCCTGGAATTCTGTGATGTCGTAATTGGGCGGTTCTTTTTGTTTCACATTTCAACTTAGCTGCCCTCACAGAAGAACAACGCTGCCTAATCTATGAGTAAAGTCTAAGTGTCAAAACTTCAGAATTGCCTCCAAGTCATACTTTCTGCAGACACATATTTAAAGCACTAGTTCCCCACCTGCCCTGGAATCTTTACGTTTGTTCTTTTTAGTCCTTTGTTAATCAGGGTGACCCCTTTGTTTGGTAGACGTTTCTCTTGGTCCACTGTGTTTGCAGATGGGAGACTCGGGGAAGACGGCATCACTAAGGGCAGACGATGTGCACGTGAAGTATTTTCAGAGAATGTAATCGTTATCGGATTACATTTGGCCTTTTGACCTTTGTTATGTGATTCCACCGCTCCTACAAAAGTCTTTAATTTCTTATGAAATTTTTAGATGACTCATAAATTCTTCACATCTGCAGAGTTGTGATTATTATCGCTACTTTTTAAAATTTCTCCTATGCCATAACAGCAGATGTTTATTCTCTTAATGCACTTCAGGTTCAGTATCTATAAAGCCTTTGACCCAGGCCTCCTGAGTCAAGTCAACATTCACCGTAACATTAAAGGTAGAAACCAAAGGGTTTGAGAAAGATGAATGAAGCCCATTCTCCTTCTGTCGCAGACTTTATCTTTCAAAATCACAAGAATGAGCAATGGTGATCCAGTCTGGGTATAGACAAGAATAATTATTTTGCAATCACATCCTCCTGACAGATTTTTGGAAGTGGGAAAAAAAAAAGCGTGGCAACAGTGTCATGAAGATAAAAACCGTGGGTGCTTTGTGTATGTGTGCATGAGTGCAGACGAGTTTGAGAGAGAAACAGTGTAATTGAGCCCGCCGCTTTTGTCAGCCTGGGAAACAGATGCACTCTTATTTTTCGAGGTTGTATTGACCCCTGACTGTCCCACAGCAGAAGGCAGAGCAAACACTTACGTTGTGCTTTAATCATAAGTGGAATGGTCACAATAAGATATTTTATATATGACAAAGTTTTATGAAATGCTTTTTTTACTATTAGAGACCTGTTCCTTCTGTTCGACAGAATACAGTGTCCATCAACTGCAGGCATAATTCCTCTATTATACAGTTGCATGTCAGGGGAACTTCTCATCTAATTCAGTGGATGTGGGTATTTTTAGGGCATTGTAATTGATGGTTTTAATAATTGCCGAACAATTTTTGATTGAGACAAAATCTAATGCAATTACCGGTCTTTTAGAGCTACAGAACAGAAGTAAAAGAGAAAAGCTATTTGAGCATGCGTACTTGTAGATTTATTTGGGCGGCTGGGTAAAGATGCTGCTTTTGAAATAAAATTGGTGCTGTGTAGACACTTGTAACCCAAATTATTTTTATAACAGGCCAAAAAGAAGGAGACAAGAGACCATGGACCTTTTGAGTCTAAAAGTTATGCCTAATCGGTGGCAGCAGCAGCTTCTCTATATTTTAATATTGACTTTATTCACATGCAGCAAGAGCCTATTACCGGCATTTATGAGGCAAAATGCTGTCAGAGCCAGTATTACGGATATGTTGCTGCAGGCACAGTGTATAGAACATATCTTTTCTAAAATAGAAATTCTTTCAGTTGAGAAAAAAAGGAAAGGAGTAATAGAAGAAAGCCAGTTCAAAACCAAGGGATCCTCCGTTCCCGCATGTGGCTACTGAAGCCACGACAGAAATCAATTTTTGAAGTTGAATTGTTGAAATAGCTCAGATTGCTTTACAGGAGAAAAAAAAAAAAAAGTTCAGAGTCCTGTGTCTTCTTTTGTTGTTGTTATTATTAAAAGTTTCTCTTGTTTCTGCAACCTATTGCCACCATGACCATGAATACATAAGAAAGCAGTGGATATTCTACACCTTTTGGTGAAAATAAGCCCAAAACAGGAGCTACGTGTAAGAGAGCCACATGTTATGATGATCTGTTTTAAATTTTGTTCACTTAGAGAAATGCGAGTTCAGTTCTCGCCCAACCTTTCATCTATGTTGCTAAGAGCAGCGGTGTCCCTACCACAGAGCACTGACCCCCATTCCAGGCACACCGGTGATGGCTCTTACTAGTGCATGCGTGAGCGTGACTTGCTCCATGGCGAATGCTAGGCTCTAGGGCATACAAAACAGGAATACAAAATAATAGATTGTTCTAAGCAATGTCATTTCTGTTTATGAATTTGATTTTTCCCTTCATTTCATGTTAGATTGAAAACGCAAACAAACTGCTTTCAAGTACACCCAGAAGCTATCTGTGTTACCAGATGTGTTGTGAACACTCTATTTTTCATAGGTGCTTCCTTAATATATGTCCATTGTAGTGATGGAGAGGGACTGGGATCTCTCAGGCTCTTTACTTGCCAGTTGTCTCCTACAGCTAATGGAAATATATATTTTATTTTAGAATATAATTTAAACATGAAGGTCTATTCTTTGCACTTTTTATTAATACATATATATATATATAGATAATCTTTAAAAAAAATTAAAAATCCAAGTCCACTTTCTCTTTGTGTTCTGATTTTTTTTCTGGAGGTCTGGGGTCAAGATCTGTGATTTATTCTTATATAGCCAAAGGTTGACATCACTGCTGTGGTTGAGTCCTCTGGGGAGTTGGCTGAAGCTGAGAAGAATTTGACCATTTCACACAATTTCATTGGAATTTTGCCAGTTAGAAATGAAAACTGCAAAAAGATTCATAGGAAACATGTCATTGCTTTTGTGTTAGCAAATTTTTATACTTCTAACATGTTCTTCATACTCCCTTTTTATCCTCTTAAGGATAAAGACCTCCCTTTGAGGTACTTGGCATCCTCTTTTTTGAGTAAGGATGAAAACCTCAATTTGATGTACTTAAAATTTACATTTTTTTCAAGTGACACTTTTTTGCCTTTTGAAAATAATTTTCTGTAAGAATTGGAGTTTGGGACACTTGAATCCTACCCACTTATCAATAATTTCTTGGTAAGATGTAATGAGTTAACCTTATATCAAGAATGAAGTTCCAAGAACTGTACTTTATTTCTGTAATTAGAAGACCGAATCTATTAACTTCTCTCTCAGTGTTCCAGAAGGATGTATCATGATCTGTTTAAATATTTCTTCCCCTTACTCAAATTTCAGGGTATACTTTTAAATTCTACGCCAAATGCTGTTTAGTTAGTATTTATTATGACCTTCTCTCAGGATATTTGCAAGGTAGACCTATGTCAAGACATCCAGTATCCATTGGGCTGGAAGATACTATGATTCCCACTGGTTACTAGAATGCATGTAAATGAAGAAGGTTACCTTTCAAGAAATGAAGTCACATGTTTCTTTCCAACTCTCCCCTGGGAAGGAAGTTATCTTCAACTTAGAAATTCAGAGCTTAAATTTAGTCATATAACTTTTAAAACCCATATAGGTCGTTTCATCTACTTATAACTTTTTTTTTAAGATTTTTAAATTTATTCATCAGAGAGAGAAGCGGGCTCTTTGCCAACCAGGGAACCCAAACAAGGCGGGACCCGATCCCAGGACCCTGAGATCATGATCTGAGCTGAAGGCAGATGCTTAACGTTTTGAGCCACCCAGGTGTCCCCATCTACTTTTAACTTTCTAATGTCACCAGGGTTTAGGAATGGAGTTAATCCATGGAAAAAAATAGCATATCATACTGTAACTCCTTAAGATAATAATTTTTTATTCCTTCAAAAATTTTAGACTAACATTGGAAATCTTGAGCTTTATTTTAACAAACATTAAAATATTGAAATATGTATATTTGCATGTATATATGAATATATGAATATACTACACATGGGAGGTTCTTGTGCTGGCTTCCCACCTTACTCTGAACTAAAGAGAACAACACAACTGGGTTTTTTTACTAATACAGTTTAGCATTATTCTGCTGAGTCAGTGGCATTTTTACAACTATATTTCAAAACACTGAAATGCTGACCTAAATAGTAATTGATCCCTACAGATCAACCTGAAGAAATCAGGTTTGTTTGTTTGTTTGTTTGAAGATTTTATTTTAATTTATTTGACACCACAAGCAGGGGGAGCAGGCTCCCTGCTGAGCAGGGAACCTGATGTGGGGCTCTATCCCAGGACCCTGGAATCATGACCTGAGCTGAAGGCAGATGCCCAACCGGCTGAGCCACCAGGCACCCCAGGAAATCAGTTCTTAAAATAAGAATTTCTAATAACTGTTTAATGTTTTGTCTTACCACTTTTCTTCAAGGCAGTTTCAGCACCGGAATAGTTTGCTTGCACTCTATTTGAAGGCACGCATATTAAAGGGGGAGCAACAAACTCATAACCCAGGGGGAAGGAGAGCCATAAGTGGATAGAGGTGCTGGTTGTATGACTCATTGCCAGGGGTCCGAGCTTACAATGTTTGTTTCTCACGTTTCTTCTAAACACTAATAATGAGCATTTATTTTCAACCAGGACCCGTTCTAAATGCTCTACCTTATATTAAACCCATTTGGTCTTCATGACGTCCCTATGAGGTTTGCACTTGCTATCCCAATCTTCTTCCTAGTGAAGAGACTGAGATACAGAGAGGTTAAGTAACTTGCCAAAAGTCACACAGTTGGTTAACAGAGCCAGGATTCAAACCCAAGGAATTTGGCTGTGGAGTCCATGCATTTACAACAGCTAGTATGTAATATTTGCTGCTAAAGTTCTCCATAACCCTCCACACATGCTCACACACATACCCGTTTATTGTCAGTCTTTATGTTTCATTAAAACGAGATGTTCCTCTATCCATTTGCTAAATTGATTTGCTCTATAACAAAATCACCGATGTGGCTGATGGCTCTAAATCCAAATTGGAATTTATCCTCATGCCACTCCCAGGATTGTGAGATTATAGTTGATATGTACCTGTTGTCCTCACTGCTCCTCTGAAGTGCCACTTGGACACTTGTGATGGGTGCTTTTGACAAAAATACATGAGCCAATAATATGATGCAAGAAAACTGAGAATTTGGTTTTTAACCTGAGGACATTACACAGTCTTAAAACTTTGTTTCAGTAAAACAGTCAAAAGGTGAGAGGTCACTCAGTTTGGACTCAGACTTCTATCAAAGAGGCAACAGTGTTTAAGTAGATTTAAAATGGGTGTTTATAGAGGGAAAACGGTTTTATAACTGACTGCAACCTGTTGCAAGGGTTTCGTTATGAGAAGGCATGAGGCTGTCACTGCTCATTGTTCCTCCTTAAAATGTAAGTGAGAACCCTGTGAATAATATAAATATTGCCGACAAAATAGAGAAGACAGGCTATCTATTATGGTCTGCAAGATCTAGATCTGCCAAAAAATTACAATGCAATTTCAGTTTGTCAAGTCTCACACAGACTCTCCATCCCTGAATGCTTTGTAGTCACTGTAAGTAATACAATTAAGGTGTTAAGTAAGTGGGAATAAGAAGAGGCAGACATCAAAAAATAGAGACTTAAGAGGAAAAAAATGTTTACCGAAATATCTGATATAGTTGAGGGCAGATGTAAGCTTTACTCAGCTATTAAAGAGGGGAGACAGGATGTTATGAATTGCTTTGGTTGTGTTAAAATTTCATTTGGCTTGAATTTCAATTTGTTTGCAAAAAGAAGTCTCTTCAAAAACCATTTATTTTCTGCATAGAAAACATTCACATGGTTCAAAAATCAAACAACGTAAAGATGTTATACATTGCAAAACCCTACCCTAAGTCCCTGTACTTCATCTTTTATTAGTTTCTTAAGTGTCTTTCCAGAGTATACACAAATAATAGCAAATAATATATATTGTTCCACTTCTATACAGCAAAGTTAGCATATTATACGCTAACATGCACCTTGCTTTTTTTCATGTAAAATATGTCTTGGAGATCTCTCTATAGCAGTACATAGGGAATCACGCTGTCCTTGGTTTGCAGTACAATATATAATATTCCATTTATAGACATAATTTATAATTTTGCTTGAACCTTACTGATAGACATTCGAGTTTTTCTTCTCCCTCCATTTCTCTCTCTCCCTCCATCCCAATCCCCCTCTCTTTTATTTACTATTTTCAATTTGCTGCAGTAAACAGCATATGTTCTTTTACATATTTGAAATGAGTCTGTAGAATACATTTTTCAAAGTGGGATCGCTGGATCAAAAGGTCAAAGGGTTTGTAATTTTGGTAGATATTGCCAAATTGTTCTGCGTGACAGATACATCAAAAGAACATTTTCTCCTGACTTTATTTGTCGCATCCCTGCAAAGTTAAAGACTTTACTGGTCTTGTTCTTGATATGTGATTCCTGGTTTGTGCAGCTAAGATAGGGTTCTTCCCAATTAGGCATGCAAAGCTAGGCACTTAAATTCAACACATTACAGATTTTCATGAGCCACGCATATCGTCTATCTTCTGAGCCATCTTTCCTCTGGAATCTAATTTTTAATCATTGGTGAGATTTCACCTCTGCAGGAGAAGGTATATGTATTATTTATCCTTAACAATGTATGAGCATTTGTTTCAGCTGAGTGCTCTTGAAAAGTGATGGATTAATAGCCCTGAAACCCTCTGCTTATTGTCTATGGGAAGCTTTGATCAGAGCTGCTTCTTACAGATCAGTGAAATTCTTCTAGAAGAACTACTTGGTACTATGTGGTGTATAGGGAATATAGTGTGTCTGCCCGCCATCCTCTTTCAAGCTTTATTGCTAATGTGCTGGCAAGAATGTTAGAATAATGCCAATTATAAACCTTTTTGGTTATACAGGTCTCCTTAGAATTTACCACTCAAACTCCCTGGCTAGATACAGATACTAAAGTTGCTTTCAGAAACATCTTTAAGTGCTTATTTAAATTTCAGAGATGAATGTCTTTTATTAGATCTTAGATTAGAAAATCTCGCTGATTAGTTCATAAACATTAGTGACATTCAATGTGGTTTTCAAAGAGCCAATGCCACTTCTCTCATAATTAAGCCACATTTATTAGCTTAGTCCAAGCTCAGTGTCTAGAACGAGTAAGGCCAGCACAGAAAGAAATATTACTTAAAGGCAAATAATATGAATTCTTTAAAATACAGGTTCCAGATAATTGTGCTACAATCTGAACTCCTGATATTTTCAGCTTGCAGTTAAGTGATTATTACCATGATACTAATATAGATGAAAAAAATTAGAAATAATTTCTACGTCAGGTTTTTTCCTTTACTTGCTTTTAAGAAACAAAACTACTGGGGATACCTGGGTGACTCAGCAGTTGAGTGCCTGCCTTCAGCCCAGGGTGTGATCCTGGAGTCCCAGGATCAAGTCCCACATTAGGCTCCCTGCATGGAGCCTGCTTCTCCTTCTGTCTATGTCTCTGCCTCTCTCTCTGTGTCTCTCATGAATAAATAAATAAATAAAATCTTTAAAAAAAATAAACAAAACTACTGAATGACATGTATCAAAAAGACAAGAAATAAGTGTTGGTGAGGATGTGAAGAAGAGGGAACCCTTGTGCACTGGTGCACTGTTGATGGGAACGTCAATTGATGCAGCCAGTGGAAAAATTATGGAGGTTCCTCAGAAAACTAAAAAGTACCATAGGATCCAGTAATTCCACTTCTGGGTATTTACCCAAAGAGAAAAAAAAACACTAATTTGAAAAGATATGTGTTTATTGCAGCATTATTTACAATAGCCAAGATATGGGAGCTAATTAAATGCCCATTGCTAGATGAATGGATAAAGAAGATGTGGTATCTATACACCATGGAATATTATTCAACCACAAAAAAGGGAAAGCTTGCCATTCATGACAGCGTGGATGGACTTAGAGGGTGTTATGCTAAGTGAAATAAGACAGTAAGACAAATACATATGATTTCACTTGTATATGGAATCTAAAGAAACAAATGAGCAACAACAACAGAGAAAAATCAACTCAGTTGATTTCTCAATTGTTCAACTGATTTCAGTTAAGCACCTGCCTTGGGCAGCCCGGTGGCTCAGTGGTTTAGCGCCGCCTTCAGTCCAGGGTCTGCCCCTGGAGACCTGGGATCAAGTCCCATGTCGGGCTCCCTGCATGGAGCCTGCTTCTCCCTCTGCCTGTGTCTCTGCCTCTCTCTGTCTCTCTCTCTCTCTCTGTCTCTCATGAATAAATAAATAAATAAATAAAATCTTACAAAAAAAAAAAAAAGCGCCTGCCTTCAGGTCATGTTCTCAGGGTCCTGGGATTGAGTCCTACATCAGGCTTTCTGCTCCATGAGGAGTCTGCTTCTCCCTCTCCTTATGCACCTCTCCCCTGCTTGTGCTCTCTCTCTCTCTCTCTCTCTCTCTGTGTCTCTCTGCCTCAAATAAATAAGATCTCTAAAATAAAATAAATAGAGAACAAACTGGTGGTTGCCAAAGGGGAGAGGAGTAGATGAAATAGGCGAAGGTGATGTACACACATTCAACTATAAAATAAGCAAGTCACAGAGATTGAAAGTACAACCTAGGGAATATAGTCAAGCATATTGACATACTCTCGACGTGGTGAGCATTTTATAATGTATGTAATAGTTAAATTACAATGTTGTACACCTGAAACTAATTTAATATTATATGTTAACTATATTTCAATTAAATTTAAAATCTTTCTAAGAAAAAAACAATAATCCAACAGACTATATACACATTTAGACTATATACACTTTCATTTTATGAAAGCTAATCTAGATGTGTAAGACTCAGGACTCCACAGCAGAAAGAGAAACAAACATCTCGATGTGATGCCCTTCAGAATAATTTCATTCTAAATGTCTTTACTGTTTAGGAGAAATCTTCAGGAGCATAACTGCTTCTATATCACCCCATCTGTTTCAAGGATTCTGCTGTGGATAACTACCATTTTTCAGGGAGAATGTAAGTATAGCCTTAGATGTAATCATCTTATTGAACTAGGTCAAGGAGGTCGAACATCATTGAATCACTGTTTAAGTGGTAGAAACAACTCCACTACAGAAATATCTGGAACCTCCATGGCGGATTACAACAAAGCAAAACATTCCATTGTAGAGGGCTTGTAAATTTATTTAAGACACTAGTGTCCCAGATTCAGTTCTCTGGGAAGCAGACACTAAGGTAGAGTTAGAAGTGCAAAAGGCTTATTGAGGAATAACCCCTGTGAAGGTGATGGAAGAGGGACATTTGAGTGGCTCAGTTGATTGAGCATCTGCCTTCAGCTCAGATCATGATCCCAGGGTCCTGGGATTGAGTCCCATGTCAGGCTCCTTGCTCAGCAGAGCCTGCTTCTCCCCCTGCTTGTGGTGCACACTCTTTTTCTCTCTGACCAATAAATGGGTAAAATGTTTAAAAACAAATCTTATTTAAAAAAGAAAAGGAAGGAAGGGAGGGAGGGAGGAAGGGAGGGAGGGTGGGAGGGAGGAAAGAGAAAGAAGAAAGAAAGAAGAAAGAAAGAAAGAAAGAAAGAAAGAAAGAAAGAAAGAAAGAAAGAAAGAAAGAAAGAAAGAAAGAAAGAAAGAAAAGTGATGGAGGATAGGATTGGGCACGAGGGGCCACAGACCATGCTGTAGACCTGATCATCTGCCAGCCCAGTAAGATGGTCTGGAGCAAAGAAGAGCTCTGCCTGGGACCTTTGACTAATTTTTTTTTCAATCACCAGTTGGGGAACACAACAAGAACATAACTTCAGTTTGAACAGTGATGTAAATACTGAAGGAGCCAACAACTAGAAGCTGTCAGCTAACCACACTCCCTGTAGCAAGAAAACATTCCTTTCTTGAAGGTGGATCTGAGTGGTGCACCCTGGTATCTACCACAGACTGCTCCATGCAATGTATAGATCCAATTCTTCACGATGAGGGCGGGCTCCTCTCGGGCTCTGGTGGCCCTCTCTTCCTGAGCAGAACCTTAGAAAAGGGTGGTTAGGGGAATGAACAAAGCTCCTGTCACTGCAGTTGATTTCAGGGTCACAACTTGTACCCATTGTCTCCCTCTTCCACTGTCCATCTCATCACCTTAACTGTCACCTCTGCTGGTCTCAGTGTTTACCTAGTGGTTTCTTGGTTTCTCCCAAACCCTAGATCCTAAGTAGTCTAAGACCCTGGTAACCGCATGCTGCTTCAACTTGGGTTGCTGCACTTGGCCCATCACAGTCACAGTTGGGCAAGGGAGGACCCAGAGCCACCAAAATGGGTCACCTGAGCTCCACACAGATTATCCCTTAATCCCACCATGTAACAGCAGCCTCACCTCCTCCTGATCATTGGGGTCAATGACTCCTAACAGGATAGTAGCTCATCTTCTTTTCTTCTAGTCTCTGAACACGGAGCCCTGGTGCCCAAGCAACATCACAGCCATAGTTTATAGTTAAGTGGGACTCTCTCTGTGTCCCCTGATGAGAGGGTGCCCTCTTGGGGACCAGGATGTCCAACTGGGGGACTTTGTGCTTCCTGCCCCTCATCTCCTATTTGACATCCTGGATCCACCTGGCTTTATGACTAGGTGGGTCCAATAGGACCAGGTCATGATGGGAAGTCTGGACACATAGTCACTGGTCTCTCTTTTTTTTTTTTTTTTTAAGATTTTATTTATTCATAGGGACACAGAGAGAGAATGAGAGGCAGAGACACAGGCAGAGGAAGAAGCAGGCTCCATGCAGGGACTCGATCCAGGGTCTCCAGGATCACTCCCTGGGCTGCAGGCGGTGCTAAACCACTGCGCCACCGTTCAAATGTTGCGTCTCTTGTTCAAATGTTCCATCACAGGGCCCAGTTGCATTCCAGGAGCTGGTTTTCAGGAGATGTTATTCTTACTGTAGATGGCATGACTTGCTCTAAGACTCCAGGTGCTGACATTGTGGTTCTCTCACTAGGGTTTGCAATAAACTTCCTATTTGATCTTTTTTTCTACCACTGACACCTCCTAAAAAGGGTCTACTGAACGTATGACCCAAGTTCTAAGGTTACTTGCATTTTGGCCTGGAGCTACTACAAAGCTCTTTCTGCTCTCAGCCCACAGCCAACTTGGCTGAATTCCATATCACCTGGAATGGAGGCTGGAGCAGTCTCCCTAGGTATGGAATCTGTGGCCTCCAGAACCCAAAGAAAACAACAAAATAGGAAGAATCTCTTTGTAAAGAGGTTGCAAGTTGCAGTCATTTGTCTTTTACTTTGGAGGGGAGGTCCCAGCATGTCCCTGACTACTGGATGGATTCCTAAAAATTTTACTGGGATACTAGCCCGCATCTTTCAGAAATTTATCTCCCATCTTTTGGAGCACATGTGTCTTCCCAAGGCCTCTTGGCTGTAGCCTCCTCTTGCTCATCATGCCCAATCAGCCTGATGTCATCACAATAATGAATCAAGATGATGTTCTGTAGGATGCAAATGGTCCATATCACAGCCCCAGGGCAAAACTATAAATGTATATTGCTATCTGTCCTATTTGAATGTGAACTACTTCTCATTCTTGTTCCTGATTCAGATAGGAAAAAAATACATAGATTTGCCAAATGAATGGCCACATACCATGTACCTGAATCCATGTTAATCAGCTCTAGCAAAGATACTATGATAGCACAGCAACTATAAAATGACACCACCACTTGGTTGAGCTTACAGTAGTCACAGTCATTCTTCAGGATCCATTCTGGCCAGCTAAATGGAAATATTATAAACTCTACCACCCCTCCTCTGTAAGACTGAGCTGATGTTTACCATCCCCTTCTGGCCCCAGATGCAGTACTCATATGTCTGCTACATTAGCTGGATTTGGGGGGATCTACTTTCTTCTTTGCTATGATAGCTGTTACACAGAAGACAAAAGGCCTAATGGGCCAAGTACGTCAATCCCAATTACATATTGGGACTTGGAAAATAACATCTAGGTGGATCTGTAGCCCCTGTGGACTCACTCTAAGCTGGACTTGGCCAGAACCACCTTTATCTCCTGGGTCCTAGGGGTTCCCAATCTACCGGGGTCTTTGGGTATCAATGTTAACACAAACCCCTTGTCCAACAGTCCTCAAACTATGTGGGCATTCTCCTTACCTCTATTTATAGTCCGTAGAGTACATGGCCATAGGTCTTTGGAGGCAGGAATGGGAGAATCATTACCATACTTACTTGTCATGGTGTTGCAGCATTCTTTTCTTTGGGGACCTGGTTACCTTTTTAGTCTACAGGATCCAGGTTTGAAAACTGACTCAGAACCACAACCAACCAAAGCATCAAGAATTTTGGGGGTGAGGGGACAACTGCCTTCAGTCTCTTGATCAACAATTTTTGCTCTTTTTAATTATACATAGTAAGCAATCCCCTTGTCAGTTGCTCATCTACTTTGTCCTGGGATGTCATGCTCTATTAGTCATCTCCTTAACTCTCTATGGATCAGTCCTCCTTGGCTACCACTCTGATCTGCTTGGTCATTAAAAAGATTATGACCCTCTTGGCTTCAGCCAGTAAAGTGCTGCTACCTGGTCTCTATCATTTCAGGGTCCCATCTTCTCTACTGCTGTCAGGTAGCCAAGTTCTAAGATCACCTTTCCTGCCATCAGCCCTGGCCTACAGAGAAGAGCCACCACTGAGTTTCTTAGTGATGCTTTGGCTTCTCTCACTAGCATATTCCTGCCGGCTTTGGAGGGGGATGTGTTAGGAGAGGCTATGGGAGAAGCTTCTAAAGGGGAGTGAATCCTCTCTTGTCTTCCTTGTGCTGGGAGAAATGTTAGCTCTTAATGAAGTCGAGCGGGATGTGTCTAAGGGCTTGGAAAATTTGAGAAATCTGAGACTCAAAATCTTTGGGGTTATCTACCCAGATAATGCCATTGCACACACACGCACATATGTACATGTACATATATAGAATAAATTCTGTATATGTAATTATATATGGATACATTAAATATACAAGCTTTTTCCAATTAGGTCATGATCTTGGCATAATAGAGCTGCCTCCATTGAGCACTTGGTGTAGTTTTTGTCAGCTTAGCCAGGCTCTCCAGAGCAAAACTCCCTATTAGAGAGGGCTTGCTTTGGGTGGAAAATGCTAGACTATTGTCCCATCACTTGCCCAATCACTGGCTGGGTACCACCCAAAGGAAAGTGTGCCCTTGACTTCTACACGGAGGCTGAGTCTGAATGAGTTAACAGCTGGAGGGTGATGGCCAACCACAATTCTATGTCAATTCCCACTAGCTCAAATCTGGGGATCTCTTTCACCAAAAAGGTACAGGAAACCTAGGAAGACAAAACAAAATAAAAAAACAATCATTCCACTTGTTTTAAAGGAATTTCATTTTTTGGTTTTGCTTGGGGCACCTTTCCTCCTGCCTGAAAAGCAGCATCGATCTTTGCCATCTTTCCAAAGCACACACGTCTTGGGTTACTAGCTTTACCCCCCTCAACCACCACCTTTGGTCTACATCTTGTCAAAAATCTTTGCTCACTTTGCACCTTCAACAAAAGAAGCCCTCCTGCCAACAATGGCATAAAAGATTTTTGTCATTCCCCCATCTGTGTGTGACCAATGAGCCGAAACCCAGAACACACACATTCACTAATGGGCTTCCCGGCCCAACCGGTGATAAGCCAGGCCAGTTTCTCCTTAGGCACCTGGCACTAGCTCACACCCAGATTCTCAAAGTCAGTTGGACTCATTTACACAGCCATCTTGTGTATTTGGGCATGCCCAGATGGCATTCATCCCAGTCCTGCCTCAAGAAGGATGCATTTAATAGGGGCAAAAGGGCCAAGATATGAATATCCTTGAGTGCATGAAGGAAGAAAACCAAAGCAATTATTATGCCACTAGCAGTTTTTCAAACAGGGCCAACCGTTTTGCTTCAAGACATTTAGGTTGACCATAGGAGAAAAGTCTTATTAAAGATTGGGCAAGGAGAATGCTTTTCTAGGAGGTCTTGGATTTGCATTTAATTTTATTTTAAATTGGCACCCCAAAAGTTAGATTTTCTATTATATACACATGTGCCTTTTGATGCAGATAGTCCTTCGGCATCTGTAAGTGAATCTATGTGGAGGATTCATGACAGTAGTGATAGAGTAGGCTTAATGTGCAAAACTTATTAAATTATCACAGGTTTGGGGGAAAATATTCAATAAGGTAGACTAAAAAATTTGTTCCCCAAGCACTCTTGATCATTTTAAGATAACTTGCTTAAAACAGGAATTATGGTTCTTTGTACATGTCTGATCAGAAAAAAATTTGGAGTAATTTTTAAACGTTTTTTTTACTGAGTTTATGCCTTAGGCAGTTTTCCTCATTCTGCATCAAAGATAACATGTCTTTACCTTGCTCACAATGCCTTTTAAATTATTTACTTACTGCAAGTTTTCATCAGGAGGGGTCTCTCCCTCTTCTCTCTCCGAGGACCCTCACCGGGCATGACTGGAGGTTTTCAGGACACGGTTTGGTTTTTCCCTGATGAAAGAGCATACCTTGCACTGGTTACCTCCTTCTGTTTTATGGGAAAGTGCCCTGGCCTATCATGCTGCACAGCGGCGTATCAGAGAGAAAAGTGAGGGACTGAAAAAGTTTGACTGACTAAAAAAGTTTGAGAAAGTTCCTTTAAATACTTCATGCATACCTGTGAAAAAAACAGAGGAGAGCCTATCTATGGCAACTGTTCAAAACCAGAGAAACAAAAAAAGACGTTAGTAGAAAACCAACTTCATTTAAATGTTAGAGGCAGCAGCTTTGTTTGGAGTTTTAATCCCATGCTGGTGGATGCTAATTCTGTAACATTATACAGTTGCCTTTTTTTTTTGGGTACAAAGGTAGAAGGGGGGTTTTCTTTTGTGTTTTTCAGTGCAAAGTGATTCTGATCAGAAAAGACCAAGGTTTCAGCTCCAAGTACCTGACATTTCCATCTGAATCTACTTTTTTTTTTTTAAGAGGTGGAAAGAAAGGTCTAGTTTTTCAGGAAAAGAACCTCTCTACGCAATCCTGAAACTGATCTTTAGATTTTCTTTTCCTTAATCAATAGAAAAAAACTTGATTGCAACCCAACACTTATCTGACTCTAGCGCAGGACTAACTGAATTTTTGGTTTTACGAGGAGGGGATTCAGACATCCTTTCAGGAATCAGAAATAATTGGCAGCAAGTAGGGGAGAACTGACATGAATTCTTGTTTTACCTAATTTTTGCCTGGTTTACCAAGATTTGGCTTAATATTTCTGACAGTTCCTCCAGTCTCTACAGAACAGGTTAGTGACATTTTTCGTAAATACAAATACTTAAATGAATCCTCCTTACTGCTCTCTGAACTGTTTCCCTAAGGGTTCAAGTCTTCAACTTGCACGGCATCTCACTCTGCTAAACCTGCGTGTGATCTCTGCTGATCTTACTACCATTTGCAGCAAAAGGACTAATATTTATTGTGTGCTTGAGACTTAGTGTGTGTGCCTGACATTGAAGATTTACGATAAAACTCTCATAGGGTAAATTCACTGATTTTCCATGAAAATTTGTCTGAAGAATTGCAATAGCTTCCAACAATAAGAGGAGGGTTTTTATTTTTGAGA
The DNA here is from genome assembly GCF_018345385.1 of Vulpes lagopus. Lineage (NCBI taxonomy): Eukaryota > Metazoa > Chordata > Mammalia > Carnivora > Canidae > Vulpes > Vulpes lagopus. The sequence goes on along the minus strand of NC_054833.1, from coordinate 39,185,627 downwards.
ATTCTGTCGGGAGCAAACTCCACGGTCTCCCCATGCATTTGGTTCTCATGCAGGTATACGCATAACTTGGAGCTCGTGTGTGTGTGTTTGCATCTCAGCTTTGTGGAGCAAGCACAGATCATCCATGCACCTAATGGAGGGTAGAGAGCTGCCAGTTCAACTGATTGTAACTAAGATGAAAACAAGTTCACTTTTGTGTTCTCCCTTCTTTAATTAATTTGCTGGAGCTAATTACTCGCTGTGTCCTGGCTTCTGTTTTTACTGTAACTCCAAGGAGCAATCCCTGGCATGGTTCCTTTTTATTACCAATGTGTCTATCCTTCATTTCACTATGGAAAGTCAATGGACAGTCTTATATTACCTGTGAATCTGGTCAGTACTTCAAAATGATGGATTGGCTCTGTACGATAGAGAAGGTGATGGCAAAACTCTAAATCCTACCTGCAGAAACACATTGTGCTTTAATCGACTTTTATTTGATCCTGATTGAAAGCTGTTTTAAAAATTAGAAGAGCTAGGTCTTGTAGAGGATGAATGTGAGAGACACAACACAGGACCTGCATCTTTAGTCTGGTCCTATTTCTAGTGCTTAGTAGCTGCAGGATAGATGCATTTCCTTTACTCATTGCCACCCTCATTGATTCCATATAATTTCCTGACAATTTGGATGATCTTGTTATATTTCCAAACTGACTTCTCATGGGGGAGTCTAATTTGTTCATGAAGCATTGAACTTAGGAGGACCTGCCAGCATTCGGGGAATTTCAGCCTGACGCAGAACTGTTGATGTTATGTGAATTTGTTCTATGATGGTTGTGATGTGTCTTGGGATTTGCCACCAAACACACCTGGTGTTCTATTTACTTTGGCAAGCTGGGGATTTTTTTTCTTTTTCTTTTTAAAATTCCAGGATGAATTATTCATCATTACTTAGAATTTGGGTCTCTTTCATCTTCGCACTTGTACGGCACCAAGGTGAGTACTACAGAATTCCATAAAGCTCTTGATTATCATGTTCTTGAATTTATAAAGAGATACTTTTGTTGGAACTGTAATTGTCAGGGCAGATGTACATGTGTCTACAGATACAACTAGAAAAATGTAAATCAAATTCTGTTGTCAAGGGCAAAATACATTAACTTTGAATGATGTTCACTTGTATTCTTAATTTTTCTTATTTAACTTCTAATACAATTTGTATATGCCAGGTTGCCCCCATGTTAATGGACTAGGTCTTTTAAAATAATGCAAATAATTTTCATTAAACATATACGGCATAGGTAATGTGTGCACCCCAGGTCCGATTATTGATTCCAATGAGGCCATTTAACTTGTGGTACAAGTTTTAAAGTGTATTTTAAAAATACATTTGTTTGAGCTCAAATCAGGAAGTCCCAATGGCATTAATGTCTTTAATTTGTGACTCAGTGGCCTTTTGCAATGGCAAAAAATCTAAAACTGCAAATGAAATAAAGGAAATTCTTCCCCTCAATGATTCCTTCTTTTCTGTGTAGCATTGCCCCGGGGTAGACGAGAGTCCACATACATTTCTTTCTACTGTTTTTGTATTTTAAACAAGAAAGATGGGAAGGTCTATATAGATTTGAAACTTTTACAACTAAAATTCTAAGGCGCCTTTCTTTGTTTGGCTTGTTGAGATCAGCTGGCACATGATTACAACTCTGTAAGATGTGTGTGGCCCTAACATTTTTCTAGGGTTGGATAAATTCAAACAGTGATAGCACATAAACCACAGTGTGAAAACCCATAGTAATGAGAGTCCCACAGACCTTAGCCTCCCACTCCTGCTCTAAGAAAATCATGTTTTATTTGGTGGGGAAAAGAAGTTCTGGCAACATGGTTACATTTATTGTGAAATTCTCAGCCTAAAGCCAGCGTGGGTAAGGATAGTCTTTCTTTTATTAACTCTGATGCTAATGATAGGGTATGCTGTTTACAAGTTGTGTTTTAATAATAGTAGTGACTTTGAAGGTGGAAGTAGTTTCTAAAGCACCTTTCTCATTCAATAGGTATTTATCGAGTATTTACAATATTGGGTATCTTTACTATTTGTATTATTAAAATGGAAAAAGTTGGGCAGTCCATTCATTCCGCTTTAAAATCATGAACTAGTTAGGATCATTCATGAAAAGAAGAATCTTGCAAATCTGCCTCACCTTTGGAGCAGAGAAAGAAGTTAGGGATAACCTCCATGGACCATACTGTCTTGTCTCTTCCATGAGAGGTATGGATTTTCCTTTTCCTAGGCAGATTGGCCAACACTTCCCAAAATATGACTTAATCTTTTCATTAATATGATTACAATTCAGTGTGAATTTCAGTTCTTATTCACGCTTGGGCATGACTCCTGAAATGTTCCCCATGAAGGATAAATCCATGACATGATTTGATTTGTTATTATTAATTTGAGAAAGTACATCACCCTTCAAATTTAACAAGTACCTACATGTAATGCTGTGATAGGGATTATAAAGAGATTTAAAAAAAAAAAATCTTACCTTCTAGGAATTTGGAATTTGTTGCTTCTCTGTAAATACAAATTTTGAAGAGCCCTTTTGGCCTACTGATTGTGGCATTAAATAAAGAATGTTGATTGAGTGCTCCTCTGATTACACTAGCTACAGCACTCCTTACGGTTCAAATTTGGTTGGCTTCCCGGAGACTTCCGGGGCTTGGGGAACAATGCTTATGCACTAATGACTGGGCTAGTTTCCCTGCTTTCCTCTGATGTTAGCCACTGGAAACAGATTAGTTCTCCAACTGGGCAGATCTCTCATTCCCTGCTCCAGAAGGAGAGAAGCTGGCACTTGGCCAGGCACTGCTGTACCGCTTTCTGGTCACTACGTTCTCCTTTACGTGAGCCGTTGTATCCTTGCTAAAAATTCCCAAAAGAGCTGGACGGTTCTTGGCCAGGTGCTCAGCAGCCTCTCAGCTTCATCAGCAAAGAGCAGGGACTCTCCCAAGGAGAGGCACTGACCGGAGAATGGGGTGTTAGCATCTGGATTACAGCAAGCAGGTACCTCAAGAGATATGTCCCAAAGCCCATAGTGGATTTGCCACTGTCCCTGAAAACCCGCAAATAATTTTTTTAAAAAATGAAGGAAAGATGATGTTCTATTGTTCTATTTTTATTCAAGAGAGGAAAGGACAGTGGCAGAGAAAAAATATGCCCCAAATGTTGATTATTTCATAGATGCCATTGGACCTGATCATGAGTAGTGTGGTCCCTGGGAAAATTGTATAATTTCTCTCACAGAACGAGGCCACTTTGCAAGGCTTTGGACAAGCTACTTCTGAGGAATAAGCCAGGGTGCAGGAGGAGTGGTGATGTGGTTTACCGGAGGGGAGCTGTGTGTTTTTGTGCGATGACTCTCACCTTTGACCAGGGTGATGAGTAAGAGCCCCATGCATCCTCTCCAAAGAGTTCTCAGGGCCCAGCCTCCCTTGTTCCAGAGGCTCCCGTGTCTGTCTTTTGTAAACAGGAGTTGGGCAGAGAGCCCTCTCACAGGGCCAGGGCTCAATGGAGGTCATTCACGGGCCAGTTACTACAAACCCTCTCCTCCCACTTCTGTCCTGGTTCCAACTGTTGTTTATTTCCTTCTGGGATCTGGTATCTTCTCCTACTGAGCAGCAGGAGGGAGGGGACTCCTTTCAGGAAAAGACTTGATAGTAGAATTTTCGAGCCAGAAGGGAGGGTCATAGCCACAGGCCACCTTCTCTCGACTTGCCTGGTGATCAAGGATGAAGCTGTCCTCCACCTTGCCAGACGCAGAGGCCCCCCGCTCAGTGCTCTGAGAGCTCCAGGCAGGGGTGATTTCACAACCTTCCAGCCAGTTTTAACCATTGCTTTCTCCAGAATGTATGGAAGCGTAGCAATGAAGCGTGAAGCGATTTCTCCTAAGGAGAAATGGCATCGCTCCCATTCTCCCCTTTCCAGAGGCAGAAGATAATGCATTGTGTATGGCTTAGGTTTAGGATAAATGAAAAGGCAGTCTGACTTGCATTTAGTTTGTAAGACTTACTGAAAGAAGCTGGCTTTAGTGGGTGGGAGGGAAGTAACTTGCCAAGTGGAAGCCGGCTCTGCCATCTATCTAACCACCGTCTCTCTCGACAGCTCAGCCCAGGGAGCTCATGTATCCATTCTGGCAGAATGACACCAAAACCCCTAAAGTAGATGATGGAAGCTCATCTGAGATTAAGTTGGCCACTCCCATCTTCTTCTTCGGCGTTCCATACCGCACCGTCTATGTAAGTGGAAGAGCAGCCCAGCTGTTGCTCTGTGGCTCTCCCCTTTGTTTGTCATTAAGGAAAACATTTTAAATACCTTCATCCAAGGCTCCGGGAATGGAAGATTTATTGGCAGCCAGAACGACAAGTTCTGAGATTTCATGAGCTGATAGGTTTTATGATTAAGAAAGTCAAAGGTATATTTAATGGCTAATGTTCATAGTAGAGGAGTATACAGGGCAATAAATTGCTTTTGTGGGTGATTAAACACAGAAGTGAAGCAGAGGCCCCAATGCCATGAACATTATTTCTGCTACTCGACAAGATAAAAAGATACAATGAACCACAATAGGAGCAATATCATTTTTCTTTCCCTTCTGGGGGTGTGAAAAGTTGAGGCATCTGCTGTTCTTAGGCTTCCTATCAATTTGGAACAGAGCCAGAGCATAGTAGAGGGGTAATCAAGTATTATATATAAGTTGTTTGCAGAGTTGGCTGTCCTTGTTGGGTCTGAGATATGCCATGGGGTCCCATTGTCAGACCTGCATGAAGAAATGGTACCATTTGCTATCAGAGCCCTCCTGGGCACCTGTGTTCTCAGGGCTTTTTGGTTTTTTTGTTTTGTTTTGTTTTGTTTGGATCTTTGAGTTTGTTGCTAGTGAGACTGTTGCACGTTGAAAACATTCAGAGCAACTGAGCCTGTCTTTATCTTTGGCCTTAAAGCATGCGGTGAGGCCTATGTCAATTCTATCACATCCTATCCTATTCTGTGCCTTGCCTTGGAGAAAGAGCCAGAAGTCCCACACCTCTGTCTCTGGCCATGTCTATATCTGGGTTCTCTACATTCCTCAAACTTTGATTTATTTATTTATTTTATTTTTTTTTTAATTAACTTTTATTGGTGTTTAATTTACCAACATACAGAAAAACACCCAGTGCTCATCCCGTCAAGTGTCCACCTCAGTGCCCGTCACCCATTCCCCTCCAACACCCGCCCTCCTCCCCTTCCACCACCCCTAGTTCGTTTCCCCGAGTTAGGAGTCTTTATGTTCTGTCTCCCTTCCTGATATTTCCCAACATTTCTTTTCCCTTCCTTTATATTCCCTTTCACTATTATTCATATTCCCCAAATGAATGAGAACATACACTGTTTGTCCTTCTCCGATTGACTTATTTCACTCAGCATAATACCCTCCAGTTCCATCCACGTTGAAGCAAATGGTGGGTATTTGTCGTTTCTAATTGCTGAGTAATATTCCATTGTATACATAAACCACATCTTCTTTATCCATTCATCTTTCGATGGACACCGAGGCTCCTTCCACAGTTTGGCTATTGTGGCCATTGCTGATAGAAACATCGGGGTGCAGGTGTCCCGACGTTTCATTGCATCTGAATCTTTGGGGTAAATCCCCAACAGTGCAATTGCTGGGTCGTAGGGCAGGTCTATTTTTAACTCTTTGAGGAACCTCCACACAGTTTTCCAGAGTGGCTGCACCAGTTCACATTCCCACCAACAGTGTAAGAGGGTTCCCTTTTCTCCGCATCCTCTCCAACATTTGTTGTTTCCTGCCTTGTTAATTTTCCCCATTCTCACTGGTGTGAGGTGGTATCTCATTGTGGTTTTGATTTGTATTTCCCTGATGGCAAGTGATGCAGAGCATTTTCTCATGTGCATGTTGGCCATGTCCATGTCTTCCTCTGTGAGATTTCTCTTCATGTCTTTTGCCCATTTCATGATTGGATTGTTTGTTTCTTTGGTGTTGAGTTTAATAAGTTCTTTATAGATTTTGGAAACTAGCCCTTTATCTGATATGTCATTTGCAAATATCTTCTCCCATTCTGTAGGTTGTCTTTTAGTTTTGTTGACTGTATCCTTTGCTGTGCAAAAGCTTCTTATCTTGATGAAGTCCCAATAGTTCATTTTTGCTTTTGTTTCTTTTGCCTTCGTGGATGTATCTTGCAAGAAGTTACTGTGGCCAAGTTCAAAAAGGGTGTTGCCTGTGTTCTCCTCTAGGATTTTGATGGAATCTTGTCTCACATTTAGATCTCTCATCCATTTTGAGTTTATCTTTGTGTATGGTGAAAGAGAGTGGTCCAGTTTCATTCTTCTGCATGTGGATGTCCAATTTTCCCAGCACCATTTATTGAAGAGACTGTCTTTCTTCCAATGGATAGTCTTTCCTCCTTTATCGAATATTAGATGGCCGTACATTTCAGGGTCCACTTCTGGGTTCTCTATTCTGTTCCATTGATCTATGTGTCTGTTTTTGTGCCAGTACCACACTGTCTTGATGACCACAGCTTTGTAATACAACCTGAAATCTGGCATTGTGATGCCCCCAGCTAAGGTTTTCTTTTTTAAAATTCCCCTGGCTATTCGGGGTCTTTTCTGATTCCACACAAATCTTAAAATAATTTGTTCTAACTCTCTGAAGAAAGTCCATGGTATTTTGATAGGGATTGCATTAAACGTATAAATTGCCCTGGGTAACATTGACATTTTTACAATATTAATTCTGCCAATCCATGAGCATGGAATATTTTTCCATCTCTTTGTGTCTTCCTCAATTTCTTTCAGAAGTGTTCTATAGTTTTTAGGGTATAGATCTTTTACCTCTTTGGTTAGGTTTATTCCTAGGTATCTTATGCTTTTGGGTGCAATTGTAAATGGGATTGACTCCTTAATTTCTCTTTCTTCAGTCTCATTGTTAGTGTATAGAAATGCCATTGATTTCTGGTCAAACTTTGATTTATAGCTCAGGACTGACTCCTATAAAGAAATAATTCCCTCATCCATTACCTAACCAGTAGTCCCTGAACCACATCGCCTTGGTGCTTGTTAGAAATGCTGCTTCTCAGGGCCTACCTGCCACCTGCTGAATCAGAAACTGGGAAAGGAGCCCAGTAATCTGGGTTTTAACGAGCCCTCCAGGTGATTCTGATGCCTACAAAAGTTTAAGAACCCCTGATCTTAACTACAGAGGATAATCAAAATACATCTGAGTCAATACCGTCTCCCTCTGCTAGTCTGTGTGTTTTAACGACAGCTGTTACTCCCTAGCATACACATTGCTGTGGCATCCTGAAATGCCTTTTGGTTTCCACTTACAGCAGAGCCTCCTTAATCTAGCATAGTGGATTCTACATTTCAGAATCTGTTGAGTTGATTTTGGAGATGGGGGAGGTGTACAGGACCTCCATTCTGGAAGGAAGCCTTAGTCTCCCAGACCTCTAGAAGAAGATATGTATTTCCCTGAGCTCCTTTTTCTCCTCTGTTGTACCATGGAGTCTGAACAATTCCTGCCCTTGCAAAAGGAGGGTCCTTAATTTGGGACAGACTTATTTAAGGGCAAATTTTCCCCTGGGTTTCCAGTACTTTGAGTAGTGTAATCTTTTTCAAGCCCCTGAGTTGTTCGGTATTCTCTAGCAGACAATAGATTCTTCACGTCCTTATAGCTGGGTCTCTGGCTTCCTTTCCAAACTCCACACTCTTGCTTCCAAAACAGGTTGATGTACCTTTGACCCAGGTGCTGATCACTTCGCTCTGGGATCTGGGTCACCGTTAGTGTGTGTTATATTACTGGTTAATAGGAACATAACAAACAATTAAAATGTATAGGAAAGTGAACTCCAGGTTTTCTGTGTCTAGGAATTGCAAGTATTCCCATCCCAGACATTTCTGCTGTTGAAGCCACACAAACCACAGGGTTAAATCAATCTCATGGAGCTGCAGACACAGGCAGAGGCTGAATTGTGTACAGGTCCTGCGTCAATGGAGTGTACGTATTGACTGTGATTTGCAATAGGTTTAGTAACTTAATAAGCTTACTAAGCCTTTTGTAAATCATGAAGAAATCACCATAGAATAGTCATTTATATATACAATGTAAAGATTTCATGTCTCCACTGTCATGCAGAGGTTATACAAAGAAGCCATCAGACTAAAAGAGGTTTCATGGAATTGGGCATCTGTAGGTTGTAACCTTGTCCTTGTTCTGGGTACAGGGTGGTTGTGAAGTCAATCAAATCAATAGAAGTCCTTTAAAAGCCTCATCCAGAGCAGGATATGGTTGGTCTTGAGATCTGAGTTTGATAATGGAGTAATTGATTTATCTTTTACTGACACTCTTGTCATATACTAGGGATCAAGGTCTAATATACAGCTCAACAGTTTTTTTGATTTAGCTTTTTGCTTCCATGGTTTTTGTTTGTTTGTTTGTTTGTTCTGTTTTTCTATCTATTTTGCATCTGTGATGCTGGATCTTTTTTTATGGTCCCTGCCTGGCCCAACACACATGGGTGCACGCACACACGCATGCACACACACGCGCATGTACATTTGGTAAATGTAAATATAGGATAAAGAATGTGAAAAGGAGACTGATTATTAATAAGAAATGAAGCCAACCACAAATTGAAAGTGAAAGAAAACCAATGAGTTTGTCTGGAAGTAAACGAACCTCCTAGCTGAGCAATGGAAGCTGGTGTTTGGGGGTTTCTAATTCAATAGTTTAAATGTTGTTTTCATTCATATGATTAGGCAAATGTCTGTCTTGGTTTGTGACTCTGAGGGGGGTCACATTTTCAGATGCACTGTGCCAAACCTGTCTTCTTTTCACAGGTTAATAACAACGGAGTAGTTTCCTTCAATGTGCTAGTAAGTCAGTTCACACCGGAGTCCTTTCCCCTGACGGATGGGAGGGCCTTCATTGCTCCCTTTTGGGCAGATGTTCACAATGGAATTCGAGGCGAGATCTACTACAGAGAGACCATGGACCCTGTCATCTTGAAAAGAGCCACCAAGGACATCAGGAAGTACTTCAAAGACATGGCAACCTTCTCTGCCACTTGGGTTTTCATCGTGACATGGGAGGAAGTCACATTTTATGGAGGGAGCAGCACCACACCTGTAATAATTCACATATTCTGTTTTCCACCTCATATCCTGACATCTCATTCTTGTCCATCTTTACTACTGTGACGGAGTCTAATTGTTAGAGCTGAGGAATGTCAGTTTCTTGAGTTAAACTAATGAGTCTTGCCACCCATTTTCCAAGAAACAGAAGGAGATATCATACCTAACCAGGCCAGTCAGCAGTGATATCTCAGACATGTCATCCCTATCACTAATCATTATGAATGTCTACAAAGAGCCTCTGCACAATTTTCCTGCAGTAGGTAGTATTTCTATTTTGTAAGAGAGTGACTGAGGCCCTGTGACCTCATCTAGGTCACATGATCGGGGACCCATCAGGAACCCAAAGATCCTTTCTTCTTGCCAAAGGCACAAATGTTTCTCTCCATCAGCTAATTTCTTTCCCCCTCTCCCTTCCCTGCCTTTTTTTTTTTTTCTTCTTCTTCTTTTTTCACAAAGCCTGATAGGAAGAGGAAAGTAGGGGCTGGATTTGGGTACAAATGACCTGGCTCATTTTATTATGTTATGACCTTTTTTTTTTTTTTAACTGTGACCAGGTCTGGAATTATTCATATTTGATGCTAATTGAAGTGGGCAGTTAAAACGTTTCATGAATAAAGTTTCAACATCTGCTCTGAAATCCCAAATGAGCAGTCAAATAAAAGTCAAATAAGAAAGATTATCACTGGCATTATCGTAGAGATAATCAACTTTCCACATAAAGGGACAGAACACAGTTTTCACGAAAGCCTGCAGCTCGTTTGGGTGACTTTGGCAGTGGAGATTTTTGAAGTAGCAGACGCATCTCCAACTGTATAATTTCCAGTAAGCAAAGACACTAAAAAATCTGCCCTCTGCTTTCTTAGCATTATTTCCAATTCCATCTGTTTCCCAATTTCCTTGGCAATGAGTCAGTTGTTTAGGGATGGAACAGAAACTACTGAGTTAGATGCAAAGGTGGACAAAAGCCGGACTAGCCATCCACAGCTGCCCCGTGCTGAGCACATCGTGTGTCAGCTCCTTCTGACCAGAGCATGAAGGTGCACTTCATTGCTAAGAGGTTCTGGAGAATAGAAAGACACAGGTTTAAATGGTGGATGCATTGGCTAGAAATAACCTCTCAAGAAGCATACATTTCCCTCTGTCATGTTATGGATTGCTAACAACTCCTCGGGTGATGTTTTATGTCCTTTAAACCTCATACCTTACAGCGTTAAAATGCAGGATGCCAGAGATCAATAAATTTTAGTGTCAGTGGGGGAAAAAAGGGGAAGAAATGCCCATCAAATGCTGACCACCATTTTTTCAGAAAAACTTCCTTTGGCCATAAAAATGGCAAGATAATTTAGATACTTTCTGCTTTGTACTTTGGAGTAAATTTCTGGGCTAGGTAAGATCTCTTTCAATGAGGATGAATGAGGTAGCATCTAAGTGCTTTGGGCTCCTTGGAGAAAAGATGGTACGTGCCCATCCATCCCTATCTTTGAAATTGAGTCCTCTCCCATGACCCCAGGTCTTCCCTCCTCTGTAGGAACACACGTCATCAGGCTAACTGAGTACTTGGCGTGAGAAGTCTCCTAGACGTGGAAGGTGCCATGGAAGCCCAATAGCAAGGGAGAGGGAAGGGGACATGCTTATTTTAAGGAAGGAAAACTAATATTTATTGAGGGCTTTTGGGAGACTATTTATGGGTACCATTTAGCGCCCACAAGGATGTTGTGTAATAAACAGAACTTTCTCCACCTGAAAGGTGAGGGAAGAGGCCCAAGAAGTTAAGTGACTTGCCCAGGTGGCAAGCAAAGAGATTTGAACCTCACAGGAGGCCAAGCAAGGTTCAAACTAACTCCAATTCCTGAAGTGGCTCCTCCAGACATCACCGAAAGTCCTCTCAAGTAGAAAGAGGCTTTTCAAGAATTGAAGACACAATTTCATAAGCCCAGATCTGGAGAGTCTCAGGGCAAGTGTTGAAGAGATAGTATGTGTAGGGTTTGTGAGAGCAAGCCAGACGGTGCGTGAGGGCGAGGCAGCCCTTGCAGTATTGTTAGGAGAGTCGGTTGGTTTTAAGGTGACTTCTGGGCTGTTCTCAAGACCCTCTTGGACCAAAGATATTTCCAACTTTATTTTAGGTGAAGGGATTTACTTCCTGAAGGAGAATCCTGGTCCGGAGGAGGGTTGCACTTTAGACCTTGTGTGACCTTGACTTCATGCCTGATTCTAGAACCTGACCCTGCAGTGATCTTATAGCAATCCTGAGCTGACTGCTCACGCATCTCTGTGCCCCACTTAACTCTTTTGTTGAGCTGGGCCAAAGAATGGAGGCATATACCTGCAGGACTCTATCATAAACGCCATCGGCCTCAGCCAGCGCAGAGCTTGGGGAAAGAGTTCTCGTTTATAAAAAGGGCTTTTCTTTCCTTGCACCTTGTCTCCATCCCCGGGACTGTCTAGGAGATCTGGGGCTTCCAAGATCCTTTACCCCAGTCTGATTACACAGGATAAGGATTTGGGTCTTCCTCTGTGTCTGACGGAATGTTAACCAGGATGGTATCAGGCAGCTAGGAAAAGTGCAAGGCTTGAATGTAAAAGGTCAAAGCAGCCTCTCCTTTAACTCTGCTTTTATTTACATTTCCTGAAAACCTGTGTCAACGGGTAGGGATTGACAAAGGGAAATAGTAAAGGACAGAGTTTGCTACAGCTTGTTTCTGGAAACTGTTGGTGAGGCTTGTTTGAATTTGTATAACATCTCTAAGCCTAAGAAGGTTAAAATTAAGACAGCAGGGATCCCTGGGTGGCGCAGCGGTTTGGCGCCTGCCTTTGGCTCAGGGCGCGATCCTGGAGACCCGGGATCGAATCCCACATCGGGCTCCCGGTGCATGGAGCCTGCTTCTCCCTCTGCCTGTGTCTCTGCCTCTCTCTCTATCTCTCTGTGACTATCATAAATAAATAAAAATTTAAAAAAAAAAAATAAAAAAAAAAAATAAAAAAATAAAATAAAATTAAGACAGCACACAATGAGCGCACATGAAGAGATGGACTGGGAGCTCCAGCTCAAATCCCGTTTTCTGTGGCCGAGTCCTTGAGAAATTGCCAGCAATTCATTTCCCTTAGCCCTCAGTTTTTAAGCTACCAGATAGGAAAGGGCCACCCAATTGCCCACCTTAGCATTGGTCGGAGGTACAGATGGGTGTTGAGAATCTTGCAGATACAAGATGATGCCTAAATGCTCAATTAGAAGAAAAATTTCTCCCCACAAAGTGCTTTTTAAGAAATCGTTTCCCAGCTTCCATTTTAGAAAAGGAGAGACATCTCACCGGAATTACTGGTGTCTTCTAGGAAGCAAGAGAACACAGTGCAGACCTTGGCCTTAATCACACGGACAGGCATTTGGTGGCTCCCCCACTGCCTCCACCCCCCCACACACACACTCCCCACACCACCCCCAGCCCCTGGGAACAGGTGCTTGCGCAGCTCTTCCCTGCCTGGACCACTTCCTATAGTTTATTCTCATGCTGCCATCTATAGGTGCTCACGCATTATCACAAGCTGAGCCAGGCCTCTGACTTCCCTGTCTGGTTCAAATCAGAGCTGTAAAAGGGGCGCTGAGTCAGCCTCTGGGTTCTTCTCAGGCAATCTCTTTTTCAGGTGCATGCTCCCACATATCTTGCTTTTCCCAGCGGGGGCGAGAACAACTTCAGAGGGGAGGCAGAGCCTGAGAGTTGGCTTTGGAGCTGCTCTGAGCTGCTTGGGGGTGGGGAGGGTGCAGGGGAGAGGGGGCTGGGGAGAGGAGCTTCTAGGGAGGGAAGTCATGAGACCGTCCATTCCCATCCATCCCGTAGGTGAACACCTTCCAGGCTGTTCTGGTGTCCGACGGATCCTACACGTTTACGCTCTTCAATTATTATGAGATCAACTGGACCACTGGGACGGCGAGCGGCGGTGACCCCCTGACCGGCCTTGGCGGAGTGATGGCACAGGTAGGTGGCTCTCCATTTCATCTCCATCATGTTTCTGAAGCATGGCTCTCTGTTGATGCTGCTCGGCGTCCTGGAGGGAATCCTGCCAAGCTCCTCTAGCTTTTACCTAGAGAAGTGTGTCTGATTGGGCAGGTGTACTAATGAGGCTAATGTTGCCCATCCTTGATATCTTCATCTGGGTGTGGCATGACCTGGGTGAGCCTTTCTCACCTGGAATAGTGGCCCTGGGGGACACCAGGAAAAGGGGCCTCCTGATTTCTGTGTGCTGGGTTCTGCAAATAATGTGCTGGGGTCGGTTAACCCACAAGGGTGGTGTTTGTGTTCAAGTCTCATCTTCCTTTTGTGCTCTAGGCAGGATTTAATGGTGGAAACCTCACCAATTTCTTCAGCCTCCCTGGGTCAAGAACCCCTGATATTGTGAATATCCAAGAGACCACGAACGTCAATGTTCCAGGCCGTTGGGCATTTAAAGTTGACGGGAAGGAAATTGACCCAGCCAATGGCTGCACCTCCAGAGGTAAAGGCTTTTCCTCTTCTCCATGGCAAAGTGGGGTTTGCTTAGTGTAGATTGACAGGCAGGCTTTTAAGCCACGGGGGCGGGCTTGTTCCTGATGCCTTCCTCTTTTGACATGTCTCAGCTGGGTAATGGAGATCAAGGTAATTTTAGCATGCACATTCATCACACCAGGAGCTGAAACCCTGCATTTGCTCCACAACAGTTTCCGTAGTCCTTGTCTCGGGTACGAACACAGCTGCCACTTCGAAATGACTCCAAAGTGGACATGGCTCTGGAGCGATCGCTCAGCCAGAGGGACAGAAGGGAGCCCTCCCGTTTAACGTTATTTTTGTCGTTATTGTTGTTGTTGCCATTCCCTGCCTTTCCATTTTTCTTCTCCTCTTTACTCCTGCTCTGCCATCTGCACTTTGTCGATCCACAGGAGTGGGCGAGCTCGGAGCGTTGCCAAGTCTCCACAAGAGTAAACCAGAGTTTCCCAGGATGATTAGAAAGAAAGGGGAGAGAGCATCATCATCGTCTTCAGGGTGGCTTCTCCTAAACTCCTCGCTGCAGCAGCAAAACACACAGGAATTCTTTTTTTGGGGGGGGGAGGTGTCAAAGCTGGTTTTAGGTCTGTGTGAACAAGCGGTAGTAGAGCCTCTCCGAATTTTCTTTACATTGACATCCAAAGTTTGGGGCCTTCTCTGAACCACCAAAACCTCTTGGAATGTGCAAAACAGCTCAGGACTCGCCCAAGAACATCCTGGATTGTAGATTCCTGCTTCTCACATGCCTAAAAATATTCAGAAAACCGTATTTCTGTTAGTATTTCTGCTTCTGGAGTGGAGGTTAGAGCAACTAGAAGTAGGAAATCATCCATTCAGCTGTCTGTTCACCCAACCGTCTACTCATCCATCCACTTAGCCCGCCAGCCATTGCTTCTTTCCAAAGAACATTTCAAAGCCCCAGCCAGGTACTGGCGTCTCCACTAGGTGTTGGAGATGAAGCTCTGGTTCCCATGACGCTGCTGTGGAAAGAAAGACAGCCACCAGAACAATGATGACACAATATAAGACATACTGTGATGGACAAGAGGGTAGGCGGCTGTGGAAGCACAGAGGAAGACCCTGGGGAAAGTGTTTGTAGATGTTTAAGAAAAGTTTTGGGTTAGGATGCAGATTTCAGGAGGTCTCTTGCCCCCTTGGATAGAAAGCGTGGTCTGGGGACCTGCATGTCTCAGCAGCTCTCGGAGGCCTCAGATTCCTCTTTTGACTCAGCTTCAGCTTATGTAATATGCAGCAAAACCTAGTTCACCTGGCCTGAAATGGCCACGCTCTCTGCCCCATTCCCTGCACTGTGGTCAGGCTTGATCAAACCTCCTGACTTTGCTCTAACGGAAAGGTCATCTGTACAGATGGCCTGCCTGGGCATCCTTGTCTCTGTGGACTCTGTAAAGTCCTCCATGTTCCAAATAGTAAATCAATGTTTTTGGAGCTGAGCCGGTATGAAACTAGATGGCAAAGAACCTAGCTGTAAAGCTCCCCTGTCTTTCAGAGATGGTGCCCTCCTCCCTTACAGAGTGTAAAGACAGCTTCACTTAAGGTCTGCGAGAGATACCAGCCAATACCACCTTATCTCTCTCCTCTTTATGGCCTGGACTAGGGACCCACCCAATGCCTCGGCCCCTGTGGCTGTGCAACCTAAGTGCCCAGGGACAGCCTCTCGCCTGAGTCCTGGGAATGAAATGCTGTGATAATGGAAAACATTGGCTTGCAGACCCGTAGAGCTGGTCAGATGCCAGCCGTGTACAAAGTCTCCACTTTGACTTCATTCTTCTCGCCCTGAGTTATGGGTTTGGGTTTTACATACAGGACAAATCCAATATCCTTCTACAGACTGCCGTGCATTTTGATGTGCCACTGGACATATATCAATCTAATGAGAATTGGGTTTGCCCTGGGTGATAGCAGGGGAAAATTTGCATAGTGCTGGTTTATTATATCATCATTTTGCAAACAAAATTATCTCCGAGAGTCTACCTTTTGGTCCAAACCTCCTCTATCCAAAGGCATTTTCCTCTCATTTATTGGAAGCCTGAAAAAGCAGAGACTGGAAATCATACTTAGTGGAGGCTGTTAAAATGTATGCAGCCTGGGCCGGTGCCAAAGAGCATTGAGGTTCAGGACCTGTCTTCAGGACTGATGCATATGACCTGCTGGGAATGTGAATAAATCCATTATCCCATATTTGGGCTCTGTTCTCAACAGGTACGAAACGTAATTGCCTTGGGAGACATCATTGTTCCTGTTGCACAGATACAGAGAGGACTGGTCCTGAGGCACCCATGCCTGCTGTTTGGGTCAATCTTGCAGCCTATGCTCTTCACTAAGTATTCAGTGTTACAAAAAACCCTGAGCAATCTTTCCAAACTACAGTTTTAAGCTATGGTGAACTCCTGGTGTATGACATTATTTACTTTGCTTCTTTTTTTGTAATCTTTTCTTTCACTTTTTTTTTTTTAAGATTTTATTTATTTATTTGAGAGAGAGACAGAGATAGGGGCAGAGAGCACAGGCGGGGAAGGGAGGGAGAAGCAGGCTCCCCACTGAGCAGGGAGCCCGATGAGGGCTCCATCCCAGGTTCCTGGAATCATGACCTGAGCCAAAGGCAGACGCTTAACCAACTGAACCACCCAAGTGCCCCCATTATTTACATTTCTTAATGTTGTATCTTTGATGCTTTCCTTTTCAGACATTCTCAATTTACAAATGCCTCCACCTCTATCAATATGTGCCGACTTGTTAGAGCCTCGTTGTTCCCCTTGGGATGAGGCAATAACACTGCCCACATTTTACAGGTCAGAAGCCTGAGGCAGAGGGAAGTAAGCCAGTAGTCTTGGAAGCTGATGGTAGAGCTGTGACCACTTTCCAGGTCTCTTGGCTCTGACACCCAACTGAGGAAGGACAAGATCACAGGCCCCTACCCAAGATGCTTCTATTTTAATTGAGGGTTGATATTAACAGCTGGCAAAGTTGGAAGATTTGGTGGCCAGCGGGGTGGGGGAGAGATCATGTATTTGGGCAAATGGTTTTAAGGACTGATTGTCTACCAAATAAATAGTAGTAAATATTTTTTAAATTAGCACACACACACACACACACACACACACACACACACACTCGCTTCTCCTCCTGACCTGGATTCTGTTGAGAAGTTCTGCTCCATGGATAAAGATGAGAAGCACTAGATTTGGGCAGGGCCTGGGGTGGAGAGAAGACAACTTGTATAATGCAGGTTCTGTGTAAGCAGTGCCTGCAGGATTTATGAGCCCTTGAAGTCAGAGTTCAGCCCTTCCAGAATCCAACCAGGGAGTTTGGGGTTTAAACTTGTGTGTCTGACTCCTGAGTCATGCTTATTGATCTCTTCTGGCACCTACAGGGCCCCCAACAAATGTTTGCTGAATGAATGAGTGAGTGAACGAGTCCACAAATTAGCATGTGAAGCAACTGTATTGCTTAGTTACGAGGATAAACTGGACCTGTTTCCAGAACACCCTTCTTCTTATTCCTGATGGGAAGGATATGATTCCTGTGGGTCATAGCCTTTGCTGTGGATTAAGATGATATGTCCTCCCTTGAATGAGAGTGTGCTTCTCAGGTGTGGAGACAATGTTGCCAAGAGGTAGCCTGGGACACCCACAGCCTGGGCCTGGAACCTGGCCTTACCCCTGAGTGGCTGAGCGCTCCGAAGCCTCAGTTTCCTCTTCTGTCAAGTGAGGTGGATAACACCTGCCAAGTAGGGTTCTTGTGTGGATTACAGGGTATAATGCAGGGAGCGCATCAGCCACCTGCCTGGCACAGAGGGTAAGTGCTCAATAAATGTTGGCTCTCGTGTCATTCTTCCGCAGGACAGTTCCTTCGGCGAGGGGAAGTGTTTTGGGATGACCTGAACTGTACCATCAAGTGCCGCTGCCTGGACTTCAACAACGAGATCTACTGCCAGGACGCCTCCTGCAGCCCCTATGAAGTGTGTGAACCCAAAGGCAAATTCTACTACTGCAGCCCCGTGGAGACCAGCACGTGCGTGGTATTCGGGGAGCCACACTACCACACTTTTGATGGCTTCCTCTTCCACTTCCAAGGCTCCTGTGCCTACCTGTTGGCCCGACAGTGTTTGCAGACTTCCAGCCTCCCCTTCTTCAGCGTGGAGGCCAAGAACGAACACCGTGGGGGCTCTGCCGTCTCCTGGGTGAAGGAGCTCTCTGTGGAGTTGAATGGCTACAAGATTCTCATCCCCAAGGGAAGCTACGGAAAAGTCAAGGTGAGACCCTCTCCATCCCTCCTGGGAAGATGGAGAAGCTGGAGGTTCTTCAGTCCGGGGAAGACTTTCTCAGAGCTGCTGGTTCTGCTGTGTGATGTCCGTACCAAAGAGATGCGTGGCTCTTCTTGCAAATATCTTGTAAAAAATTTTTATGACGCTAAATTTTATTTGTACAAGAGCCCACCCCAGCTCTCTCCTTGATATGCCTGTCTGCTATAGGACTTAAAGTACATTTACATTCCTAGTTACCTCATAAACACAGATACACACAGACACACAAGCTCTCACACACACAGACACACATATGTGCACACATGTCCAAGCTACTTCTGAAGTTACTGGGAAGAGAGGTAAGCTCAATTTCTCACGGACCTGGCTTGCAACAGTGGTAGCCACATGGTCATGTCCTGGAGATGGTGCAAACGCAGGGTACACACTCATGACTCAGTACAGCCTGTCATTAAATGTTCTCACCCATCCACCATCCTGTTTGCCTATGAGCTACTGCTTTATTGTTAGAGAAAGCTCCAAATTGTTCAGTGTTTCCAGAGGCACTACTTGTGTGGACACCTGGACTAGGCTTGGTGAGCTCTTGGGGGGTGAGGGGAGGGGCAGGGGGCAGGTTCTGTGAAAGCTTTGTCCAAACACCCTTTAATAGGATCCCTACTCCTACCTGGAATGAGAGAGAGGAAGGCGGGCCTCTGCCGGTCTGTTTAGCATATGCAAATGATTCCTGTCACCGTCCACCTGGATTTCAAGCCGGGCATCCATAAAGGCGGGGGAGTAAAACGCCACTAGCAATTACTCAATTTGTGGAGGCCCTAATTTTCACATGTTAATGCCAACCTTGTCGCAACCACGTATTTATTCAAGCAATAACAGCCGAGACCACAAGGGGTTGATTGCTGTCACCCCGTGCAATCCTTAATCCCCATGCTTGGAGGTCATTACAGAGATTATAAACCAGAACGGATGCCAATGAGGGGATTTCTTTCCTTCTTCTTCTTCTTCTTCTTTTTTTTTTTTTTAAATATGTGTTGTAGTTTTAATTGACACAGCATGTCCAACAAAAGGCAGGGCCAAGGAACTAATTTCACTTTCTCTAGCTCTGCGTGTCCTAGGTCTGTACAGCTTATCACGGTCATAATTAGGAAAGTGAGTTTTTACTGTGGCTGAAATGCCAATTTGCTTATTATTTGGTTAGTCTCTCTAGGGACAGCTCTGCATATCGCATCAAGGTAAGAGTTCAGGTACAGAAGTTCAGAGTTTTTCCCTTTTAAATTTCTATCATGCTGTTGAGCACGATACTTCTCCTTGTAAATGTGAATGTGAAGCATTGTAGATAGATGCTACTATTGCAAGCTAGAAAAACGTTCCCCAGCCTTCCCCTGCTCGCCTGTATTCTGGGGATGATATGTATGATATCTGTAGGTGAGGAAGAAAGCTTTAAGCTTTATTTCTATTTTCCATTTTGATTAAAATTCTTTTTCACTCACAGTCAGACTTTTTGTCAGAAGGAAAGGGGCACTGTCATTTCTTTCAGGCCCAGCGGCTCTGCTAATTTTGTATGGGTCTTTTCCATCGTCCAAGCGTAGGGCATGGATTCCTCAATTTTCTGTAGCGACAGGGAGTTGTGGATATGAATGTAAATGTTTCAGAAAGAAAAGGTTATGCGACTCCAACTGTCAGCTAACAATGGCTTCCTTTTCCTTTTGCCAAATGGCTTCCAAGTGTCTCTGGATACACCTGCTCTGCTGAGAGGGTGGCTCCTTGGCCGGCGGAGCCCCCACCCAGGGTGAAGTGGGGACAGGCAGGGAGAGGGATGGGAAGCACGAAGGAAATGTCTGGGGGGCAGCTGACTTCTCCAGACACACTCGCCCTGGCCGGGAATGGCCAGTAAGATCTGTTCTTGCAGAGTACAGATCACCTTTCTTTCAAAATATTTTATTTATTTATTCATGAGAGGCACACAGAGAGACACAGAGACACAGGCAGAGGGAGAAGTAGGCTCCATGCAGGAGCCCGGAATGGGACTCAATCCCTGGACCAGGGCTCATGCCCTGAGCCTAAGGCAGATGCTCAACCACTTAGCTTATTTCCCGAGCCTATGCACCACTGAGCCACCCAAGCGTCCCTGGGGACTGGTTTCTATATATTAATTTCCCCCCTTTGGATTGTCCTCAAATAACAGAACAAGCCATTTAGGATTGTATATGCTAATGGAGACAGGGCTCTAGGGCTGTATTTGGACTTAGCTACCCCTACTCAGCACTGGGATAGAGGTAGCAGAGAGCAGTGGCTTTGGAGCCCAGCCCCATTACCTACCAATCATGCAAGCCCTGAACCTCAATTTCCTCATCAGCAAAAGGAGAAGATGATAAGGTCCTTCTATGTTTGTCATGAGGATGAAATACAACAGCCACATGAGCAATATCTAGTATAAAGCTTGACACCCAGTAAGCACCTTATACATGGCAGTTCCCACATTGCCATTGCCACTGAAATCTCTTTTCATTCTAAGACCTATGCTTCTACAATTCTACTTCCCTCTCCTAACCTCCCCCCTACCCACATCCTGTCAAAGAGAGGAATTATTAGAATATAGAGAGAAGGGAAGGGAAGAGGTAAGGTTCATCTCCTGCTGGCTAGTTGAGAATTGAGGCCTGGGACTGGAGGAATGAAATAAGAAATCACCCAGGAGCTCCTCCTTGGAGCACTGTGGGAGACAAACACAGTGACTCTCTAATTTGTGGTTTAAACAGAGACACGTTTCATGTGGGAGTGAACGGGAGTGCAGTGAACACTTACATCAGGAAGGAAGGTATAAACCAGGCCAGTGTGGTGCCTGTGGTCAGCCCAGGACTTAAGTCAGTCTAAGTGTGACAAGATCCAGTGCAGAGAAATGAGAATGGGGGAGAGGGGCGGGAACTGTTGCAATATTCAGAGATGGCCCACCCCATGGCTCCTGCTTCGAGACCCAGAAGACTGCCCTTTGTTAGCAGGAGTTTGAGTGAGAGTGGAGGAGGGTGCTCAGCAACTGGCATGTTTGGCACTTAAAATTATACCAACCTTGGGGAAGGTTTCATTTCTATCTCAGCATGGACAGCACATAAAAGTCATCCTGTGCCCTTGCTAGCTGACCTTCCTTATAGTATGGTTTTTCTCACCCTTATTGGCTAACCTGCTACCTAGGAGATAAGGATGGATCAATCAATTCTCAGGTTTTTCTTTCTACTTGTAGCTCTCTGTGGGATGGCTTATTTCCCAAGCCTATTTTTTTGTCCCCTCCCTGATTTTGTCCTACTAATCTCTAGAGACAGGCAATTGCACATGGCATTTACCTTGGTAAATCTTCGAGTGATGCTGGGACAAGCTACTACCTCACATCCTAGAAAACTCAGGAAGTAGCAACAATGGTGGCCATGAAGACCCTTGTCTTCCCTGCATACCTGAAATTGGTATGGGTCCAGTGCCTTGACTATGCACTTACAGGCTGCCCCACCTAGGACTGAGCTAGGCTAACCGTCCCATGCCAAACCACAAACATGATGTCTACAGGTGCTAGGCATGTTAAATCTAAAAAAAAGAAGAAAGTGAACTCTCTCTGTTGGAGGCTTCTCAAGCCACCTACTTACATGAGTCAGACACTTGGGACTCACTCTTGACTGTTCCCCCACTTCTCACTCCCCACTGCAAAAAAACATGAGGACTGAGTGGACTCCATGAGCTCATCCCACCCTCGCGTGTCTTATGTAGTTTGGGCCTTGATGCCCCGTTCCCCTGGACTTGTACATCAGTTCCCTGTCTGGTTTCTCTGCTTCTAATCTTGACATGCTGGCCAGAGTGGGCTTTCTGAAATGCAAATCTAACTAGGTCATTCCCTTACTTAAAACCTTTTGGGGCCTTCACTGCAGAATAGAAATCCAAGTTGTCTTATTTGTTTTTGTTTTTGTGGAGTTTGTTTTGTTTTGACACATGGCTTAAAGTGCCCTCCAAGGTCTATTCCCACTAGGGAGGCCAGAGAAATTCTCTTAAAACGGAAGTCAGATTGTGTCAATCTTTTGCTCTTGGCTCTCCATCTTGCTCAGAGTCAAGGCCAAAGTCTTTACAATGGCCGACAAAGGTCTACCTGTTCTGACTGCTTTTATCTCTCTGGCATCATCTACCACTGCCCTCTCCCTACTGTCCCTGCTCCAGCCACGCCAGCCCCTTGAGGTCCTGGGAGCATCCAGGCACACTCTACCTTAGGGCCTGGCTGTCACCTCTGTGTGATCCACTCTCACCCCAGATAACAGCATGGCTTCCTTCCTCATCTCAAATGTCCCCTTCCCTGGCCATCCTATTTCAAGTTAAGAACCCTCTTCCCTAGCACTTTGATCCACATTTCCTTGCTCTGTTCTTCTGCATAACACTTACCAGGCATACCAGGCATATATTTTATTTATTTATTTTGTTTGTTGTTGGTCTCCTCAACTAAAATATAAGTTCCATGGGGCAGAGATGTGCGTCCTGTTTCACTCATTGCTAATCCCCAACTCCTAGGAGAGTGTTTGACACACAGAAAGGCCTAAATCACCATCTGTTGAGTGTGAATGGACCATGGACCTTGCCTGTGTCTCCAGCCACCCCTTCGTCTCCAGCCACCCCTTCCCCTCTGCAGTCCAGTAACACCGGATGAATGTCCCCACACTCGCGCAGCTGTTTCTAACCATGCTGCCTTTATTCTCTTGTCCTGCAATTCCCTGCCCCCACTCTTTCTTTGGCCACTTCTGTTCATCTTTAAAGACCCCGGGCAGACTTAACTGTCTCCAAAAAGTCTTGTCTGACTCCCCCAGGCTGGATATAGTGTTCATTTACTGTTCTCTCATTGCATGATCCATTAATGCAGATTTAAAACAGTGTGTTATAGATATCTATTTGTGTTTCTCTTCCTCAGTAGAGTGAGACCTCCGTGAGGGACAGGGGCAAGTATTTTCTTTAAAAATTTTTTAAATTTAAATTTAATTAATTAACATGTAATGCATTATTGGTTTCAGAAGTAGAGTTCAGAGATTCAAAAGTGTTATACAGCACCCAGTGCTCATTCCATCATGTGTCCTCCTTATGCCCATCCCCCACCTGCCTCCTTATGCCTTCTTATGCCCTCCTTATGCCCATCCCCCACCTGCCTCCCCCTCCAGTGACCCTCAGTGTGTTTCCCATATTTAAGAGTCTCGTATGTTTTGTCTCCCTCTCAGATTTCATCTTGTTTTATTTTTTCCTCTCTTACCCTATGATCCTGTTTTGTTTCTTAAATTCCACATATGAGTGAGATCATAAGATAATTGTCTTTCTCTGATTGACTTATTTCACTTAGCATAATATCCTCTAGTTCCATCCACGTCGTTGCAAATAGCAAGAGTTCATCTTTTTTGATGGCTGAATAATAGTTATTTTCTTTGTTCTTTATTTCTCAGCACCTAACATAGTGCTTGGTACCCAGTAAGCATTTACATTTGTTGGCTGTTGCTGAGTGATTACACGATACAGTCCTGTAACAGAGGTAACAGAGTGAAACACTCAGAGAATAATACCAGGGCAGCGTCAAAGCTAAATTGTGGGGACCAACTTATGGTACACATTTCAGCTGGGAGGAGGGGTCAGGGACTGCTATAGGCCCTAGTGACAAGGTCAGGCAAAATATGTGACTCCAGCTGAGACTTAAAGGAATGAATTTGGAAGAGTAAAAAAGGAAAGGCACGGTGACCTGTCTTTACTGAAAAGATCTGAAGCTAGCCATAGAGCCAGCCAGGAAGGATTGACAGCCACCTGGTCCCCAGAGAAGTCTAGAATGACGGTGGCAACGCACATCTGTCATGGCTCAAATGCACACAGTGCTCGGCTGACCCACGCCACCCTGCTTTTGTGGGTTGCCCCAGGCCTCTGTCTTGATGGAAGGCAAGCTTCCTGGAGCCCTGGTTTTGGGGGGGGGCATTCTCTCTGGAGCACTGAGTCGCTTTGCCTCCCTTTCCCGACCTCGGCCGGACCCACTGCCCTGGCACCTGCTCACCTGCCTTTTACCATTACTGTTGTTGGCAGGTTAATGACCTAGTGACTTCCTTGCCGGTCACGTTAGACTTGGGGGCGGTGAAAATCTACCAGAGTGGCATGTCTACGGCCGTGGAAACGGATTTTGGGCTCTTAGTGACATTTGACGGCCAGCACTACGCCTCCATTTCCATCCCAGGCTCCTATATCAACTCCACGTGCGGGCTCTGTGGGAACTACAATAAAAACCCGCTGGACGACTTCCTGCGCCCCGACGGCAGGCCGGCCACGTCCGTGCTGGACCTCGGGGAGAGCTGGCGGGTGTACCACGCCGACTGGAAGTGTGACTCGGGCTGCGTGGACAACTGCACCGTGTGTGACGCGGCCACCGAAGCGCTCTTCTTCGGGCCCGACTACTGTGGCTTCCTCAACAAGACGGACGGGCCCCTGTGGGAGTGCGGCACCGCCGTGGACCCCACGGCCTTCGTGCACAGCTGCGTGTACGACCTGTGCAGTGTGAGGGACAACGGGACGCTCCTCTGTCAAGCCATCCAGGCCTACGCGCTCGTGTGCCAAGGCCTCGGCATCCCCATCGGAGACTGGCGGGTCCAGACCGGGTGCGGTAAGCTGGCATCCTGTCCCCACGCAAGGCCGTGCCTGTGCAGGGGGCTGGGGAGAGGCTGTCCGGGCTCCACCAGAAATCTCCTTGTTGAGCCAAATGCCCAAGAGTGAGAGTGACGTTAAAATAGCCATATATCGTGAAGAATGAAGGGTCAAAGATCTCTACTTTCCTCCCCCACCCAACAGCATAGCCAGAAAACAAGAAACTGCCGATGGGCATAAATGGTCCAGGGACACAGAATGCGCGGCAGGAAATGCTTGGCTGGAGGAAGGGACGGCTCTCCCAGAGTTCAGCCAGGCAGTGGGGTTTTCAGAGGTGGAAGCATTTACCTTTGTGGCCACTGGGTAAACACAGACGCTGGTCTGAGTAATCCCCACCAGCTTTGGGGAAAATCATTCACCTCCCAAATGGAACCAACAGCATTTGTTCTGTGGCTCTTTCTTCTCCACCTTCCATTCCTCTAGCTTCTGTGTCTCTGGCTCTGCAGCTTTCCTCTGACCCACTGGTGTCGGTGGGAAAAGGGCTGCAGCCAGGGAGCATAGAATATCGGGAAAGGAAACCCTTTTTCGGAAATGCTAAGCAGTTAGGGAAAGCCCCAACAGTGTGGGAAAGTTGAGTTTCTTTAGACCTACCTTTTCCATTAAGTGTTTTGTACCATTTAGTCGTCTTGTTCTCCCCTTCTGTCCCAAGTAAACCTCTCTTTTCCTGGTTATGTAAATTCTTAACATAAGCCAACAAAAGAACAGCTTCTCAGAATTCTGTTCTTTTCCTGGCCTTTGGTTTTCTCCACGTGAGCACACAGAACATTATATCCATTCATTTTAGATTCCCATGCAGATGAGAAGTTTTCAAAGTTTCGTTCGGTTCCAAGGCTAAAGGGAGGTTTTTTTTTTTTTTTTTTTTCCCCTATCACTGTCTATTGGATTCACAAAATCATCATGTATCAGCTTCAATTCTTAGAGAATTGATCAAAACTCTAAGAGACAGTGTTTTCTTGTTGCTTCGTTGTGTGATTGACTAGCCTCTATGATGCCTGGAGCATCCAAATCCTGACTCAACTTGAGATTGTGGCTTTTTTTTTTTTTTTTTTTTTGGTATAATCTAAGACCCTTGTATAATCTAAGAGCATCCACAATCCTAACTAAATTGCCCATAATGGCTATTTTTTTCCCCTAGTGGTACTACTTTCCTACCTTCCACATTCCCCCCACCTCTCTCATGTTAGTGGGATGAATTCTAGTTGATCCAGACAGCTAGTTTACCAGTCCCTTGAGCCCCTGCCTCTTGCAGTCAACCCGACTCAAATATTTATGTAGACTCAGATGGACTTAAAATAAGAACCGACATTTCTGAGGCAAAAAGGGCCTTGAGAAGGCATCTATTTCCAACCTAGTCTGGAGGAGCAGGTGCGCACATAATCCTCAGATAACCAAGGTTCTTTCTTATTTTTAAGACCGCAGAGTATTCATTTTCACAGCCTTCTCTGCCCAACGAGGTATTTTCGAGTGTCCTCCCTGTTAGAAATTTCATGTTTTCAAGCGGCTGCTCCCACAGTTACATTTTTCATTTGTCCTGCAAGTTGGATCTGTTTTTTTCTCCTAAGAATGGGCCGGGCTGTTTAAGATCAGATCAACCTCTAGGTCCATCAGTCGAAGATCTTAAGGCATCCTGATGGTTGTAGGTCATCCATTCATTAATCAGAGTTGACCAATCAGTCTAGTCAGGTCAGCAACCTGGTTTAATTCAGTCAAGATGATCCAATGAGAGTCAAGTTCACAGTTCAATCACGTTTCCCAGTGGTGATCACAAAGCATTGGAGCTTGTTTCTACAGACACCACCTCAAGTCTCTTTCCTGATGAGTGGCCGCTGGGCCCTCATTCTAGGAGCTAAATGGTCCAGAAGGAGCGCCCTTCCTGCAGCCCCTGTGCGTGCTGGATCCCCGTGGTTGGCACCTGGGGCATTCACCTGCTGTCACGTTCTCTCCTCTCCCCCACGTCAGTGTCCACGCTGCAGTGCCCGAGCTTCAGCCACTACTCCGTGTGCACCAGCAGCTGCCCCGACACCTGCTCCGACCTGACGGCCTCCCAGAACTGCGCCACGCCATGCACGGAGGGCTGCGAGTGTAACGAAGGCTTTGTGCTCAGCACCAGCCAGTGTGTCCCACTGCACAAGTGTGGCTGTGACTTCGACGGCCACTACTACACCATGGGGGAGTTCTTCTGGGCCACGGCCAACTGCACGGTGCAGTGCCTGTGCGAGGAGGGCGGCGACGTCTACTGCTTCAACAAGACCTGCCGCAGCGGGGAGGTGTGCGCCGTGGAGGACGGCTACCAGGGCTGCTTCCCCAAGCGCGAGACCGTGTGTCTGCTCAGCCAGCACCAGGTGCTGCACACCTTCGACGGCGCCGCCTACGCCTTCCCCGCCGAGTTCTCCTACACCCTCCTCAAGACCTGCCCCGAGCGGCCCGAGTACGTAGAAATCGACATTAACAAGAAGAAGCCCGATGCGGGGCCTGCTTGGCTGCGAGGTGTCCGCATCCTGGTGGCCGACCAGGAGGTCAAGATAGGAGGCGTCGGCGCTTCAGAAGTCAAGGTAAGACTCTTGATGCCCTGGAGGCTCTTCTGAGGAGTCTGGCCAAGTGAAGGAGCTGTGTTCTGCAGGCGTGCCTCTCTGCCTCCGACCACGAGTGGATTCCAGGAAGGCAATGGCTCCGAATGGGTCTAAAATATTCATCATTAGGCATCCAGATCATTTGTTCTAGAAGGATCATTAGGGGTCACCTAGTGCCACTATTTGTTTGCATATGAAGATCCCAAAGGGCTAAGTGGGGGACAGGGACCTTACAGCTAAGTGGTGGTGGAGCTGGCATGATGGCAGGTGGATCTCCCTGTTCCCAGGCGAGCATGGATTTTGTAAAATCACATTTTCTAACATTCAGCACCAAATCAGTTTCTCGGGCTGGGGTGGGGGGTAGTGAGGGGGGATGTGAAACAAAGTGAGGCTGGAATCTCTCAAATTAGACATAGCTACAGCAGGACTAGCTCTGCATAACAGCCGATGCTTATCAGACGCTTACTACGTGCCAAGCACTATTCTAAGCAGTATCACACCTAATCCCATGAGGGATATGTTTTCATCCTCATTGACATTTTACCTGTGAGAAGAGTGAGGCACAGAGAGGTCGAGTAACTTCCTCGGGGGCACACAGCCATCAAGTGGCATTTGAGCCCCGGCAGGCTGGCTTCAAAGTCTGTACTCTTGACTCTGTACTATACAGACTCTCCTACCTGTAGATGGGAACCTATGAGGGGTAATGTAGACGGCTCCTGCAGGAGCACCTCCTGTCCCTCTGACCTGGTCTAAAATATTCATCATTAGGCATCCAGATCATTTGTTCTAGAAGGATCATTAGGGGTCACCTAGTGCCACTATTTGTTTGCATATGAAGGTCCCAAAGGGCTAAGTGAGGGACAAGGACCTCACAGCTAAGTGGGGGTGGAGCTGGTATGATGGCAGGTGGATCTCCCTGCTCCCAGGCCAGCATGGATTTTGTAAAATTACAGAATTTATTTATTTATTTATTTATTTATTTATTTATTTATTTATTTTAACGATTTTATTTATCTGTTCATGAGAGATATAAAGAGAGAGGTAGGCAGAAGGAGAAGCAGGCTCCCTGTGGGGAGCCCGATGCGGGACTTGATCCCAGGACCCCGGGATCACGCCCTGAGCCAAGGCCAGATGCTCAACCACTGAGCCACCCAGGTGCCCAGGAGATCTAATTTAGAAAACAGAAGTCCACGCAGTCCTGTGCCAGGAGATTGGAAAACACACATCCACAAACCGAAGAGGCTGCTTTCATTCCCACGCCACACTGTCTGAGATCAATTTATTAAAAGAATAGTAAACAGTGGAAGCTAGATAGATGGGTGGACGCTAGATAATTAGATATAAATGTCCCCAAGGGGCTGGGACACAGGAACAGTCAGATTGGAAGGAAAGGAAGGGGCCAGAAAGATGGGGAAGGAAGGGTGCCATCCGTGGAGCTGTCAGGCAGATGGAAGGAGCCACATATACTTCAAGACAATGTTTGCTCACATTTCACTTTTGTTTTGGGCTTGCTTAGGGTCTTACGCATATGCAAATAGTATGCAAATATGTTGAATCCGAGGAGTCGAGAAAGAAAGAAATGGAGATGGCCCCGAAGAAGCAGTCTGTGTATGTCAGTGTGGTTTCCATAGCCCGCCAGCTTCGTGACATTTCTCAAAGGGCGAGCCCCCGGGCAGAACCACGTCTTCATTTCATAGCCTAGGAAATTGTGGGTACCCTGTGCGCATCTGGAATTGATGACAGTGATTTGATTTTTCAGCTGAACGGGCAGGAAGTGGAATTACCTTTTTTCCATCCTTCGGGGAAGCTGGAAATCTATCGAAACAAAAACAGCACGACAGTAGAGTCCCGGGGCATAGTGACCGTCCAGTACTCGGACATCGGCCTGCTGTACATCCGGCTCTCCACCACTTACTTCAACTGCACCGGCGGGTTGTGTGGCTTCTTTAATGCCAACGCCAGCGATGAGTTTTGCCTCCCCAACGGCAAGTGCACGGACAACCTGGCGGTGTTCCTGGAAAGCTGGACGACCTTCGAGGAGATCTGCAACGGGGAGTGCGGGGATCTGCTGAAGGCCTGCAACAACGACTCGGAGCTGCTCAAATTCTACCGGAGCCGCTCCAGGTGTGGCATCATCAACGACCCCTCCAACAGCTCCTTCCTCGAGTGCCACGGGGTGGTCAACGTCACGGCCTACTACCGCACCTGCCTCTTCCGCCTCTGCCAGAGCGGAGGCAACGAGTCGGAGCTCTGTGACTCGGTGGCCCGGTATGCAAGCGCTTGCAAGAACGCCGATGTGGAGGTGGGCCCCTGGCGGACCTATGACTTCTGCCGTAAGTTCGGGGCTCCGGGATGCGAGAGGACACCTGGGAGGGGGCGGAATTGAACTCAAGGGCAGTCTGATTCTTGTGGGTACCTTCCTAGTCGCCTGGGTCCTTTGGGTGGCCCCTCACCCCAAACCAGAACTGTTTCTCACCTTCATTTCTGTTTCTCATAACACGGTGTCTCTTCATTGTGGAAGGATTAGCCATCCTATTGACTCTTGGTTTTAGCTCGTGGAGGATCCATGTCATATCAAAGACTGGAAGCCTTTGTGATGGCTCCATTGGTGCCTCCTTTCTTGGCAAAGAACGGCTTCCTTCTTTCAACAGAAGGCGATCCATCAGAGTGCCTTTCACCGAGTGGAGATTAGCACTTTCCCTGGGGGCAAGCCCCACAATGGCTACGAAGAGAGTCCCACGTTGCTGTTTTTTCATTTTGTCCCCAGGGGATCTGACCCCTCTCAGCAGGGCGGTGGCAGGGCTAGTAGTAATTAGAATAATTGCTGAGAAGGCGGGCATACAACACCCTTTGGTGATGGGGGAGACCGGAGGAGGCAGGAGGAGTGGTGGAGAGGGCAGGACCCATGCCTGGAGCAAGAGCTGCCACACCCCATCCCTTTCTCACCAAAAAGATCAGCCCCAAACCAAAACCAAAACCTATGGCACCGTTAGGATTCCATCATCTACATCTGTTCATCTCTCTTCCACAATATTTCCTTTTATTATCTAAGTCGGTTTATTTCTCAGAACTTTTTATTTTGAAATACCTGCAAAGTTATGGAAATGTTGCAAGGCTATCTGCATACCCATACCCATTACCCAGATTAACCCACAGTTAACATTTTGCCCCATCTGCTTTATCATTCTCTCTTGAGCTCTCTCTCTGCATTTGAAAGTAAATTGGGTACTTCACACCCCTTTTGCCCCTAAACACTTCAGTGTATATTTCCTTTGGATAATGACACTCATTTACAGAACCACAGTATAGTTACTGACCTTAGGAAATTTAACACTGATACCATCATTTAATATCCATATTTCAATTTTGTCAATTGACTCATTAAGTCCTTTATGCCCCCCACACCCACCTCTCAATACAGATCTAGTCCAGGACCACATGTTGTGTTTACAGTTATCACATCTCTGTAGTCTTCTTTAATCTAGAAAAACCCCTTAGCTTTCTTTCTCTTTTTTATTGTCATTTTTAAAGAATACAGCTTTCTAGCTTTTAAAATAGAATGGCCCTCCATTTAGGTTTGGTGTTTCCTCATGATTAGGTTCTGCTGTGCATGCCCTCTCAGACTCCTGCATAGGTGATATGTGTTTTCTCGTGGTATCCCATCACATGTAATGCATGCTCTGTCCAACCTCTCAGTGGTGATGGGCATGCTGGCCCCCTGGTCAGATGTTGTCAAATGTCTCCACTCTGTGGGAGATACTTTAAGAACATGCAAGTATCTTGCAGAGACTGTGAGAGAGGATGGTAAAGCAAGTGAGGCAAAATGCTAACTATAGGCTGATATCGAAATCCCCCACCTCAATTTAGTGTCCATTGATGATCTTTGCTTGTATTGCTCTTTAGCATGATCATTACAAGCTGATGGTTTCCAGCTCCAGCACTCTGTCCACTTTTAGCAAACCATAGATATCATTCTGCTATAAGCAAGAGACGTCCCTTCTCTTCTGTGTGTCTGCCTGTTTATCCATCTATTACCCATCCATCCATCCCTCCATTCATCCATCCATCCATCTGTCCATCTTATCTCAATCATCTTTTTATCAAAGTATGATTAACATACCTTGTTATATGAGTTTCAGCTATATAATATGATTCAACAATTCCATATATTTCTCAGTGTCATCACTATAATAAGTATACTTCTAACCCCCTTTATCTATTTCACCACTCCTCCCGTCCCCCTCTGGCAACCACCTGCTTGTTCTCTGTATTCAGGAATCCGTTTTTTCTGTTTGTCTCTTTTTTCTTTGTTTGTTCATCTCTTTTGTTTCTTAAACTCCACGTAGGAGTGAAATCATATGGTATTTGTCTTTCTCTGACTGACTTATTTCACTTAGCATAGTACACTCTAGCTCCAATCACGTCATTGCAAATAGCAAGATTTCATTCTTTCTCAATAGCTGAGTAATATTCCATTGTATGTATATATACCACGTCTTTATCCATTCGGCTATGGATGGACACATAGCAACCTAAGTGTCAATCATAGATCTTATCAATATGGACATCCAAATTCCTATTTTTTCAATTATTTATATTTCATATTACATTTGTTCATGATTTTGGTGTTAAAATTTTCCCCGACTTGGCCTGTGGGAGCCCTTCAGGCTGCCTTCTATGTCCTTTTGGTGTGCCTTGATCACCTTCTTACTTTCTGGGAAACAAGATTCTCTACATTCATTTCTGTAACCTTCCCTGCCCCAGACTAGAATCAGCCATTGCTCCAAGAAGCTCTAATTCTGCTCAGTGGGGAATGTTCCTAGAAACCAAGATCTGG
This sequence comes from Vulpes lagopus, assembly GCF_018345385.1. Classification (NCBI taxonomy): domain Eukaryota; kingdom Metazoa; phylum Chordata; class Mammalia; order Carnivora; family Canidae; genus Vulpes; species Vulpes lagopus. The sequence continues at coordinate 39,153,574 of NC_054833.1, read as the reverse complement.
GTAAGGCTTATCCATTGCTATGGAAGTATTCTTGCTTTGCTACTAAGCCCTTTTAACAGAAACATCTTAGAGCTAAGAATTAACTCTCTCTCTCTCTCTCTCTCTCTCTCTCTCTCTCTCTCACACACACACACACACACACACACACATTGCATACACATACACAGGCTTCTCTTTTTAAATCTCTGGTTTCTGAGCTTTAGGATCCCAAGGAGCATGTGGATGGTTTGGTGGCTGTCATCTCAGAGAAGGTAGTGACATTCTTGGTGACCCTTAACCACACCAAGGAGGAATTAATAGCAGATGTTGTGAATTATAAAGCTGGAATTCTGAGAGCATTCATATGTCACCTACAGGAAGAAAAGCTCCACTGTTTCTCCTGACCACCACATCTAGTGGGACCTTGCAATATGTTCCCAAACCGTTTAAATCTACCTCCATGTCCTCTCTGGTCTTTTCTGCAGCTTATCTACTATGATCTCTGTCCCTGCTCCTGCTATCAGTTTTCTCGTTGGAGTTCATTCACAGTACAGGGTTACTGAGTCTGCCCCCTGCCAAATCCATTTTGTTGCCTGGCCATGTTTGCTGTCCTCTCAGACTATGAACTCTACCCAGCGGGAAGTGTTTCTGGATTGCTTTTGTACTACACAGAGCACAATTTGGTGGCATTGTGGGTACAAAATGTGGTGAAATGGGGGTAAATCCCTCTTTTCCTGGTGTGATGGCTGCTGGGAATAGCTTCTCACCACTCCTCCTTTGCAGAGCTGGAGGAAATTCTTTTAAGTGCCTTTTTAAGAGAGAGGCATGTGGACAAAAGCAGCCATGGAGAACATGCTTTCCTCAGGTGGAGGGTCAGGGCTCAAGTTTGAGGCATCCCCCAGCATGTCTCAGCCAAACCTTATGCACATGGGTCTGACCAGAGGGACCAGAGGGTACATATTTGATCAAGAAAGACTTGAGTACTCAGGGGTTAATCTGGTCAGGGTCTTGCAGAGCGAGGATGGGGCTGAGTAACAGCTGCAAATCAGAAACACAATCTTCTTTGAGCCTAGTGAGAGACAACTACTGCTTCTGTGTTCAGAGATTTTTTTTAACCAGCCCTCCTGTTGGCAGAGCCAAGCTGCTCAATTAAATAATTTCACAGAGGCATTTCAGGGGCCAGGGGAAGTTTTATTACTTCACGTCTGTATGTTCCAGACTTTCAGACAAATTCAGACAACACAATAAGTCATAAAGTGAGAGCCATTTAAATAAGTCATGTTATTTGCTATCACCATAAACCTGCAGTCAATGTTATAACATTCATAATTTAGAGACAAATGTGAAAATCCCTCTATACGGACATTTTTAATCAGTGCTGAACTAGCCTTCAACTCCAAAGCCGTATGGTATTGTAGTCAACGGGAGTGGAGATAGTCCTTTAGCCCAGAGGAAAAAGGATTGGCTTTCAGTACGTAGTGCAGAACTGTTGAGTTGGTACTTGTGGGCAGAGCTATTATTGCCATGCAATTTATTTCTCTGTAGTGTCCTCTCTGTCCTTGGATTGTAAAACACTATTAAGGAGTGATGGTATGCATAAAAGCTAAAGAAAGTTTTAAAGAATAGGTACCTATCGTCCCTGGGGATAGTGGGGATCTTTGCAGATCTTTAGAGTACATAGACTTGTAGGTAGATTTCTTCTGGCTCCTGGTTTCATCCATGCCCTGCCCAGGTCAAATTTTGGCAGACTAAAATATCAAAGAGAAATGGGAAGATGACCCGGAGCTCCAGAATGAGTAGCGCATACTGTTATCATATGATGTGCTGTACTTGGTGACTCAGAGATGTGATCTACCAAGGAAGACTTCCAGGCAGAAGTGCAATATGAAATGAGTCCTGACAGATGTGTGGGATTTGGCTTTGGGAGGTCCTTCCAGGTGGGGGAAAGAATGTGAGCAAAGAAGGTGGGGGTGACCATGGGTGAGGAGGTAGAAAAGATCTGAGGGCACCAGGAACAGAGAAATGAAAGGCAAAGAGAAAGCCAATCTGTAGAGTAAAAACGCCTTCATAAAAGTATATCCTAATAGAAGGAAGTGATAATAGGAGAGAGGTTTTCTATTTACTGAGACTCTACCGTAGACTTAATATGTCAGGTCATCAATCCTCAGAGTGACTGTGCTAGGTTAGTATCATCTTTATTTAAGAAAAGAAGAAACTGAGCTCAGTGAGGTATCCACAAGTGATGGTATCCATAGAGATGGCCCCAAAGCACTGATTCTTTCCAGGACACTCTCTCTCCAGTGTCGAGTCAGGGGACTTCACATTGAGAGATCTGGATTCAAATCTCTCTGGTACTTATGGGCTGGATTTCATTCCTCAATTTCAGTTTTTCATCTGTAAGACAGAGATGATATTAAGACTTTGCTTACCTCCCAGTGGTTGAGCAAAGTTACACCAAACTGTCTACAACGATGCCCAGCACTTAGCAAGCGGGTGCTCACGCAGGAATCTTCTACCTGAAGAGCAAAGTACACCAGGAACACATGAGCCCATGAGGGGGTCACTGAGCCTCTGGTCACCCCCAAATGAGGATGACAGTAGTGCTGAGCACAACGTACATTCAGCAGCATGCACACATACCCACCACATGCATCCAGCGAGTGCACGCAGGCACACTCTGTCTCTGACCTCTGTCCCTTTCTCAAGTTTGTCTTCTCCTTGGCCACCCCCAGCTCTGGAATGCCCGGAGAACAGCCATTTCGAGGAGTGTGTGACATGCATGGAGACCTGTGAGACGCTGGCCCTGGGCCCCATCTGTGTGGACACCTGCTCGGAGGGGTGTCAGTGCGACGAGGGCTATGCCCTGCTAGGCAGCCAGTGTGTGCCCCAGAGTGAGTGCGGCTGCAACTTTGAGGGGCACCAGCTCGCCACCAATGAGACCTTCTGGGTGGATTTGGATTGTCAGATCTTCTGCTATTGCAACGGCACAGATAACAGTGTCCACTGTGAGAGCATCCCGTGCAAAGGGGATGAGTACTGCATGGAGGAAGGAGGCCTGTACTACTGCCAGCCCCGCACCGACGCTTCCTGCATCGTCTCAGGCTATGGCCACTATCTGACCTTTGATGGCTTCGCCTTTGACTTCCAGACCAGCTGCCCACTCATCCTGTGCACCACAGGAAGCAGGCCAAGCTCAGATGCTTTCCCCAAGTTCATTGTCACAGCCAAGAACGAGGACCGGGACCCGTCGTTGGCCCTGTGGGTCAAGCAGGTGGATGTGACTGTGTTTGGCTACAGCATTGTGATTCACAGGGCCTACAAGCACACTGTGCTGGTGAGTAGTCCAGGCCAGACACCAGGAAAGACGTTGTGGGGATGTGAGGATGGGGGTCCTGGGTTGGTTGGCCAGGCTGCAGCTGAAAAGGGTTGGTCTAGAATCCAAGGAAAAGCCTAGGAGGTTGGAGCAGAGAGGGGCCCTGGAGAGTTTCTGTTGCTTTATCTTACAGATAAGGACACTGAGCCTCAGAGAGAAAAATGTTCTACCCAAGGCACCAAATTAGGAACAGAACTGGCATCTTTCCTAACGTAGCAGAGTATGTTGGGCAGAGCACATACTCTCCTAGATGCCACCTAGATGCGAATCCCAGCTGGGCTATTGCAATGTGTCCCCTTAGCAGGGAGTCCTAGGAGGACCTCAATCCCAGGACTCCAAGATCACTCCATCTGTAAAAGAGAACACACGTCTAGCATGGCTTAGATGCCTATAAGTGGTACTACTGCTCAGTCCATCTCCTGCCCTTTGTGGAGACCAGATGACATTTTCCTGCTCTGGCCTTCTTCTTACCTCTTCCTGGCTCCTCCATTGGTCCCCATGGGATCTGGGAAGTTAGGAGTCTTGCACGCATCTGGAGCCCTCAGTAGCTCTCCTACAATCTCCTACTTGGGCCTCAGACCCCCTCTTCCTACCCTCTTCTCCCTTGATGAAGGGACGGCAGGTAGGGGTTGAGGAGCTCCGTGAGCGCATCATGGGGCCTAAGGACGTCAGCCTCCACCACACACTCGGCCACTCCTCCTCCCAGATCTTGCTCTGAGCGGAACTGGGAACACTGACAAACCAGCTCCGCTTTAGCATTTCTGGAAGAGCTGATACAGGGCGTGGGCCTCTTGCCACTCTCCTCACTATCTGTGGTGTAATTCATCTCTAAGGGGACTCCTTTTTATTTCGTATACGTTCTCTGAAAAATGCTGAGCTGTTACTGGGGAGTTCCCTGAGCAGCTCTCCAGATCTCTTTCCATCCTCAGAAATGCCTTACCCTCCTTCTCTGACAAAGAGAGGCTTCGGAGCTTCCTAACTGCCTTCCCTTTCACGTTTATCTAAGAATCTGCCTTCTTGGCATCTAAGGTAGGGGTCTCGCTGTACCCATTCTTCTTCCCTTCCTTGGATATTATACCCAAACCCTGACTGCTTTCCTCTGTGCTTCCCAGAACAGTTGGTGCCTCTACCCATGACTGCATTAATCATATTGTAATTCTAGGGGGATGCTTATGTCTAACTCGCTCATACTAGTTGTGGGCTTCTTGAGGGCAGGAGCTCTACCTAATTCATCTTTGTGGTAAATGAACATACAGCACCCTGCATGTCACGACATTCAACACATTTGTCAAGTGAATGAATGAGATGACATAATAGCCCCTTTCTCCTATGGTTCCTAGGACTTTCATTTTGCTGCTGGCCACTTCTTCATCAATCTGTGAGATTAAATTGCCACGGAGGCAAGATAGGAATAGACCAGATGCCTTGCTTTTAGCCACATGAGGCTTTCAACAGATGTCTGGATAGCTGAGGCTGTCCATTGCAATAACGGTCCTCGACTTCATTTTGTCATCGTATGTGTTAAAACAAATACATCAGTCATGTTGTCCATGTGGCTTGCATCGTATTGTCTTTTTTCTCCTCCTCTGATATATTTCTACCCTTAGATTTATACATTTTCATGCAGTTCCTTGTCTCCTTGGCATTCAACACCCTTCCACCATTCTACCTTATAGGGTTTTTTTTTCTTCTTTTAAAAATAAAATTTGCTCATAGGTCCTGTCCCATGCAGTGTGTTATGAAATTGCGTTTTCTGCCTCATGTCACACACTCTTCAGCATTTAGGCATATGGACCTCTGAGACTTGCAGGCTGTTTCCTGACCGAGTTATTTTCCCACCACTGGAGCCTCCTGAACACTTACTCTCTTTTGTGGTGGCCGATTCCTCACTCTCCCTGAGTGGTGTCTCCTCTTGGTTTCTGCTGTCAGGTCAAGGCCCTAAGGGGTCAGGTCACCTTTCAGGTACGTGTCCTACCCTGGTCTCATGGGATGCATTCATGGTAAAGGCAAGAGCCATGGGAACCACACAGCTGGCTTCTTCCCCCATTAAGTGATAGAGATGGAAGGAGTATCCATTTCCTGGGGCTGCCGTCACAATGTATCACAGACTAGGTGTTTTCAAGCAAGAGAAAGTTATGCTCTTATAGTTCTGGAGGCTAAGAATCCAAAATCAGCTCCTAGCTTCTGGCGGTCGTAGGCGATCCTTGGCCTGTGGCAGCGTAACTGCGGTCCCCGCCTCGTCTGCATGTGGCCTTCTTCCCTCTGCGCCTTCTGTTTCCTGTGCTAAGTTGCTCTCCCCCTTTAAAGATGCCAGTCTTTGAAAGAGAACCCACTGTGATCCAGTACAAGCTCAGCTTAACGTGATTGTACCTGCAAAGGCCCTATTTCCAAATAAGGTGACCTTTGCAGGTACAGGGGGAGAAGGAGTTAAGACTTCAGCCTATTTTTTTGGCAGAGGACATAGCTCAACCTACAACAGGGGAGTAATTAGTGAGTAATGGGCATCAAGGAGGAATTGATTAAAGGGATGGAGGGGAGAATCATAGCTAGGGCATGTCTTTCTTTCCTTTTTTTTTTTTTTTTTAAGATTTTATTTATTTATTTGAGAGAGAGAGCACGAGCAAGGGGCAGGGGCAGACGGAGAGGGACAAGCAGACTGCCCGCTGAGCAGGGAGTCCTATGAGGGGCTCAATCCCAGGACTCCAAGATCATGACCTGAGCCAAAGTCAGACATTTAACTGGGCCACCCAAGGAGCCCATAGGGACCGTCTCTCTAAGTCACCCAGATGTCCTAAGTGCCCAAGCTGTAAACAGAGTGTGTAGCTTGCAAATCTCTGACATGAAGATCAAGTTCAGGATGCTTGAAGGTTCTTTTATTTGGGGGCTTGGGGGATAGATTTAGCATTTACTTTGAATTATTAATATGCATTACAGGATCTGCTTGTTCAATGATTTGCATTTGTTTTTCCCGTGATGTTATTATTAGTCACCATCTCTCCCTGAGACAAGAATAATGACCATCACAATGACAGTGTGCAATGAAGTGTTGGGTGAAACACAGCATGGACCCCCAGGGTTACTGCTGGCGCTACCAGAAGTAGAAGTGCCATGGAAGTGATTCCTTGGGACACAGGGTCCCTCATAGTTCTGACCTTTCCTTGCATTAAGCAGTCCTAAAGGAATATAGGGAAATCCACTAAGGCAAGGGATGCTAGAAATGAACATGCTATTTCCCAGGTAGGGTTACAGGGTGAGCAGCGGTAGGTGAGCCACTCCTGAGGGTACTGCAGCAGCCCACGTCTCAGCCACCCACAGCCAGAGCTCCACAGAGATGGGTTGTCCCCCCTGCCATGGCCCCTGGGCTTCAGCACAGCCAGGTGCTTCTTGTTCCAGGCGAGGGGAAGGCCGGAGGACCCTCACATCCAGTGTCTTTATTCACTTACTGGCAATCCTGTGGCCACCAGAGAAGAGTGATGTTTTGAGCATTACCCTGGCTCAGTTTAGTTTGATGGGCTTATATGAATGCTTATTCCATGCCAAATTCTGGGGGGAGAAAAATGAATCAAACATGACTTCTGTCTCAAGAAAACTCAGAGTCTAGTAGGAGAGACAGACATGTTAGCAGGTTATGTTGATGTAATAAGTGGTCCAAAAATCTGCCATGTGGAGGGTCATGAGCGTACAGGTCGCCTAGGCCAACCAGAAGGGTGGGGGGAGGGTTAAGAGAAAGCTTTCTAGAAGAGATAACCCAGATCTGAGCCTTGACAGAGGTTGTCAGCCAGGCTGAGAATGAGATAAAAGCATTCTAGCAAAAGAAAACATCCATGAAGATCCAGAGGGACAGCAAAGTGTGGAGGGTGAGGGGACCTCTCAGGACAGCTAAAGAGGCTACAGAAGCAGATCAGGGCCAATTGTGTGAAGGAAATCTCTCTGCTAAAGATCTGGTGTGTGGTCTTATCCCTAATGCTTAAATGTTTGAAATATGTTTCCTGACGCTCATCCCCAGGCCTTGTTCTCGTTCTCCTCTGTGTTTTCCTGCTCCGTCCATCAGGCTCTGCTTCTGTACCAACCTCTCCGTTTCTGTGCCTCCTCTCCCTCTAGGTCCATCCTCTTTCCCTCCATTTGTCACTCACAGAGAGAGACAGGACAGTGAAGTTGGATGGTGGTGGCATTCATGGGGCTTCAGAGGCAGAGAAGCCATGCCTGCCCATCTGAGGTGGAGGGGATTCCTTTTTTTCAGGGTGCTCCTACGCAGTGAAGACTTTGCAAGCCTTTTGGCTTGAATCTGGTCATTTTGCTGGCCCTCAAAGTATGGCCTCCTGCTTGGCATCCTGTAGCTGAGAATACAGAATGCAAGGAGACTCAGGAGGAAAAGCAGGCTGGCACACATGAGCCTTTGGATGCACAGATTTTAGTTGCTAGTGTGGGTGTGCAAGGCAGGTGGGAATCTCCTCAGCCTCTGCTTCCCTCCCTGACCTCCCACATCTGTGTTCTATGTCTACACAGGGCCCATAGGGACTCCTCTGGGCCTCCTGGTTGAGAAAGCTGTGCTCCCCAGGCACAATCTCCCTCCTGCTCTGCTCTCCTGCACTCCTGAAATGTCACGCCATCCTCTTTGCCTCCTCTCTTCCGGGCGTGGAGAATGAGGCATCCCCTCCCCTCCGCGGCGACTCTCCACCTGTCCATGTGTTTTTCCCTCTTAGGGATCTTGCCTGTCTTTCGTCTCCTCTCCCTCCTCTATTAGGTCCCCATAAACATGTTTGTTCTAAAGCAAACCTTGCCCCCAATTCACCACTAGCTTCTACTCAGTCCTTCTCCTCCCCTTCTTTTCCAGTTCCCTGGAGAGAACCACTTCTGCTTCCATATCTCCAATTTGCTGTTAAATTGTGTCATCTGACTTCTTGTCTCCTTGTTCTACTCCTGTTCTCTTATTAAAGTCACCAGTGACTTTTTTTCTGCAAAATGAATGAGTCTTTGTCAGACATGTTCTCACGGCCTCTGTCATGTGTGACATTGCATGCAAGACCTTCCATGATCCAGGACCTCTCCACCTCCCCATCTTCATGTCCTACCATTCCCATGGCCACATTTTATGCTCTAACAGCACTAACTTGCTGTGGTTCTTCCTATTTATCAGGCTTTTTCTCTCCAGTTGACCTGTGCTTGGGCTGTGCCATTTTCTTGGAATTCTCTGTTCTTCCTCTCATTCCTTCTTGACTGGCCAACACTACTCATCTTTTAGGACCACGTGTGTGCACATCATCTTTTGCATCTTGTCGCCCCCGCTGAGTCTGGTGCCTCTGCATCTATTTATCTTTATCATTGCTTTTATCAGATGATATTATTAGTATCAATTTATGTATTTATCTCTGCCACTGCCTGTGCTTTATTCCAACATTTAGCACAGTGCCTGGCACATAGTGGTACCAAATAACTAGATAAATGCTGCCTAAACAAATATTCACAGAAGAGGAAATAGTTGAGTTACAGTGGGAAGGGTGGTCATTGCCCTATAGAGAGGGAAGACAAGGGGAAGGGCATCATTGCTAGGGTAGGTCAGGTTCCCTAGAGACAGAGTCTGAGATGGAGATTCTCAGGGAAGTAAGGGAAGTACCAGGGGAAGAGCGCTCAACAAGAACCTGGTTGAGCTAGAGACCAGCTTCAGCCCCGGCCACCAGGAGCTCTGGCACATGACCTGCACACAGAGTTGGTCCCCTGGTCCCCTGGGCTGGTTTGTCATTGATCAAGGGCTACCCTGGGGGGGAGGTGATGGAGAGGGGTTGTGACCTTCTGGGCTTCCATTCGGCCAAGACCAGCTGTGAGTTATAGTTACCCCACAGTCACAGTGGCTGAGGATCTGAGGATGAGGGACCCAGGCAAGACCCAGAAAGCACCCCCACACAGCAAAGTAATGGCACAACTTGGTCCATTTGGGGAACTGCAAAGTGTTGGGTATTGCTGGGGTAGGGGAAGTAAGTGAGTTGGGTCTGAGAGACACAGGGGCAGCTCCTGGAGGGCCCCTTGTGATATGCTGAGTGTATTAAACATCTTACTCAAGCGTTGGAGAGGGTGTGAAGTATTGGATTATGGCTTTCAATTGCATTAAAAGCTGTTAGAGTGGCATAGTGAGTGAATGAGGGGCAATATAGAGCAGAGAGACCAGTTAGGAGAGTATTCAGTAGTCAAGGTGAAGGTGGTGGGGGTGTGAACCAAAGCAGTAGCAGTGGGGGTGGGAGAGTGTCAGCCAGGGGAGAGATTAAGGTCAGAACAGAAGGTGTTTCTGGTCAGGGAGCAATCTTAGAACACCCCCAGAGGCGCAGCCACCTGCCTCTTGAGAAAAGAAGATCAGCTCTCCCGACCCTCCCAGTAGTCTTATTTTCCATCATGCACCCACCCAGCCAAGGACTATAGGATTTGGCTCGTCTGAATCAAAATAGCACAAGGGCAGTGCATTTCTGGAGTTGTGTGTTAAGGGATTTCTTTGTATTATGAATTAAAAATATATGGGAGGAAACACGTGTCAAGGGCCCTCTCAGCATGAGGCATTGCACTGGGCATCCGGCCGGAAGTGAGGGGAAGATGGATATAGAGATCAATAAAGTGTGGTTCCTCCGCTCAAGTTGCTCTTGATCTTGTAGGTGAGACAGAAATGTAGACAACTAACCATAATATAAGGCAGATCGTGATGCCGGCGTCAACAGCGGTGTACACGTGCTTGATCCCGGCCAAAGGTGAAGAAGAACACAAGCATAAATAACATTCTGGTTGCCCAGATGAGGGAGCGATTAATTCTCACCACAGGCTCAAACAGTCTTGCTTTATAGAAGAGGCGACATCTGAGCAGGGTCTGGGGGGAGAGAGGGAGGTTGGCAGGTGAAGAATGGCATCCCAGGTCGAAGGACCAGCAAAGTCAAGTCATTCTTCAGGAGAAAAAAAAAAAAATCCCAAAGGAATGAATCAACTGGGGCTTACTGAAAACAAATCCGCAAGACAGCTGGAAATAGAAACACTGGAGTTCTAGATTTTGGTGTTTTCGTCTAAACTTTAATTGAATTCTTATTACCCTCTCATTACCTTGGAGAAAACAGTTTGAACTCCTGGGGGGAATAATGCGATGTAAACAGAAGGCACTGAAATAAATAGGTGTATTAGTGTACAAAGGATAGTCATTTAAGTCTGTTCAAATCCTAATAATAAGAGTTGACTGACATGAACGACCTACACGCCGAGATTCCAGCCAGACCTGCCTCTGGGCCGCCGCTCTAGAGACGGATGGGCAGGAGCGGCGGGTGTTCTCTGGGCCAACCTGATTTCTCTCCTGCCACCCTGTCTCCCCCGTAGGTCAACAACGAACGCTTGTATCTGCCTCTGAAGCTGGGCCAAGGGAAAATAAATATCTTTTCCTTCGGCTTCCACGTGGTGGTGGAGACAGAGTTTGGCCTGAAGGTGGTGTATGACTGGAAGACCTTCCTGTCCGTCACGGTCCCTCGGAGCATGCAGAATGGCACGTCCGGCCTGTGTGGCCGCTACAACAGCAACCCCGACGACGATCTGGAGATGCCCATGGGTCTGCTGGCGTCCAGCGTCAGCGAGTTTGGGCAGAGCTGGGTGAAGAGGGACACCTTCTGCCAGGTTGGCTGTGGGGACCGCTGCCCGTCCTGCACCAAGGTGGAAGGCTTCTCCAAAGTGCAGCAGCTGTGTGGCCTGATCCCCAACCAGAACGCGGGCTTCACCAAGTGTCACAGCAAAGTCAACCCCACCTTCTTCTACAAGAACTGCCTGTTTGACTCGTGCATCGATGGGGGCGCGGTGCAGACCGCCTGCAGCTGGCTGCAGAACTACGCCAGCACCTGCCAGACTCAGGGGATCTCTGTGACCGGCTGGAGGAATTACACATCCTGCTGTGAGTCCCTTCCCCTCCCTCTCTCTCCTCCTGCCTCGGTTGGTGGCTGTGGGGGGGCCAGCTTCCAGCTCCGTGGGAGTCCACTGAGCAGAGCCGGCTAAGGACACGCACCTGGAATGGAGTTTGACATCCACAACAGGATATGTAACCTCTCAGAGCCTCCATTTCCTAATCCATAAGATGGGGATAATGGCACCTATTTCACGTGTTGCTCTAAAGATGAAATAAGATCACGTACATAAAGCACCAGAGCATCATGTACAGCATTTGGACTCAGCTCAGGGCACAACACAATTTTAAGAAAGGGCTAAGGGAGGAAACGTTATAGTTAGGCGGTTGGTTTGTTCTAGAACCTCACAGGCCCATCACCATGCCAGTAATTTCCATGCTTTTAGAAGTGTGCTATTCTGTTTGATTCATACATGTCATCAGTCTTAGTGTTAGAAACATAGTGGAACGTTAAAAGCCTTAGAAAAAGAATTAGAGCCCCTGGATTCTAGCCTTGCTCTGTCCTTAAGGGTCGGTGTGACCTTGGAGCAATTAACTTCCCCCTGATAATGCTGTGATAATGCTGCTGCCTACACCCTTCATGCCACAGAAACATCCAGAGGATCAAATTAGGTAATTGAAAGCATAACACACTGTATGCATGCCAAGTGGTGTTGTTGTTATATTAATGGCTTGCTCTGAGCCAAGTCGGGTGCTAAACACTTTATCAACATTATCTCGTTTATTCTCCTCAGGAACCCAATTAGTCAGGGAGAAACAAAGACTCCAAGGAGTTGAATAACTTGCCTAAGGTCCTACAATCTCAGTGGCAAAGTCAGGATTCGACCTTCTAACCCCAAAGCTCATGCTGTCAACCCATATACAATGTATTGGTGTGCTCTGTACCAGAATAATCTGCCTGCATTGAGCATATCCTAATAGGAAAGGACTGAGCAGAGAAACCACCAGTGGTCTTTGGCCAGCCTGCCTTGGTCCATTTTCCCATCTTGATCTCATTAGCTATAGCAAATTTCTCCTAGGCCCAACTGTATGAAAAGGCTACAGATGGATGCTGAGTGCACAGAACCCTAAATACGTGATCCAGTGGGGGGTCCCAGAGAATAAGCTCCCTTTCCATCCTGAAAAAGAGGGGATTTTGATGAAAACCCAGAACCGCTATTGTAGTTTAAGGTTCCCGTGGCTGGTTTACATTCTACATAATTGGAATTGTGTAGATTGTGGGGGAAGGATGGGCTGAAGTAAGGAGAGGGAGGGATGGACGCCAGGACCTTGTTAGCCAGGCTCAGTCCCTGAGTGGGAGGTGGTGGGGATGATGCCAGCAGGAGTGACTGTCCAGACTAATGGGCCTTTGGTGACTTCAGTGAAATAAATATGCCTATAAACAAGTCAGGGTCTGGAGAAGTCCCCAGAGCACCTCTGGATTCACTGGGGGTCAGCGTGGTGACCAGAGAGCCGGAGAGCTTGCCTTCACCTAAATCAGAAAACCACGCTTTGGACCCCAGGACCTGGGGGTACAGGCAGGGAAAGTCTGTTGGGAAAGAGACCGCCTGCTTCCTCTTGAGACTTACTGTAGGGCATTTCCCTCTGTTCCTGTAGTCGGGCCACGGTGGCTAAACCATTCCCTGGGGGGCTGTGATGCAGGTCAGGGCAGAGTGGATGCCTAAAACCACTGCTTCTAGCTGCAGTGCATGGGGAACTCATGGGCAAGAGCTGTTTTTAGAAGGAGCTAATGTCAGGAAGCCTCACTTTAAGTTACAGGTCTCAATTTTTGTCACTTGTGGAAAGGAAAAGGAATTGTGTTGGGAAGCTTCTTCCCTACCTGGGAGGAAGAAAGTGCCCCTACCTCTATCATGCTTGGACCCGTAGGGCTAAAAATAATGCAGGATGGGCAAACAGTTTTGCAAAGACTCTTCAGGATATAAAGACCATTTTTTCTTGTTCTTCTGCTTTTCCACCAACAACCCTTCCCTCTCCCCTCCTCAGACTTCTGCACAGACACGGGTTGCCTCCGTTATGTATAGTAATGGGGAGCTCTAGCCAAGGCACTCAGAGTAGAGTCTGTCCTGCCTCGCCATTGGCCTTGGGCCCCATCCCGGCCTAGACCAGCTGCCCACCAGCAGGGCTGAGGCTGGGCTGCCTGAGCTCCAGTTAGACTTGCCCCCACCTCGGCCTGTCAGGACGGGGGCAAAGATCCGAAAGAGAGCTCCTGAGGAGATAGATGCTGGTAGTGACTGAAAAAAAAAAAATAAATGCTAAAATAAGAGAAAAAATTATACTTTAAAGAAGGTATGTGGGTGGGGATGGGGGGGCGGGCACAGTTGGAGCAGCTGAGTTTTCCATTTTGAATTTCAGAAGCAGAGAAAAGCTGCAGGAGACTGAGTCCTAACTCAGTCATTCCTCATTCCGTCTGAGAGACTGGTGAACCCGGAAAGCTGTGTTCTTTGGCAGGGTGGGACGTGAACCTCTGAGAAGTGAGGGCAGGGTTCACAGCCCCCTGCCCCCAAGAATTAGTCCAATCCAACACTCACATGTCAACATACAAGAAATGGCATTTTCAGGAACAAAAGGGGTAATCCAGAACAGCCTGTTACACTTACCCCTTATTGGTGACAAGGCAAAGTTCTGTTGTTTTTCAATGGCATTGGCTGTTCTATCAATGGGATAATTGATCATTATTATTAAGAAATTGATAATTATTACCAATTATTGATTAAGAAATTGATGATTTCTTACTCAGTTGCCTATTTGTAAATGCATTGGAAAACTTCACCCGAGTCAACCGAACAGGTTTAGAGGGGGTGAGGGAGGTCAGTCTTCTTCATTACTAACCCCTCCTTCGATTCATTCAGGTAAGTGTCATTCCTTCAGCCTCCTAATGGGGGACTTAAATTAGTAGATGGTGAGAGGACAGTAAGTCGTAGGAGAGGAAAAGCACAAACGCCTAACAGTGACTTGGCTCTGACTTCGTGCCAGGCACTATTCTAAGTGCGATACGAATCCCCACTCATATTCTCCTACCAGCCACCCTGTGAAGCAGGTGCTATGAATAGTCCCATTTTCTAGAGGAGGAAAGTGAAGCTCAGAGAAATGTAGGAACTTTGCCAAGGAAAGTGGCTACAGGCAGGGCTCTTTCCACTGGGCAGTGCTGCCTCTCTGACCCTGAGTGGGCCAGGGGCTCTAGGGACTGGGGACCCCCACCCCGATGCTGCAGGGGGTGTGCAGGACCCTCTGTACAGGACCAAGTCGGGGGGGGGTGTCTTCCAACTTTACTGGGCCACCGTGAAAATGAAGTGGGCTGGTGTCTCGTAGTCTGTCCCACCCCACGGTTGACACCTGGTGAGTGCTCAGTCAGAGCTGGGTATCATTTTCATTTTCCCTTCCATTCAGAGTCCTGGATCCAATGTCTGGTAATTAGGGCTTCTCTTACAGATTTCTCTGCAGATCCAATAAATTCTTGTTGAATAAATTCTTCCCCGACGACAACTGTTCCCACTATTAATAGCAGAAGCTGTCATTGAGGTATCAGGCAGTGGACTAGGAACTTTGCAAAACACACCTCATTTTACCTTAACAACTACTTGGTGAGGGAGACATCACCTGCATTTTACAGAAGAGGAAATAGGCTTAGAGACAGTAGGTAACCTGCCCAGGTGGCACCGCTAATTAGTGGCAGAGCTAAGGCTCAAACCAGTCCATTGTCCATTGCATTGTTCTACATCACTTTTCAGGGGGATCCATGTATCCACGTCCCCCTCAAGACACAAAGGCTAAATAAATCAGTGTATGGGACCACAGTGGAAATCCAGGGGTAGAACCATCATCCCCCCCACGACTCTCTCGGTACTTCATTTGGGTGGAGAAACTCAGTATTAGGAATTTTAAAGCTTGTTCTCAAGAATCAAATGTTTATTAACCCTACCTGCCCTGTTCTCAGGACTGTTTGGGTGTCACAGAAGAATTGGAAGTATAAAATAGTTTATAGTCTAGTGGAAACTTGGAACAACAATGCGCATCTCTAAATAGGTAGTGTATCTTCTCGGATATTAAAATGTATTGTCGAGCTTCTGTAACAAAACCAAGTTAACACTGGCACATAAACAGAAAGATCAACCAGTGGGAAGATGAGAAAATCCAGAAATAGGCCTAAACACTAAAGAGAAATTAGTATTCCGTAAAGCTGGAGTTTCAAATTACTGGGGGGAAAAAAAACGTGTTCTTCAATAAATAGGAAAGGGACAAAGGACAAAATAGAAAGGGGGAAATTACTAAATCCCTCTTCACTCCTCACCCAAAAATAAAATCCAGACAGAACCCAGATCAAACGTAAAAATGTAAGTTATAAAAGTACTAGGAGAAGACAAAAGCAGTTTTGTTTTTGTTTTTGGTAATCCTGAAGTAGACAGGGCCTTTCTAAGCAAAACGCCCGAAGCCATAAGAAAAACCTGATAAATTCGACAACTTTAAAAATTTAAATTCCTACATGGCAAAAGCATAATCGAACACAGATCCCCCTCCCCTGCAAAAAAATAAAAGAAGCAGCAATTTAAAAGCCAAGCGATAAATATTTTGTAACACATGATAGACACAAGTCTATTTTTAATTGTTAAAAAGCTTTTACAGTGTAATAAAAAAAATTCAACAACACAAAATGTGCAGAGGACACAGGCAGTTCACAGAAGAAGACATATCAATGGATCATAAACAAGTGAAAAGATGATCAGTCCCACAAAGAACTCAAACTAAGGATATAGTAATTTTTTCAATTTTTTTCTATTGTGGTAAAATATACAGAACATAAAATTTACTGTCTTAACCATTTTTAGGCATACAGTTCAGTGGCATTAAGTACTCACATTGTTGTGCAGCTACCACCACCATCCCTCTCCGGAACTCTTTTTATCTCGCAAAACTGAAACTCTATACCCATTAAACACTAACTCCTCATTCCCCACCCACCCCGGCAGCCGACTGTTCTGTTTTTTGTCGCTATGAACTTGAAGACTTTGGATATTTCCTATAAGTAGAATCACACAGCATCTGTCTTTTTGTGGGTGGCTTATTTCACTTAGCATAATATCCTCCAGGTTCATTCATGTTGTGGTATATTGCAGGATTTCCTTCCTCTTGAAGGCTGACTAATATTCCATTGTGTATGTAGACCACATTGGCTTGCCAATTCATCCGTCCAGGGATGCTTGGATTGCTTTCATGTTTTAGCTATTGTGAAAAATGCTGCTATGAACAGAGACATATAAATGTCTCTTTGAGAAGCTTCTTTCCATTTTTTTTGAGCATATATCCCCAGAAGTGGAATTGTTGGATCACATGATAATTCTATTTTTTAATTTTTTGAGGGCCTACCATCTTGTTTCCTGCAGCAGCTGCGCCATTTTTGATTCCAAAGTGCATGAGGGTTCCAATTTCTCCACATCTTTGCCAACTCTGGGTTTTTTAAATAGTAGCCATCCTACAGAGTATGAGCTGGTATTTCATTCTAGTTTTGATATTTATTTCCCTGATGATTAGTGATGTTGAGCACATTTCCATGTGCTTACCAGCCATTCATATATCATCGTCTTTGGCGAAATGTCTATTCAAGTTCTTTGGCCATTTTTTAATGAGTTTTTGTTGTTGTTGTGTTGAGTTTTACGACTTCTCTATATATTCTGGGTAAAAATCCCATTCTTAAACAGGATGGAGATACATATATATCATATTTGCATATGACATTTAATCTTTCATATTTCCAAGGACCAGAAGGTTGCTAAATAGTCAGTGAGATGCTAAACAGTCAGCGAGGATGTGGGAAAATAAACCTCCTTATGTAGCCCTGGAAGGAGGATGAACTGGCACAGCCTCTTTAAAGGGCAATTCAGTTGCATCTCTCAAAAATTTAAATGTACATACCCTTTGACCCAGTAATTCTGCTTCCAGGACTTTATTGTGCAGATTCATTTACTCATGAGGTCAAAGATATATGTCTACGGATTTTCACTGCAGCATCATCATAAACACAGGAGACACACACACCATGTAGCAGTTCAAAAACAGTAATTCAAGGGTAATGGAAGGAATACAGTCATGAAAAAGCAATGAGCAGGAAAATATGTATATTATGCTCTCATGCATGTGAAAAACTGGGGATGGCATGTACACATGCATGTGCCCAGTTGCACACACATGCACACATGCACACACACACCTGGATACTTACATATGCATAGAAGATTTCTGGAAGATTCGACTCTAATCTGTTACCAGAGGTGATTTTCTGTTGCACTTTTACTTGCATGGCTTGCTTGCATTGTCTCCCACATGCGGGTATTACTTTTTAAGTTAAATGCCAAAAAAATATAGTAGATCGTGGTATTGGTTACATGAACCTATGCATGTAAAATCCATAGAACTGTGCACCCAAAAAGTCCATCTTTGCTATTAGATAATATAAAAAAATAGAATATGCCCCAAATGTATCCTGTATATGTATAGAGAAGTTCCAAGGGGATCTCTGGGTGGCTCAGTGGTTTAGTGCCTGTCTTTGGCCCAGGGTGTGATCCTGGAGACCTGGGATTGAGTCCCACATCAGGCTCCCTGCATGGAGCCTACTTATCCCTCTGCCTCTCTTTCTCTCTGTGTCTCTCATGAATAAATAAGTAAAATCTTAAAAAAAAAAAAGAGAGAGAGAGAAGTTCCAACATAATAGTACTCATGCTTTTCATGTAAGCTGATTAAAATAATAGCCTCTATTGAACTTTCAAGCAGACCTGTCTTTAATGATTGGGTGACCCTGAACATGTATGTGCTAAGCGCTGTTCTAGGCACACAGACTCACAGAAGTCCTCCCCTCACACCATGAAGTAGGTGCTGTGAGTGTCTGCATCTTACAGAGACGGAGCTGGGGCCCAGAGAGGCTAAGTGACTGGCTCCGGGCTCCTGCACCTGGCTCCGGAGTTGTAGGTCCTGCACCAGGACCCTAATTGCCTTCCATGAGATCATCCACACGGATTTGAAAACATTAGAAAATAGTACACACACACACACACACACACACACACACATACACGCACACACACACCGCACACACTTGCCTCCTCAGAAATCCGGGAGCTCAGGGGCCTACTGTTTATGCATTCCTGGTTCAGAAAAGATTCTGTGGAAGTTCTCCGGAGAAGGCGAGTTGCCATTGGTGTAAGGCCGTGGGGGTGAGCTTTGCCAATAAGAGGGGGCTCCCCCTAGGGCTAGAGGAGTGAGGAATTTGGGTAGGCCTAGAGGGTGAGGAGGGTATTAATAAGGGAGATCAATACGAGTGAGGGTCTAAAAGCAGGCATGAGTGTGAAGGCCCCCGAAGGCCATGAGGGGTGCCCGGCTGAAGTCGAGATGCATGTCGGGAGGTGGGGTGAAGGTAGCAGGTTAGCATGGACCTCAAAACACAAGGCAGAGCAGAGGACAGAGATTCTGTGAGGGAACTCCAGTAGCTTCATCAGCTCTGTGGTCCATCATTTAAGAAGTAATGAGTCAGATGGAGGCTTTCCAGAGGCAGAGGGAGAAGTAGTGAGAAGAGGTGGCGCAGCTCACTCCCCGCCAGGCCTCTGTCTCCCCGAGTTGAGGAGGGAACCGTGTATAGTCCTCGTGAGCGCCCGAGGCCTGACATGTGTCTTATGTTCCAGCCGTCACCTGCCCTCCCAACAGCCACTACGAGAGCTGCGTGAGTGTCTGCCAACCGCGCTGCGCCGCCATCCGCCTCAAGAGTGAGTGCAACCACTACTGCGTGGAGGGCTGCCAGTGCGATGCTGGCTACGTCCTCAACGGCAAGAGCTGCATCCTGCCCCACAGCTGTGGCTGCTACGCCGACGGCAAATACTACGAGGTAGGCAGCCCAGCCTTGCCCGGCCCTCCCGCCGGCTGCCAGATTTCACCTCCACTCCAAGAGCTTGGTCACAGTTGACCGCTCTTCCCTCTTCCCTATGAAAAGATGGTGCTGGTCTGCAGGGAGCTGAGGCAGGGCAGAGAGGTTAAGGAGAGGCTGGGTGAGGCCCTTGCTCCCTGAGAACCGATGAGGAAACGAGTTGGGGCCTCACTGCCCTCCTCACTGTCCTTGGCTCTGGCAAGGCCTCCTGCACTTGAGCTCCACTAGCATGTGTCTCTCTCCTCCATGCCTCCCTCTAGGCCCTTCTGATTTCCTCACCTGTAAATCTTAGTTTGAAAGCTTCTGATGTGGCTATAGCTGGGAAATATGGTGGCTGTGAATCTGACATTTGTAGCTGTCTTAGCTAAGGACATTTTTAACTGGAAAATATGGTGCTCGAGGCCAAGAGGAATGGCCTTCCTTCTTCGGGCGATTGAAGCTCCATGAAAGTGTGTGAAGGCCACCATCTCCTCGTGTGCCATTTGTCACTCGGGCACCGTCCCCAGAGCCCTCTACCCGACTACTTAATGCTGTGCCCCCCACTTTCCGCCCTCTGCTTCCCTCTCTATGGGCACTTCGGCATGGAGCTGATGAAGGTGCCCTTTGTAGATGTCACTCAGTAAGGCATTATGTAACAGCTCGCTGAATCATTTACTTTTTGTACTTTGAAATCTTTCTTTATGGGCCTTAATACGAAGCTAGAAAAAGTCTTGCCTGGAGAAAGCATTTAGTCTGTGGTTCTGCCTCAAGCCCAGGCTCTGTTGAAATGACATGCACATCCTATATTGGCGAGTAGACAGGTAATAACTGCAAGTATCGAGTATCTGTTACCTGCAGATCCCTGTGCTGGACGTGCTGCTGGGGATGATAAAGCACGTCCCCTGCCTTGAGGATCTTGAAATAAGCCTATTCAGGAGAGAAAAACATGCACTTTAAAGAACAAGAGAACAATTACAAAATAACATATTAACAAGTGAAAAATAATACCCTACAGAACTAATCCACTTTAAATGAAAAAGAATAGCAGCACTAAAAAAAAAAAAAAAAAAAAAAAAAAAAAAAAAAAAAAAAATCTAATTGAAATGTCTGAATTGGAAATAAATTAGGCAAAAAAAAAAAAAAATAAAGAATGTCTCCTTTTTGTAAAAATGCATTGCCTTGTTCAAGAACAACCGACTCAGCTTTGTTCTGAGAGTACATAAAAGCCGGGGAATGTGGAGAGTTGCTTATTTTCATGTTCGGTGGGAAATCTGCTTCAGTTTGGGAAGACGGAAGTGGAGCAGAAGATTAGAACTAATCAAGGCAGACTTCCAGGAAGAGGTGGGTTTAGCTCTTAGAAATACTGCTTATTTGAAAGGAAGAGGCAGGTCATGTGAGAAAAGAAAGAACAATATGTTCATCTTTCTCATAGTCTTGGAGGAGAGGTTAACCAGGCTCAAAGCTGAAAAAGCAGTCTTGCAATCTCTGCTCCCGGGTCCAGAGACTTACTGAAGTGTCTGCATCCATCAGGGGTGTCACGCACCCCTCAACAGGGATGCTGAGTGGCTGTGGCATAATGAAATGGGAGCCGGATTTGATCCTAGCTGAACCACACCACTGGTGATGTGACACTGAGCGAACTGTGTCATTTCCCTGAGCCTCCGGTGCCCTGTCTATGAAATGTGGCTCCTAATACCAATTCCATTCGGTGGTTGTATAAATAATCTACGCCAGGTGCCTCGCCTAGTGCCTGGCACCTAGCAGTTCAGTAATTGGTAGATGCTATTGTGTTTGTTGTTTTTATTCCCTTGCGTAGCATTTTGTCAATAAAAAAATCCAGGCGTGTTAATGAAATGATGCATATAAAAGCCCTTGGAACTCTCAGGAAATGCAGGTACAGCTCTCAGCGACTATTAGCACTATAAACATTATTATCTGATTTTCATCAGACAGTCAGTGGGCTTTGACAACGGCTTCTATCTAGGAAGTAGCAAACTCAGAACAAATAACGCACATCTCCTTGCCACCATTCAAACAAGCTTGGGGGCTTGTTTATACAACAAATTTCCTTGGAAATAAAGGGAGAACACATCTAGCCATTAGCATGTAGGGTAATCACCCAGCTGTCATTGCCAGGTCTAATTAAGGTAAAGAAAGCCGCACTGGGCCCAGTGACTTCACTGTGAAGCTACCTTCATGATCAAGTTCTCCTGTGGGATAAGTTATTTACTCTTTATCATATCCACATATGCCAGGTTATTTTTCTCTTTCTGCCCATGTAATGTCTGACTTCTTATCAGAGAGAGGCCAGACCATCCACTCAATTATTCTGCAAATCTGATAAGAGAAATGAAGTCAATTTGCGAGGCTGCTGGCACCCAGACTATTTTACAGATCTGGAAGGAGGGAAGACTTGGTTCCAGGAACTAGCTCACTTTGAGGATGAAAGAAACAACAGTGGCATCTTGAAGTGCACTGCCCTGAGGAAACCTGTCCTGGGAGATCTCGTTCTCTATCTATTTACCTTTGAATCTGGGTCATATCTGTATGAGATAGCTGGGATTTTGATAAACCCGTAGACAAAGCAGAAAATGGTGACCAGACTGAAGCAGAGGCCTTCTTGTGCCTCGTTAAAACCTCTTCTCTGGATAGCACCATTCTGGTAAATTGAATTAGTGCCTACATCTGTACCACACGGTCTACTTGTTGAGACCACACCCCACCCGGACAATCATGACCAATTTCTGACAGTTCCCCGGAAGTTCTCCGTCTAGAACCATTGCAAGTTCAAGAACACAAACTCCACCAAGTACGACTGTGTCTACAGATTGTTGCTTGTGTGGGGAAGAATAGGAAATAGGCTGCCACCATGGGGGATATACTCTGCTATGGGTATTTTAGATAATGGTATAATCCCTCACCTTTTCAAGAAGGGTGAGTAGCTTTTCTTCAGTAAGAACAGCAGCTACGATTTATTGAGTGCCTACTCTATGCCAGGAAACATGCCTTATATTTAATTTAATCTTCACAGCTGCCCTGCAAGACTGTGTTATCACCTCTAATTTAAAGCTGAGCAAGGGCAGCCCTGGTGGCTCAGCGGTTTAGTGCTGCCTTCAGCCCAGGGCCTGATTCTGGAGACCCGGGATTGAGTCCTGCGTCGGGCTCCCTGAATGGAGCCCGCTTCTCCCTCTGCCTGTGTCTCTCATGAATAAATAAAATCTTAAAATAAAGCTGAGCAAACCAAGGCTCTGGGAGGCTGCTAGTGCTCCTCGGGGTGGCACAGGTAGGGTGGCAGGCCTGGGCCTGAAACCCAGAACCTCCATGTTCTCCAGATGCCTCACTTCAGAACACAAACGAATGGCAGTCCTTGCTACGGGACTAAATTCCAAATAGCTAGGTGTAAGGACAAAGTGTCGAGTGCTGGAGTACGGGGAACTGTTGAAATAGGAATCAGAATCGACTACAGCTTTCTTTTAACCTATTTAAGATACGAAAAGGGCCAGTTTGATCATTCTGGAGCGAGTTGGAATTGCATCGTCGAAGTGGAGACAGTCCTTGCCGGAATAATTTTCTCCCAAGAAATTTTTTTTCCCCCGTCTTCACCTGCTTCCTCTAATGGCTAGCCATTCACAGGTTGGCTGTGCTTCGTTCCACGATCCAGCTGTACAGATTCCCAAGTTTTTCTTTCTTTTTTTAAGATTTATTTATTCAAAAAAAAAAAAGATTTATTTATTCATTAGAGAGAGAGAGAGAGAGAGGCGGAGAGAGAGAGAGAGAGAGAGGCAGAGACACAGGCAGAGGGAGAAGCAGGCTCCATGCAGGGAGCCCGATGCGGGACTCGATCCCAGGTCTCCAGGGTCATGCCAAGGTCACGCTAGACCCCTGAGCCACCAGGGCTGCCCGATTCCCAAGTTCTTGATGGAAACCAATAAAGACCGACTTGCATAGTGTCTGGCGTCCAGGGGCGCAGCCCTGAGGTCAGCGCGGTCCTGCCCGGGGCGCGCCCTCCAGCCCCATCCAGAGGCGGGCGCCCGGGGCGGCGGGGGGCGGCGGGGGGCGGCGGGGGGCGGCGGGGGGCGGCGGGGCGCGGGTCCGCAGCCTCACAGCCGCGTCTCTTGCAGCCCAAGCAGCTCTTCTGGAACAGCGACTGCACCCGGCGCTGCCGCTGCTTCCGCCGCAACCTGATCCAGTGCGACCCGCGCCAGTGCAAGTCGGACGAGGAGTGCGCGCTGCGCAACGGGGTGCGCGGCTGCTTCAGCACCCGGACCTCCTACTGCCTGGCGGCGGGCGGCGGCGTCTTCCGCACCTTCGACGGCGCCTTCCTGCGCTTCCCCGCCAACTGCGCCTTCGTGCTCTCCACCATCTGCCAGAAGCTGCCCGACATCTCCTTCCAGCTCATCATCAACTTCGACAAGTGGTCGGCGCCCAACCTCACCATCATCTCGCCCGTCTACTTCTACATTAACGAAGAGCAGATTCTCATCAACGACCGAAATACTGTCAAGGTGACAAGCCTGCCCTTGATCCTTGAGAAGCGTGGCCCGGAGCCAGCGCTGGGCTAAGGGGGGACCTTGTGGGGTTTTTTCCCCCCCTGATGACCGGGGGTGGGGATAATAGCTTGTTGCTCCACGTGCGCCCTACACAGAGGGCCAGATTGCAAGGAAGGAAAGCTACAGACCCTGCAGGCAGAAGGACGGGCCCTGTTCTGTCCCTCGCTGACCAGAATTCCCAGGCCAGCAGTGACAATGTGGGTGCTGATAAGAGTCCCGGGTGATAAAATGGTAGATAATCCTCGGGGTGGCACAGGTAGGGTGGCCACTTTGTTGGCCAACTTTGACTCTGGATTAATTTCCAAAAAGCATGTTGTTTGTTTTTCAGAGCCTTTAAAAGTATTCTTGGCTCAGCTCAGCTGTACCGAGACCAGCTCTTTCATCGCTGCCATCCTTTCTAAAAAGGGGGGAGAAGGCAAGCATTTGCCTACAAAAATAGCTACCTTGCTAAAAACCTGATGAGAGCATCCCCCACTATCAGAGGGCTCCGTGATGACATAGCAAGTGAAAGACAATAGGAAGCTGAATATGGTGGATTTCTCCTAGGATGGCCCCCTTCCTTAGCCTGGTTGGCTGGTCTCTGGTTTATTAGACTTGCATATAAATAAATGTGACTCTCCAACCCACCCGCATAACTGATATGGCTTCCCAACTTGGATTCCTCCCACCCCTTCCATGTAAGATATAATCTACTGAAAGCGACCTCCAGCCTCTCAGCTAAACAACAATGCGCACAAGCTGGCAGACCTGAAAGACGGAGCCAGCCTCCATACTGCGATTCCAGCTGGGGAGGGTCAGGGAGAGAGCCAGGACACACACTTAACATTTTCCAGAATTAAGGGTCATTGTGTATATTCTTCTCTCTCCCACTGGCTCAGATAATCATGCATGGAGCGTATCCTTATTTGAAGAATCATCAGATAGCTTAGGGTCCAGCATTAGGCAAAAGACTGGCAGTATTTTGCAAGCTTAAAAGGAAGAGTCTGGTTTTTAATGTTTTTTTTTTAACTTCAATGAAAGCTGCTACTGTTTTTGACACTCCAATTCCTCTTGCAAATTGGCCCACCTAGACACAACTGCATTGCTCCCAAATACGGGAGCTAGAAAGTCAAAATGACCGCCCGAGAGAGCAAAACTGACATTATTACTGAATAAAATACTCCAAGCTGGCCAAAATGGTAAAGAATCATATTTTCTAAAAGGGCTTCGGCTTTTTTTTTTTAAAGAAATAAAAGTTACTAATAACCTGGGGGAAAAAAACTCAATTTATTTGGTAAGTACAGGAAAAGCACGTTATGTTCTGTGCTGAGGGCTAAGAAAAGAACTGTTAGAAAGTAGGAGAATGACGAATGCAGAAAATACTGCGCCTATAGGACCTTTGGGGTGTGTATGGGGGGCCCTCCAGTGTGGACATTTTATACAAGAAAACAATAAACATGGCAGTGATCCCCAGATTCATTTTAATCGTGTGTTAGATACTCCTTAGCACAGGACTGGGATTTCATTTCAGTAATTGGCTTATGCTGGGGAAAGTTTTATACAAAAATCCCAGCCATTTGTAGTGGATTGTACTTTTGTAATGTTTTCTTATCTTTCTGCCTACATGTTTTGCTTCTTTTGAGGGAACTCTGGACAGTATAATGAGTAAATGCCCTTAAACTGTAGGGCGGGGGTCAGCAAGCTATAGAACTTGACCAAATCCATTTGCTGCCCTTTTTTAAAAAAATTAAAGCTTTATTGGAATGCAGCCTCACTAACTTACTTACATATTGTCTATGACTGTTTTCATGCCCCGAGGGCAGAGTTGAGTGGCAACAGAGATCGTATAACCCACAAAGCCTAAAACATCTACAGTGGCCCCTTTACAGTAACAGTTTGTCAACCTTTGCTTTGCGGTAATTTACTTTCTTTCCCCCACAATAGGTCAATGGCACACAGGTGAATGTTCCATTTATAACCGGGCTGGCAACCAAAATCTACAGCAGTGAGGGGTTCCTGGTGATTGACACCAGCCCCGACATCCAGATCTACTACAATGGTTTCAACGTCATAAAGATAAGCATCAGTGAGAGGCTGCAGAACAAAGTGTGTGGCCTCTGTGGCAACTTCAATGGGGACATGACCGATGACTATGTGACCTTGCGGGGGAAGCCAGTGGTGAGCAGCGTGGTACTGGCCCAGAGCTGGAAAACCAATGGCATGCAGAAGAGGTGAGAGTCCTAGCTCCTAGACTCAGTGTCCCAAATCCCCCCCCCCCATGTCCATGACAGGTGTTAATGAGGAATGCACTCTCTGTAGCATCACCGCTCTGCCTCTGCAAAGAGCTGAGCCCCAGGTCTTTGGAGTTTTCAGGAGGCAAATAGGCATAACGGGGGTCTCAGCTATTTCTGGAGTGGCGGAGGGAGGAATTGGGCTTAGAGGAGATGATTCTGAGTTTTCATGTCATCTAGCCCTTGGCCCAGCAGAAGAGGGTGCCCAGGATTAAACACTGAGGTCTTGGCCAGCTGCCCACCTGCAGCTTGGGAGCAGGGCTATCCCTTGCTCCCCGGGGGTTGGGTCTAATTGTGTACCCACCCGTGACTCTCACTGGAAGGCGTGGTTGTGGTTGTGCAGGTTGAGGGTGGTGGAGATCAGAAAAGCCTTTGAAAAATGGAAATCATCGAAGTTATTATGAGACCCCTCTTGGACCACCTGAGATAGAATGAGCTAAACAAGTTATCCCAAAGGTACTTAATGCAGGTTACCTCTAAGCTACTGAATTTTGTTTAAACATTTCTGGATCTATAGATGTGCTTCTCTCTCATGGTATTTCTTTGCTTGTATAATGGCTCCATCCCTAGTACTTTAGCATCAGCTAAATACCCAGATGGGGAAATGATGCAGATGTAAACCAAATACTATCTTATAAATTAGACTATTCTGAATTATGGGCCCCAGAGCTGGAAAAAAACCTCAGGCACTATCTAGTCTGAGCTCTTTCTGTTCTAGGTGAAATGGAATCTAGACCAGAATAAGTTACTTGAGGGGCCCTGTAAGTGGCAAAGTCCAGAATCTCCTCCTGAGGAAGTATGATTCTGTTTGAGTTTCTCCCTGACTTCCTCCCTTCCTTCTTTCCTTCCTTCCTTCCTTTTCCTCCTTTATAAACTATTTCAGCTGGCTATCAATTTTTTTGTGAAGGTTTTTGCTTTTGGTCTCTGATAGCTATATGGGAAGTGGTTTAGAAGGCTCCTGGACACTACTCTACCAACTACCATTATTATTAACTAATAATAATAACTCATTATTATTATGGTTCTTATTGGTTATTATATCAATGCCTGTTCATGGTTACTGTATCAGTTATATCAAAGGTTCACGGTTATCATATCAATATCTGCCTTTCATCTGACACTTTGGACACCGACCTATTATTTTAGTTGACCCTCACTTCTCCAGTGATAGCACAATAGGAATTACTGCATCACTTTCTTAGGTGGATAGATCGAGGCCAGTAGTACCTGATTCACCTAAGATTATATAGCCAGGTAGTGTTGGGATCAGCATACTTCCCTGACTCCTGGGCTAGCAGAAGAGGTAGCAGATGGGGTCTCCTCTCCCACCGGGGGTCTCGGGCTGTTCTTGGCCTCACTTTGCCTGACCAGACTTCTCGCCCCCAGCTGCAACGAGCTGCAGTTCTCACAGTACGCAGCCATGTGCGATAACGTGCACATCCAGAAGATGCAGGGCGACGGCTACTGCCTCAAGCTCACGGACATGAAGGGCTTCTTCCAGCCCTGCTACGGGCTTCTCGACCCCCTCCCCTTCTACGAGTCCTGCTACCTGGATGGCTGCTACAACAACAAGAAGTTCCAGCTGTGCGGCTCCCTGGCTGCCTACGGGGAGTCCTGTCGCTCCTTCGGGATCCTCAGCACCGAGTGGATTGAGAAGGAGAATTGCTGTAAGAGAATTATTTTATTTCCATGGGTTCTTTCCTAAGTTAAAAGAGCAGCTTTGCTGGCAACACCACTTGGTCTAGGCCTGGCTGGCTGGCCGGCCTCTAGCTGTACGTCTTTCCCCGGGGTCAAAGAGTTGAGAGCTACAGCAGAGATTCCGTGGGGGGGCCTTTCAGGGGAGTCTCACTCACCTGTGGTTCCTCTCCAGCTATGGAATTTGGGACACCACCTTGGGCGGATGAGGGTCTCTGGGTTGGAGGAACACCAATTTAGAGACTTACGAGGTAGAGGGAGAGAGGATGGCATCCTGATTGATATCAGATCTCAAATCCAGCTCTTTCCCGCCTCCTTTACCAGGGGTCAGAGCCCAGCTCAGAAACAAAAGGCACGTGGCAGGCGGCAAGTTGAGTTGGAGCCGAGCTGACTCTATCTGCCTGGCTTGAAAGGACGCTGTGATTGGATTTGTAAAGGGATTGTACATATATTCAATTAGCTGATAAAATAAAGATCTATAGATTGTTCTTATTAAATTTAAATTAAATTAGCCAACATACAGTACATCATTAGTTTCAGATGTAGAGTTCAGTAATTCATCAGTTGCACATAACACCCAGTGCTCATCACATCACGTGCCCTCCTTAATGCCCATCACCCAGTAGAGCTATCGATTCTTATATTTCTTCTGTAGTAAGAAAATTATTTTGATGTGTAAATCCATTATACTATTTGTTCATTTTCTTACTAAGTTAATCAAATAGATGGAGCAAATATGTATATAAGCATATTAACCTGTCATATACATATATGTGTCCATATACATAAATGGTCACCTGTCTCATTAACGCAGTGTGATATTGTGGCCAACAGAATGTGTATGCACCACCAACCCGATGTGCAACCAGGTACCACCATGAAAACTGGCACCTTGCAAGACTGCGTGCATTTCAATAAATTTGCAGACTAACCCTGATCAAGGGTAGGGATGCACTTAATTCAGAACTAAAAACAATGTCGTTGATTAAAATATGTATCCAGTGATTTCAGAAACTCTTAATAAGCAAATTACTAGTCTCTGCTGGAAATCAATATAATTTGTTGATAACTTTAATATTTTACCCTGTTGTGCTAATAAGCAGTACTTAAAGTAAGTTTAAAATGAACTGTTTTGAAACCTTAAAATTTTCCCTCTATAGAAGGGCATGTCTTATCTGCTAACTGGCATAAGGACCAACATATTTCCAAGTGAGGTGTTTTTTCCTTCTGTGGACTGTAACCTCCACACTTTTGTTAATCTCTGGGTTGTTTTCATGCTGTGTTAATCAACCGTAATGTTCCGTTGAGTGGCTGCTGGGTATTTAGCACCGTGACTGGTCAAGTGAAAGGATCTTTAAAAAAGGAAGCCTTTAAAAATAAATGTATTTCCATTCTGCTGATGGCTCTCCTTTAGTTGAATTTCTGGGAATTAAGACAGGGTGAGGCTAAGCCACCCCTGACCTCCCACATATTACAATGAGATACTTAGCAGAGGGGCATGGCAGCTGAGTCAGGAGACCCATCTGAGGCAGCATGGGGTTTTGCTTTGTTTTTAAATTCTTAAAGCTAACTTGGCTCATGCTGGGATGGAACAGTTGTTGTTTCTTTAGCACTCACCATCCCATGCCATGATGAATAGGAGGATTATTATATCTGATCGGGAGAGAGATTCTTTAAATAAGGAAACAAGTTTCTAAAAGAAAATGCTCTCAATTAGTGTTCCTTAAACCGGGGAGTTGACCATCTTGCAGGTGGTCTGTGGACTCATCTGCTACAGAAATAATTGTTTATAATATGAAGATGGTGGCACGCCACATACATTTGCTTTTTTACTTACAGTTTTACCCTTGTTGGCAAAACAGTACAATTAATCTAAGTCAGTGCTGGCGAGCCGAGTGTAGACTTTGGTTTGTCTATTTTTATAAAATTAAGTACATAGAAGTTTATGGGGGAAAACTAGGCTATGAATCAAAGCAGACCAGCAAGTCCTATTCGAAGGACCTCTCTGGGACTTAACTGGCCCTGAAATTTTCATTCTTGACAAATATTTATTGAGCAGGAGCTTTGAGGAGGCTGGGTGCAGGGAGTATGGAGATAAAGGGTTGGCCCCTACTCTGTACAAGTATAAAGATACAAATGCGTGTCATGCGTAGAACAGTGTCTTAAGAACAGTAATCGTGGTAGATGTTGGTGGTTCAGGGTGACTCTGCATTCCATCCTCACCCCCTACCTTCCGCTGTGTGGACCTTGGGCTAGGAAATGAGGTCCCTGAATGATGGTGAGGGTTAGGGGAGACACCGCGGCCCCAAGCATGAAGCCGGGTGCGGGGCCTGGAGCAGGGGCCCGATCACTAGTGCTGTCATCACTTTCTGGAAACGTGGTCTGTTCATTTGCAGCTGCCATCTGACTGCCGCCAGTTCCACGACAGTGGCAAGTCCAGGGTGCAGCCACCGGCTGCCGAGCGTGGGTGTGAAAATCAAATCGCGCATGTTTCTGTTTGTTTTCCTTTTTAGCAGGAGTGGTTGAGGATCCCTGTGTGGGGGCGGACTGTCCCAACCGGACCTGTGAGCTGGAAAACGGAGGAGAGCTGTGTGGCTGCGTGGAGCCGCCGCCTTACAACAACAGTGAGTGACACCTGCCACCTCCCCGCCCGGCGGCCCGAAGGGCTCTAAGGGTGGAGTCCCTGCGGCCCCGCTAGTTAGAGACCCGAGGTGCGAAGCCCTCGGGAGCCTTGGGGCAGAACCAGGAAGCAGCCTGACGTCTTCAAAGTAGGCTAATGCTCGTCTCCTCATAGCGACATCCTTTTCTTCAATAAATCATAACACCTAAATGTGTGCGTGGATAGAATCAGCCAGTTCCATCTGGGGCCGTATTTAACATCTGAGAGATCCCAGTTGATCTCTTAGGCTCACAGGGAGGTTGGGCAGTGGGCAGCAAACACAGAGGCCTCGGAGCAGGGTGCCAGGTGCTTTCAGGCTCGCTGAAAGCCATTAATTGGTGAAGAAACAACTGCAGTGTTTGAAGCAAACAGTAAACAACTCGGACCCCAGGTCCCAGTCCTAACCCCTAAGGACAGCCCCCCTAAGGTAGGAATAGCCTTGTGGGGCACACCAGTGATGTTGGCCTGAAGGGGGGCTGCATTGACCCCCCAGTTCTGCGCCCTTGCCTGAACCAAATAACTCAGAAGAGGAGTGCTAAATTGTAACATCATAATGAACCAAAAGGCTTCCTAGGAGGGGTGCTGTTCAAGGGTTTCACCTGAGCAGATGAAATGCTTCTCTCTGTTTCTACAGGGCTCATTAGCCCTCTGTTTATGTGCTCCTGGAAAATGTCAATTGGCGCAATCATGTCAAAAAGCAAGCGCTCCTAGCGTGCCTGGGGGTCCGTGGGGGCCTTAGGAGTGGCCTGCCCAATGCTGCTGTCACCCAAGGGCACGTCCTTCAGCCACTCTGGGATAAGCCGGATGCGGCGTGCAGCTTATGGGGAAGTCACTCCCATCAAAGTGGGATGAGGTCCTGGGTCTGTGAAGAAAAGACAAAACATTTTATTAGCATTTTCATCTTAAAAAAAAAAAAGCTTAACGGTGTCCCAGTTATTGTTTTGAATGAATTCATATACTCATTTGGTTGGATCAAAGCTTAATTAGAAATGCCCAACCAAAAAAAAAAAAAAAAAAAAAAAGAAAGAAAGAAACAAAGAAAGAAATGCCAGCCACTGCATGAAGATCATTAGCCCCCGGTAACAGGATGCCTCACCCCCACCCCTGCAGCACCACCAGCTCCCTCTGACTAGCCTTCCCGTTATAACTGTTCCCCACAGACTCCCATGACATTATTGATGCCGAGGTGACCTGCAAGGCGGCCCAGATGGAAGTTTCCATATCTAAGTGCAAACTCTTCCAGCTTGGCTTTGAGAGGGAGGGCGTGAGGATCAATGACAGGCGGTGCTCCCACATCGAGGGGGAAGATTTCATCTCCTTTCAGATCAACAACACCAAAGGGAACTGTGGCAACATTGTGCAGGTGAGAACTTGGGGCCGGAAAGAACATCTGGCCGAGGTAGTGACAGCGCCGGGTGTTTGCCTGTTGAGTGTCTTTAAAGCCAACTTCAGGGTGGTCTGCTTAGAAATATCCTCCGTGGAAAACAGCACAAGGCATATACAAAATGCAAGACATCAAGGAGAAGAGACGTCTGGTGCTGAGTGGTTAATTGAACTGAAAGCTCATGGTAAGTGGCAGGTTCCTGTCCTCAGTTTACGCTGTCTGCTGGCATCCTCTGCCCTGCGTATTGACAAATTTTTGTTACTTTGTTCATGCTTCTCTTGTTCTTCCAGGTACCGATGGCTGGGTTCAGCTGTTTTTTGGGGGGGTAAGGGTGTCCCAGACACCATTTAACAGTTGGCTGCAGAAATACATCAAGGTCCCAACTTTTTATGTCAGATTATCCAATTTATAGATTGGCAAAGCTTCTTGCTTCTTATCCCCCTGTTCCTTTCTGCTGTCATCGTTGTCATCTTCTCCTCCTCCAGTCGTCCTCTTCCTCCTCCTCCTCCTCCTCTTCTTCTTCTTCTTCGCATCCTCCTCCTCCTCCTCCTCCTCCTCCACCTCTTCCTCCTCCTCCTCCACGTGTGCATTAATGCTTTATCAAGGGGTGGAGGAGTGAGCAGTGCAACCTGCATTTGTTCATCGTGGTACCTGTGGGAAGGCTTGGTAGAAGATTGGTGGGGGAGAGATTTTAGATTAGGAAGTGAAAAGGAAGGTTTATATTACCCCGGGATGGCAATGCTTCGGGATGTCTCCAGCTTGGGTGTCCACAGGTGACTGGGGCTGGTCGTCGGTAGAATTCAGGGTACGTGAATCCAGCCTCCGTGGACACTCAAGGTTGTCAGACTGAAGGGTGCTGTTGACATCTGTTGCAGTCCTTTCATTATTATTGTTAGGAAGTGCCGAAGCTGGCTCCATCCTGACTTACACCAGTCTCTGGGTTATGTGTGGAATGAAGCCATTTCTCTATTTTCAGGGCTGAGGATTTGAAATGCAAGCCACATACTCCCACATTTAATGATTTCTGACCTTCCTTTGCTCTGCAGTCCAATGGCACTCATATTATGTATAAAAACACAATCTGGATCGAAAGTGCCAACAACACCGGCAACATCATCACTAGGGACCGGACGATCAATGTGGAATTTTCGTGCGCTTATGAGCTGGATATCAAGATCTCTTTAGATTCTGTTGTGAAGCCTATGCTAAGGTAAAGAATCTCATGGGCTGTGTGCATTGCTTTGTCTTTTCCTTGACAGTCAAGGTTAGCATAATCAAAATTGCTTGCTAGCATTTGTCTTTGAAACACTGGAGAAGAAATAGTTCATATTTTCTGCACCTAAACGCCTTGGACCAGCACTGCTCAATAGAACTTTCTACAATGATGGAAACGTACTGTATTGCTATCCAATACAATAGCTGTATATGGAAACAGAGCAATTGAAATGTGATTAGGGGTGCTGAGGAATTGATTTTTTAATTAAATTTAATTCTAATTGCCACATGTGGCTTGTGGGTACCATTTTGGACTTAGACTTTACTCTCCTCTGTTTGCCTTCCCTCTGCATTTTTAGCTTGAAAGTGGTAGTGATTGAATAAATATAACTTGGGGTCTGGGGTTCCTCACCTCATGATTGTTTCCCTTTTAGTGTCATTAACCTCACAGTTCCAACCCAAGAAGGCAGCTTCACCACCAAGATGGCTCTCTACAAAAATGCCTCCTACAAACATCCTTACCGCCAGGGTGAAGTGGTGTTGACGACGCGAGATGTGCTGTATGTAGGGGTCTTTGTGGTTGGAGCTGACTCCACACATTTGATCCTGACGCTGAACAAATGCTATGCCACCCCCTCCCGTGACAGCAATGACAAACTCCGATACTTCATCATTGAAGGAGGGTGAGTGGCCTCTTATCAGAGGACAGTTTCAGAGCCTTTAGTATGAATCTTGGTCAACACCAGTCTTTGGAGAAGCGAATGGCAGCTAGTGTTTGTATTTTGCATCCATGAACTAGAATTCTCTTCACAGCCTGTGAGGTAGACACTGTAAGCCTTGCTTTAGATGAGCAGGCTGAGGCTTCGTGAGACCAAAGCAAGTTGCTTAAAGTCAACAGCAACTTAGTAGTAGGTCCCTGAGTCCCTGTGGGATTAGCTACAAAATATTTTCCGTGTGATCCAGGAGGGGACTCTTCTCTGCCTACTTGGCATTTCAGCTTGAGAGAAATGTGGATCACCTGCAAATGAAAGCATGTCATGAGAATAACTGATGGTTGGTGAACAGGACACCTGTCAAAATCTGAAAAGAACTGGAATAACAGAATAGAATAAGAGCATAAATAGAATAAACCATAGTCGCCTATAAAATCAGGAGTTTCTTCTTATTCACCGCTAAATGCCTGGCACCTACTATTTCCGGAAGCACAGAGCTTATGTAACATAATTTACCGAAGGAATGAATCAGGAGAAAGGACTCTAGACCACCCAACAAAAATGAGAATTATTTTTATTTTTTAAAAGCATGCTGGTTCTATGAAGGTAGTGTCTTTTCTATTTTATTTAAATAAAAGCAATCTCTTTTATTAAAAAAATAAAAAATAATAAAAACATGCTGGTTATGTCAAGTGACAGTAATTCTGGCCAGCTGTGACAATTAAAGACAGACTAACAGGAGAAAGCTGGAAAAGCCTCTTAGACAGGCTTCTTCGTGGTGTCC
Source organism: Vulpes lagopus (assembly GCF_018345385.1). NCBI lineage: Eukaryota > Metazoa > Chordata > Mammalia > Carnivora > Canidae > Vulpes > Vulpes lagopus. The sequence goes on along the minus strand of NC_054833.1, from coordinate 39,119,155 downwards.
TCTGTCTTTGGAGAGAAGGATGCTCCCTTCCTTCAGGAGGGAGGGCACCTCACACATGAGGGCTTTCTGACCTGTCTCAGGGGACAGGAGTCAGGGGGAGTTCAGGGTGACCTTTTTGCTTCTACTGTTTTCTCAAACTCCTTCACCTTAAGATGCTCAGTATGCCAGGGCACCTGGGTGGCTCGGTGGTTAAGCCTCTTTGTCTCAGGAAGACCCTGGGGTCCTGGCATCAAGTCCCACATCAGACTCCCCGCAGGGAGCCTGCTTCTCCCTCTGCCTGTGTCTCTGCCTCTCTCTGTGTGTCTCTCGTGAATAAATAAATAAAATCTTTAGGAAAAAAATACTCAGTATGCTAAGGTGCCAGATTAGGGGTTTAAGGGGTAGCTGGTCCTGACCCCTATCACTAGCTTGAGTCAACACACCTGCCCTGAGGTGGTCAGGGAGGACTGTGGATACTATAATCAGCTTTAAGGTTGAAAAGAAATAGTTTCTCAAAAGAAGGTGTGGTTCTGGGCAAACAGTAAATATCCAACTACTTTGCAGAGAAGTTAGGTACACAGTTCACCCGCGGCCACTCAGCTGGCCAGGGGCAGAAGAGAGATCCTTTCAAGTATTAAGGCACACCACCTCCCAGCTGGCTGGCCAGGACTTGTGGCACGGAGTGCTGGGGCTTTTGACTTCCTAAGCTGATTCTTAGGCTCTTCAGAGGCAAAGGGAAGGACTTGGTGACACCTTGGTGACTCACAGCCTGGATGCCTCTCCTTCCCATCGAAGTCCTTTCCTAAAGTGAAAGATCTCAGATCTAAGCCCCTGTGCAGATGTGAGCCCAGTTATCAGGCCTCTGTCTCCTTTGGAGGACACAGTGGCATTTAGCAGTTTTTAAACAGCGTTTAATAGACTTGACCCAGAGAGGAGAGCGAGCGAGCGTGTTCATAAATCTCAGCCTCCCCCAGGACCTAAACAAAAACCTTCAGGTGAAACTCTTGTTTGCTTTCGTCATATGGAGGTATTTTAATTCATGAGTCCCTCTGACCTTTTTCTGGAGGGACATGATCATTATTTACCTGGTGAACTTGTCTGGTGGGAAAACGAATGCACAGTGATGAAAGCGTGAGCAGCAAAGTAGGTTTGCGTCAGAATTTTGTGGGGGTAGGGTGGTCAGCTGTTCCTCTCCAGCTCCGTTGAGGGCAGCAATGGCACCTCCCAGTGACTCAGAAGTCCCAACATGCCGGTCACTTCTCCCTCCTCTTCACACACCTGGACAGAAGAAAGGACAGTTGTTCCTCTGATGGTGGACAAAGGGTTCGGGTGCTTGGCTTGTGTGCTCACACCAAGGCACGCATCCACTTAGTGTGTCCCCGCTTCCCCAGGCTCCATGCTTCTGCCCCATGTGTTTCTGGTACCCCAAGATCAAGTCCCCTTTCTGGGAGGGGGTGGTCCAGTTAAGAGGGAAGGCCCATGTGAAGATTGGAGGGCTGCCAACATTTTTGAAACTTCGAACCAATTTAGATCATTCAAATGAATAATAGTGACAGTGAAAAGTATGGCAAGTAGGTTTTAATTTTGAAACATTGAAGAGACAATTGCCTTGAAGACTGATTACAAAACCTAATAGGTGTGGGGATGCTGGAGGGATAACCTCAGGTTTTAATTTTCCTTATCACTAAGCTATTTAATTCTGTGGGCTCAGGGAAGGAAAGATTAAAAAAAGAAGAAGAAGTCACTCTTTTTATCTTCATCATTTTTAGATAACTTCTTGGCCTGTACTGGCCAACCTTGGCCATGGTGGCACCATGCATTTGTTCCCTCATTCATTCATCCACAAAGATGGTTAGATCCATCCTGCGTGCCCTACAGTGTGTTCGAGACGCAGTGGGGATTACAACCTGATTCTTGCGCTCTGGGAATCCAGGGAAGGCCACCTGTTCCTGCCTGGTCAGGGTGGTGCTAGGCGGTATTTGTAGAGAAGGGGGTGCCACAGACTGGTGTTGGGGAAACAGCAGGAGAATTGCCTGCATGGGAAGAATTCTAGATTGGGGAAACTTCATATGGAAAAGGCAGTGGGGCATAAGAGGCTGTGATGCATTTGGGGAACTCTGTGTGTGGCCGTCACTGGCCACTGGCTCAGTACCACAAGGGGGTGGGGGTGCGGTGGGGGAGCTGGAGAAGAGGTGGCCACCTACAGCATAAGGAGTCTCAGCTCATCCCAGACAGTTCCTCCTCATCCTCCAGCTCCCACCTCTTTGAACATGTGCAAAAGCGGCCCAATAGGGGTTGAAGCAAGGGACCCTCCCCACCCTGGAAATTAGCCGGAGGAAGTACAGCTGAGGTGGGGACTGATCATCATGTGTGTTGAGTTGTATCAATAAAGCTCAGGGTGGTGAGGGCACCATGAGAAGGTGAAGCTGCAGGGGAGTTGGGGGCCGTCGTTTCACTTTTGGTTGTAGTTGGGATACTAATTTGAGGTGTTATTTGATGCTTTTCAAACAAACTATGAAGATATATAGGACTGGTAGCAAATGAGAAGCCCACAGAGCCCAGAGGTCATCTCAAATGCAAAGACATCCAGACCCTATTGTAATGGTTTTTTGTTTGTTTGTTTGTTTTTGTTTTTTTTGTGTGAAACAAAGCCAATGTGTGAAGCAAAGATCCCATTTTTTCCTGAATAGGTGTCAGAACATTAAAGATAACACCATTGGCATCGAGGAGAATGGTGTCTCCCTCACCTGTCGCTTTCACGTCACCGTCTTCAAGTTCATTGGGGATTATGACGAGGTTCACCTTCACTGCGCAGTATCACTGTGTGATTCAGAGAAGTACTCCTGTAAAATAGTAAGTGAGGGCGTGAAAATGGGATGCCTGGCCCTGTTTCTCACTGTCCCAGTTTTCCCAACATGGAGATCACGGAGGCCAGGATCTGGGTGTCCCCTGAGAGTTCTGTGGCACTCACGCGGCACTAGGAAGTGGCTAAGTTGGGTGATTCCAACCCAGACGCTTATAAGGGTGGAAGTCATCTTTGGTGAGACAGCAGCAGAGAGAATGCGGTAGAATGATGTCCATTTACTCCTCTTTGTCTCTGAAATGTCAGTCTGTCATGGGCAGAGCACTAGATCAGGGCTTCTCAAACCTCGGTACCGTTGGCCTTTTGGACCAAATCGTTCTTTGTCAGAGGGACTGTTCGGTGCATCGTAGGATGTTGAGCAGCATCCCTGGCCTCTACCCACTAGACACAGAGTACCTCCTCTCCAGTTACCACACCCAAAAATGCCTCTACCCTCTGCATTGCCAAATATCCCCTGGGGGAGGGAGGACCACTGCCCCAGCACCAGAATCTCAAGGAGCCTGGCCACCTGAATCTGAAGGGAACAGTGGGGACAAGGTCCACCACACTCCCGAAGCAAACTCCTGGCTTCAGGATACTTTATCCAGGTGTTCTTTAGACAGCCTCACTTTCCTACAGCTCATCCAGATCCACACCAGGGCCTGAAGCTCTGGGGGTGGCGGTGGGGTGGGGGGGCTGCTGGAAAGAGGTGACAAATCTGTCCTCTCTTCCATGCCAGGCTTATGTCTTCACCACATACGGCTGTGTCCCTAAGATTTTATTGCCTTGGTATCTGCCCCCTAGTCTTTAATGCTCTAGCTTTATGCTTCCCCAACACTTGCAGAATCAAGCTGCGAATTATGGGCAGAGCCACTTACAGACACCACTGCCCACCCTATTGCCTGATGCGGTGTAACAGTCCTCATTCCTGGGAAGGGAAGGGAGCCTCTTTGAATCCAATTCTTAATGTGGAGAATATATTTAATTCTGTTCAACATAAAGCCCAGAGTCCCAGTGGGGCTCCATGATCAAGAATGCATTGGTTCTAATTAATCTGAGCAGCGATAGTGCTTGAGGCTGGAACCACTGCCTCTTTTGGAGGTTGGAAACGTGGCGAAGAATAAGTGATCAGCTTAATTGTGTGAGTTTTCCCTCTGGTGTTCTGTCTTTCAGACTTGCCCACAAAATTCCAGGATTGCCACAGATTATACCAAAGAACCTAAAGAACAGATCATTTCAGTGGGACCTATTAGGAGAAAAAGTATGTATGTTCCCCCAAAACACATCATAAAGTATTAATTAAAACAATGGCATTTGAAGGCTTGGACTAACTTTTGGGTGTGTTTCAACTACGATGTGAATCTGGTGAATAGGAAGTGGAGGGCACCATAATGAAAGCTTTTCATGGACCCAAAAAAGCCACAGCAGCCCTGGGCTTTTCTTCTTCCTCTCCTCTGTTTGAAGCTTTGCCGGGAGATACGCGTTGAAGATTTGGCCTGTCTGCGGTTGATCTGACCAGCTGCTCTCTTTCAGGGCTGGACTGGTGTGAGGACAATGGAGGGTGTGAGCAGATTTGCACGAGCCGGGTCGATGGGCCTCTGTGTAGCTGTGTGACGGGGACCTTGCAGGAAGACGGCAAGAGCTGCAGAGGTAGATGCACCTCCCATTCCGGGCAGGCAGCTGGGGGTACAGGGAGACACGCATATGGGAAGCCCATATGCGTGGCCCACTCAGTCAGCAAGTGACCTATGAAAATTCCAGAAATTAAGATGGGAAGATGAGGGAAGTGCTGAGGCATTCTAGCACCATCTTGGAGCTATATATATGTTTAACCTTTGGGGCCCTGTTCTATCTAAAAGATGAAGACTTTTTTTTTTTTTTAAGTAAGTTACCCACCTATTTAAGGATCAAATATTGGCCTTAAATCTGGTCACCGAGTCTACCTGGGGTGTGGTTGGCACTAGGATATTTGATCCAACAAAGGACATTTCTTGCAGTAGCCTTAGCACATGGTTTCCCTGAGGTTAGCAGGACTCTGCTAAAGGTTGAGTTAATTCTGCTGCTTTCCTGCCTCAGTCAGCACCATTTGGATAAAGTGAGTTCTTGGCAATGAAGAAAGTGGGTTCATTCATTTCGCTGAGTACCACAAAGAGTTCTGATTCCAAACAGCTATCTTTCATCATAGGACTTACTGTGTTCCTCTCTGTTCGCAGCCTCTAATTCTTCCATTGAACTTCAAGTTTGGACGCTGCTTCTCATCATGACCCAGATTTCACTATGGCATTTTGTCTATAAATCAGGCACGACCTCATAATTAACTCAAGGTTGCTATATAAAGTACTGTAATTTACTTACTTCAACTCCCGGTAGGATAAAAGGTGTGTGCCCTTAAGTCAAAGCTTATTTGAAAGTGTCCAGCATCTCAAAGTGATACCATCTGCCTCAAACAGTCAGAGTCCCAGTAATGCATGAAACTCCCAGCTCCTCTTTCAGAGGACCCAATGGGGCTTCCAAAAGCCAGTTGTGGAAAGCAGGTATCTTGCCTAAAATCTCTAAACAGTTGTCACTAGAAACTTTGGTTCCCATGAAAAACCAGTAAAGGAAAAAAAGAAATTCTGGTTAGAGAGGTCTGACCGGAAGTCTAACCAGCGAAATCTGTCAAACCAGTGCTGTTTCTGGATCATAGTTTTTCCAGAGAAAGGGCCTGTCGGAACAATATTGAGAAGCGATGCCTGGAAGGTTCGACTCTGTCTAAGGAGTCTTTCTGATGTTTGGAAGTGTCTGATCTCTGATATGCATGTGTTCTCACTTCTGTTTATGATGCGTTCCTTCCCTCTCCTCACATCCCTCAACCTTGCCATGGCAGCTTGGCCACTCGGGATGTTGTCTGCAGACCTGAGAAACCCCACCTCCCATCCCAGACCCAGACCCTTCTCTTTGACAAATCAACCAAATCATTTTTCATGTGTTTTATGCTTAAATAAACTTTGTGTTCAAGTACTCTCAGGACTTGGTGACTGGAATCATTCTTACTGACTGATATTAAGCTTTGCATTAAAGAGCATGCTCTGTTTGAAAAAAAAAAAAAAAAAAGGAGCAACGGTTGGATGAGGTCGACCCCGGCGGCCAGAGCTTTAAGGTATTTTGGTGTACGGCTGTTCGTGTGTACTTACAGAGCATTAGCAGGCCGTCAACGTGCGGCGTACAAGAGAAGCAGGCTGCGTGCTCTTTTGTATACAGAACATAAACACACATTTGCTGTAATTAACTGCAAAGCGGGGCCTGCTAAATATAATCCCTGGACTGCCTCTCTCTTTAAGGTTAAAAACAAACTAAAACCCACTTCAAGCTTATTTTGAAGTTGTTTTGGATTTAAGCTCATGGTATTTTTGCATTTTTCTGGGAACTCTGTGAAAAGCTGAGCATAAATCCTCACGTCCTTGACCGTGGGCGTGGATATGATTGCTGGTGTCTTGCATGTAACGGGCACCACATCGCACTGGCACTGGGCTGAAGAAGTTGGGATGGAGAAGCAATCTGTGCTGAGGTGCTTTGACCTCCCGGTCCTCTGCGAGGGTCAACAAATTCTAAATGGTCTTGCCGGTTACACATGCCGTGTGGCTAAGAGGACAGCTGGTATTGCTGGAGAAAAATGTGTGTCTCCTTCAACTGGGACATCTTGAGATCTAGGAAAATGCTGAGCATTGAGATGGGTTAAGGAACCCAACTGCCGATGGCAAGTGAGACACAAGGCTGCTTCCTCACCCAGAGAGAAACCAATGTTCGTGCGTGTTCTATTTTCACATGAAAAACCATCTCATTGACACAGTTGAAGGTTTAGGTGTTCACGATCAGACCGATTCTGAGTTGAACACAAGGATGTCTCATTTCTTCTTTTACTTGATTTCCTGAGGTGAATCTTAATTAAAAATACATAAGGAGGAAGTGTTCTAATATTTAATAACTTCCCTTTATTGACTTTCTTATCAAAGTCATTAGAAATCTCTAAATGAAAGATTATAGTTTGTTGGTTTTGGTTTCCTTTTTTTTTTTAAAGTTCTTTTAATTAAACCTATTCTTGCCACACTTTTATTCTTGGCCCTTGGTTTTGCCACTTGGTTGACATCCTTAGTGCGTCTGTCATTAGGAGAAGCGAGGTTGTTGTGCCATAACAGAACACCCCAGGAAATGAGTTCATAGATACAGAGACTTGCCAGAGTTAGGGGGAGGGGTGCAGTGGGCAAAATGAGTGAAGGGGATCAAAATGTACAAATTTCCAGTTATCAAATAAATCTCGAGGATATAATGGACAGCACGGTGGCTATACTTAATAATACTGTATTGCTTATTTGAAAGTCAGTAAGAGGGACGCCTGGGTGGTTCAGTGGTTGAGCGTCTGCCTTCGGCTCAGGGCGTGATCCTGGAGTCCCAGGATCGAGTCCCACATTGAGATCCCTGCATGGAGCCTGCTTCTCCCTTTTCCTATGTCTCTGCCTCCCTCTGTGTCTCTCATGAATAAATAAATAAAATCTTTAAAAAAAAAGTAAGAGATCTTTAAAGTTCTCATCGCAAGAAAAAAATATTTGTAACTATGAAAGGTGACAGATATTAACTAGACTTACCGTGATGATCATTTCCCAGGACCAGAGCCTACTGGCATAGGCAAGAAAGAAACCTTAGTGTGAACTCTTACTCCTTTCTCTCTCTCTTTTTTTTAAAGAATCTGTGTCTAAGTGGGATTATGCAGGATTTCTCTTTCTCTGACTTATTTCACTTAGCATAATGTCCTCTAGAGCCATCCATGTTGTCACAAATGGCACTTTATTTTGTGGCTGAATAATTACGTGTGTGTGTGTGTGTGTGTGTGCACGCACGCATGTACCACCAATCCTTTATCCATTTGTCCATCGCTGGACTCGAGTTGTTTCGGTGGGTTGGCTATTGCACGTAACACTGCAGTGAACCTGGCGTGCAGATATCTTTCCAAGTTCATGTTTTCATTTCCTTTGCATAAATACCCAGAAGTGGAACTGCTGGATTGAATGCTAGTTCTAGGTTTCATTTTTTGAGGAACCTCCATCCTGCTTCCCACAGTGGTGGCACCAATCTACATTCCCACCAGTGGTGCCCCGGGGTTCCTTTTACTTCACATCCTCCCCCCTCCCAACACTTAGTATCTCTTGAGACTTCATTATCTTGTGATGCTGCTAGTTCAACATGACGCTTTGGGGTTCACCTAGGGAAAAGGGAGAGAAGGTGGAGAATCACATCCTGGAAGGCACGCTGTATCACTTCTATTCCCACGTCGTTGTCCAAAGCAAGTTGCATGGCTGAGACTGAGAGTCGGGAAGTAGGAGCTTCCGGCGAGCCTGGAGGGCAGAAGAACTGGAAATCATGGTGACAGCTGTCATGTTATCTTTGAGTCAATCATTCCCATCTGTATTAAAGAGAAAGATTTTTACAGAATGAAAACCAAACAGGCCCCTTAGCTGACTATCAGGAAGGCAGAACTAGAAGATGATCCTGACCCTTCTACTACTAATTCTCTGCTTGGAACAAATCACTCCACAGCATGATACCTTAACTTGCCTTCTGTAAAAGGAGAATATTAAGTGTCTTTCTAAATATTCTTATGCTAAAAAAAATGACACTATACAAATGTAAATCATACACCGTACATATTTAGATTAACTCCAGAACAGTGCCTTTTCCTGCCACTCAAAAAGATTTGCCTCAAGGAAGGGGAGAAAAAAGGGCACTTGCTTAGCAAAGGTTATAAAGGAAGTTAATTGGGAATCTTATTAACTTGGTATTTGTCTGATATCAAAAGAAACAACATCTTGGGGTCTGGCATTTCTGACAATTGGGATTTCTATAATTAGTTTCTTAACCAGTAGTAGCTATGCCCGCTACTCAAAATCCTGATGGCAAAACTTGAGAGCACTAATTGTTTTACATTGTCTAATAGTCTAGCTATTTTTAGTACCATTTGACATTTAGTGAGAGCTTGAGATCTAATAAAATTTCTTTCAACCAAAGGAATTAAGTAATTATCAAAAGATGACAATCATGCAGGTTTAAGGTAATAAAGAATTACTTGTTGACTATTTCTGAATTAATCTAGCATCTACCCTATTCTGAAGCTTCCAGCCTCTCTCCTGGAACTCAGGGGATTTCTATACCTTGTATTTCATTGCAATTTGGCCGTGGTTAGGAGAACAGGATGGCATTTTTTTCAGGGCCCCATGCACGGTTCCTGCAGCACAACAGAGGGAAAAAGAAAAATCAAACAGCGCCCTCTAGTGTCCTCTTTGTATTTTTTTTTTTTTTGCATAAAACCCAAATGTCTATTGAACCGCCTCAATCAAAATATGATTTCTCCCCCTCGTCTCGAAACCTTAGATGCAGAACGTTACCAGAATATAGCTTTAGAGAACACATCAAATGCCAAGGACATTTTCTGGGGAACAGTGTGAGATTTATTTTAATGCACACAGTGCGCATCATTCCAGGAAAATACCAGCTTTTGGCATCCCATGCAAATTTTGCCCTTAATATCTATTTCTCTAACGTGTTGACAAAAATAGCTGTCGGGAAAAATTAAGTATCTCTTTAAAACGCTGAGAAATAAACAATGTGATCAAGAAAAGCCCATGAAATATTTAGCGGTCTTTCTTTTCCCCCAGCAGAATGTGAAATACTTTCATATGCATCTAAAGCACAACAGCAATAACTCTGGTCTGACTAATGGAAGGCTCTGTTTGTGATGGTTTAATTATGTTTGCTGAAATACGATTCTCATATAAGACAACATCTCCATGGCAGAGGGACAGATCTCTGTGTCTATAGATAGAAATAAAACACAAAAAGACTCATCGTTCCGTGAAGAACTCGGCAATCAAATTCTATTTGCTAAGGAAACAAATGAAGGGAGAACGTTCACTGTACATTTTGTTGTTTGTTTGCATGTAGCCTCTGGGTTAGCTACTGTTTTATCTGTTAGTGTAAAACACTGATTGCAAAATAGTCTCGAAACTAAGATATTCTCTCATTAGACGAAATCACAGTACCTTATGCTCATGTAGCATCTTTCATAACTTTCAATGCTTTTCTACCTATATTTAATAGTGTGCAATCCTAAATCATGCTGCATTTTGACAGAGAAATTAGAAGAAGAGTGTTAACTAAAAGTTGTAGTGCACATATATTGGCATAAAGTACAAAAGTGAAGAAAAAAGCCCCAATCACCCATATATATAGGTGCGATCATGCCTGTAGGTTTAGCTCATAATTTCCAACTGGTAATGGGACAATTAGGATGATAGTAGCCTTTTAAGTCTTTTAAGCTTTTTAGGAACAAAAAACCTAGAGACAGAAGTCTTGAAAATTTCCCCCCTTACTCTTGAATTTCTTCCTGGGATGGTTTAGGGTACAAAAATGCACAGATTTCAATACTGTCTTCTAGTTGGGCGCAAATCTATCAAAAGGGAGAACATATTTCATTTCTTTAGGTCCTGAAAATCTTTGCATTAGATCTATCCAGAACTCATGGAAGTTTTTGCTCTAAAGATTATATTCACATAGAAATATGTTACTAATTAGATGTTAACCAAAGGCAGAAAACACATGGTTCCCAGTGTTTCTCTGACCTGCCATAAACGTTCTTCATGCAACCAGGCTGTTCTGGTCCTTAAATGTATTCTTCATCCCTACGCAGACCATTCAAATCAAAGAGGTACACATGTATATTCAATCAAGCTCTCCATGAGCCTCTGTGTCCATGGCTGCAGAATGCTGTAAGGAATATCTATGTCCACACAAAAGAGGGAGCCTACTCTCCTCAAGAATCCTGATCAGAAAGCAATTTGGCAAACTAATTCGACAAGGGGAATATGATTGAACACATAATGTGAAAACGTCTAGGTGTTGTATTGGAACATTCAAGGCATAAAATGAAGCGAAGAAGAGCTGTGAAGAGTATTCTGAATATTAATTCAAGATTAGCAGAGCCTAGAGATGTAGACTTTATTCCGGCCACTGTAGACTTCATTCCCATTTCCTGTGTGTTAGCATCCTTGAATTGTACTTTTATCCTGATCCTTTTCATAAACAACTACTTTCATTACTTAACTTTAAGTGGAATCCAAAAACTGAGTCAACAGAGAGAAAGAAATCTTACCCCTGGACTACAGTGAATAATATACTCAATGACTGCAATTGGTTTAAATGTGTGCTGTTTAGGCAGATCGCCCTGAAAGCCCAGGCTGCTGAAATCATGGGGAAACACATCATCGTACAGATCCAAATATGTTTTATTTTAGGAAAAGCGGTTTCCAACAGTCACAACACATGAGGACCTCATGGTATTTCTAGGCGTTATACTCTAGAAACACACATTCATCACAAATCAAGTTTCCTGGTAGGCCACCAAAGAGGCACCCGTGACTCATAGAAACCACAGGGCCTCACAGCTACATCAGTGTGAACTATTTCTATTTCCTCTGCTTAAGAGTATTCTATACTAAAAAAAAAAAAAAAAAAAGAGTATTCTATACTGTGATGGGAGGATGAAACCATAGAATTTAAAACTGGGTGGTGATCTTTAAATCTCAAAATGTCCTAAGATGTCTTCTACCAAGAAGCATCATTCCAAGGTGCTCTGTTACAGAAACGACAACAAAAACAACAAAATTCCTTCTCTTTGAGACTACTCTTCGAAGTGGGCTCTCTATATGCCACCCCAAAACACGAACTCGAGTCAATGATCACTGGCAAAGTCTTCCTATGGCTATGGTTTTACTGATGTAAACAATTGTAAACGTAAGCATTTCCAACAATTTCCACATTTCTGTTCCAATCCCATTCTGGATTTTTCCCTCTCACCAGAAGGGTGTAAGTGCACATTGGTTGGAAAAAATGAGACTGGCATAAATTTTCAGTTTTGTAAAGGGGGGCCAAGAAACATTTCATTCCAGTGTACAGCAAAGCACAGCTGAGGATGGTAGTGAGCACGCAGGGGGGCAGGGCTGGTCCTGACTTCCCATGGGAACTGGAGGAAGCCAGACTGAGCAGATGGCATCCAAAGTATTTTTCCTTTCCAAAAATGCCAAAAAAGGAAAATTCACTTTGACTATAAAACCCCTAAGTAGACTTTATTAAAAGGTAGGAGAAAATGATCTTAATTGTCTATCTGAGATATTTGGAAATACTATACGAAGTCGAACAATGACTCCCTCAGATTTAATTCTGTGAGTAAAAATCGAATGGAGCCCAGAACTGAGAAATTAAATGTAAAGACAGGATTACCCTGAGGAAGAGAGTTTGAATTTAATAAAATATTCCTTGCAGACACTAACCTAATGTGGAGGAAAGAACAAAGTGTCTTGATACAATTATCTTTGGAATAAACCTCACTGATGTGCTATAAATGAAAATATTAAGCTGATTACCTTGAACAATAAGTAAATAAATATTAAAGCTAATCCGTAAGAGACATCAGAAACATCAATAATTTTCTCCTAGGATGTTGTTGAAGTATTTCCTTGGCCATCCCCTTTGGCCCAAGTTCCAGTCATTAAGGGCTGCTAAGGTTCCATTAATTCTACAGCTTCTGGGGGCACCTGGGTGGCTCACTGGGTCAAGCATCCGCTTTCTGCTCAGGTCATGATCTCAGGGTCCTGGGATCAAGTCCCATGTGGGGCTCCCTGCTCAGTGGGGAGTCTGCTTCTTCCTCTCCCTCTGCCCCTCCCCCTGCTTGTGCTTGTTCTCTCTCTCTCTCTTTCTGTCGAATAAATAAATAAAAATCTTTAAAAACATTTTTTTTACAGTTTCTCTCTGTGTGTGTCCAGCAATGTAATAAGGCCTTAGGGTGAGTTGTAAGGAATTAATATCATTATGATAAATCTTAAAATTTGTAGTACTTACCTCTAAGTTCTTCTTCTCCAAAACAAGTAAATATTTAGCAAAAAGGTCTACTTAATTTTTCTGGAGTTGGAAGGCACTAGCAATCTATTGTGCCACTATGGGAATCAGTATAAAGTCTCCTCAAAAAACTACGCGAGCCAGTAATTTCACTTCTAGATATTTACCTGAAAAAAATGAAAACACCAATTTGGAAAGATATATATTGCACCCCTGTGTTTATTGCAGCATTATTTACAATACCCAAAATACGGAAGCAGCCCAACTGTCCATTCATAGATGAATGGATAAAGGAGATGTGGTGTATATACAGTAGGAATATTACTCAGCCATGAAAAGCCCTTTGCAATGACGTGGATGGACCTATAGGGTGTTATACTAAGTGTCTGCTAAGCCAGATAGAAAAAGACAAATATCATCTGATTTCCCTTCTATGTAGAATCCAAAAAACAAAACAAAGGAATAAACAGCAACAATGACAACAAAGAGAGGAACAGACTCATAACTTCACAGAACAAACAGGCGGATGCCAAAGGGGAGGGTGTGGGGGGATGGGCACAGTGGGTGAAGGGGAAAAGAGGTAGAAACTTCCAATTATAAAGTAAATAAGTCACGAGATGAAAAGTGCCCCAAAGGGAGTATAGTCAATGATATCTTAACACACTAATGGTAGTGAAGCATTTCAGAAGATATAGATAGAATTGTTGGATTAACATGTTGTACACCTGCAACTAATTTAATATTATATGTCAGCTATACTTCAATTATAAATTTAAAAATTTTAAATCCATTTGGTTCCATTTTTTACATTTCCAGATTCTCTAAAAACTCTGTGGCTTCTTCCGCCAGCTTGTTTGGTTTTGTCATGATAACATCCTAAACCGGAGAGAGAGAAAAGAAATTCTGACATTCTTTTCCTAAGAAAGAAATATGATCCCTTTCCAACTGATCTCCAGAGAAATGGGACCCATGACTTCCATTAAATGCAGGAAGTGGGGCATTTGGCAAATCCTGAACAGCAGTGTCCTATGAGGCATTCCTCAAAGCTGCGCCTTGGTGGGGAATGTAAATGGAGGAGCCAAACACAAATTGCAGGAATGGTACCGACTTCAAGCTGGAGCTGTCGCTGCCTGTGGAATAAAGGGTGAACTCGGTGGAGACTGAGAATCTGGTTCATCTGGATTTAGAGCCTTCCTGCAGATTTCCAAGGTCCCCTGCAGGTGAGCGCCCCTGCCTATCTTCTCCCTGTATCATTAGTCTTTGATGACTTGGCATGTCAGTCCAGCACATATGAACCATGTCAGCACTTAGAAATAGTTTTTAAAAGGAACCCTGGTTAGTGAGCCCTAAAGATTAGAGTTTTTCAGTCAACTGAAGAATTAGACTTTTTTTTTTTTTTTTTTAAGAACCACAGTTATTATTTACTTGCCTTAGACTGACTCCATGGTGAGGACGTTTCATCTATGATTTCCTATATGCTCCTAAGTGATCCCATGAAGTAGTTGTTTCCCTATTTTATAGATGAAGAACCAGTGGTCTGAAGAGGTAAGTAACTTTCTCAGAGTCATTTTATCTGATTTCACAGAATGTTTGATGGGGCTGAAAGAACCATTGCAGGGAGCCTTGTCTGAGCATCTCAGTAAACAGAATGCCAAAGATGGCATGATACTGTATGTTTTCCAGCAGCACTGTTTGGAGGATAGAGGCCAATCCAGCACTCTATTGTCACTTAAGGGTTATCATATGGATTGTCACACTTCAAAAGAATTTTAGATTTTTATAATAGAATTAATTTCACCCTACAATGCCATCAAAGATGAATTAGTTTTACTTCACAGCCTAATGGTACAGAACACAGATTCTAGAGTCATACGGATTTTGAGTTTGAATCCTACTTTCACCATTTACCAGCCAGATGCACTTCATTCATTCATCAAATATTTACTGATTGCCTGCTTTGTACCAGATGTCAGGTCTATAGTGGTAAATGAAAATGGATATCATCCTTGCCCTTAAGGGAATTTAGAGTTTAGTGGGATGAAGCAATAATAGACAAGTAAACTAGTAAAGAGATAATTTCCAATGGTTCATCCAAAAGTCCTGTGAAGAAAACAAATAGGACGTTTTGGGAAGAAATGGGGGTGGAGCTGCCTTTTAGATATGACAGTCAGGCAGGCGCTTGGAGAAGGTGTTGCTTCAGCTGAGATTGGAGACAAAAAAGAAGGAAACAAACAAGGATGAAGGAGGGGACATCCAAGGAGGCAATTCAGACAGAAGTTGGAGCAAAGGATGGGCCGGGAGACTTGAGTGGCATGTTTGCGGAGATGAGAAGGAGCCAGTGTGGGTGGAAAGTTCTCGACTGGCATAGTTGGGGCTGCAGAGATAGGCAGGAGTTTTATCAGCCATGAAAAGGCACTTGGGTTTTATTTCAAAGGCAAATTGTAAGCCACTAGAAGATGGTAAGCAGGAAAGTGATACCATCTGATTTACTTGTTAAAAAAATACTTTATTTGGGGGGTACCTGAATGGCTTAGTCAGGTGAGCTTCCAACTCTTGATTTTTGGCTCAGGTAATATCTTGGGGTTGTAAGATCAAGCTCTGCAATCCAATTTTGCACTCAGCAGGGAGTACGCTTGAGATTCTATTTCTCCCTCTGCCTCTCCTCCTGCTTTCACGTGCTCTCTCTCTAAAATAAATGAATAAAACCTAAAAAAAAAAGTTTCTATTTGTAGAGCAGTTTTAAGTTCAACAGCAATACTGAGCAGAAAATAACAGATTTCCCAAACAACCCCTGCCCACACACCTGCATAGCCTGCCCACTGTCAATATTCCCCCACCATAGTGGTATATTTTTTTTTATAGTCACTGACCCCACAGTGACATATCATCACTCAGATCTCATAGTTTATGTTAGAGTTCACTCTTGGTGTTGTACATCTAATGAGTTTTGACAAGGTGCAGATTTGAAGCATGAGAATGACATGTCCCCACCACTAGAATATCATATAGAAAATCCTCTAATCCTAAAAACCTTCTGTGCTCCGCCAATTTATCCCCCCCCCATTTACATTTTAAAAATAATTCCAAGTTCTATATGGAGAATGGATATGAGAAGAGATGGATGGCTTTGAGCTCTATTTTGGAGGAACCAGCCATGGGACTAGGTCATGTATCATAGGAGAAAGATAGAAATAAGAAATGCTTTGGATTTGTATAATTGGGTGGATGATGATGTCATTTTACCGAGATGGAGAGACTTAGTGAGAAATAGTTCCAGGGATAAATCAAGTGTTCAGTTTTGTACATGTTGAGCATGAGATGTCTGTAAGAGATCCAAGCAGAGGTGTCAAGTAGGCAGTAAGATATATGACAGGAACTCATCAGACTAGTCTGGGATGGTGATGAACCATATATAGGAATCCTATACATCTAGATGGCATTTTACGTTTAAGACAGAATTGAGACAAAGAGAATAGATGGAGCCTTGATCTCAAGGGGCCCGGGAATCTACAGGATCAACATTTAGAGGTTAGGAAGAGAGGGAGACATCACCGAAGGGTAACTGAGGAATGGCCAGAAAAAGGCAAGGAAAGCCCAAGAGGAAGCGTGACTATATCCAAGAAAGAAGGTATTTCAAGCAGAACAGAGTGGCCAACTACGTTGAGTACAAATAGATCTTAGGCAAGTTTTTTAATCTTTCTGAGAACCCAGAAATTCTATGAACCATCATCCTCTGTGTGGTTGTTCAGAGTGTTTAGTGAAGTGACAAATCTAAGCCACGTAACATGGGGCTTTGTTTAGAATAAGTGTATAGTAGGGTTGTCCCAATCTTTGTTATCTCAGTGCCATCAATTATCCTTGTACAGTAGATGTGCCCAAGAGAAGCTAGCAGAGAATTGTGTTTATAAGAACGCCAATAAAACTGGCATTTTACAAGTCCTCTTTCCTTACTGACATCATCACTTATTTAAAAGGTATAAGAATAAATTTCTTCCTGTAAAGCTTTACTTTTCATTGTCAGGGAGAGAGCCTATCATTATCACTCCAAAACCTGTTTTACTTGTCCACCATTCCTTAAGACTATTTGGTTGTCCTGTAAAGTGGATGAGTGTTTGGGGTTTTCCCCCCCATTAATTTTAACTACAAACTGAGGAGGGACCAATCAGCAAAGTTATTAACATCTTAAAAATCCTAGCCTGCTTACAGTAAAAGTGTTCAGACAGATATCTCTTATGGGAATATTCTCTCCAAAGCTCGCTGGTGTTGCTGAATGCTGAGTACTATTTAAAAAAGGAAAATCATCAAGCATGCAGGCTTTCTAAAAAGGCATGAGAAATTAAAAGCCATTAAAAACAGTGAAGCGTTGATGAAAAGAAAATGAGTAGCTTTCATTTATTAAAAATTATGTAAACACACCATTTCAGACCCATTATTATTGCACTTGGGTTTTTTTTTTCTAAATGTTACCAGCAGGTAAAAATATAAGATGAAAATCTGCTCCAAACTAGCACTTAAAAATAGAAACTTCTTTTCAAAACTGTGATCCTCACAAAGTTCTATGAAGATTAGTTGGAATGGTAGAAATTAGTTTAGCCTATGAAAAATCAATCGAAGGAAACATAAACACTAGTTAAAATAAATTCTTGAGGTTCACGAAAAGAATCCAAAAGAAATGGGTGAAGGATTGCTCCTCTGTCATTGTCTAAACCGAACGCTTGGACATTTTCCCCCATCAGTTAAAAAGATGCATCTCAAACCTTTCAGGACGCAGTGGAGATCACTTTCTAAGCAAGAATCACACATAATTCTCACACAAGAGCTTCTTAATTTGGTAGTGTCTACCCGATGAATATAGAATTGGTGGACACATATCCATGAGAAAGGAAGCGAAATAGCCACAAAAGGCTGTGATGTGGGTTGGATAACTGACCCTGATTTCTGATTATTGCACCAGGGCAAAGTAGGAACCCTAGCTGACCAACACACTTTGGTCCTGCCTGCTACTCATGCCTGTTCTCAGCCATGTTCCTCCTCACCACGCTCTCCTTCCAACATCTCTTTAGGGCAATAAGAGGAATATGGGAATAACCCCAAAATAGCATTATTTAGAAGTAGGCGAGAAGACTAAGAATATAAAACAGTATGAAAAATTAGATTTTTTTTGGTGTGTCATAAAATTCTACCTAGGTGCTAAGAGTTGCTAATTTGGTTCCAAGCTCTCTAGAAAATGATGCAAAAGTCACTCAGTAGAGTTATCTATTGTAAACACACACACACACACACACACACACACACACACACACTGCTTAGAATAACTGGTGAGGTAGAAAACATAGGTATAATCATTTAATAAGTCCAACCAATGAGTCACTTCTTCTGTTGAGATCTACATATCCGTGGGAGGCACATTTTGTCAGCTATGACAGCCATTTAAACCAAGTATCAAAATAAATTGAACTAAGAACCAGACTGTCAAATTGCTGTGTTATAAAGAACAGCATAATTCTTCCCTGGATTAAGAGAAAAACTTGCTCTTAAGTGCTCTCCTAAGAAGAATTAATACATAAAACAGAATTATAACAATGAGAAGCCACCATTTATTGAAAACACACTCTGTACTAGGCCCCGCGATCTGCCCTCTACATACATTATATCATCAATTACATCTTCATTCTAGGTGCTGGCATGAATTTAAAAGGGCCATTTCGTTCTTACAGAGCCTCTCAGTGCAAGTCCGGGGCATCACGCCAGAGTTCCATTCAGTAAAAGCAATTCTGCACAATCTGGGGACGTAGCTCTGTAAACATGCGGCTTAACTGTTGTTTAAACTTACAGCAAAATTGGTGCAGGTGAGCCACTAGCATCAGAATCGCCCAGGGTGTGTGTATTAAAAATACATGATCCAGGCTCCCTCTCCACACTGACGTAATCAGAGTCCTGGAGGTTATGTCCAGGAGACAGCATTTTATTTTTATTTATTTTTTTTAAATTGTTTTTAAGAGACAGCATTTTAAACAGGTGCTCAGGAGAGACACCTGGATGGCTCAGTCAGTTGAGTGTCTGCTTTTGGCTCAGGTCATGATCCCAGGGTCCTGGGATCGAGCCCCACCTCAGGCTCTCTGCTCAGCTGGAAGCTTGCTTCTCCCTCTGCCCTTTCCCCCTCTTGGGTTCGCTCTCCCTTACACTCTCTGTCTCTCTCTTAAATAAATAAATAAAATCTTAAAAAGAATAAAAATAAACACTCAAACAGGTGCTCAGGAGACACGTGAGCACCTGCAGTTGGAGAAACGCTACCTTGAGCACGGGTCTCCAAATGTTTTCATTGTCTACGTAGTAAGACATTTTTTGGGTGGGCCTCCTCCATTTAGTGTTTGTGTTTCTGTGAACAAGTTAGATCTCAGTGCTAGTGTACCATTATGTATATTATAAAGTATATGCAAATTTTTAAAGGAGGGTGTTTTAAATAATTACTATATAGTAATATCTGAGTAGAAGCAAAGTGATAGAATAGGCCTCATTAGTTTTGAAAATTTTAGCTACTTAGCCAGGAATTTGGTAATCATCAGGCGAATACCAGCAAATTAATGATTTTCTGCTGTTAATGTTATTTTTGCTTATGAATGTGACTTCTAATTTATTAAAAAGCTCTGAGATACATGTTGGTAAATAATCAAAGAAAGTGTCCAAATATGCACTTTGCAGAATTGTAAACATTTAATTAATTTTTTGTTGTGAAATATGTCATCTGTATATGAGAATGAGTAACGATAAAGAACTATAATAAACTGAAGGCTCATGTACCAACCATCCAAATCACAAAATAGAATATTGCTAGTACCTTGAAACCTCCTCGCCTGGCTCTTCCCAGTCAAACCTATGCACCTAACCCTCCTCCTCCACACATGCCCATTATCTTTTTCATCATTCACTCTTTCTTCCCTATATTTTTGCCACTACGTATGCATCCCCAAACATTGTAATACTTCCTTTATCCTTTGTTCAAACTACATACAAAATGGATCATACTGTATGTGTTTACAGACTTGCTTTTTTCACTCAACACTGTCACTCAACACACAGGCTAACGTGTGTGGTTCTAGTTCATTCATTCTTACTTCTGTACCACATTTCATCAATGGAATGACCCACAGCTGATGTACCATTCTGTTAAAAAAAGACATTTTCATTGGATCCAGGTTTCTATTATTATCACTATTACAAACAGTGCTCCATGCACATTTTTGTTTCTCCAGATATATCTCCAGGAGTGGATTTGCTGGCTCAGAGGGGACGTTCAACTCTACAACGTGCTGCCAACAACTTTCCAAAGTGCTTGTATCCAACTGTTCCCTTAAGGACAATGCGTGAGAGTTGCCATCGATTGGACTCCTCACCCACACCTGGTTTTGTAAAGCTTTAAAAAAATTTTTTTGCCAATCTGTCAAGTGTGAAACAGTATCTTGTGTTTTTAACTTAAATTTTCTTGATTACTGTTAAGGTTAAGTATCTTTACATAAATTTATAACTCAGTTTTGTTTCTTTTTCTGTGCCATCTGTTGCTGTCTTTTGCTCATTTTTCTAATAAATGGTCATTTTTATTGATTCATAGACTTATTTTATATTCTGGACTGTAATTTTTATGATTACGTGTGTTGGAAACATCTTCTGGGGCGCCTGGGTGGCCTAATTGTTAAACATCTGACTTTTGATCTCAGGTCAAGTCTTGATCTCAGGGCTGGAAGTTCAAACCCCATGTTGGGTTCCACGTGGGTGTGGTACCTACTTAAAAGAAAAAAATCGGGATCCCTGGATGGCGCAGTGGTTTAGCGCCTGCCTTTGGCCCAGGGCGTGATCCTGGAGACCCGGGATCGAATCCCACGTCAGGCTCCCGGTGCATGGAGCCTGCTTCTCCATCTGCCTGTGTCTCTGCCTCTCTCTCCTCTCTCTCTCTGTGACTATCATAAATTAAAAAAAAAAAAAAAAATTTAAAAAAAGAAAAAATCTCCCAATTTGTGAACTTTTTTAATGCTCCTTCTATGTTTTTTTTTTTGCAAGGAATATACAATCTTAATTTTAATATATTGATTTATCAATCAATGGTTAGTGGCATCTATGTGTATTTTAAGAAATCCTTCCTTACCTCAAGTTCATAAAACTCTTCCAAAAGTTTTGAAGTTTGCCTTTGAGAAAAAATAAGTGGGAAATATCAGAAAGGAGACAGAACATGGAAGACTCCTAACTCTGGGAAATGAACTAAGGGTGGTGGAAGGGGAGGAGGGCGGGGGTTGGGGTGACTGGGTGGCGGACATTGAGGTGGGCACTTGACGGGATGAGCACTGGGTGTTATTCTGTATGTTGGCAAATTGTACACTAATAAAAAATAAATTTATTATTAAAAAAATACTAGGTTTTATTTTTGTGTGAAATTAGGATAAGTTGACTTTTTCTTTCCATTTGGTAACAAATAGCCCAAGCACCGTTTATAGAATTGTACTTTCTCCATCAGTAGAAGTGCTGACAACACTGATTCCATCTTTGGTCTTCTATAGTGTTCATGCCGCTGAGATCACCTCCCTTGGAGGTTAATGTATGCCCTCACTGGGGAGGTGGAAGGCTTGTTCTAATCTTCTCTAAAGTAGTACACAGAAGGTCCCACTTTAGGTAACTAGTAGAGATGGTGGCACACAGAAGGCTCCATTTTAGGTAATGAGTATGGACCCTCTGGCCCACAGATGGTGCCCATTTTGATAAGTACCGCATGACCTCACCACCTGCCCCTGCTCCATAAAACTGGGGATTAAGGTCCAGACAGGGAAAAGGGTTGCAGAGAATGGCTGCCTACGGACGGGGTCCTCACTCTCCTGGGTCCTGGTCAGTAAGTTACCCTGCATAATGCTGTGGAAGTGGTATGGAAGGGCTGGCTTCATTTTTCAGTCTTATGGTGACTTCTCAGGCTAGAAGATACTTTACTAGCCCTCCTCCACTTTCTAATAGTTGGAAGGCCAGGCAGGAGAGCGAAAAGGGAACAAGCAGGGTAGAGGCCACTGTTGAGTGGAGTCCCATGCTGGCCAGCCATTGCCACCTGGGAAGATGGCCAGGTCTCTGGAGCATTTGGGACCAGCATGTGAGTAGAGGACACCCGGAGAAGATCAAAGGATTATTAAATACTTTATCCTAAATGTTGGGGAGAAGGGAAATGAACAAACTCTTGCGGGTGTAGCTTGGCCATTGATGTGTGCGTCATGAGTCCCTGCGGAGGAGGAAGTTGTAAGGAGAGCACTGGCACAGATGAGAGAGGTGTTGGCTTTAGACAGGGAATGTCCTGCTACTGAGTTGGTAGAGCTAACTGGCTGCTTATAGTGGGGGTGAGGAGCCAGGAAGGGGTGGCAGCTTGGTTGTTGAGACTGAGGGGTACTGGGGGAGGTGGGATTGTGTCGGATGGGCCTGGATGTTGAGGATGGCTTGTTCACTGTTCTATCTGCCTTGTAGTGGAGATCACATGTGCAGACATGGGTGAGAACCATGGGCACTTAGCTAATTTGATTAATTGGATAAACACTTGCATTAAGAGAAGTTGGCCCGAGAAAAGGGAAGGCACCTTCCCTTCATTGTTACGCTGAGCCACTATGGAAGAATTACATGAAATTGCGTATGAACTGGGGATGAAACATGCCATTTTTGCCCAGCATTTTAGGAGCTCAGACAAAGAATTGTTATCCTCTGGTAGGAAAGACAGAATCTCAGACTCAGCCCTGGGGGCCTGGCTTGGGACTTGAGAATCTGTCCTTGCCCCTGTGGCTAATTGGCCTGCCCTTACAGTGGCCACTATGGTGGCTGATTTAAGTAGAATTGAAGAGTCCTGGTGTAAGTTTCAAAATAAAGAGCATTCTAAAAAAAAAAAAAAAAAAGTAGAATTGAAGGAAACCACCATAAGGGGATGAAGGGTTGAAAAAAATGTAAAAACGGAGCATTCTGCCAACAATAAAATGGCAGAAAGGGGGCCCATCAAGGTGTCTTTTAAGCAGTTGTAGTAAGATCTAATATCCTCTGGGACCCCGAGAGAAAATGCAAATAACCCAGTTCAGTTTTGCTAAGACTGTGGGAAAGGTTTGCCTGAAGGAAGGCAGTTCATTGCCTTGAAAGAAGGCTCAGAAAAGCCTGGGGTGTCCCTGAGTGACCCTCTGCTAACAGAGGAATTTCAGAGTTGGATACCCACTACCCCTAAAGGCTAGGGGTTAGGCCAACTTTGCCCTCTAATGCAGTAGGGGGCCCCATGTGAAATGAACCATTTACTGGTCTCACACTAACAGGTGTAATAGAATCTAGCAGACACTGGAACTGAATGTACACTTACCTATGGAGAGGCCTCAATTTCGGGGAGAAATAAATGCTATTGATGGTTATGGGAGACAAACTATCAAGGTCAGGCCAACTAGTCTCTACCTACAGATTGGCACAGGTAATGAGATTACCACCATGAGAGAATTACAAAGGATGGGGGTAATCAGACCTGCTCAAAGTCCATTCAGTAGTCCAGTTTGGCTTATAAAGAAATCTAATGGGATCTGGTGAATGACAACAGATTACAGGAAACTGACAAATTTACTCCACCTGTCCATGCCACCTAATATAGCCTTATTGCTAGAAAAAAACCCATGGCATTCATTAAGACCTATCATTTTGGGATCCCTGGGTGGCGCAGCGGTTTGGCGCCTGCCTTTGGCCCAGGGCGCGATCCTGGAGACCCAGGATCGAATCCCACATCAGGCTCCCGGTGCATGGAGCCTGCTTCTCCCTCCGCCTGTGTCTCTGCCTCTCTCTCTCTCTGTGACTATCATAAATAAAAAAAAAAAAAAAAAAAAATTAAAAAAAAAAAAAAATTAAAAAAAAAAAAGACCTATCATTTTGTACCAGGCCTGTGTACTATCTTTCTCAGCATTCCATTAGGACTTGAATCCCAAGACCAATTCACCTTTCTGTGGAATGGGAGACAATGGACCTTCCAGGCACTGCCCGCCCACCCCCCCCCCCCCACACACGGTATCTCTATAGTCCCACAAGTTGTCCACAGGATGGTGGCCAGAGATCTGGAAAAATGTTGCCAGTGGAGATGGTGCTTTATCATCATATAGATGATGTTAACTTGTGATTTATCCTTCCTGTCTCCAGCAGCTGTCATTATGGGTGTACTTAACTATGAGGTTGGGAGGTAAATACCAACAGGATCCAAGGGTTAGGTCAGTCAGTAAAGATCTTGGATATCATCTGGGCATGTAAGACAGAAATGATGCTGGGGGTGGTCACTGATAAAACACAAGCCTTCCCAATCCCTAAAATGGTAAAGGAATTACAGGCCTTTGTTGGTGTATTGGGTTACTGGAGACCTTTTATACACTATCTAGTGCAGATAGCGAGAACTTTATAAACCTTGATTAAGAAAGGAAGCCAACGGGATTGGGGTACTAACCAACAGAGGCTCTCTTAAAGGTGAAAATGGTAGTAAATCAAGCATAGGCCCTGGGGGTGTTAATGCCAGATGTGAGTTCTGAATTGGATGTGAGTTCTGAATTGGATGTGAGTTCTGAATTGGATGTGAGTTCTGAATTGGATGTGAGTTCATATCCAGGAAGGTTTGGCTGGGGCTTGTGATAACGACTAAATGGGAAAAAATTGCGGTTATTTGCATAAGTTCAGTAAGAGTTTCTCCAACAGGACACCATTGGAAACACTGGTTATGTTACCCAGGCTTTGACTGGAATGTCCTATTTGAGAGAGACATGCATAGGTTCAGAGATGACCAGGTGGTCTTAAGTAACTAAGGTGGTTTTTCTTTTTTTAAATGGAGCCAACAAAGCCCCTTGGGGAAAAATATCACTCTGGTACCTTGCTTACAGAGTTCCTAGGAGCATTATTATGTGAGTAGGAAGGTCACGTCCTGGCAGGCTCAGGAACCTCAGGATATTTCAGGGACTTTAAGAAGAGAGGAAGTAACTCAAATCTATAGGTCTTGAAGGCAAGTCTGACAGTAGGTGTCTGGCTTGGCTCTTGGCTTTGAAAGGCTGTTAGAGGCTAGATTTGAAACTCCTTATGAGATTTAAAAGAACCTAAATGGCCAGGTGCTATTCTTGCTGCACTTATGTAAATAGGCCAAGTTGGGCAAAACCAGACTTGTTTTACAAACAACTGGAAATGAGGGTGAATTGAGGGGGGAGCAGAATTATTTCAGTCAACATACCTTTATAGTTGTTGTTAGATTCTAGTTCTGATTAATTATCCTTGTATATTTGCTTACCTATAAAACCAGGCTGGATCCTGAATTCTGGTTTCCTTGCAAAGCTGGTAATTTTTGACCTGGTTTATTACACACGGCAGGTCTGAGTTTGAAAGCCCACCAGCTGGGCCACCTCCTGAAATGAGGCCGCTGTTTAAATGAAGAGACCCAATGGACCTCGTTATGAAATGTGAAAGAAGATGCCAAGATTATACACGAGAGCACCAAAATAATGGTTCCAACTAAGGATGGCAGCTCAGCTTCATACTAGGGAAAATCTGCAACAGGATGCAAGGCAGTTTCAATCCTCAAATCCTGATCCACGCCCCTCTTCAGCAGGAAGTAGCTTGAGTGATCATTGCTCCTCTTTCAAGAATGAGGAATGGTGAAAAGCCATGGGGTGGGACCGGTTAGTCTCCTCTTGCTGTTTCTATTGCTGCTGTTCCATAGGGCTGCAGGTCCCCCTCCCGCTACCTGGCTCTAGGGTCATCATGGAAGATGGTATGTAAAAGATCATACAGGCCATAAGGATGTCAAGGGGGGAGTCTAGGAGGGCTGACAACGCGGATTCCATCTTTAGCCTTCCATCTTGTTTATGCCAATGAGATGACTTCCCTCAGGGTTATGTGTTCTGGGCCCCATGGGGGTTAACGTGTGTCCTGATCAGAATGAGGGAAGGCTCGTTCTGATCTTCCTAAGGTGGCACACAGAAGGCTTCACTTTTGGTAAATGGTAGAGCTGACTGGTGCACAGACACCCCCTGCTCCATAAAAGCTGGGGATTAAGGTCTGGATGGGGCAGAGAATGGCTGGGTACCACCTGGATTGTCTGTCTGCCCAATGCTCCCTGTCAGGAAGTTACCCTGAATAAAACTCTGTGAATGGTCTGGAGTAACTCGCTTTGTGTTTTTGATTTTTGTTGTTGTTGTTGTTTGTCTTAAGGTGAATTCTCAAGTTGGAGGATACCTCCCTGACCCATTGCTTGGCAATGGATGCGTGAGTTATTTCTGAGCACCATTTTACCCATGGGCCTATTTCTTTATCCCTGCCCTAAAGCCACATTGTCTTAATTACTATGGATTTATAATCTTGATACCTAGAAGTACCCCCCACCCATTCTACTTTGTAAGGGCTGAAGGCAGGCTGCCCCAAGATGAACCATTTGGCATGAAAAGTGATTCTGGGCTGAAGGCAATTGAGTCCTCACAGGCTTAAGAGCAACTTTTGCCCATAACAACATAGGAAATCTAAATTGGTGGGTTTTCCCTGAAAAGCACTAGTAGTGGAGATAAATTTTATCTGAGTGACTCCTCTGTATGGCAGGGCAACTGCTGCTCTTCACACCCTGTGAATTGGATTCCTTACCTCCAGGGTCCCAGACCCCTACCCACTTCTCCTTAGTTCAGGATGACCTATATGCTTCATTTTGCTTGACTGTCTTTGAAATTTTCATGTCTGTGTGGATTCCCCATATGTATGCTATTAAATTTAGGTGGGTTTTTTTTCTTCCCCGTTAATCTGTCTCCTGTCGTTTCCTAGCCCAGCTAGAAGGACCTTTGAGGTCACAGGCATCCTTACTTCCTGACAGTTGGCATAGTCAGAACACTTTAACTCCCTGGATACCACTTGCCCCAAACACTGCTGCAGCTGAGAGGTCCTTGGGAAATCTGACCTATAGTCAGAAGGTAAGCTTTTATACCACATTAGCCTTCTAGAATATCCGTCTGCATAGTCCGATGGAGCAAGAGGGATGAGAGTCCTTTTATTCTTTCTAAATTTAGATTAGCAGGAGAAAATATTTGTGAAACTAGTTTCTTTCTTTGGTTAAAGTTGACAGCATGAATCTTTGATTACTGATCCATTTCCTCCCAGAGATGGTCCTTGTTTTCCTTTATCTGTGTTGTACGTTGTTTGTCATCTGTTGCTGAGAGGACATCTTGGCAAACCAAAGCTGCAAAATTGGTGGGCATGGGTTGAGCACTAAAAAAGCTGTAAGAGTCCTCACCACCTCAAGAAGACCTCCCAGTGACAGAGTAAGTTGGTCTCAGGATGGGTTGGATTGACTCTAGGTCATCCGCCAACATCAAGAAAACATGCTTGTGATGGGGTATGTTGTAAAACAACACCCAGTCCCCAGCCCTGTCGTACATCCCTTCCAGGGATTAGTGTGGCTCCAAGAAATCCAAGGTTTAGATAAAGCAGTTACATTTTATTTTCTTTGTTCTTGTTCTATGTCCTGAGAGCTTGGTTTTTGACCAGTAAGAATATCCTCTTTGGTCTCCACCATCTGGAGGGTGTATTAACTGGGGTGTACCATGGGGATCAGTTGAATAGATCGGGGATCTGAGTCTGCTTCTGCCTGGCTGTGCCATCTCTTAAGGGCGTTCGTCATGAGAGGTTTCAGCCCATAGGAACCCTTGTCAAGCATCCGCTCATGTCACAGATTAGTGGATCTGTGACTAGGGGTAGCTCACATTGTCATGGAAGACCGGAGACACAATTTTCACTACATTATCCTTATAGCCTGTGTAACAGGGATCTTTGGTTTCTTAGACTAACTTCAGGAGTAAACTCCTGGATCATGGGTCTGCATCCCCCATGTCCTCTCTGGATGCCTCCTGCTCCTTTGCATAAGCCATTAAAAGGCTTATTGGTGTGAATCGCTATTAATAGACCTTACTCTCAACGGCCAGATGATGAATCCTTTAAATTGGCTATATTGAAAATAAAAAGTTCTCCATTATCTTTAGCATAACAGCTAGCCTTGGGGACTCCCTTGACCAGCTAGAAGAACAAATTAGACCTAAGACAGAAGGAAATGTTCCCATTCAATGTAAAGTCCTCCTCTTAAAATCTGCCCTCCTCTGCCTGTTTTACCTTCTGTTTCCCTACAAGATTGACAGATCACTCTGACACAAATCTCTAGGTTCAAAGTAATAGGTTACACATGTAAATGCTGGAGAGCCAGAAAATGAATTTAACCAAAGTGCCTGAGACTGGCAACAAGGCTCGCTTTGCTCCTACCTTTTAGGGTTCTGTAATTGGGGCTCTGTGGAGTCCCAGGCATTCCTACACAATGTCTCTTATGGATACATTCTAGCGTCTCCTGCCCACTGCCTCCTCACTGCGTGTAAAATAAATAAATAAAAAATAAAAAATTGCATTCCCTAGACAGCAGCAGAGCTTTTAAATTATAAAGCCCTTTACGGCTACTTTCAAAAGATCCTACCAAATTTAGAGAGTAACTAGAAAAATTTACTGTATTTACAACCTTCCCCTTGCAGAAGAAACAAATGACCGAAATTCCTCCTAAACCCTCCTATAGATGTGCAAAAGGCCAATATTCAGGGGCTAACAGGGGCTAATAGAAGCCAAGATTATTATGTACCCAGAAGAAAAGGCTTTTGTTAAAATGCTTTATACAGTCTTCATAGAGGCATAAATCTTCTGGTTCCCATTTTAGTTAAAATTCTTCCTGATATAGACAGGCAAATTTAGTTAAAAAGATGAGCCAATCCTTTTGATATTCAGGCTGTAATCCAGGTCGTTGGGGAATTAGGAACAGCTGTCTTTATTTTACGAATCCTGACAAAACCAGAACGCTAGAAACCAGTTAAAAGCCCATCTATCTCTACCAACCTCTCAAAATGCTTATGTTATACAAGATCAAGATATTGGAATAAAATAGTCCTGTAGATAATTTTAGATAATAACCCTGAAACTCCCCAAAATTCTTTTTTTATGTTCTGTGTCCATTGAAATGATAAATCTTATGTCTTTGGAATGTAAACAGAGCCTGCAGTCTCCTGAGACTAAAGAAAAAGAGGGAAATACTTAAAAATTGCACCTGTAATGGCCTCTCCATAAATATTAGTAGAAACAAAATTAAGCTTTTGTTTGCATCTTGTCTGTATTTTTTTGTATGCCCATGTATGTTGTAAATAGGAAATTTTTCTCTACTTCCCACTGGTACTCCTAAAGTTAATTCATAAAAAAGCTTTATTTAGTTGGTTTGAAGGCAAGCACGTGTAAGGATGGGGGCATTCCAAAACTCAGAAGGATAGAAACTAACCCAAATGTTTCTCAATTTAATGTGATTTGGGAAAATATTTGGTATTAAAGCTACTTTAAGGTGGTTTGTTTAATTAGACATGAATTTGAGAGTTATCAGCATTAAATATAAAGCTTGTATTCTGCTTGTTTACTAAAAGTCAAAGCTCATAGTATCTCTTGCAAAATTTGTCGGAAAAAGTGAGAATAATGGTTGACTTTGTCTAATGCATCCTGAAGCTTTGTGGGTAGTCTGAGCATAATTGTTAAGAACACGTGAATTAGCTGTAAATAGACTTTTTATATAAACTTTTAGCCTTTGGTAACCTAAGATTTTAAAGTTGTGCTAAGTAAAAGAGTTCATCGATCATCTAGGTCATTTCTAAATAAGATAAACCATGTTCAGTACTTAATGTTATCTACTTTTGTCTTGCTATAGAGAATCTAAAGGTAAGTTTGGGATTGTTACTAAACCTATGCTTTACTGAAAGAGTAACGCAAGAAAAATGTGAGAGTTTGGAGCCGACGGCCAAGAAAGAATTCTTGAGACGTCTTTTGGTGCAAAAAGGTGGTTTTATTAAAGCACGGGGACAGGGCCCAGGGGGCAGAAAGAGCTGCACTGGGGTCATGAAGAGTGGCCCATTATAGACTTTCAAGTTGGAAGGGAGTTAGTTAGGGAGAGTGTAAGTCTCTAAGGAATTTTGGAAGCAAGGTGTTCAGGACCTTAAGGGGGCTAGCTGCTATTGGGAAAAGGTCATTTATCACTGTCTGATAAAACCCTAGTCATAAGATCCTTTTGTACGTACATCAGTGGGCCATATGCTTGGGGGCTGACTGTTAACCTATATTTTGGGGGACTTAGAGACAAAGGAAGTTTTCAAGGGAATATTTATATGGTAAAGTAGACCCACTCATAGGATCCTGGGGGTCAGGTGAAGATTGCCTTTTGTTAGCAAAGTTTTAACATCAAGGCAGTTGAGTTCCTAGAGGAAGGTCACTCAGTCCTGTTTCAAGGACCTATCAGTGGGCTGTAGGCAGTAGGAAACTTAATTATTTTTGCCTTTGCTTCCCACATCAAGACTACACTATGAAAAAATGTTTCTAAAAATTGTGCATTAAAGAGGGCATGTGATGTGATGAGCGCTGGGTATTAGACCCAACTGATAAAGTATTGAACACTACACTTGAAACAAATGACGTACTATATGTTGACTAACTGAATTTAAAAATGGAAATATATTCATAAATTTGCCAATGTAAAGAGTTCTCATGTAAACAGTTCAGTTGCTTACTTAGTTTTCACTGGAAATTAAGGCTTCTAAGCATTGAGAATTCTAATAAATGTAAGTAAGATTACTGGAAATAATGGAAACAACTCTGGAAAGTAAGACATGGCTTTTTGGTTTTTTTTTGAGAGAAAAACTGAGGAATAAAACTAAATATTGGGAAGAGAAAACTTTGCCCTGACCAATTTTGAAAGGGTAAAAGTTTAAGAAAAAATTTGTCAAAAAAAGTCATTAAAAGGTTTATATAGAATCTTTGGAAAGAAATGTTGTGTGTGGTCAGTACTGGTTAAGATCAGGATAAATCTAAGTAAGTGAGCTTTAATATCAAAAGGACACTGATGCAAAGTTTTTGTTTTCTCTTTGTTAAAACAAAGTTTTCTTGGGGTGCCGGGGTGGCTTGGTTGGTTAAGCGTCCAACTCTTGACTTCAGCTCAGATCATGACCTTAGGGTGGTGAGATAGAGCCCTAAATTGGGCTCCATGCTTAGTGGGGAGTCCGCTTGAGGATTTTCTCCCTCTTTCTCTGCGCCCGCACCGCACCCTGCTTTCTTGTGCATGTACGCGTGCTCTCTCAAATCTTCAGTTTTCTCGAACTATTGGTCTATTCTTCACAAGAAACTATAAATGAGTTTTTCTTTGCCTCTAAGTTATCTACCTAAAAAACAATGATTCTATGTTCCCATTATAATTTACTATATTTCAGATCTTTGACTAAAGAAAACAGATTTCAGCATAAAATAGCTAAATTTTGCTCACAAATACATAACTTTCTGTATTTGCCCTTTAACCAAAGTGAGATTAAGATTTCAATGTAGAATTACAGTTGTATATATATTCCCCATCTTTATCAATTTATCTACCAGTGGAATCTTGAGCTGCTTCTGTAATTTGCTATTATAAAGTTACAATAAATAGAAGAGTGCATGTAATGCACTAATCCTTTGAATTAGTGTTTTTGTATTCTTTGGGTAAATACCCATGCTAGGAATAAATCCAACTTGATTGTGGTGTGATTTTTTTTTTTTTAATAGTTTGAGAAGAATAGGTATTAACTCTTTAAATGTTTGGTTGGATTCACCTATGAATCCATCTGGTCCTGGACTTCTGTTTATTGGGAACTTTTTGATTACTCATTCAATTTCATTGCTGGTAATCAGCCTTCAAATCTTCTATTTCTTACTGATTCAGTTTTGGAGTTTGTTTCTAGGAGTTTATCCCTTTTTTTTTTTTTTTCTAGGTTGTCCAATTTTTGGCATATACTTTGTCATGATATTCTGATAACTGTATTTCTGTGGTGGTAGTCCTGGTTTCATTGATCTGTTGTTGTTGTTTTTCCTCTCATTCAGTTCTGCTCTAATCTTTATTTTCTTCCTTCTGCTGATCTTGGGTTTAGTTCTTTTTCTAGCTCCTTTAGATATAAAGTTAGGTGGTTTGAGATTTTTTTTCTTGCTGCTTTATTAGGCCTGTATTGCTATAAATGTCCTTCATAGAACTGCTTTTGCTGCAACCCAAAGATTTTAGACGGTTTTCATTTCCCATGTAATTTTTGATTCCTTCTTTGATTTCATAGTTGACCCATTCATTGTTTAGTAGCATGTTATTTAACCTCCATGTATTTGTGTTATTCCAGATTTTTTCCTGTGGCTGATTTCTAGTTTCATAGCACTGTGGTCAGAGAAGATGCATGGTATGACTTTAGTCCTTCTTAATTTGTTGAAACTTGTTTTGCGGCCTTTTATATGGGATCTATTCTGGAGACTGTTTCTTTTTTTTTTTTTTTTTAATTTTTTTATTTATTTATGATAGTCATACACACACACACACACACACACACACACACAGAGAGAGAGAGAGAGAGAGAGAGAGAGAGAGAGAGAGAGAGAGAGAGAGGGGCAGAGACACAGGCAGAGGGAGAAGCAGGCTCCATGCAGGGAGCCCGATGTGGGATTCGATCCCGGGTCTCCGAGATCGCGCCCTGGGCCAAAGGCAGGCGCCAAACCGCTGCGCCACCCAGGGATCCCTGGAGACTGTTTCATGTGTTCTTGACCAATGTGTATTCCACTGTTTTAGGATGGAATGTTTTGAATACATCGTTAAATCCATCTGATCCAGGTGTCCTTCAAAACCACCGTTTCCTTGTTGATTTTGTTTGGATGACCTGTCCATAGATGGACATGGGGTGTTCAAGTTCCCTACTATTATTGCATTACTATTGATTAGTCCCTTTATGTTGTTAACTATTTTATGTATTTTGGTGCTCCCAGGTTTGAGTGCTTAAATATTTACAATGGTAATATCTTCTTGTTGGATTGTCCCCTTTATTATTATTACAGTGTCCTTGCCTTCTTAGTCTTTATTTTAAAGTGTATTTTGTTCAATAGAAGTATTACTACCCTGGCTTTCTCTTGGCATCCATCTGCACAATGTTTCTCTATCTTCTCGCTTTCAATCTGCATGTCTTTTGGTCTGAAAGGAGTCTCTTGAAGGCAGAATATAGACGGGACTTGTTTTTTAATCTGTGCCATCACTGGATGTCTTTTTATTGAAGCATTTGGCCCATTTAAGTAATTATTGATACATATGTATCAGCATTTTGTTTCTTGTTTTGTGATGGGTTTTATAGTTTTTCTGACCCTTTTCTTGCTCTCCTTTCATGACTTGCTGGCTATCGAGTGATCTACTCTATATACTTAGAATCCTTTTTATTTTGGCACCTCTATTCCTGGTTCTTGATTTGCGGATCACCATTAGATTTGTATAAAACCTCTTAAGCAGGGATCCCTGGGTGGCGCAGCGGTTTGGCGCCTGCCTTTGGCCCAGGGCGCGATCCTGGAGACCCGGGATCAAATCCCACGTCGGGCTCCCGGTGCATGGAGCCTGCTTCTCCCTCTGCCTGTGTCTCTGCCTCTCTCTCTCTCTCTCTGTGACTATCATAAATTAAAAAAAATATTAAAAAAAAAAATAAAAAAATAAAATAAAACCTCTTAAGCATAGAGCAGTCTATATTAAGTTGATGGTTCTTTAAGTTTGAACCCATTCCTTAATCCCTACCTCCAAACACCACATTTTCAGTATATGGTACTATCTATACTGTATTTCCTTTTTTTTTTTTTTTTTTTTTGTGAGTCCCTTGAGTGATTTTAATCGACATAGATTTATACTGCTTTTGTGTTTCCTACTTTTCCTACTCTTTCCTGCGATGTTTCTACTCCAAGAGTCCCCTTTAACATTTCTTGTAGGGCTTGGTTTAGTGGTCATGAACTCCTGTACCTCTTTGTTTGTCTGAGTAACTCTTTCTCTTCCATTCTAAATGCTAGCATTGCTGGATAGAGCATTCTTGGCTGCAGTTTGAGGTGTCTCTCCCCACCCCCCCCCGACAATTTGAATATATCATCACATTCCCTTCTGGCCTGCAGTTTCTGCTGAAAAATCTCAGAACCTTGGGTGGGAGTTGAAGCGATGAGGTTCTCCTTGTATGTAAGGATCTTTTCTCTTGTCGCTTTTAAAATTCTCTTTATTACTACTTTTTGCCATTTAAATTACTATGCATCTTGATATAGACCTCCTTGGGTTGATTTTTGTTTTGTTTTGTTTTGTTTGTTGAGGAATCTTTGTGCTGCCTGATAGGTTTCCTTTCCCAGGTTAAGGAAGTTTTTAGCTATTCAAATTTTCTGCTCCCCTTTCTTCCTTCTCCTTCTGGGATACCTATAATGCAAATATTGTAATACTTGATGGAATTGCTGAGTTTCTTAAGTCTATCCTCATTTTCTTAATTCTTTTTCTCATACCTGCTCAGCATTATTACTTTCCAGCACTCTTTCTTCCAGGGCACTAATTGGTTCCTCTGCTTCCTCTAGCCTGCTACTTATTCTATCTAGTGTGGAGGTTTTTGTTGTTGTTGTTGTTGCTATTTGGTTTTTTAAGTAGGCTCCCTGCCTGGCATGGAGCCCAACACTGGGCTTGAACTCAGGACCCAAGATTAAGATCTGAGGAGAGACTGAGTTGGACACTTAACCAACTGAACCACCCAGGCACCCTTCCATCTAGTGTGTTTTTAATTTCATTTACTGCATTCTTCATCCCTGACTGGTTCTTTTTTTTTTTTTTTTTTTAATCTTTTAAGGGTCTCCATGATGGCTTGTACTCTCATGTCCAGTGTGTATCTTTATGATCATGACTTTACATTTTCAGGCATCAGGGTACCTGGGTGGTTCAGTGGCTGAATGTCTGCCTCTGGCTCAGGTCATGATCCTGGGGTCCTGGGACAGAGTTCCACATCAGGGTCCCTGTGGGAAGCCTGCTTCTCGTCTGTCTCTGTGCCTGTCGTCTCTGTGCCTGTCGTCTCTGTGCCTGTCGTCTCTGTGCCTGTCGTCTCTGTGCCTGTCGTCTCTGTGCCTGTCGTCTCTGTGCCTGTCGTCTCTGTGCCTCTCTGATGAATAAATAAATAAAATCTTAAAATCTCAGGCCTATTAGTTCTATCTCACTTTGCTTAGGTCTCTTGCTGTGGCTTTATCTTTCATTTAGGATCTTGTCTTGTGTCTCTTCCTCTTGTCTAACTCCCTGTGTCTGTGTGTTAGAAAAGTCAGCTAGGTTTCCTGTTCTTGAAAGCAATGCCTTAAGAAGAAGAGGTCCTGTGGTGCCCAGCAATGCTGTGTACCCTGTTACTCAGAGCCTGGCACTTCAGGGATTGTCTGCTATTTGTGCTGTGTGTACCCTACTGTTGTGTCCTGGCCATTTTTTCCTTCAGTCTCCCCATCCACATACGTACTCTTTGACTATTGTGGGCTGTGTTTGGTACTGAGCTGGGGTGTGCTGCTGTGCAATTCTAACAAGATGTGTGCTGGTCCTGCTTGCAAAATAAGACCTGCCACAGTTGGGGCCAGGGCCAGCCTGGGCAGATCCTGCAAAGCATGTGTGGGTGTGGTGTATCTCCAGTTTCTGCTGGGCCTGCTGCCAAGACTGAGGCCCCATAGAATGCATGGGGTGTTGGTAGGAATTACACCAGTGTCCTGGGGATGGGGACCCACAGTGCTGGGAATGAGGCAAACATGACTGAAGAGGGCAGATCTGCCAAAGTACAGGGGGTGGGGGGCAGGGCTTAGTGTTAGCAAGTTAGGTAGTAAATGTTGACCCTGCTCTGGTTCCCACAGGTGTCAGCATGTTTATGCGGGGCAGGGATTGGGGAAGAGTGGTGACACCTGTCAAATCCTTTGTTCCTGGAGAATTCTCAGTCATCTCTGGTCCTCTGGGACATGCTCCAAAATGAGTATACTCCCTCCCAAATATCCCAGGCATTTTCAAAACTGCTGCTTCTGTGCTGTATCTCCCAGGGATGTTTATTGTATTATCTCTTTAAGGGTGGGGACTCAGCTTCCTCCCACCATCTAGATCCTCCCAGAACTGAGCCTGTTCATTTATCTTTAGTCATGCTGGCAGTAAGAACTCACAAGATTCAGCCCTCTGGTTTACAAAGCCAAATGTTATGGTGATGGATTTTCCCCATGTGGGTTGCCCCAGTGTGATACTGTTTCTCTCCCTTATCTGTGCCTACGGGTCCCCTCATCCCATAGATGGCCCATGGTCCCTTTAGCTCTCTACCATGACTCCACCCTTCATACCTTTTGTGTGTGTGTGTGTGCCTTCTTTAATGTGGCTTCTATTTAGTTGTGGAGTTCATCCTCCCACTTTTGTCATTTTCTGTGTTATTTTTCCTAATGTGAGTGTTACATAGTTTTGTCCATGACACAAGGTGAGCTTAGAGTCCTCCCACTCGGCCATTTGCGTGGCAATCTTTTTCTCCAGATTGAAGTAAACTTTTTCTTTTAAGGTAACTGGCTTATAGCAATTTGATGAAATATACCTTTGAACAAATTGAAACAGTGATCTTTACTCCCTACCTGAACCCTTGAGAAGTCAGACTCTCAGCAAAGTATTCTTAGATTTCTGTGGCAATATATTTGTGTAAGTTCAAGAAGAGTATGTCTTCCTTATGACAGGACACAATTGGAAATATGGCTTTGACTGGAATATTACATTTGTGAGACATGCAGAGATTCAGTTATGACCAGACAGCTTAAAAAAAAAAAAAAAAAAAAAGACTGACTTTATGGAGCCAATGAATTCTCCCTGAAAATCTCAGCCTGGTATATTTCATTACAGAGTTCCCAGCAGCCTTACCATGTGAGTGAAGAAGGCCCATTCCCGGCAGGTGCAGAAACCTCAAGATATTTGGGGGACCTCAAAGAGAGAAACTCCAAATCCATAGGTATTGTAGGCTAAGTCCGATGGCAAGTATTTAGCTTGGTTTCAAGCCATGAGATGCTGTTAGAAGTTCAGTCTAAAGATTCCTTGTGAAAAGTTCAGAAAAGCAGGGTTTAAAAAGTCTATATGGTCAACTAGTATTCTTGCTCCACTTACATAAATATTCATGCCAAGTTTGTTTTTAAACTAACTTTGCAAACAAACTAGTGTTAATTTGTCTACTTCATTTTAAGAATGCAGATGATTACATCTTTGTAGATATGAGATTTTAATACTCTTCATTATAAACTAGACTAGATATCTTTTTGTTCTAGTATCCTCCAATGTCTGGCTACAACTCTCCAAACTAACATTTTGATTTTTCTCTTACCTTGAATCATCTGATAATTAAAACTGCCCTTTTCCTTGAAGCCCTGTAAACTAAGTATAAACGACCTTCAGAGAAATCATAACAGTTCATGTATAGCAGTAGAAATGCCTCCTATTTAATACTGGATTACCTGAACCAGAATACACCTGATTTACTGCCCCCTAATATGGGTTCAACAAAACTTGACTTATTGTCAGGATGACCAAGAGACTAATTCAATGAGCTGAAACTATCTCCCAGCTCGATTTTCAAAGAAAATTATCTTAACTTTTTATTTTTATCCAAATAAATATTTCAAGTATATAATACAATGATTCAAAAATTCTATACATTACTCACTGTTCACTATGGTACGTGTACTCTTAATCCCCATCACCTATCTCACCCATATATTTACCCACTTCCCCTTTGGTGTCCATCAGTTTGTTCTCTACAGTTAAGAGTACGTTTCTCTTTAGTTAAGAGTTTCTGACATCCAATATATGAGTGAAATCAAATCAAAGGATATGTCTTTCTCTGACTTATTTCACTTAGATGGATCTAGAGGGTATAATTCTGTGTTGCAAATAGCAAAGTTTCATTCTTTTTATGGCAGAGTAATATTCCATTCTATGTACCACATCTTTATCCATTCATCTATGGATGGACACTTGAGCTGCTTCCATATCTTGGCTATTGTAAATAATGCTGCAATAAACATAGGGATGCATGTATCTTTATTTTAGTGTTTTCATTTTCTGTGGGTAAATACCCAGTGGTGTAATTATTGGAACTTATAGTAGTTCTATTTTTAACTTTTTTTTTTTTTTTTAGATTTTATTTATTCATGAGAGAGAAGGAGAGAGGCGCAGAGACACAGGCAGAGGGAGAAGCAGGCTCCATGCAGGAAGCCCGATGTGGGACTTGATCCCAGGTCTCCAGGATCAGGCCCTGGACTGAAGGCGGCACTAAACCACTGAACCACCAGGGTTGCCCTATTTTTAACTTCTTGAGGAAACTCCATACTATTTCCCACAGTGGCTGTACCAGTTTGCATTCCCACCAACAGTGTGAGGATTGCCCTTTCTCTATTTGTTTCTTGTGTCGTTGACTTTAGCCATTCTGACAGGTGTGAGGTGATGGTTCATTATACTTTTAATCTCACTTCCCTGATGATGAGCATGTTGAGCATCTCTTCATGTGTCTGTTGACCATCTATATGTTGTCTTTGGAGAAATGTTTCTACCCGTTTTTATTTAAAGATTTTTATTTGAGAGAGAGAGAGTGTGTGTGAGACAGAGACCCAGGCAGAGGGAGAAGCAGGCTCCATACGGGGTCCTGGCTTGGCACTCAGTCCTGGGTCTCCAGGATCAGGCCCTGTACTGAAGGCTGCGCTAAACCGCTGAGCCACCAGGGCTGCCCCTCCACCCATTTTTAAATTGGATTAGTTGTTGTTTGGGTGTGGAGTTGCATCAGTTCTTTATATATTTTGAATACTAATCCTTTTTTGGACACGTCATTTGCAAATGCAAATCTGTCTTCCCATTAGGTAGGTTGACTTTGACTTTTAGTTTTGTTGATTTGTTTCTTTTGCTGTGCAGAAGTGGGTTTTTTGTTTTGTTTTTGATGTAGCTCCAAAGTTTTATTTTTCTTGCCTCTGGAGACCAATCTAAAAAGATGTTGTTATGGTCGATGGCAGAGAAATTACTGCCTATGCACTTTTCTAGGATTTTTGTTTCAGGTCTCACATTTAGATTCTTATACCACACACAAAAACTCAATATGGATTAAATAAGTGGTCCAGTTTCATTCTTTTGTATATAGCTCTCCAATTTTCCCAACAACATTTGTTGAAGAGAATTGTCCCAATGTATATGCTTACCTGCTTTGTTGTAGATTAATTTACCATGTAATTGTGGGTTTATTTTTGGGCTCCGTATTCTGTTCCATTGATCTATGGGTCTATTTTTGTGTCTGTACCATACTGTTTTGATTACTACAGCTTTGTAGTATGTCTTGAAATCTGGAATCGTGATATTTTCAGTTTTGTTTTTCTTTTTCAAGATTGCTTTGGCTATTCAGGGTCTTTGTGGTCCCATACAAATTTTAGGATTGTTTGGTCTAGTTCTGTGAAAAATACTGTTGGTATTTTGATAGGGATTGCATTAAATCTGTAGATTGCTATGGGTAACATAGACATTTAAACAATATTTGTTCTCCCAATTCATGAGCATGGAATTACCTTTCCATTTGTTTGTGTTCAACTTCTTTCATCAATGTTTGGTAGTTTTCAGACTACAGGTCTTTCACCTTTTTTGGTTGAGTTTATTATGTATTCTATTTTTGGTGTAATTGTAAATAGGATCATTTTCTTAATTTCTCTTCTGCTTAATTATTAGTATAGAAATGCAACAGATTTCTGTATGTTGATTTTTTTTTTAATCCTGTAACCTGATTGAATTCATTTATAGTTCTAATAGTACATTGGTAAATTTTTTAAAAAGATTTTATTTATTCATGATAGAGAGACAGGCAGAGACACAGGCAGAGGGAGAAGCAGGCTTCATGTTGGGAGCCCGACGTGGGACTCAATCCTAGGACTCCAGGATCGCACCCTGGGCCAAAGGCAGGCACTAAACTGCTGAGCCACCCAGGGATCCCCTACATTGGTAAATTCTTCAGGATTTTCTACATATACTGTCTTATCTGCAAATAGTGAAAGTTTTACTTCTTCCATACTAATTTGAATTCCTTTTATTTTCTTGTCTGATTGCTGTGCCTAGGACTTCCTGTACTATGTTGAGTAAAAGCAGTGATAGTGGACATCCCTCTTTCTTAGAAGGAAAGCTTTGTCACCATTGAATAGGATATTAGCTGTGGGTTTTTCCATAAATGGTCTTTATTATGTTGAAGTATATTCCCTTTAAACCCTCTAGAGTCTTTTCATGAATGTTATATTAATCTCCTATTGAAATAGTCTTATGGTCTTTATCCTCCCTTGTTGATGTGATGTGTCACATTGATTTGTAAATAACCACCTTCCATCCCTGGAATAAATCCTACTTGACCATGGTGTAAAGAAAACAAACAAACAAAAAAAAAAACCACAAAAAAAACCCACTTATGCATTCTTGAATTTGGTTTACTAATATTTTGTTGGGTTTTTTGTATTTATGCTCATCAGAGATATTGGCCTATAGTTATTTCTTTGGTGTCTTTATCCAGTTTTGGTATCAGAATAATGCTGGCCTTCTAGATGAATTTCGAAGTTATCCTTCCTCTTCAATTTTTTTTTTTTTTTTTTGGTGGGGAGGGGAACAGTTTGGCATAGACATTTTCATAATATGTTCTTATAATCCTCTGTATTTCTGTAGTGTTGGTTATTTCATTTCTGATCCTGAGGGTTTTTTTGTGGTTGTCTAATGAGTCTGGCTAAAGATTTGCCAATTCTGTTGATCTTTTCAAAGAAAAAGCTCCTGGTTTCATTGATTTGCTCTATTTTTAAAATCTACTTCACTTTTGCTCTAATCTTTATTTCCTCCCTTCTCCTGGCTTTGGACTTTCTTTTTCTAGATCCTTTAGGTGTAAGGTTAGGTTGTTTGAGCTATTTTTACTTGAGGTAGGCCTGAATTGCTATAATTTTCCCTCTTAAAACAACTTCTGCTTCATCCCAAAGATTTTGGACTGTTGTTTTCATTTTCATTTGTCTCCATGCATTTTTAAATTTCCTCTTTGATTTATTGGTTGACCCATTCAGTGTTGAGTAGCATGTTTTTTTTTAATTTATTTATTTATTTTTAATTGAGGTTCAATTTGCCAACCTATAGCATAACAGCCAGTGCTCATCGTATCAAGTCCCCCCTCAGTGCCCGTCACCCCCGCCCACCTCCCTTTCTACCACCCCTTATTCATTTCCCAGAGTTAGGAGTCTCTCACGTTCTGTCTCTGATATTTCCCACTCATTTTTTAATGTGAGTAGCATGTTATTTAACTTCCATGTATTTGTGTCTTTTCTCATGTTTTCTCTTGTGATTTTCTAGTTTGATACTATTGTGGTTGGAAAAGATACATGGTATGACTCTAATCTTTTTAATTTTGGAGGCTTGTGCCCTAACGTGATCTATTCTGAATAATATTCCATGTGCATTTGAATGTGTATTCTGCTGTTTTAGGATGGAATATTCTGAATTTATCTGTTAGATCCATCTAATCCAATGTGTCATTAAAAACTGATTCCTTGGAGCACCAGGTTAATTCAGTTGGTTAAGCCTCTGCCTTTGGCTCAAGTCCTGGAATCAAGCCCCACATCGAGTCCTCTGTTCAGCAGGGAGCCTGCTTCTCCTGCTCTTTCTCCCTCCCACTCCCCCTGCTTGTTCATTTTCTCTTTCTGTCAAATCTTTAAAAACTACTTCTTCCTTGATTTTTTTTTTTTTTCTGCCTAGATGATCTAGCCATTGATGTGTGATGGTAAAGTTTGTAATATTATTGCAACTAATCTCTTCCTCTATGTCTGTTAATAGTTGCTTCATGTATTTGTGTGCTCTCATGTTGGGTGCACAAATATTTATAATTGCTATATTTTCTTGGATGGTCCTTATTATATAGTGTCCTTCTTCATCTCTTGTAACAGACTTTGTCTTAGTCTATTTTGTCTAAGTATTGCTACACCAGCTTTATTTCACATCCATTTGCATGATAAATTCCTTCCCATCCCTTCACTTTCATTTCACTGAAATGAATCTCTCATAAGTAGCATATAGGTGGTTTTATTTTATCCATTCAGTCACCTTATCCCCTTGATTGGAGTATTTAGTCCATTTATATTCAAAGTTATTCTTGATAGGTATGCACTTCTGCCATTTTGCTACTTGTTTTGTTGTTTTTATGGTTTTGCAGTTCTGTTCCTTTCTTCTCTTGCTTTCTGGTGGTGGTTTGGTGCCTTTATTTAGTGATCTCCAAGCATATATATTACAGGTTTTTTGAATTATTATTATTAGGTTTATATATAACATCCTATTTAGGTTAATAGTGAAGTTCGAACTCATTCTAAAAGGACAACACTTTTATTCCCCCCCCCCATGTTTATGTAAATGATTTCATACTTCTAATTTTGTGAATCCCTTGACTTTTTTTATGGGTCTAATTGATTTACTGCTTTTGTGCTTTAACTTCTGTACTACTTTTATAAGCAGTTAATCTATTTTTATTATGTTTACATGTGCCTAAGAAAGTTTTTCCTTCCCTAACTTTCTTATACCTGATTATGGCCTGCCTTTTACCAAAGAACTCCCTTTAGCATTTCTTGTTGGGTGGTTTAGTGGTTATGATCTCCCTTTGCTCTTATTTCTCCTTCTATACTGAATGATAGTCTTGCTGGATAGAGTATCCTTGGCTGTAGGTTTTTCTTTCATCACTTGTACATATCATCCCATTCCCTTCTGGCCTACAAAGTTTTTGCTGAAAAATCTGAATGCTTTATGGAGTCTCCCTTGTACATATGTAATTGTTTTTTCCTCTGACTGCTTTTAAAATTCTCTTACTACTTTTTGCCATTTTAATTATGCATCTTGTTGTGGACATCCTTGGGTTTTTTTTGTTTTGTGGCTCTCTGGGCCTCCTAGATCTAGATTTATTTCCTCCTCTAGGTTAGAAAAGTTATCAGATACTTAAAACTTTTGTACTCTTTTCTCTCTTCTGGAATCCATAGAATGTGAATATTATTACATTTGGTGGTGTTGAGTTCTC
The DNA here is from genome assembly GCF_018345385.1 of Vulpes lagopus. Lineage (NCBI taxonomy): Eukaryota > Metazoa > Chordata > Mammalia > Carnivora > Canidae > Vulpes > Vulpes lagopus. The sequence continues at coordinate 39,076,453 of NC_054833.1, read as the reverse complement.
CTACTTTTTTTTCCCCCTGTTCAGCTTGGTTGTTCTCCATTATTGTCTTCTAGCTCACTTATCTGTGTTCTCCTTCTTCCAGTCTACTACTTATTTACTCTAATGTATTTTTTAATTTCAGGACTCTTCACCTCTGATTCGTTCTTTTTTATATTTTTCTGTCTTTGTTGAAGGTTGCATGGAGATCTTTCAATCTTAAATCCAGTGAGTATCTTTATGACCATTACAATGAATTCTTTTTTTTTTTTTTTTTGTACTGTTGTTTCCTTTGGGAAATAATTCCTATGTCCTCATTTTATCCAATTCTGCTTCAATGTATTAAAGTCAACGATGACTCCTGATCCTGAAAGGAGTGGCCTTATGAAGAGATCCTGAAGTGCCCTGCAATACAATGTCCCCTCTTCACTAGAACCTGGAGTTTCAGGGGTGTCTCCTATGTATGTTGCATATGCTCTACTATTGTGGCTGAGCCACATTTGCCTTTAGTCCAGTTGGAATGAATGGCCCTCTTTGCCTGTTGTCATCAGGGTTTGGTCCCTGTGCTGTTAAGATGCCAGTGTAGGGCCACCTTGGGCTTGAGTTAGATGATTGTCTTCAGCCCACTTGCTGGAACTGTAATTGCACTGAATTACAGGGTGCTCTCCCTGTAGCTTTCATTGGTGGGCAAGGTTAGGAGTCAGAGCCAATGTCTGCCCCCAATCTTCTGTTTGGATAGCAGTGACCCTGAACTACTAGGCTCTTTGTGGTGACCTCCTGTAAGGTTTCTGTAGGTGGATGGGGCAGGCAGTCAGATCAGATGTCTGCCTGAAGCCCCCTGCTGGGGCTGCCACTGAACTGCTATGTGTGTAGTTACCTTCTCCTCTCCCCAGTGCAACAGTCACTTTGGAGTGGTGCTGACCTTCTGTTGAGGCTTCCTGTGCAATGAGGCCCTCATGGAGTCAGTCTGGAGGGAGGCCTTTGGAGTGATGCAGGTTGGATCTCGGGGGCAAGGCATGCTGTTAGCAAAAGCTAAGTGGTGAGTGTTGCACAATGGTTCTTTCAGGTGTCTGTGTATTTAGGTTGGGGGCCAGGGGAGAGAAGAGACCCCATCAGCTCTTTGGTCTTTTGAGAAGTCTCCTCAAAGATCCCTGCCCCTTCAGTTCTAAGATTAGTGAATAGAACTCCTTCCCATAGGCTCCAGGCTCTTTTCAAACTGCTGCTTCTATGCTGTATCTGGGTGGGATTGTTTTGTTAGCCTGTCTCTTTAAGGGTGGGGACTCCATTCCCTATTGCTCTCCAGCTCTGAGTTGTACCCACTAATTTTTAAACTTACTGATGTTAAGCCCTATTATTGTTAAACACTCATGAAGTTAAGCCCCTCTGTCTTTTTAAAAAATTTTATTTGAATTCAATTATTAACACATAATGTATTATTGGTTTCAGAGGTAGAGTTCAGTGATTCATCAGTCTAATATAACACCATGCACATCACATCACATGACCCCCTTAATGTCTATCACCCAGTTATTGTCTCCTCCCCCACCCTCCTTCCCTCCAGTGACCCTCAGTTTGTTTCCCATGATTGAGTCTCTTATGGTTTCCCATGATTGAGTCTCTTATGGTTTGTCTCCTCCTCTGATTTTTGTCACAACCAGGGGTGCCTGGTTGTGGGGTCTGTTCTTCTTCCTGCTCCATGCTTGTTGTGTCTCTCCTATTGGTGGGGGTCTCAAAGATTAATTTGGTACCTGACTGCATCTCCACCCTTCTTACCATTTTCAATGTGGCCTCTATGATTTTGAGTCCTACTGATGTGGCTGTTACTTTGGTGCATCTGCTATCAGCTCAACTTTTATGTTCTATCTTTCAGGGAAGTTTCAAAGGAGGTAACTGCGGGGGCCCAGGGCAGGCTGCCCCAAGATGAACCACTTTGGCATAAAAGTTATTCTGAGCTAAAGGCAATCAAAACCCTACAGCCTCAAGAGAAATTTATGTTCCTTCCTTAACCACATAAGTCTAAGTTGGTAGTCTTCCCAATAACAAGAGTTACTAGCAGAGATAAAATTTATCAGAGTGAGCCATCTGTATGGGTAAACATCTAATTACCAAACAACTTCTCTCATCACCCTGTGAAGTACAATCCTTTCCTCTGAAATCCCAGACCCCTACTCTTTACTCCTTAGTTAGAATGACCTATATACCTCAGTCTCTGGACTTTCCATGTCTGGGTGGGCTTCTCATGTACACTATTAAATTTTCTCCTGTTAATCTGTTTCATGTCAATTTTGATTCTTATTCCAACTAGACCCTTGAAGGGGAAAGGACCTTTGGTTCCCTGCTGGTTTCTATCAAGAGTGTCTTGGCCATTCTTTGGCATTTGCTGTTTCATATTAATTGTGACATATATAATTTGCTCTTCCATATGCATTCAAACAAACAAAGCTTAGGTTTGTTGTGGTGTTTTGAGAAATTTCTGTTGGGGTCTCAACTGGAATTGCATAGAATCCAAAGATCTGTTTGAAAACTGACATCTTTATAATGAGATTTCCTACCCATGAACATAGTATTTTCTATTTTGGTTTTAAATCTTTCCAAATAATGCAGGGTTTTTTCCCTCCTGAAGTTTTATTTTATTTTTAAGATTTTATTTATTTGACATACAGAACACAAGTAGGCACAGGGAAATGGGGAAGCAGGCTCCCACCCCATTGCGCAGAGAGCCCCATGTGGAGTCCAATCCCAGGACCTGGGATTGTGACCCAAGCTAAAGGTAGATGACTGACTTAACTGACTGAGCCACCCAGGTGCCTCTGAAGTTTCATATCTTTAACGACAAACTACTTAGGAATTTTCTTCTTTTTTCAATGTAAGTAGTATTTGTTTCTAAATACATCTTCTAATTGGTGCTATGTTGAAATACAATTGCCTTTTCCATCCCAATCCTTTTTATTTTTGTCTTATGTTGGATACAATATTAAGAACACTCTTCAAGAGCAGTGATGGCAGGTGCTTTTGTCTTGTTCCTGATACAAATGAAAACTCTCAATACGTCTCCATTAAATATGAAATTTGCTTCCAAACTATGAATGTTCTTTTTCAATTTATGGAAGGTACCCCCCCCCCTTTTTTTTTTTTTTACATCCGATGGATGCTGAGTTTTCTCAAATGCTTTCTTATCTACATGGTTCTATATGGTTTTTCTCTTTTTAATGTGAATTTTCTAATTTTACGTCCATTTTGCATTCCTTGGATACATAAAACTTGTGAAATATTAACCTTCTTGAACACTGTTGTATTGCTAAGAGTTAATAATGGCCTCTATTTTCCTACACTGTCCTCCTTGGTATTTTATACCAAAATTGTTATCTTCATGAGTTTCAGAATATTTCCTGTTTTAAAAAGTTCTCTATTTTTAGAAGATTAGAATTTTTCCTTTGATTTATAGACCATATAGCCCCAGAGTTTTCTTTGGGGAAGAATTTTTAACCATTGTTTCAACCCCCTTAATAGTTCTTACCATTTTGATTCTTTTTACTTCTAATAGAACTGACTTTTAGCAATTACTTTTTTCTAGAGATTTTTTCATTGTATTTAAATTTTAAATATTGGCATTAAGTTGATTCTATTTTTAAGTGTCTGCAACATGTAAAGCAATCTCCTTTCATTCCTAAGATTTATTATTTTTAAAAATCTATCTTGGCAAATTTATCAATTGTTTCCAATTCTTTTCTAATTGTTCTGTCTTATTAGCTTTGGCTCACTCTTCTTACATTCTTCGAGTGAATTTTATTTTTCCTAAAACTCCTCAGTGTAGGCTTAGCTAATTTTGCATAAGTTTTTTCTTAACCTAAGCATTTAAGGCTATAATTTTTAAGAACTGATTTAGCTTGATCCTAAAATTTTTTTCATTACTCATTTAATATATGCTGCAATATTTATTGACTCTGAAACTCAATGGTATAGGTATTTTCACATTAAACATGCTTATTTTAACCTAATTATTGTGTTGTACTAAAGCTTATAAATTCTACTTACATTAGTAATTGCCTCAGTCACAATATGGTAAAAAGTGGCAAATGAAGTATACCATTGTTATACCTCCCATACTCAAGTTCCCTTTCTATCCTCAGGATACTCAGGTTCAATCTGTCACATGCGTCGATTTACCAAACACCTGAGATTATCAGTACCTTTCATCATTAACAAAGCCTACTTTGTTTCCCTTGTTAGCTAAAAATATTAATACAAGTTTAACATTTCTATCCTCAGTGAGTTTGGGGACCTCTCCTCTGTAGCCAGTAATTCTCATCCATGGATGATAATAATAGGACATCATCCCCAATGGGGACATAATGTCATTTTGAGGAAGGGGCAATGTTTATAGAATAATTTTCCAAATCTGTATAGGCTATATTATAAAAGAAAAAAGACTGACATCTTGTCTGATGGAAATTTGCAAAGGATGGAATGGTGTATTCCCCTTGAGAATCACTGCAATCTGAGAAGATTTTCATATTATGAGGCCTTGGTATTAAAAACATTGATCTATACCAAAGAATGACTAGACTATCTTCTTTGCTCTGTAAAAGTGTTTTTTTTTTCTCTGCAGAATAAATGTTTTATGGTAGACACTTGGAGGTCAGCTGGGCTCTGTTGCATTGCCAAGCAGAAAGGGAATTATCACTTTTCACACAATTTGAGCTAAGTTTTATAGCATATATTCTCAGTACACACAAGCTATTATAATTCCCTCCTGCAAAGTTCCCAAATCCTTCACCCTCCATTCTTTTTTCCACCCAAATTAAAAATTAGGAAAAGGTAGGAGAAAGCCAAGGGTACTATGAGACAGTGGTCAAGAAATGGCTTTTATTTTTCAATAGCTAATTCTTCAAAAGGGATGTTATATAAAACAAATTATTGGTGTTAGCAAATGTTTGAGGTGGGGGAAAAATTCTCTTACATGAAAAATACCATATGAAGATCCTTAAGTATAGAAGTTGTATAAGCTCTCCCTTTTCCAATTCAGTTCCCACTATCAGAAATGATGTTTGAATGACTCATTCCGGAAAACAGTCTCATGCATTTTAATCACTCTTATCATTTCAGGAGAAACATATGAATACGTTGTTTACCGGCAAATATTATAACCTACATGATAGACCAGTCATTCTAATTACACTTTAAAAGGAACAGAAATGAAAACCATTTACAGGAACTTCTATTACTGTTCTTGCTGCTCAAGCATGGGAAACAAGAATTCCCCTTTCCATATCTGCTTATACAAAGGGTCATGCTTTACCAGAAAATTCTTAGCTCTTGAACAGTAAAAACAAAAAGGCAGAACTGAATTTTGGACTCAATGATAAGACTGTAGTTGCTTGGGGTTAACTCTCATTTCAAGATAATCTAAAACATACCAAATATTTGATTGTCTTCTAGGCAAGATTGTGTTGAGTAGGTGTCCTCTTCTTGAGGTCCTCGGAGCCCAGGGTGCTGAAATTATATACATATCTATGATTTCTGGGACACAAGAGAATGTCCTTATAGCCAGAATGCTGAGAATTGTCCTGCCCTACAGTCCAAGTGAATCTCTGCAATAGATCACAAATTATCACAGTGCATGACTTCAAATTTGGGAGATGTTTATCAAAATATGACTGTTTCTCCCATAAGAGAATCATTTATCAAACATGTGATGGCAGCAAAAGGCTCAGACCTAATTGTTGCATTAGAGGGTAGACATTGCAGTACTGTTTGTCTACTAGCCAGATGATAGTGTGACCCAGTATACCCTTTTAAGATTAAATGTGTGAATGTTTAGAGTCTTAAAAAGAGACTTCATATGAGGTTTTGTTCTAACTTATGATTTGTTGGAAAATAAAAGGGATTCCCCTCTATTTTTTTTTTCAAGTGCTTAGGGAGGTTGAATTTTTCAGAGCAAAATATTCCTCCATGTTTAATATAGCCAGAGGCCACTACCTCTATTCCTAATAACATTCCCAATATTTTATTAATGAATCTTGAGAAATATGGTTATTTCTACTTCATTTAATACATAACCCTCCCTCCAACCTGATATGTACATGCACCTCCTAGCCAGATCACTTACAGAATCAGGCAACAAGGGAATGATGGATTTTCCATCCTTTTTTTCCAACATCTTTCCACAATAAAACATTTGACTATTCAAAGATCTACATCAATGTTTTTTACAATATAAGTAGACCTCCTAGTATTTAAAATATATTTGACAATATATTTTCAGCTTAAATTAAGAAAATACAGATGCTATTAGTAAAAATGAGTAAGGACCTCTAAAAATTCTCTATAATAGCAAGGAGAACACTGGCAAAAACTGTCAAATTTTTAGTACTCCAGAAACCAAAGATTTAAGCAATTGGAAAACTTCAAGATAAAAAAAAAAAAGAAAAAATCTTGGTAAGAACAAGGAGGCTTGTTGCATTTTAACTTGCCTTATTCCCATCCTCTTCCCCCTTCTTCCAACTAACTCAGTGGTAGCCATTAAAAACCAGTAGCCTACAATCACAGCTAAAACCAGCAGCCTGGCAACTACTGGAGATAGGAGAAAGGAGCTGTTTGTCTAAAATACAATAGGATGACCAAAAATCTCGGGGATAAAAGAAAAATGCTCTAGAAGGGGAAGCAAGGCCTGCACCATGCATATGTTCAGCAAAAAGCTGAGAAGATCCTTGGACCTCAATTCTGGGTAACCTGAGGCTCCACTCAAACAGAAAGTAAAGGCTAAAACAGAATTGTAAACCACCTAGTTGAGTGTTGAAAACATACACACATAGAGCACTTTAGCAAAGACTAGAAAACAATGGCCCTAGACCTCTAAGGAATTATGTGCCCAATGATTGGCTCGCCACTTAGCTAATCAGAGAATTCAGCCACACAAAGATTAGACTACGTAATTCAGAAAACCCTAGACACGTAGCAACAACAAATCCCAAGAGTGTGGAGAATCTGCTTTCCAGAATGGCTATTATGTTATTTAAAATGCCCATTTTTTTCTATAAATGGACTGAATGTTCCAATAAAAAAATATAGGATGGAATGGATTAAAAAGCAAGACCTGTCTATAATTTTAGACCTAAAGATACATGCAGATTAAAAGTGAAGGGATGGAGAAGCATTTATCAAGCAAATAGAATTGAGAAGCCAGCATGGAAATATATCAGACAAAAGACTTAAGAAAAAGACTAACAAGATAAAGAAGGACCCTGCATAATCAAAGGGAGTGCTAGAACAAGATCTATCAATTGTAAATATTCATGCAATCTAAGACCAACCAAATCCATAAAGAGTTAATACCAAAATAATTGATAGAATAAAGCAAAGGACTGTAACACTCCACATATATCAGTGGATACATCATTCAAACAAAATCAACAAGGAAAGAAACAATAGCTTTGAATGACACATTGGACCAGATGGATCTAACAGATCTATTCAGAACATTCCATCTGAAAATGGAATACACATTCTTTTCAAGCGCACATAAAACATTTTCCAGAAGAGATCACAGGTTAGACCACAAAATAAGTCTCAACAAATCCAAAGGCCGAAGTCCTACTATGGATCTTTTCTGATGACAATGGTATAAAAGTAGGAATCAACCACAAGAAAAAATCTGGGAAGAGAACAAATACATGAATATGAAATAACATGCTACTAAACAATGAATGGGTCAACCAAGATCTCAAAGAGGAATAAAAGAAAATACAATAGTCCAAAATCTTTAGGATGCAAAAACAGCTGTTCTAAGAGGAATTTTATAATCATAGAGGCTTACCTCAAGAAGAAAAATCTCAAACAACCTTAAACCTAAAGGAGGTAAAAAAAAGAACAAAAAAACAACCAACAACAACAACAAAAAAAAACCAACAACGCCCAAAACCAGTAGAAGGAAGGAGATAATTAAGATTAGAGCAGAAATAAATGATACAGAAACAAAGCCAATATAACAGATCAATGAAACCAGGAGTTTTTCTTTGAAAAGATCAACAAAACTGACAAACCTATAGCCAAACCCATCAAAAGAAAAAAGACCCAATAAAACCATGAGAGAGGAAAAATAACCAGCACCATAACAAAGGATTATAAGAGAATATCATGAAAAACTATATGCCAATAAATTGGACAACCTAGAAGAAATATACATATAACCTACTAAAACTCAAACAGGATGAAAAAGAAAATTTGAACAGACTGATAACCAGCAGTGAAATTGAATCAGTAAGCAAAAAACTCCCTACAAACAAAAGTCCAGGACCAGGTGGCTTCACAAGCCAATTCCACCAAAAGGTTAAAGAAGACTTAATATCCATTCTCAAACTATTCCAAAAGATAGAAGAGGAAGGAACACTTCCAAATTAATTCTATTAGGCCAGTAATACCCTGATACCAAAACCAGATAGAGACACCACAAAAAAGGAACTATAGGCCAATATTTTTGATGAACATAGATGTAAAAATTCTCAACAAAATACTAGCAAATCAAATCCAACAATACATTAAAAAAACTCACCACAATCAAATGGGATTCTTGGCCTGCAAGAATAATTCAATATTCACAAGTCAATCAGCACCTGATCCTTTCAGTAGATGTAGTAAAGGCATTTGACAAAATACAACATCCATTCATGATAAAATGCCTCAACAAAGCAGGTCTGATTAAAGGCCTTATATGAAAACTCACAGCTAACAAGGAGAAAAACTAAGAGCCTTTCCTCTAAGGACAGGAACAAGACCCAGGAGGTCCACTCTCAATACTTTTATTCAACATATTACCTGAAGTCCTAGCCACAGCAATCAGATAACAAAAAGAAAAGTCATCTAAATTGGTAAGGAAGAAACAAAACTTTCACTATTTGTAGAGGACATGATACTATATATAGAAAACCCTAAAGATTCCACCAAAAAAAAAAACTACTAGAACTGATATGTGAATTCAATAAAGTTGCAGGATACAAAAATCAATGTACAGAAATCTGTTGCATTCCTGTACACTAATAATGGAGCAGCAGAAAGTGGAATTAAGAAAACAATCCCGGGCAGCCCTGGTGGCTCAGCAGTTTGGCACAGCCTACAGCCCAGGGTGTGATCCTGGAGACCCGGGATTGAGTCCCATATCGGGCTCCCTGCATGGAGCCTGCTTCTCCCTCTGCCTGGGTCTCTGCCTCTCTCTCTCTCTCTCTCTCTCTCTGTGTGTGTGTATCTCTCATGAATAAATAAATAAAATCTTTGAAAAAAATCCCATTTGCAATTGCTCCCAAAACAGTAAGATACATAGGAATAAACTTAACCAAAGAGGTGAAAAACCTGTGGCCTGAAAACTACAAAACACTGATGAAAGAAACTGAAGACAACATATGGAAAGATATTCCATGCTCATAGACTGAGAGAAAAAATATTGTTAAATTGTCCATGTTACCCAAAGCAATCTACAGACTTAATGCAATTCCTATCAAAATACCAAAGGCATTTTTCACAGAAGTATAACAAACAATCCTAAAAACTTGTATGGAACCACAAAAGACCCTGAATAGCCAAAACAATCTTGAAAAAACTGGAGGTATCACAATCTAAGATTTCAAGTTATATTACAAAGCAGTAGTAATGGAAATAGTATGGTACTGGCACAAAAATAGACCCTTGAATCAATAGAACAGAATAGAGCCCAAAAATAAACCCACAATTATATGATCGATTAATCTACAACAAAGAAGGCAAGAATATATGCAATGGGAAAAAGCCTCTTCAACAAATGGTGCTGGGATAAGTGGACAGCTACATGGAAAGGAATGGAACTGGATCATTTCCTCACACCATACACACAAAAACCCTCAAAATCAATTGAGGACTTCAATGTGAGATCTGCAACTATAAAAATCCTGGAAGAGAGCACAGGCAATAATTTCTCTGCCATCAGTCAAAGTATTTTTCTAGATGTCTCCTAAGGCAAGAAAAATAAAAGTAAAAATAAACTACTGGGACTACATCAAAATAAAAAGTTTCTACATAGTGAAGGAAACAACAAAACTAAAAGGCCACCTAACCGAAAGGCAGAAGATATTTGGAAATGACATATCCAATAAAGGGTTAGTAATTCAAAAAATATAAAGAACTGATAGAATTCAAAACCCCAATAATCCAGTTAAAAAATGGGCAGAAGACATGAACAGATCTTTTTCCAAAGATGACATCCAGATGGCCAACAGACACATGAAAAGATGTTCAACATCACTCATCATCAGGGAAATATGGATCAAAAGTACAATGAACTATCACGTCACACTTGTCAGAATAGCTAAAGTCAACAACACAAGAAACAGGTGTTGGCAAGGATGTGGAGAAAAAGGTATCCTCTTGCACTGTTGGTGGAAATGCAACCTGGTGCAGCCACTCTGGAAAAACAGTTTGGACGTTCCGCCAACAGTTAAAAATAGAACTAGCTTATGATCCAGTAATCACAATACTGGGATTTATCCAAAGACTACAAAGACATTAATTCAAAGGGATACATGGACCCCTATGTATATTTCAGTATTATTTACAATAGCTAAATTATGGAAGAAGCCCAAATGTACATCAAAATATGAATGAATAAAGAAGTGGTATATATATCTATACACAATAAAATAATATTCAGCCGTAAAAAAGAAAAATATTATCCAGTCATGAAACAATAAATACTTTCCATTTGCAACAACATGGATGGAATTAGAATAGTGCTAAGCCAGTAAAGACAAATACCATATAATTATATATATATATATGGAAATTATATATATATATGGAAATTATATATATATGTATATATATATATATGGAACTTAAGAAACAAATTAGCGAAGGAGAAAAACTGTGACAAATCAAAAAACAGACTTTTAACACTAGAGAATAAACATGGTCACCAGATGGGAGGTGGGTGGAGGATAGGTGAAATATGTATGGGATTAAATAGTACATTTTTTATGATAAGCCCTGAGAAATATATGGAATTGAATGAATATCTTGTACACCTGAAACTACTATGACACTGTATGTTAACTATACTGAAATTAAACAACAATATTAAATAAAACAAACCCATTTCCATCAGGTTTTGGTCTTCACTCCTCTTCATTGAAAGTATTCTTAATGAAGCCACTCCTGACTTGTAACGCTGCCATTTCCAAAATCCCTTCTCCATCCTCGATTTACCTAAAGTCTCAATAGCAATCAAAATAATTTTTAAAAATCAAGTTTATCGATGTGTAATTTCCAATAAAAGGTACACACACTAACTGGACGATTTGATGGATTTTGACAAATATATGCAGCTCTGTACCAACCACTACAAGATATAGAACGTTTCCATCACCCCCAAAGTTACCCTTATTCCCCTTCCAGCCCATGCCCACGATCATCCTGACCTAAACAACAAATGATAATGCTGTTACTGTATTTTAGATTTTTCTTAGTTTCATATTAATGGAATTATATACGATGTATTTTTTTTTTACTTATTTTGCTCAGTATGTTTTTGAGATGCCTCTGTTACTGCATGTATCAGTGGTTCATTCCTTTTTATTCCTTGTATAGACAAGCCAAAATTCCTTTATCCATCCACCTGTTGATAGACATTTGGGATGTTTCTGCTCTGGGGCTTTTACAAATAAAGCTGCGGTGAACATTCATGTATCAGTCTCTGTGTGGACATATATTTTCATTTCACTGGGATGCTTAGGTTGGAATTCTTGAGTAATAAAATAAGTATGTTTAAATGTATAAGAAATACCAAGCTGTTTCCAAAGTGGTTGTACCATTTTACATTCTCAGTAGCAATGAGGAGAGTTCTAGTTGCTCCTCACTTCACCAACCTTGTCATCGTCAGTTTTTAAAATTTTAGTACAATAGATGTTTATAACCTACATTTCCCTGATGATTAATGACGCTGAACATCTAGTGTGCTTATTAACTATTTGCATATCTTTTTTATAAAGTGTTCATATCTTTTGGTTATTTTTTTAATAGGCTGTTTGTCTTATTGAGATGTAAGCATTCTCTATGTTCTAAATAAATCCTGGCTCAGATATACGTATCATACATTTTTTTCCCCACTTCGTGGCTTGTCTTTTCATTTTCTAAATGGTGTTTAAAAATATTTTAATTTTGATGAAGTTCATTCCATGAAATTTTTTCTCTTATGATTCATGCTTTTGTGTCCTAAGAATATTTGCCTACTCCCAAATCTCAAAGATTACATTTTATGTTTTCATCTAGAAGTTCTGTAGTTTAATGCTTACATTTTGGTCCATGATTTGAGTTAGTTTTTTTATATGGTGTGAGGTAAAGCTTACAGTTCTTCTTTTCTTATACAGATATCTGGTCATTCCAGCTCCTTTGTTGAAAAAATTATTTCCCCCCCTCATTTAGTTACCTTATTTCTTTTTTACAAAATCAATTGACAATATATGCATGGGTCTACTTATTGACTCTATTCTGTTCTTTTGGTCTATAAATTTTGACATTTCTTTTCCTTGCTTTCTGTGATGCTGTATTCTTCTGGTTTTCCTCTTTGGCCAGTTCTCATTCTTCTTTTCTGGATCCTTCTCTGGGGTCTCTGCTTTTATAAATGAGATATCAAGGACTTAGTCTTAGGCCTCCTATTTTTCCATCTATGCACTCTCCCTCCATCAAAGATTGATAGGTATTATTAGAAAAAAGGAGTGAAAGAAGTAGAGGAAAAAGAATAAAAATGTCTAAGAATGACGAAAATAGAAAGCATGAGTGAGAATATGATATACAGAAACTGAGTATAGCTGAGGTCTAGAATGTGAAGGAGGAAAACATGAGGCAAAGTTTAAGAATAGTTTTGGAGGCCATGCCAAGTTTGTACTTAAACCTTCAAGCAATGAGGAACTGACATCATAAGATGTGTAAAAAAAAATATTTAGGGGCACCTGGGTGTCTCAGTAGGTTACGCATCTGCCTTCCACTCAGGGTTATGATCTCAGGGTTCTGGGATTGAGCCCTGCAGCAGGCTCTCTGCTCAGTGGGGAGTCTGCTTCTCCCTCTCCCACTGTACTTGCATTCTCTCTCTCTCTCTCTCTCTCTCTCTCGCTTTCTCTCTCTCTCTCTCTCACTTTCCCTCTCAAATAAGTAAAATCTCTTTAAAAATATTTAATGGTGTGTAAATAACCATGCAGTCATTAAAATAAAGTTTGTGAAAGGTATTTTGCCACTTTTGAAAATTCACATTATGTCTCATTTGGAAAATAAGATCTGTATTAACTACCTAAATTTATATTTTAACATGAGCACTTTAAAAAAGACTATAAAATGTATTGATTTTTAAAAATTATTTTAGAGACAAAGAGAAAGAGTGAGAGCAGGGGGAGGGGAGAGGGAGCGGAAAACAAGCAGATTTCCCACTAAACAGCCCGACTTGGGGCTCCATCCCAGGACTCCAAGATCATGACCCAAGCTGAAGGCAGATGCTTAACTGACTGAGCCACCCAGATGTCCCAAAAATGTGCCAAATGTTTAACAGTAGCTATTCCTAAATGTTAAAATTGCAGATGGCTTCATTTCTTCCTTTCGCTTTTTTATATTTTCAAATTTTTTTATAGTCTTATTAAATCTCTAGTAAGATTCTTTTAAAAGCATGCTAGAAAGCATCCTATTTTTAGAAGAGGTACCAAGTTATTGGTGAGAATAATTAAGCTGAGTGTCATCACTGTGACAGAGTAGGAGACCCCACCCTCCATCCACCGATAAGATCAGCTATCCACCAACAAAAATAGCTCTGATAGAGTTCAAGGTCCACTTAAGCTTCATCAAGCAACGCAATGGAACAAAAAAACCTGAGAACCACCACATAAAAGAGGAAGGAAGAACAGTATTGTTTTGCCTGCATCATCCCACCCCACCGGCCAATACTGCATACTAAGCACCAAGAGTCCCTGCACTGGCAAAGGGAGAGTGAGGAGAGTGACCAGCTCCCTGCACCTTCTGGGGCACTGCACAAGGGACCAACCCTGCTGTCATCCCATCCAGAGACTGAAAGGCTGTGACATATAGAGGTAGTTAGGAATGAGGAAGAAGAGCAGGGCGCCAGTAGCAGCCACACAGCAGGAGTGCCTGTGGTTCCCAGTGAACTGCTCTGCAGAGGACAGTGGTAGCTTGTGCCACTGAGGAAACCCATGACCAACACAGTGGATTTCATCACTGAGGGTTTCCCCCAAAGGTTTTCTCAATCACAGATTGAGAAATCACAGCTACCTGATGCCTTCCTTGCTCTGCCCCCAGTCCTGCCCACCCGTCCCCACCCCCCAACCCCCCACCACCAGAACTAGTTATCTCTGCTGGCAGCGAGTCCTGGCCTCTGGGGCTGTGAGTACAAGTTGCCAGACTAGATGCTGGTGACTGACACCTTAGCACTGTGTGCACATTTGGGGCTAACTAGCTCCTCCAGCTGTGCACCTACATGCCCCTGGCCTGATTTCTGTTGCTAGCCTCCATGAGCACATGCACACCCATGGAGATATCCTGCAGCCACAGCAGTGAATGGCAAAAAGTCAAGAGACTTACAGATGCTTATAGGCCTGGATCCAGTCCCATCTCCTGGCACTGACCCGCACCACTGGGCTCACCTGCAGTTAGCCCCTCCAACTATGCATGAGCATGCCCCCAAACTAACTCCCATCATTGGCTTATATTGCTATGCTGTGCCTGTAGGGTGAGTCTGCAGCTACAGAGTGAATGTTGACCCCCTAAGCTGCTGGTGCACCCACAGTTGGCTGTGGTAGCATGCTGCTGGCCCTGGTCACCAAACACTTGCCACCAGGCATTTATAGCTGGTCCCCCTCCCCCGCCCCCAGCTCTGTTCATTCTGGTCCCTAGGCACTAGACTTGAAGGTGCCACTGAGGACTCCAATAGGCCTTGCAGCTACTGCAACCCTTCTGTAGTCCTTGTCTGGAACCATGTAGCTGTTTATGTCATGGACCCCAGCAGCCTGAGCTGGATAGTGCTCTATACCGCTAGATCCAGGGTTCCAACATGCTCTGGCATGTCGCCACCCACAGGGGAGGATCAGTCCATAGCTAACAATCAGTCCATACGTCTGGAAGAGGTGTTTGTGTCTTCAAATGTGCAGACATCTATACAAGGTTAGAGGGATGTGAAGAATCAAGGAAACATGCCACCACCAAAGGAATATAGTAAATGTATAAATCTATTTACATAAACTTATATATAAATGTATTATGTTATATGCTAATAGATATAAAGGGAGAAATAGAAAACAATACAGTTATGGTAGGGAACTTCAATACCCCCATTTTTAACAATGGAAAGAGCATCCAGATGGAAAATTAATCATGGAACACTGTTTTAGACCATACGGATCTAAAAGAAATGTACCAAACTTCCCATCCAACAGCGGCAGAATACACATTCTTCTCAAATGCACAAGGAACATTCTCCAGGATGGATCATTTGCTAGATCACAAAACAAGTCTTAGCAATTTAAAAAATATTGCAATCATACCAAGTAATTTTTCTAACCACAATGGTGTGAACCTAGAAAGCAAAAAAATAAAAAGAAAACCTAGGAAATTCACAAACATGTGGAAGTTAAACAACACTTCTGAACAACCAGTCGGGTCAAAGAAGAAATCAAAAGGGAAATATAAAAAAAAAAAATCTCCAAACAAAAAAGGAAACAATGAAACAAAACTGATGAGATGTAGAAAAAAACAGTTCTAAGAGGAAAGTTTATAGTGATAAATGCCTAAATTAAGAAAAGAGAAAGATCTCAAACAACCTAACCTTACACATCAAGGAACCAGAAAAAGAACACGCTAAGCCCAGAATCCGAAATTAACAGAAAGAAGGAAATAACAAAGATCTGGGCAGAAATAAAGAAGAGAAAAATAGAAAAGGTCAGCAAAATTAGGAATTGGTGTTATGAAATAGTAAAATTGACAAACCTTTGGCTAGACTTACCAAGAAAAAAGGAGGACTCAAATAATACAATAAATGAAAGAGGTGACATTACAACTGATGCACAGAAATGCAGAGGATCATAAGAGACAATTATGAACAATTATGCCAACAAACTGGACAATTTAGAAGAAATAAATAAATTCCTAGGAACATACAACCTACCAAGACTGAGTCAGGAAGAAATAGAAAATCTGAACAGACCAATACTGGAGGTGGGGAATGAGGAGATGTTGGTCAAGGAGTGCCAACCTCCAAGTTATAAAGGGAATAAGTTCCAGGAATCTAATGCACAGCATAGTGACCATGGTTAACAATACCATACTGTATATTCAAAGGTGCCATAAGAATAGATTTGGAATGTTCTTCAGTTAACAACTACGGTGATTATGTGAGGTAAAGAATGTGTTAACCACCCTTTCTGTGGTAAACATTTTGCAATAGATATGCATACCAAATCATCACAACTGTATACTTTAAACTTAAATATGTTATATGTAATTATATCTCAATAAAGCTGGGGGAAGAAAAGAATAATTAAGCTGTTAAGTTTTATGCGTTCCAAAGTTTGGGTCTTATGATTTCATTTATTTCTAGTTCTGAGCTCACCGTTTGGTAGATCTTAGGCATAATAGATGAAGAAATAAAACCTTATGGGACTTCAAACAATCAGTTGGTGAGAAACAAAATTTCTGGATTGAAAGAACTATTCCATAGGAACATTCCCTAAGGTACATACAAATTACAACACCCATGTCTGGTTCAAACTAATCCTTACTTCAAATCACTTTAAAATATTTATTTAAACTTTCTCAGCTTTTGATAATGTGGTGTAAATGAATGAGAGCATATTTTGGAATGATCTGATCGTTTAGGACAAATATTCCACTTACATAAATACAAATTGCTGTTATTATGTTTCTGCCTCACACTAGAATCCTGAGCCAGCTTTTTAAATTTTCTATATAAATTTGCTCACAAACTGGTAAGCCAAAGAGATATAGCAAAGGCAGCGAGCCAGGCAAATTTGCATCTGGATTCTCTGTAGGACTCTGGGAAAATGTTGCCTTGCAGTTTCAGAGGCAAATTTATTTGTGTAGTACAGATGGTTGCCTCAAGAACAGTTTGTTACACAAATTGCTATTATAGTATGTCATTCGCATTAATTTAGAGCCAGATCAGTTTTGCCCCAGTTCTAAATGGATAAAAGTCCATCCATTTCAGGCTTTCAGCTATATATACATATATATTGAAGTATAATAATTAATATTATATATGTATATACACACATACATTGATATATACTAAATATCTACTTGAACTCAGGAGGTAAAATAAGGATTGTGAGCTATTGTAACTCATGTATCTGCTGCCCTCTCTTGAGGAAGCACTTTAAGGAGTTGGTATTATGTTCTTTCTGAGTTAGTCCTTCTAACAGCTGCCACTTAATCCTCTCTTCTGTTTTCTGCTTATTTCACATCTGATCATTACTCAAACAAGCTTCTCCTGATATAAAGCAGTTCTAGCCAAGAGGGTCTCCACAGAGCTGTGCTCAGGTGGATTCAGTGGGATGGAGAAGATCGTGGAAAGCTTTTTAGAGGAAGTTTCTCTTGAACCAAGTCTTGGAAGATGCAAAGGAATAAAGTAGGCAGACAAAAATGCATTCTAGGGAGAGGACTGCACCGTGGAGTTATTAATTCAAGCTGAGGGTGAATCTGGAGCTGAGATTAACCTGATAAACTGAAACCCTGATAACTGGCACCCTGTGCTTATAGACACATGAGTCATCTGACCTAGCTGGAGCTAAGAGATGACCCTGGAGAAGTGACAAGATCACGAAGGGACTAGACTACGTAATGAGCATGATTTTATAGATGTAGGTACTGTTTGCAGAATTTGGTGTGGCTGACAACCATTTCCCTTTACTTCATATTTTGATTATTTTTTTTCTGCCTGATTTGAACCCACCGAGTCTTTCTGGCATGGGTGATCTAGCAGAGTAGTTCTGTTGCACTCAGTACTCCCAAGAGCACTGCTAACTTATCAAATGCCCTCTAAGCTGGTCTCACATTCTCCCAGTTTCAGTTCCCAACAACTGCCTGATTTGCTCATTATTCCTAAAAGTAAACAAAGAGCAAGAATGGAGATCATGCTCTCGTCTCTAGCAGAGCATTTCATGACAGACTAACACAAGAAACTAGCCTGACCTTGGATTGGCCCTTGGGCAAGACCCCACCCTGATGGCAGGAGGAAGGGTGGTTGGGGTATAGGTGCAGAAATCACAGAGTAGGGATTGTGAGCAGGGCCTCTCCCCCTTCCCTGGGCCATGGATGTGGCAGGCACTGCACTGGCATGGGATCAAGACCCAGCTCCACCACTGAACAAGTAACTTAATCTCAGAGGGCACCAGACCTGGAACGTTTACACTGAGAATAAAAAATATTTAATTTGCAGAGTGATTATGAGACTTAGAGACAATATATATCAACTATCTGCTTCATAGCAAGTGATCAATAAATGGTGATACACACATATCAAGCTCTATATGTTGGGATCCCTGGGTGGCTCAGGGGTTTAGCACCTGCCTTCAGCCGGGGGTGTGATCCTGGAGTTCCGGGATCAAGTCCCACATCGGGCTCCCTGCATGGAGCCTGCTTCTCCTGTGTCTCTGCCTCTGTGTGTGTGTGTGTCTCACGAATAAAATCTTTAAAAAAACCTCTATGTTTAGGTTTTAAGAAGCATGTAATGTGTAATCCAGTTTATAGACGATGCTTTTCCTAACCACTCCCTCTATTGTTGAACATTGAAAGTTTCCTCCCCATTTTCAATTTTATGACTAATGCTGCATTAAACATCATAATGAAAAAAATCATAATGAATATAGTCTCCTCTTTTGAATTATTTTAAGATAAATCCTTACTGTGTGCTTCATTAGAACAATGGGTGTGGAATTATGTCTACAGGTTCTAATGCATATTGTCAAATAGGGATCCAAAATGAATTAAGGAATCATTCTTACAAATGGTGAGTTAACCAATTATCTTGAAGACATATCTAAATTAAGTATTACACTTACTTTTTAACTTTTTCTCTTATTAGATATGGTTTATTACCACGTGGATTTGTGTTGTTAGGATTAACAATATTAGATTTTAAAATGAGTTGATACTCTTTCTGCGTGAACTGCTCATGTGCTTTATTGATGATTTACAAAATATGTGTATAATCTCCCTTATAACACTCATATTAAATTTTATGTGTAATTTCATATATTAATAGATTTTCCACTTTGTCCTACTCTTTGAAGTTTCTATTTTTGTATCAGTCCTAGATTTAAAATGTGTTCTAGGGGTGTCTGGGTGAGTTAGTCGGTTAGGTATCTGCCTTTGGCTCAGGTCATGAACCCAACATCCCAGGATCAAGTCCCAGGAAAGCCCCACATCCCCACATGGGGCTCCCTGGTCAGTGGGGAGTCTGCTTCTCTCTCTTCCACTGCCCCTCCCCCGCTCTTACTCTCTCTCTCACTGGCTCTCTCTCAAATATTTTTTTAAAAATGCATTCTAATGTGTGGAAGAAATATTCCTTTTTCTTTATTCCTTTTACTTTTTTTAAAAAAAAAAGATTATTTATCACCATCAAGATGGTTGCTTAGAAAGACTAATAAAATGGGAGAAAATAAACCCCTTGCATGACTGGTAAAGAAAAAGAAAAAAAATTAAAAATTGTTGGAATAGAAAAGGGGACATAACGCATGCTATTGGGATTTTAAAAATAAGAGAACATTGTGAACAATCTTCTGCCATTAAATTAGAAAATGTAGACAAATGGACAATTTCCTACAAATACAAATGGTGTTGGTTAAAACTAACTCAAAGGAAAACAAAACTTCAATGTATCTAAAACCATGAAAGAGGTCGAATTAGGAATTTACAATCTACAATCACTAGAGTGGCCAGATATATGGGTGAAAAAAACAGCCAACTTATATGAGGTTTCTGAATCACAGGGCTGATTTCTAGATTAAGCCTCAGCACACACTGAATTCCTAAAACCTGATAACTGATTTTACTATAATTTGAAAAAGCTCTGTGATGTCCTTCTTTCTCTGGTGTCCTACTGCTACAGACTGAATATATCCTCCCAAAATTTATTTGCTGAACCTAATGGTAATGATATGAAGAGGAGGGGCCTTTGGGAGGTGATTAGGTCTTGAGGGTGGAGCTCTTATGAATGGAATTCTTGCCCTTACTAAAGAGGCCTCAGATCCCTTACCTCTTTCTCCAATAGGAGAAGCTAGGGAAAAATAAACAAAACCATGGCCAACTAAGAACCAGGAAGAGGGCACTCATCAGACACTAAATCTGCCAGTACCTTGATCTTGGACTTCGTCACTTCCAGAACTGTCGGAAATGAATATTTGTTGTTTAGAAGCCGTCCGGTTTATGGGTTTTTTATAGCATAATAATATGGTATTACATTATGGGTGTTTTGTTATAACACCTAAGCATGTGCTGATTTTGCTTAAATGGTTAGTCTGAAGTTCTCTCTCACAATAGAATACCAGGATTAACGTTTAATACTATCCATGTTATACTCCATGCTATGCACTGAAAGTCTATGACTACCCAAAATTCATATGTCGAAGCCCTAATCCCAAATGTACCGATATTGGGAGGTAGGACCTTGGGAAATCATAAGGTCATGAGAGTGGAGCCCTCATCATGAATGAGATTAGTGCTCTTCTAAAAAGAGCCATGAAAGAAATCATCTCTCTGCCATGTGAGGATGCAACAAAAAAGGTGGCCATTGTAAACCAGGAAGAGGTCCTCACCAAGAACTTGACCCTGCTGGCACCCAGATCTCCACCCTCCAGTCTCCAGAACCATGAGAAATAAATGCCTGCAGTTGAAGCCACCCAATCCATGGTATTCTGTGAGAGCAGTCTGAACAGACACTCCACCATGCTAGTATGACAATGTATAATCCAATCCTTCATGTAAATATCCATGCTCTGAAATACATGTGTACTTTTATAGGTAAAATAGTTAAGTAATTCAACAAGAGGAGGGAACTCAAGGTCTAGCCTTGATACTGTGTCATTTACTTATTGAGGATTTTTCTTACTGTTCTACTGAAATATGCATCAGCCTGCTTTCAGTGGGAAGTAACAGGAAAGCCAATCAAGGCAATTTGACTCAAACAATAAAAAACTGACCAGCGGGATCCCTGGGTGGCGCAGCGGTTTAGCGCCTGCCTTTGGCCCAGGGCGCGATCCTGGAGACCTGGGATCGAATCCCACGTCGGGCTCCCGGTGCATGGAGCCTGCTTCTCCCTCTGCCTATGTCTCTGCCTCTCTCTCTCTCTGTGACTATCAAAAATAAATAAAAATTAAAAAAAAAAAAAAAAGCTTTCTTAAAAAAAAAAAAAAAAAAAAAACTGACCAGCTGGCTTTTCTATGAAGTCCAGAGATGGGGTAGGCTCCAGGGTTGGTTGGTTGAGTGACTCGTGTCATCAAGAATATAGCATCTTTCCCTCTCTTTGCTCTGTAGCCACAGGATCTTTATCAATCCATGCCTGGTGTCCCCTCCAGGCTGTAGGCCAGCTGCCAGTTACAATCAAGCCTGCTTATTCCTTTGTTTATATTCAGCAGGTGAGAGACATTGCCTCTCCCTAAGCCACCAAAAGGAAGTCTTTATCTTCAGTCTTTGGGGGCCAATTTCCATTTCCCCCAACAATGGTAGGGCTAGGTCCTTGAGAAACAGTCACTGGCTTCCTAGCCAGGGCCCATCAGTGGAGCTCAAGGCAGTTCCTCAAAGCTTACTGCTGCCATACAACAGGAAGGGGGGAGTGAATGCTGAAGAATAAAGCACTCCATCCACTACAGAAATATTTGCTCAGGAAACACTTGTGTTTTCACTGGTGATACTTGATTGTACATTCGTTTTAGAGTTTGCTAAGATAAAAGGAATTATGGTATGTCTTCCAGTTAGTGTCTGAAATAGATCTTAGAAAGGTTATGTGCCAGTCTGAGATTGCTGTTAGATTTCACAGTTGACAAAGCGTCAAGACTCAAATGTAAATAAAAAATGTAAACTGATTTTTTTCGATCCAATTGAAAAAAAAAGTCAATTGTAACATAAATCATTTTAAGCTAAAAGTCACAGCTAAATATGAAGGGCAATGAATATGTCCAAAGTTACACAAGAGAGGGCCTTTCAATTCAAGCAAGACCATTTACTTCACAATCCAAACTTGTCTTATACTACAGCTAGCAGTGCATAAACATACACATGTTTATACCCAGTGCAGGGGCACCTGGGTGGCTCAGAAGTTGAGCGTCTGCCTTTGGCTCAGGTCGTGATCCTCAGGGGTCCTGGGATCGGGTCCTGCATTGGGCTCCCCACAGGGAGCCTGCTTTTTCCTCTGCCTATATCTCTACCTATCTGTGTGTCTCTCATGAATAAATAAAATCTTTAAAAAAAAATACCCAGTGCAGAAGATATAAAATCCATTAGAAAGTATCAATGTATTTTATCTGTAGGAAGCTTATCAGTGATAACATCTATATGGATCTACATCTACATAGCATTTTCTTGCTTTAAAATTTGTTTGAGGAAATAATATATTGCAGAAAAACTCAATCAGGATCAATAAACAGTAAAAAAAATAAAGTCTCTTTCTCAGTTTCCCCAGAGACCTCCCCTCCCACTATCCCAAAGGCATAGGTTATCAGGTTCTTATGTGTCCTTCCCCAGATAGTTTCTATATATGTAAATACATCTCTAACCTTTTAAAAAATACAAATGGGGAGGGGTGCCTCGATGGCTCAGCTGGTTAAGCATCTGCCGTTGGCTCAGGTCATGATCCTGGGATCAAGCCCCACATTGGGCTCCCTGGACAGTGAGGAGTTTGCTTCTCCCTCTTCCTCTGCCCCTCCTCCCTGCTTGTGCACATGTGCTTTCTCTCTCTCTAATGAACAAATAAAGAAATCTTAAAAAAAAAAAAAAAAAACAAATGGGAACATATGTGGCAAACAGTTCTGTCCTCTGTGCATTTTTGAGAATTTATTCACATGTCTGGAGTGATCTGAATTTTGCATAGCTGTTTTAATAGATCTCCTGACCTTATAGCAGTGGTGGGGACAGAATTTGAGCTTAGCAAGCAATGGGGTGGGAAGGAGTTCTCCAATGCTCAGGCAGGAAGATGCAATAAAGGATAGAAGGTCTTAAGGAAAGTGCCACAGTGCTGGAAGTAAGGGGGGGAATCTGTCAACGAGGGGTAAAAGTGATGCAGATAGGAAGCTACTGAAAGTTTCTCTCATGCTTCTGAAAGCACAGTTTGTCACTTGATTAATGAATTTTTTTCTATTTATAACTTTTTTCAAGTTTTTATTTAAATTCCAGTTAGTTAACATACAGTGTAATATTAGGTTCAGGTGTAGAGTCTAATGATTCATCACTTCCATACAACACCCAGTGCTCATCACAAGTGCCCTTCTTAATGCCCATCTCCCCTCCAGTAAACCTCAGGTTGTTGCCTAGAGTTAAGAGTCTGTTTTCTGGTTTGCCTCTCTCTACACTAACCCCTCCCCCATGCTCATCTGTTTTGTTTCTTAAATTCCACATATGAGTGAAATCATATGATGTTTTTCTCCCACCTGTCTCACTTGGCATAGTATTCTCTAGCTCCATCCATGGCAAACGGCAAGATTTCATTCTTTTTTATGCATGAGTAATATTCCATTGTATACATACACTATATCTTCTTTATCCATATATCAGTTGATGCACATTGGGCTCTTTCTATAATTTGCCTATTGTTGAAAGTGCTGCTATAAACATTAGTGTGCAGTTGCCCCTTTGAATCAGTATTTTTGTATCCTTTGGGTAAGTACCTAGTAGTGCAATTGCTGGGTTGTAGGGTAGCTCTATTTTTAACTTTTTGAGGAACCTCCATACTGTTTTCCAGAGTGGCTGTACCAGTCTGCATTCCCACCAACAGTGTAAGAGAGTTCCCTGTTCTCTGCATCCTCACCAACACCTGCTGTCTACTGTGTTGTTAATTTTGGCCATCCTGACAGGTGTGAGGTGGTATCTCATTGTAGTTTTGATTTGTATTTCCCAGATGATGAGTGATGTTGAGCATCTTTCTTGTGTCTGTTAGTCATCCGGATATCCTCTTTGGAGAAATGTCTATTTGTGTCTTCTGCCCATTTTTCTAACCAGATTATTTGTTGAAGGGACTATATTTGAGCAAAAGTCTCACATCCTCAATGTATTCCTTTAGTTGGAGTATCCCTGTTTGAGATTCCGTAATCCACCACTAGATGGACCTATTTGATATTTTGTCTTCAGAAAAAAAACCACTTTATACTCAGTGCGGGCTTCCTAATAAGGATTTAGATCACTGATTTTTTTTTTAATTTTTATTTATTTATGACAGTCAGAGAGAGAGAGAGAGAGAGAGAGAGAGAGAGAGAGAGAAAGATACAGGCAGAGGGAGAAGCAGGCTCCATGCACCGGGATCCCGATGTGGGATTCAATCCCCGGTCTCCAGGATCGCACCCTGGGCCAAAGGCAGGCGCCAAACCGCTGCGCCACCCAGAGATCCCTAGATCACTGATCTTAAAATAAGATTTGAATTTTTAAAAACTAAACTGTTCATACAAAATAATGAATAAAATATACTCACATACTTAAATCTACTTAAATAACGTTAATAGAAACAAACACTGTGTGTTAAATCTCCTGGCTTAAGAAATGAAACACAACACAATACATCTTTTTAGCTAACTGTACTCCCTCTCTGATCTTCTCACTTTCCTTCCCATCCATATGAGGCCAAAATTCTGAATTATAAATTAGCAGACACTTAAAAATTAGTTTTACAATACAGTATATTACAAAATACAAAAATGTAAATTACATTTACAACAAAATGCTTAATTTTTCTAAATTTTGAAATTAATATAAAAAAACTATTGAGCTATTGAGCCTGGGTGGCTCAGTGGTTGACTGTCTGCCTTCGGCTCAGGGTGTGATCAAGTCCCACATCGGGCTCCCCATAGGGAGCCTGCTTCTTCTCCCTCTACCGATGTCTCAGCCTCTCTTTCATGAATAAATAAAATCTTTTTGTTTTTTTTTTAAAGATTTTTTATTTATTTATTCAGAAAGAGAGAGAGAGAGAGGCAGAGACACAGGCAGAGGGAGAAGCAGGCTCCATGCAGGGAGCCGGATGTGGGACTTGATCCCGGGTCTCCAGGATCACACCCCAGGCTGCAGGCAGTGCTAAACCGCTGCGCCATCAGGGCTGCCCTAAATAAAATCTTTTTAAACAAAGAACTATTATATGTATTTTCTCTCTCACTCTTCTCTCACTCTTCATTCTATTTCTGAAACTCATCCATGTCGTATGTATAGCTCTTGGGCATTTTTTCAAACTGCTCTATGATATGGTGCTTATGAATAGACTAAAATTCATTTATCTGTGTTACTGATTTATACTTGATATTTTTCATTCAATACTATGGTTTTTAAGATTCTCATTTTCATTATACAGACAAAATTTAGACAGATTAAAAATTGTTGATATGTAATCTGTAACTAATAATTACAATACCAATCTTGGAGTCTGACCCTTCAGGTTTTTTTTTTTTCTTTTCCTACTGACTTTCATTTACTTGGGCTTGTTTCTTGATGTGCTTTAGTAATTAAGAAAAAATTGTAAACGCATGTTCCCTAGGTGGCAGTTCTCTCAAAATAATGTTTTGTTCCCTCCTTCATGCTAATATATCCTTCATTACCTGCAAGGAGCTCTCCATTTCTCTTATCTGGAAATCATTTCATCTATTGCTCTGTCTGGATAATAATCTCTGTCTGTCTTCAGCAATGGTGGGGCAATTATTCTTTCTTTTGGGCAGGGAAATCCATGGTTTGTCATCTTCCCCAAAGATGAATATTTTAGAAAGTCCAGTGGCAAAGCTATTGCCATCTTTTACATATGCCACATCAAGAACAGCTTGCCCCCACCCCTCTCTGTTGGTGTTTCACATTAGCACATTCAGCCAACATACACAGACTAGCAGAACTTGATGGACTGCCTAACTTATTTGGTCAAGCTCCAAATCAATCTAGAGGATTGTCAACCTGGGTAGTGCCCACAAAGATCTTTATCTCATCACAGAACTTATACTTGGCCTCCTCAGGTGTGATTTAATCAACAGTGGAATGTACCCTGGGTCATAGAT
Source organism: Vulpes lagopus (assembly GCF_018345385.1). NCBI lineage: Eukaryota > Metazoa > Chordata > Mammalia > Carnivora > Canidae > Vulpes > Vulpes lagopus. Next base: position 39,050,216 of record NC_054833.1, on the reverse strand, counting down.
TAGATAAATCCTTGCCATGCTCATCAGTGTTGAAGACATTCATAAAACTGGTAGGGTATCCTCTATCAGTATGCAGCCTGCCATCAATCTTAAGGAACCACTGCATTCAGATCTACTTTCTCTCTTCTCAGAACACACCTGAGTCTGTTCTTTAGTAAAATAATGGGAGGGCCCAGTGAACGCACAAAAGACAAAAACATTCATTTAGTATATTTACTATCTAATGCTTTGGGGCTGCTACATGCTTCAGGATCATAAGCCATGACTTCTAGGTGCAGAAAGAGCTGAAATCCATGCATCAATCATATAGGGAGGATTTGCTTTGCTCCTGCCAGGCATAGAGGGACAATACTAACCTATGGCTACTTTAAAATGAAATCTGGCTTGCTAGTATTCAGTATTCACATAGGTAGCATGAATTTTGTCCCCAAAATAGCATGACTCAAAATTCCCAATAGATTCTTTCTTTCTCTTCCTACTCATTCTAGAGCCAGCCTAAACATGTTTCCCTTTGATATGGTTTCCCGTTGAGTGGTTAGTTTCTACATCAACCTTTTTTAGAGTTCTGGCTTATACTAGAATCCTGGATTCTACTTCCTACCCTTCTTTGGATCCAGACTTTGCCTCCTGTCTATTACAGGCCATTAAAATGCAAACTCCAGCCCTTCCAACTTCAAGTCACAAGACTCTTGGTGCACCCTGATTATTACAAACTGGATAAGCTACGAAACCATAGTTTTTAAACCTGACAGAAACCTGGGGACAGAAAATAAATCTAACTAAATTAAGCTCTAAAAAGTAAAGGGTCCTTCCTTTAAGAGTGAGACCTATAGCTGTTTTCATCCTAGTAGAGAAGTTAAAAGATGAGAGAATCATAGCAGGTGATAATGAGAAACCAGCCACATTTTAATGAATTTTTAATGACTGCATGTGACCTAGCATGATGAACTAGAATCCCAAGGAGCCCCAACCACAATGTGCAGCTGCCTGCTATTTACCATAGACCCTCACAGAGGGCACACGGGTAATACACTAAAGGCTAAGAGAAGAACAGAAGAGCTTAGAGAGATCCCATATAAAGTGCTCAGATCTTTCCCAAGTAATGCTCAGTGAAGTGTAAGAGCAAGGCAAAAAGAGGAGAAAAATCTCTCTCAGGCACTCTGGACTTTGGGTGCAAAGCAGCAACTGCCAAAGAATGAAAGCAAAATAGTAAAACAGACAGAGCTCTCCTTGGGTATATAGAGATGGAACTGAAGAGCAAAAAAATTTCTAGTGACTCAAAAAGCTAGAATATAGGTTGTGAAGCAGAGTAAAATTTCTCATGGTTCAAAACGCTGGTGTCCTGGGATGCCTGGGTGGCTTAGTGGTTGAGCGCCTGCCTTTGGCCCAGGGCATGATCCCTGAGTCCTGGGATCGAGCCCCACATCGGGCTCCCTGAATGGAGCCTGCTTTTCCCTCTGCCTGTGTCTGCCTCTCTCTCTCTCTGTCTCTCATGAATAAATAAAATCTTAAAAAAAAAAAAAAGCTGGTGTCTAGTCTATAAAGAAATTTCTGAGGTCTTACTGGTACTTATTTGGTGCCTCTGCGGGGCTAGGGATTCTAGGCATTCTGATAGAAGAAGGGCTGAGTAATTTTCTGGGGAAAATACTATTTCCTTTAAACTCAACTATTCTTTTATACACTGTAACTATGAGACGTACAAAGAAGAAGATGCAACTCACGACCATGAGAGGAAAGAAGCAGACCAAGAGATGGATCAGCCATTAGCATTATGAAGACAGGGATTTTAAAATAACCACGAAAATGTGAAAGGATCTAATAGGAAAGCTAGCAACATTCACAAACATATGGGGAATGTCAGCAGAGAGACTGAAATGATAAAAATGATCAAGTGGAAGTGCTAGAAAGTGAAAATATAGCATCCTAAGTGAAGAATTCATTCAATAGGATCAGAAGCAGCCTGGACACAGAAGAAGAAAATGATCTATAACTTAAAGAGAGTAAAGTTATATAAGCCAAAACACAAAAATTAGACAGAAAATGCAATGAAGTATCTGAGATCTATGAGACACATATATGTAATTGGAGTACCAGGAAAAAGGAGAGAGAATGGGACAGAACACATTGTTGAAGAGACAATGGCTGAGAGTTTTCCAAAATTGTTGAAAGACGTTAATTAGCAAACTCCAAGCAAGATAAGTGGAGGCACATCAGTCTCAGACTGCTGAAAACCAAGATAAAATTTAAAAGCAGCCACGTATATTACATATAGGGAGACAACAGTGAGAATTACTGCTGACTTCTCACTGGAAACCAGGTGGTCCAGGAGACAACGGAAAGACAATTTTTAAATGCTTGAAGGAAAAAAAAAGATAACCTAGAATTCTATATATAGCAAAATATATCATCCAAAAACAAATGAAAAATACATTTTAAGACAGACAAAAGTGAAGAGATTTTATCTCCAGAAGAGCTGTATTGCAATAAATACCAGAAGAGTAATTCAGACTACAGGGAAATGATACCAGATGGAAGCTCAGAGCTGAAGAAAGGAATGAAGAACACAAGAAAATTATGTAAGTAAAAAAGACACACTTAATATTTTTAAAGAGAGAATTATTACATTTATAGCTACATTTCTTTAAAAGACTATGGAGTAGACTTCTAGGGAAGAGGACAGAGTATGAGGACCCAAAGCTTACCTCCTCCTGCAGATACAAACAGATCAACACTTACATCAGTGTAATAACGCTGAAAATGATCCAAAGATTGGCAGGACAAACTTCACAACTAAAGATAGGGAAGAGACCACATGGAAGAAGGCAGGAAGGGCACAGGTACAGTGGAGAGTTAAGCAGGACTGTCTGTGGGAGGGGAGAACCCACAGGCAGAGAGGATAGAAACAGACCCTTGCACAGGGAAGCCCACACAAGGAAAATGAATCCCTATAATATCTGGCTTTGAAGATAAGAGGGGATGCATTCTTATAAACAGGACTTAAATACTGAAATTTTTTCTTTCCAAATTTTTATTTAAATTCTAATTAGTTAACATAAAGTATAATATTGGTTTCATGAATAGAATTAGTGATTTATCACTTACATACGACACCCAAGCAAGCACTTGTTCATTATAACAAGTGCTCTCCCTATTACCTATCACCTAAACCATGGAATTTTAAAAATCAGTGGGTTTGGCTCTGGGAGAACTGTGAGAATGGATAGGAAACTGAGTCTCCACTGTTAAAGAGACAACACAACAAACGTCCCTATGGAGAAGTTTCAAAAATACCTGGGACATACAGGAAGATTATTTACTAATTTCAGAGCATGTCCCCAGAGACACAGATTCCTCCTGGAACAAAGGAGCCAGAAGGCATCATTCCCCCCCACCCACTTTGCCCGCATAAACACATGGCCACCTGTGGGAACCAGTGCAGTGTCTATACTCACTGTCTAATATGCTAACACCACGTGTACTGCCCCTGCCCTTTGGTGGATCTGCCCCTCCAGCCAGTCCTGCCTCAGGCCCAGTCCTGCAAGTGCCCTTCCCACAGAGGACAGAAAACACACAAACCTTGCTAACACCACCGCACTGCCACATTACTACCCTACTCACAAGGCAAATGCAGGCCCTCCAATACTGTCTGCCTGGAGCCCATCCAGGGTGGTGCCATAGGCCTGGAAGTGTGCAAGCAGCCCCAACAGGATCTGGCACCACTTCAAAGTTACTCCTTCCCTAGAAAGAGGAGAAAATAACCACACACAAAAGTTGGACTGTGGCCTCAGCAATGGGTTGGGGGTAGATATCTAGTCTGACTGCAGGCCCCATGCACCAATGAAAGCTTCCCAAGGGACAGCACAAGTGTACTTTCCTTCTGTTATCCCTTGGTACTACTACATCTCTGGCAAATGCCTGGTCTGACTCAACTTAAGCCTAAGGCAGCCCTAGACTGGCCCACTAATACCACAGAGACCAAACACTGCACACAACAGGAAAAGAGAGCCATTACAGATGAGTAGATTGAAGGACAAAGTGGCCAACCCATGAGAGCAGAGTGCATACAACACACACAGGAGATAGCCCTAAAGAACTAGGTTCTGGAGTCATAGCAGACTTTTCTGTGACACAGAAAGAGAGAGAGACAAAATGAGGAGACGGGAATATGTCGCAAATGAAAGACCAGGACAAAATCACAGCAAGAGTCTGAAGTCAAATGGAGATACAGAATATGCTTGATAGAGAATTTAAAGTAATGATCATGAAGATACTCACCAGATATGAGAAAAGAGTGAGACCTTAAAAAGAGATAGAAAATATAAAAAAGAACCAATCAAAGATGAAGAGCTCAATAATTGAAATTAAAAATACGTGAAGTGGAAGGGTGCCTGGGTGGCTCAGTTGGTTAGGCATCTGACTCTTGATCTCGGCTCAGGTCATGATCTCAGGGTCATGAGATTGAGCCCCTCATTGGGCTCTGCAGAGTCTGCTTGTCCCTCTCTCTTTGCTCCTTCCCCCACTCACATATTCTCTCTCTCAAAGAAATAGAACCATATATATATATATATATATATATATATATATATATATAGAGAGAGAGAGAGAGAGAGAGATGACATTGACTCATAGTTTTCTTTTTTTGTGGTGTCTTCAAAAGCAAAAATAGCCTTAAAGAACTCAAGTTTTTTTTTTCTTTTTTAAAATTTTTTAATTTATTTATGATAGTCACACACACACACACAGAGGCAGAGACATAGGCAGAGGGAGAAGCAGGCCCCATGCACCGGGAGCCCGACGTGGGACTTGATCCCTGGTCTCCAGGATCGCGCCCTGAGCCAAAGGCAGGCACCAAACCACTGTGCCACCCAGGGATCCCTTTTTTTTTTTTTTTTTTTTTTTTTTTTTTTGCTTTTTAAAAAACCACAGCAGTCACTTTACTTTTAGCTTTGCACTTTACAAAACCACAAGGGAGAAGTCTTTGGGAGAGAGAGGAGTAGGAGTGGGGGACAGTAAAGAGGGGAAGCCCAGTATGGGCTTGACACCATCAAGCATAATACCATTTGTGTTATAGGGATCTGAAAAGGAGAAGAGAAAGAAGATGGGGCAGAAAATTTATTTGAAGAAATAATAGCTGAAAACTTCCCAAATCTGGGGAAGGAAACAGAAATCCAGATCCAGTAGGAACAGAGTGCCTCCAACAAAATCAATCCAGGGAGGTCCACAGTAAGAAATATAGTACTTAAAATGGCAAAAAGCAATGATAAAGGTAGTTTTTAATTAGGAATAGAAAAAAAAAAAAAAACAGCAGTTACATACCAGGGAAACTCCTTACAGCTTTCATCTGAGTTTCCAGCAGAAACTTTTCAAGCCAGAAGGGATTGGCATAATATATTCAAAATGCTGAAAGGAAAAGATCTGCAACCAACAATATTCTATCCAGCAAGGCTATCTATCACTCAGAATAGAAGGAGGAATAAGCAGTTTCCCAGGCAAATGAAAGTTAAAGGAATTCATGACCAATAAGCTAGCCCTACAAAAAAATGTTAAAGGAGACTCTTGAAGTGGAAAGACCATAAGTAAGAGTAAGGAAGGCACAAAAGCAGTAAAAATAAGCATATCTAAAAACTCAGAGAACTCAAAAATGAAAGGATGTCAGGTATGACATCATATGCCTAAAACACTGGCAGGGGGAAAAGTAAAGAATGAGTTCAAACTTAAGTGACAATTGACTTAATGTAGACTGCTATATGTAGAAGATTTTTATATACATGCTAAATGGTAACCACAAATCAAATAATACATGGAGATAAACGAAAATGAAAACATAATAGTCCAAAGTTTTGGGATGTAGCAAAAGCTGTTCTAAGAGGGAATTTTTAGCAGTACAGGCTTACCTCAAGAAGCAAGAAAAATCTAACAATATAACTTTACACCTAAAGGAGCTAGAAAAAGAACAAAGCCTGAAACCAGTAGAAGGAAGGCAATAATAGAGATTAAACCAGACATTAACAAAATAGAAACTAAAAAACCAGTAGAATAAATGAAACCAGCAGGATCTTTGAAAAGATCAACAAAATTGATAAGCCTCTAGCTAGACTCATCAAAAAAAAGGGGGGGGGGGCTCAAATAAGCAAAATCAGAAGTGAAAGAGGAAAAATAACAACCAATATCACAGAATACAAAGGATTTTAAGAGAATATTATGAAAAATTATATGCCAACAAGTTGGACAACCTATAAGAGATGGATAAATTCCTAGAAATATATGACCTCCCAAAATTGAATTACAAAGAAATAGGAAATTTGAACAGACTAATTACCAGGAATGAAAGTGAATCAGTAATTGAAAAACTCCCAACAAACAAAACTCCAGAACCAGATAGCTTCATAGGTAAGTTCTACCAAACATTTAGAGAAAAGTCAATACCTATTCTTCTCAATTCTAAAGTCAATACCTATTCTTCTTCATTCTATGAGGCTGGTATCACCCTGATAGCAAAACTAGATAAAGACACCACAGAAAAAGAAAACTCTGAGCCAATATCTCTAATGTACATGGATGCAAAAATCCTCAACAAAATACTAGAAAACCAAATCCAACAATATAATACAAAAATCATATGCCATGATCAAGTGTGATTTATTCCCAGGATGTATAGGTGGTTTACTATTTGCAAATCAATCAGCATGATACATCACATCAATAAGAAAAAGGATAAAAACCATATGACCATTGCAATAGGTCAAGAACAAGAAAAGGATGTCCACTCTTGTCACTTTCATTCAAAATAGTACTGAAAGCCCTAGCCACAGTAATCAGACCAAAAGAGAAAGAAATCAAGCATCCACATTGTTAAGGAAGAAGTAGTTTTCATTATTTGTGGAACACATGATACTGTAAAACCCTGTAAGACTCCACCAAAAAAACTACTTAGAACTGATAAATGAATTCAATAAGATCATAGGATACAAAATCAAAATACAGAAACTGTTGCATTTCCATACAGTAATAATGAACCAGCAGAAAGAGAAACTAAGAAAACAATCCCATTTACAATTGCAACAAAATAATAAAATACCCTGGAATAAACTTAACCAAGAAGGTGAAAAACCTATACCCTGAAAACCATTAAACACTGACGAAAGAAACTGAAGACAACAAAAACAAATGGGAAGATGTTCCACACTCATAAATTGGGAGAACAAATATTATTAAAATGTCTATACTACCCAAAGCAATCTACAGACTTAATTCAATTCCTATCAAAATACCAACAGCATTTTTCACAGAATCAGAATATATAATCCTAAAATGTACATGGAACCACAAAAGAACCCAAATAACCAAAGCAATCATGAAAAAGAAAGAAAAAGGCTGGAGGTATCACAACTCTAGATTTCAAGATATACTACAAAACTGTAATAATCAAAACAGTATGGAACTGGCACAAAACAGACACATAGATCAATGGAACAGAATAGAAAGCCCAGAAATAAGCCCATGATTATATGGTTAATTAATCTTTGACCAAGGAGGCAAGAATGTGCAGTGGAAAAAAGACAGTCTTTTCCACAAATGGTGTTGGGAAAACTGGACAGCAGCACACAACAAAATTAAACTGGTCACTTTCTTACATCACACACAAAAATAAACTCAAAATAGATTGAAGACCTAAATGTGAGTCCTGAAATCATAAAAATCCTAGAAGAGAGCACAGGTAATTTCTGTGACATTGGTCATAGCAACGTTTTTCTATATATGCTTGCTGAGGCAAGGAAAACAAAAGCAAAAATAAACTATTGAGACTATATCAAAATAAAAAAGCTTCTGTACAGCAAAGGAAACAACAACAAACAAAAAGAGAGCCTACTGAACAGGAGAAGATGTTGGCCAATGACATATCAGATAAAGGGTTAGTATCCAAATACATAAAGAACTATTCAACACCAAAAATAATTCAATTAAAAGATGGGCAGAAGACATGAACAGTCATTTCTCCAAAGAAGACATCTAGATGGCCAACAGACACATGAAAAGATGCTCAACATCACTCATCATCAGGGAAATACAATCCAAAAGGACAATGAGATATCACCTCACAGCTGCTAAATGGCTAAAATAAAAAACACAAGAAACAAATATTGACGAGGATGTGGAGCAAAGAGAACCCTCATGCACTGTTGGTGGGAATGTAAACTGATGAAGCTGCTGTGGAAAACAGTATGGAGGTTCCTCAAATAATTAAAGATAGAATTACCATATGATCTAGTAATTCCACTACTGGGTATTTACCCAAAGAACTAAAATATTAATTCAAAAGGATACATGCACCCTTATGTTTATTGCAGTATTATTTACAATGGCCAAACTATGAAAGTAGCCCAAGTGTCCATCAACTGAAGAATGGATAAAGAAGATGTGGTGTATATATATGTACAATGGAATATTATTCAGCCATAAAAAGAATGAAATCTTGCCTTTTGGAACAACATGGATGGAGTTAGGGAGTATAATGCTAAGCGAATACGTCAGAGAAAGATAAATGCCATATGATTTATCTCATATGTGGAATTTTAGAAACAAAACAAATGAACAAAGGTGAAAAAAAGGACTAACCAACAAACAGACTCATAACTATGGAGAATAAACGTGGCTACCAGAGGGGAGGTAGGTGGTAGGGGGATGGGTGAAATAGGTGAAGGGGAGCAGACTCCTGGCTGAGGCCCACATGGGGCTCTACCTCACAAGCCTGAGATCATGACCTGGGCAGAAACCAAGAGTTGGACACTTAACCAACTGAGCCACCCAGTGCCCCAAGAGTACATTTATCTTATTGAACATTGAGTAATACATGGAATTGTTGAATCACTATATTGTACACCTGAAACTAGTATAACATTAACTATACTGAAATTAAAATTCAGAAATAAAAAATAAGACTATGGACTACATAAAGCACATATAACAGCATTTTATGGTATTTGTGGCACATGTAAGAAATAAAATATACAACAGAATGCAATGTGTGAAAATGCCGATAAATAAAATCATACTGTTGTAAGGTTCTTATATTGCTTACAAAATAGTATAATACTATTTAAAAATAAGCTGTGATAAGTTACAGATGTATACTGCAATCTTTAAAACACCACTAAAAATTACCTCAAACAGGCATAAGCTAGAGAAGGTAAAGTTCTAAAAAACACTCAATTCCCTTATAATCTCTTTCACTATTTCTTTCATTCCCCTTATGAGTGAAACCATATAATTGTCCTTCTCTGATTGACTTACTTCACTTAGCATAATAAGGGAAAGGAGGGAAAATGAGTGGGAAAAATTAGAGAGGGTGACAAAACATGAGATACTCCTAACTGGGAAACGAACAAAGGGTAGTGGAAGGGGAGGTGGGTGGGGGGATAGGATAACTGGGTGACAGGCACTGAGGGGGGCACTTGATGTAATAAGCACTGGGTGTTATACTACATGTTGGCAAACTGAATTTCAATTTTTAAAAAATAAAATAAAAATAAAAATAAAAAATACTCAATTCATTTAAAAGAATGCAGAAAGTCCTGTAACAGCTGCAGAGCAATGAATAATTCAGCGAATGATGGGTGGGGGCTGGGTGCAGTGGGCAGGGTGGTTCAGGGGCTGTAGGTACACAGCAGCAACAGATCATTAACACACATGAATGCCCCTTTTCCAGTTTACTAATATCCCATGGTTTAATCAGCATACTAATTTTAGGATGTCACAATTTGCTGAAATTAAATAAGATACTTGTTTTCCTGACTCTCAGCCAGCAACTTCAGATCAATCACTATGAGCAGAAATGTCTTATTGAAATCATATACTTGTATCGCTATTGACTTTATGCTTATGCAACTTTCTCAATGTCTCTCTTCTCTGTCTCTCTCTTAAGTTTTTACTATAGTCTGACAGAAAGAACTAGCATTATAGCACCATATTATTTTACTATCATACCACCAAGTGCTCCAACTTGGGGGACACACTGTCTAGAACCACCAAGAAAAGAAAACAATGTTTTAACTAACTTGTTGGCATTTAAGAAGCTCTTCTAGCTTTCCCACCTTGGATGGAGGGTTCTTCCTTGCATTCCTCTCATCCCACTTTGACTTGATCAGTTTTTTTTCTTTTTTTTAAAGATTTTATGTATTTATTCATGAAAGACATAGAGAGAGAGAGAGAGGCAGAGACATAGGCAGAGGGAGAAGCAGGCTCCTCGCAAGGGAGCCCAATGTGGGACTTGATCCCAGTACCCTGGGATCATGCCCCGAGCCAAATTCAGACGCTCAACCACTGAGCCACCTAGGCATTCCTCTTTTCCTTAAAAAAAAAAAAATCATAAAATTCAAATAAGACTAGCCATTGTAAATGTCCAGTTCAGTGACATTTAGTACATTCACAATGTTGTGCAACCATTACTTTTATCTGGTTCCAAAATATTCCCATTACCCTAAAAGACCTCATACCACCAAGGGTAATTCCCCATATTCTCCATCTTGTAGCCCTGGCAATTGCTCATCTGGTTTGTCTCTGTGGACTTACCTATTTTTTAAATTTTATATAAGGTTTATTTTTATATTTTATGTAAATGAAATCTACAGTATGTGACCTCTTGCATCTGGGTTCTTTCAGATTCAGTTCTATATTATATGGCCCATCTCAAGTATTGATTTTATATTAGCTATTTCTTTTTGGTAGCAAGTAATCAAACACACTTGAACTAGGACCCATCTCTTAACCAGGAGGGACACTTTTCAGATATTCCCATTGTTTTATACATTATACAACATGCTTTGTGTATAAAATGCTGATGCCATGTGCAATAGTGTTTCTTATGCCTCAGAGAATGTAGAGCTCCTTCAACTTTTGTTTGCAGACAGGCACACTCCACTAGGTTACTTCATGCATACAAATAGTTTCAATATGAATAATGTCTTTCCACTAGATGTTTTCAATATTGCTTTAGTCTATTTCAAATATGGTGGCTTGGGGTTTCTATATTTGCAATTTCCCATTTCACTCTTTCTAACATTCTTAGTCAATGGTGATCTAACACAAGCCCACAAAACCAAAGAAAATGGTTCATTGTTGACCTTTCCCTGAGTGTGTTTTTCAGAATGTTCTTCAGATACCTGAGGGGAAATCGGAGTAGTTAACAATGTTGAGGAATACTAGATTAGGAAGAAGAATGGTTTCTTTATTGCAGGTTTTCTCAGACTCTAATATAACTATACATACTGTCACCCTATAAGAATGAGTTAGAGTTTTAGAATTTTCTCAAATGTATTTGGCTGTAAAATTCTTTATTGACAAATCACATCATAGCATCAGCATCCCGTGGAATATTTTGGGAACTATTTATGCAATGTGCTGGACTGTCTACTGTCAACTGAAGACTATATTCTTCATCTTTTCATGCTGTCAGCTGAAAGGCCTATGAGCATGTTTTAGAAGCTTTCCTCTTATTCTTGTCTCTAATATTCCTAGCAGTTCGCTGTGTTTTATTGATGGAGGAATCACCACTTTTCCTGCAACATTTGGAGGCATATTCATTACATTCCCAAGAATCTCTTTCTAGGGTGGGGTTTAGAATTGGCCAATGTGAGGCACTTGTATGACATGTAAAGAATAGAAGAGATGAGGAAGCATTATTCACCAGCATTTGCAGGTAGGCTTGTGGACAGAGGGTAGACATAAGATTTGCAGTAGTTTCCAGGAAGCCCTTTTGTAAACTTCCTGTTTTAGTATGGTAGGTACCTGATATCATCTATGACAACGTCTTTTGATTCTAGAGTCTTTACTTTTCTGTAAGTTCACAGCCATTCTCCCTAAACTTCACTCCTTCCCGGTCTTCTTGTAACTTGGGGGGATCTAAATACATATATTAAATCTCTTCTTGTCAAATACAGTTTTCCTGATTTCCCATCTGAATCCTAACTAATAAAGAGTTTGAGGTCAGATTGGGTTCCAAGAAAGAGATCCTTAAGAACTGAACATCATTAAGAATTTATTTTCTTTCCTGGTTACATATGTAATCAGAGATGACCTTCTTAGTAGAAAAGAACACTAGTAATCCATGGAATTCAGTGAAAAAGAACAATATTAAAAATCATTATCCCTAGTTGAAGCAATAGAATCTTAAGGTGGAAATGAGGACTACAATAACTGCACAGGTTGGGCTAGCTGCTTCAGAGCATACTGGAGATCCCAAAGAAGTAAAACAACAAGGTCATTTATTTAAAATATTGGGTCAAAGCATTGTTAGAGAGCAAGAGAACTTCTAGGGGTCCCTTGAAAAAGTCTCCTATCCCTTGTAATCTCAAGGGTTTTGAGAGACCTAAAAATAAAAACAAAACCAGATTTAAATTGTGATATTAAAAATTGCAGAATCACAGTCTAGATAGTGGTTACAGCCTTGTCAATTCTCTTAAGTAAAACTTTAGGTGTTAATTGAAAAAAAAAGTGGAACCTTGAATACTGAAATGACATTTATATAAACTTCAGGACTGAGACCTGTGAAAATCTGTATTCTTCCTTTCCGGTGAAATTAGCCCATCTTCCCACCTGAGGTTAGCCTCCCAGGATTCAAGATCATATAATTTTCTCACTTAAAATAGATCCTGATTCTCCTCAGATGTACCTCCACAATCTCTCATTGCATCTAGACATATAACTAGAGTCATAGCCCATTATAATCTAGGGCAGGGGCTGGCATTTTTTCCTTAAAAAGCCACAAAGTAAATATTTTAGGCTTACAGGCCACGTAGTTTTTGTCACCACTATTCAACACTACTATTGTTGGGCAAAAGCAGACATAAGCGATCTGTAAAAAAGAAAAAAAAAAAGGCATGACTGTATTATGATAAAACTTTATTTAAAAAACAAGTAGCTCACAAACCAGAATTTGCTAATCCCTGTCCTACAGGGATAGGTACAAGCACAAATTTAAGAAGAGAACTTATGGGCAGCCCTGGTGGTGCAGTGGTTTAGTGCCGCCTGCAGCCAAGGGTATGATCCTGGAGACCTGGGATCAAGTCCCATGTCAGGCTCCCTGCGTAGAGCCTGCTTCTCCCTCTGTCTGTGTCTCTGCCTCTCTCTCTCTCTCTCTGTGTCTGTCTCTATGAGTAAATAAATAAAATCTTAAAAAAAAAAAAAAAGGAAAGAGAACTTATATACCAAAAAGATTGTGAGATTTTGCCAATTCATATGAATGAAATCTGAGAATGAATTATAAGAGCATTAACTAGGTGGGAATTTGTTGATAAGGGTAAAAATACAGAGATACTGTTTTCCATGTTTAACTTGGGCAGCTGGGAGTGACACCTACTTCTGGATGAATTGTCAACTCTCTTTCAACTGTTCCCTCTCACCAGTTAGTTGAGGAAGAAAAAGCATAGTTTACAGGTTATATACATAAAACGCCATTAGCCTAAAGTGGATGGCTGTAGCATTATAGCTGCCTTTATGTTGGCCCTGAATGACATCTCACTGAGACCATCTAGTATACGCAGTGCATCTAGTTGTTCAGTTTGCTCAGAAAGAGAGATGGGTGAATCTTTTTAATCATATAAGCTTCAAAAACAGGCAAAACAAATCTACGATATTAGGAATCAGGACAGTGATTCCCATTGATTAGGAAGGGTAGTGACTAGAAAGGGGCATGATGAGACTTCTGGGATGCTGGTTATGTTCTATTTTTTTTCATCCAGATGATGGTCATGGGTGCGTTAATTTTGTGATCATTCTTCAAGATGTACAGTAATGATTTGTATGTTTTTATCTGCATATATGCTGTATGTCAATAATAGTTTATTTAAAACAGTGGCAAGTGCTGGACTTCAGGAAAGATGGCAGAATAGGAAGATCCAAGGCTCACCTTGTCCTGTAGATACACCTAGATAACATCCACACCAGTGTAAATAACCCAGAAAACCACATGCAGACTGGAAGACTAGATCTCACAGCTAATGCAGAGAAGAGGTCACATCTAAGAAGATGGTCTGGAGCCAAACTGACCCATGGAACTGCCCATAGAAGGGAGAGAATCACAGGTATGGAAAGGGGAGAGGAACAGACCCCCATCAGTTACCCCAGGCACAGGGGACCCACACTAGGAAGACAAATCCTGTTAACACTTGGCTTTCAAAAGCAGAGGGGCCTAACTTACAAGTTCTTACAATCAGTGGGGCTTAACACCTAGAACTTTAAAAATCAGCAAGCTTGGCTCTGGAGGAGCTGAGAGGGTGATAGGAAATGGAGTCCCAGGCAGGAAACAACAAATGTTGGAGAGGATGCGGAGAAAAGGGAACCCTCTTACACTGTTGGTGGGAATGTGAACTGGTGCAGCCACTCTGGAAAACTGTGTGGAGGTTCCTCAAAGAGTTAAAAATAGACCTGCCCTACGACCCAGCAATTGCACTGTTGGGGATTTACCCCAAAGATTCAGATGCAATGAAACGTCGGGACACCTGCACCCCGATGTTTCTATCAGCAATGGCCACAATAGTCAAACTGTGGAAGGAGCCTCGGTGTCCATCGAAAGATGAATGGATAAAGAAGATGTGGTTTATGTATACAATGGAATATTACTCAGCAATTAGAAACGACAAATACCCACCATTTGCTTCAACGTGGATGGAACTGGAGGGTATTATGCTGAGTGAAATAAGTCAATCGGAGAAGGACAAACAGTGTATGTTCTCATTCATTTGGGGAATATGAATAATAGTGAAAGGGAATATAAAGGAAGGGAAAAGAAATGTTGGGAAATATCAGGAAGGGAGACAGAACATAAAGACTCCTAACTCTGGGAAACGAACTAGGGGTGGTGGAAGGGGAGGAGGGCGGGTGTTGGAGGGGAATGGGTGACGGGCACTGAGGTGGACACTTGACGGGATGAGCACTGGGTGTTTTTCTGTATGTTGGTAAATTAAACACCAATAAAAGTTAATTAAAAAAAAAAAAAAAAAAAAAAAAAAAGGAAATGGAGTCCCTTCCCTTAAAACATAGCACAACAAATAACCCTGCTGAGATACAGCATAGAAGTAGCAGTTTGAAAAATGTCTGGGGTATATGGGAAGGAGATTTATTTACTAATCTCAGAGTATGTGCTGGAGAGGCAGGGATCTTTGGGAGACTTCTCCAAGAACAAAAGAGCACCATTTTCTTCCTCCATCCTCCAGCCTAGATACATGGATACCTGTGAGAACCAGCTCAGAGTAAACATTCTCCACCTAGCCTGCTAATAGTATGCACCACCCCTGTGCTCTCCTATGGACCCACCCCTCCTCCTTACTGGCCTGGGCAGGTGTTTTCTGGGGTGGCTACAGTTCCACTCCCACAGTGGACTAGCAAACCCCACCACCCCAGCATTTTCTTGCAGACATACTCACTCTAACACACCTTGCCAGTCCATCCAAAGCAGTGCCACAAGCCTGCCACTGTGCAAACAGCCCCATCAGGGGCCAGCACCATCCCAAAGTGACTCCTACCCCAAAAAGGGAAAGATAATTACACACATCAGTCTGATTGCAGCCCCAGCAGTGGGTTTGGGACAGATATGTGGTCTGACTGCAGACCCAATCCCACCAATGAAAGCTTCTCTGGAGACAACACAGGGATAGTGCCTGCAGCTTGGTGCTACCACGCCAACTCTGGCAAATGCCTGGTCTGACTCAAATCAAGTCCAAGGTGGCCCAAGAGAGGCTCACTAACAACACAGAGTGGAAGACATTCATGACTTTCCTAACACACACAAACAGACACAGAGAGTTAGACAAAATGAGGAGACAGACAAGGATGTTCCAGTGAAAGAAAGAGACAAAAATCACAGGAAGAGAGCTAAACAAAATGGACATAAGCAATATGGCTGATAGAGAATTTAAAGGAATGGTCATAAAGATACTCATTAGAGTTGATAAAAGAGTGGAGTGAGACCCAAACAAAGAGATAGAAAACATAAAAAAGAACCAATCACATATGAAGAATTCAACAACACTGAAATTAAAAACACACTCAATGGAATAAATAGACTAGAGGAAGCAAAAAAATGGGCCAACAACCTGGAGGACAGAATGATGGAAAGCAAACTGAATGGGAGAGAGAAAAAAATAATACAAAATGAAAATAGACTTAGGGAACTCAGTGACACCATCAAGCATAATAGGATTCACATTATAGGGATCCAGCAAGAAAAAGAGAGAGAATGGGAACAGAGAATTCATTTGAAGAAATAATAGCTGAAAACTACCCAATCCTGGGGAAAGAAACAGAAATCCAGACCCATGAAGCATGGAGGGCTCCCAATAATATCCAACAAGGAGGTCCATACCAAAACACATAGCAAAAAGTAGTAATAGAGAGAGAATTTTTCAGCAGCAAGAGAAACAGTTCCGTACAAGGGAAACCCCATAAGAGTAATAGCGGATTTTTCAGCAGAAACTATGCAAGTCAGAAGAGAGTGGCAAGATATAGTCAAAGTGCTGAAGGAAAGAAAAACAAAAACAAAAACACCCTGCAACCAAGAATACTCTATCTGGCAGGCTACCATTCAGAATAGGAGAGATAAAATTTCCCAAAGGTTGAAGGGATTCATCACCACTAAATTATCCTTACACAAAATGTTAAAGGAGGCCCTTGGAATGGAAAGGAAAGACCATAAGTAAGAGTAAGGAAGGCACAAAAGCAGTTTAAGTATATCTATAAAAATCAGTTAAGGTATTCACAAAATAAAAGGATGTAAAGTATGACACCATATACCTAAATTGGGGGAGAGGAGTAGAGGAGTAAAAATTTAGTGTTTTTAGAATAGGTTCAAACTTAAGTGACCATCAACTTAATATAGACTGCTATATGCAGAAAATGTTAAATATGAGCCTAATGGTAGCCACTAATGAAAAAACTGCTAATAGATACACACAAAAAAAATAATAGAAAGGAATCCAAGTATAATACTAAAGAAAACCAATGAATTGTAAATGAGAACAAGGGAAGAAAGGAGCAGAGAAGAACTACAAAAACAACCATAAAACAAGTAACAAAATGGCAGTAAATACACACTGATCAATAATTACTATGAATGTAAATGGACCAAATGCTCCAAACAAAAGACATAAGGTGACAGACTAGATATAAAAATAAGACCCATCTATATGCTGCTTACAAGGGTCTCAATTCAGACCTAAAAACACATGCAGATTAAAGTGAAGGGATGGAAAAGCATTTATCATACAAATGGAAGTGAAAAGAAGGCTGGGGAAGTAATATTTATATCAGAAAAAATAGACTATAACAAGAGAACACAAAAGAACCAACAAGAAGATATAACAATTGTAAATATTTATACAATGAACACGAGAGCACCCAAATATGTAAGGCATCTAATAACAAACATAAAAGAAGTAATTGATAGAAATAAAATAATCATAGGGGACATTACCATCCCATTTACACTCCGCTGACACCAGTGGATAGATCATCCAAAAAGAAAATCCACAAGGAAATAGTGGCTTTGAATGACATATTGGACCAGATGGATCTAACAGATATGTTCAGAATATTCCATCCTAAAAGAGAATACACAATCTTTTTCGAGCACACATGGCATATTCTCCAGAATAGATCACAAAACAAGTTTCAACAAATTAAAAAAGACTGAAGTCATACCATGCATCTTCTCTGACCACAATGCCATGAAACTAGAAATCAGCCACAAGAAAAAAAATCTGGAATAACACAAAAACATGGAGGTTAGATAGCATGTTACTAAACAATGAATGGGTCGGCTAAGAAATTGAAGAGGAAATAAAAGAATACATGAGGACAAGCAAAAATGAAAACACAATGATTCAAAATCTTGGGATCCCTGGGTGGCGCAGCGGTTTGGCGCCTGCCTTTGGCCCAGGGCGCGATCCTGGAGACCCGGGATCGAATCCCACATCAGGCTCCCGGTGCATGGAGCCTGCTTCTCCCTCTGCCTGTGTCTCTGCCTCTCTCTCTTTCTCTCTGTATGACTATCATAAATAAAAAAAAACAAAAACAAAAACAAAAAAAAACAAAAAAAAACAAAAAAAAAAAAAACAAAAAAACAAAATCTTGGGAATGCAGCTGTGCTAAGAGGGAAGTTTTAACAGTTCAGGCCTACCTCAGAAAGCAAGAAAAATCTGAAATAAACAGCCTAACTTTACATGTAAAAGAGCTAGAAAAAGAATAAACAAAGCCCCAAACCAGTAGAAGAAAGAAATAAAGATTAGAGCACAAACAAAAATTAAAAAAAATTGATAAATCTCTAGCCAGACTCAACAAAAAAAAAAGGACCTAAATAAACAAAATCAGAAATGAAAGAGGAGAAATTACAACACCACAGAAATACAAAGGATAGGATTATAAGAGAGTATTGTGAAAAATTAAATGCCAAAAAATTAGACAACCTAGAAAAAATGGATGAATTCCTAGAAACAACCTCCCTAACAGTCGGGAAGAAATAGAAAATTCAAATGGACCAATTACCAGCAATGAAAATGAATCAGTACTCAAAAAACTCCAAACAAACAAAAGTCCAGGACCAGATGGTTTCAAAGGTGAATTTTACCAAACATTTAGAGAAAAGTTGATATCTATTTTTCTCAAACTATTCCAAAAAATAGAAGGGGAAGGAACGTTTCTCAAATTCACTCTATGAGGCCAGCATTATTCTGATACCAGAACCAGATAAACACTACAGAAAGAGAACTACAGCCCAATATCTCTGATGAACATGGATGCAAAAATCCTCAATCAAATATTAGCAAACCAAATCCAACAATACATTACAAAAATCATTCACCATGATCAAATGGGATTTATTCCTGGATGCAAGGGTGGTTCAATATTTGCAAATCAATGTGATACTTCACCAAGAGAAAGGATTAAAACCATATGATCATTTCAATAGATGCAGAAGAACCACTTGACAGAGTACAACATCCATTCATGAAAAAACCCTCAACAAAGTAGGTTAGAGGGAACATGCCTTGGGATGCCTGGGGGCTCGTGGGTTGAACATCTGCCTTTGGCTCAGGGCATGATCCTGGAGTCCTGGGATCGGGTCCCACATCAGGCTCCCTGCATGGAGCCTGGTTCTTCCTCTGCCTGTGTCTCTGCCTCTCTGTCTCTCATGAATAAATAAATAAAATCTTTAAAAAAAAAAAAAAGAGGGACTATGCCTCAACATAATAAAGGCCATATATGAAAACCCCACAGCTAATATCATATTCAATGGGGAAAAATTGAGAGCTTTTCCTCTAAAAGATTAGAATGTCTGCTTCTCACCACTTTTATTCAACATAGTACTGGAAGTCCAAACCACAGCAATTAGACAACATAAAGAAAGAAAAGTCATCCAAATTGTAAGGAAAAAGTAAAATTTTTACTATTTTAGATGATGTGACACTATATGTAGAAAACTCTGAAGGCTCCACCAAAAAACTACCAGCACTTGATAAATGAATTCAGTAAGTTCACAGGATATAAAATCAACATACAGAAATCTGTTGCATTTCTACACATTAAGAATGAAGTAATAGAGAGGGAAAAAATGCTGTTCACAACTGCACCAAAATAACAAAATAGCTATGAACAAACTTAACTAAGGAGGTGAAAGACCTGTACTGTGAAAACTATAAAACACTGATGAAAGAAACTGAACATGACACAAACAAATGAAAAGATGTTCCATGGTCATGGATTGGAAGAATACTGTTAAAATGTCTATACTGCCCAAAGCAATTTGTAGGCTTAATGCAATCCTGATCAAAATACCAATGGCATTTTTCACAGAACTAGAATAATTCTAAAATTTGTATGGAACCACAAAAGACTCTGAATGGCCAAAGCAATCTTGAAAAAGAAGAACAAAACTGGAGCTATCACAACCCTAGATTTCAAGATAGACTACAAAGTTGTAGTAATCAAAACAGTATGGTACTGGCACAAAAACAGACCTGTGGATCAATAGAACAGAATAGACAGCCCTTAATTATATGGTCAATAAATCTTCAACAAAAAGGCAAGAATATACAATGAGGGGAGGATGCCTGGGTGACTCAGTGAGTTAAGCATCCAGCTCTTGACTTGAACTCAGGTCATGATTTCAGGGTCATGGTATTGAGCCCCATGTCCTGCTCCACGTTCAGCAGGGAGTCTGCTTGAGATTCTCTCTCCCTCTCCTCTCCTGCTCCTCCTCCTTGCTCATGGGTGTTCTCTCTCTTTAAAAAAGAAAAGAATACACAATGGGAAAAAAATAGTCCCTTCAGTAAATGGTGTTGGGAAATCTGGATAGCTACATGCAGAGAATGAAACCAGATCACTTTCTTACATCATACACAGAAATAAACTCAAAATGTATTAAATATTTAAATGTGAGACCTGAAACCATAAGATTCCTAGAAGATAGCATAGGCAGTAATTTCTCCAACATTGGCCATAGCAACTTCTTTCTAGATATAGCTCTTGAGGCAAGAAAAATAAAAGCAAAAATAAACTATTAGTGCTACAATAAAATAAAAAGCTTCTGCACAGCAAAGGAAAGAATAAAGCAAAATGACAAACTACTGAATGGCAAAAGGTTATCTGTCAATGACACAGCCAACAAAGGGTTAACATTCAAAATATATAAAGAACTGATACATTTCAATACTAAAAAAATAATCCAGCTAAAAATGGGCAAAAGAGGGGCACTGGGGTGGCTCAGGTCATGATCCTAGGGTCCTGGGATCCAGGCCCACATCCAGCTCCATGCTTAGCAGGAAGCCTGCTTCTCCCTCTCCCTCTGCCTCTCCCTGCTCATTCTCTCTGTCTCTCTCTGTCTCTCTCTCAAATAAATAAAACCTTAAAAAATTGGCAGATGACATGAATAGACATTTTTCCAAAGAAAACATCCAGATGGCCAACAGACACATGAGAAGATACTCAACAGTACTCATTATCAGAGAAATGCAAATCAAAACCACAATGAGTTATCACCTCGCACCTGTCAGAATGGCTAAATAAAATACATAAGAAACAAGTGTTGGTAAGGATGTGGAGAAAAAGGAATCCCTGTCTAGTGTTAGTAGGAATGTAAAATGCTCCAGCCACTGTGGAAGACAGTGTGGAGAGGGTTCTGAAAGAGAAAGAAAGAGAAGGAGAAAGAGAAAGAGAAAACGAAAAAGAAAAAAGAAAGAAAAAATAGAGTTATCAAACGATCCAGTGATTCTGCTACTAGGTATTTACTCAAAGAATATGGATACACCAAATTGAAAAGATAGAGGTACCCCTATGTTTACTGCATTATTTACAATAGGCAAACTATGGAAGCAGCCCAAGTGTCCATCGACAGATGAATGGATAAAGATGTCATATATATATATACACAATGGAATATTATTCAGTCATAAAAAAGAATGAAATCCTGCCATTTGCGACAATATGGATAGATCTAGAGGGTAAAATGCTAAGTGGAGTAAGTCAGAGAAAGACAAATATGATATAATTTCAGTCATATGTTAAATTTAAGAAAAAAATAAGCAAATACATTTAAAAAGAGACAAGCCACAAAACAGAGTCATAACTATAGAGAATAAACAGAGGGGGCCTGGGCAGGGGGATGGTGAAATAGGGGAAGTGGATTTGGAGTACACTTATATTAACGATTGCTGAGTCACATTTAGAATCGTTGAATCTTTATATTCTACACGTGAAACTAATATAACATTGTATGTTAATTATACTGGAAGTTTTTCAAAGGTTAGTGGCCTTTAAAACAGCAGGTGCTATAACTAAGGTATGTACAATACATATGATGTATTTTGAGGAACACAGAAAAGTGAGTAACCTAGAAGATAGTTGTTATGAATTGATTTCCAAAAAAGTAATGTTGGAGTCCTAGCTCCCAGTGTTTTAGGATGTAATCTTATTTGGAAATAGGGCTGTCGTAGAAAGAATCATCAATGAAAATGAGTTTCCACTGAAGTAGTATGGGACCTTAATCCTAAAAACGGATGTCATTAAAGAGAGAAACTTGGACACACACACACACACACACACACACACACGGAGAACATTACATAACTGACTGAGGCAGAGGTTGAGTTAAGGAAGCTGCAAGCCAAGGAACACCAAGTACTGAGGACCACTACCTCAAACCAGGAAGAGGCAAGGAAGGATTCCTCCCTAAATGTTTCAGGGGGCCCTGCCAGAACTTTGATTTCGGACTTTCAGGCTGCGGATTGGTCAGACAATAAGTTTCTGTTGTTTTAAGCTGCCCAGTTTGTAGTACTTTGGCATGGTGGCCCTAGCAAATTAATAGGTACAGTATATATTAGTGTCCTGTTTTATAGAGGAGCAACGGATCCCCAGAGTTACAAACTTTATGTGTAATGAGGCTGGCATTGGATCCAAGTCTTCAAAACTATTGATCTTGGCACTAAACCTTGGGACCTGCTCTGGCATTCAAAGTCCACTGGTGAAAATCAAAGTAGATAAAAGATGTTCCAGGAAGTCCAGCTGTCATTTGGACTAGCCATTTCCACGTTCTCTCATTTACTCAAATTTTCTAAAGCAAAGAAATTTGGAAACGGCTTTCTCATCAGATAAGGTGCCGGTAAATAAAATGCTAGGCTCTTTCATCAGAAAGATGGTTCTCATTCTGTTTCTGATTATTTGGTGATCTAGGCATAGGCATCTGGATTAACTTCTTTATAAAAAATTTCCACCGCTGGTTCCAGGGAACTATAGAAGTAAATAAATTCAAATGCTGGTGCTGAGCAAGCGGAGGAAATCACTGCCAAGAATTTAGAACGGAGGGGCACCTGGCTGGCTCAGCCAGCTGAGCTTGCGACTCTGGAACTCAGGGTTGTAGGTTTGAGTCCCATGTTGGATGTAGAGATTATTTAAAAATAAAATCTTAAAAAAAGAAAGAAAGAAAGAAAATAAAAGAATTTAGAACTGAAAGCCAGCCCTCAGGCCAAATTCTTGTTGTCTTGGTAGTATTAAAGACCTCAAAGTGAGAATTTAAGTTAGAGCGATCCTGGATTACTAGAATCCCCAAGAAGCCTGGCAGATGCTAATTAAATTTTCCCACAAAGAAATTCATCCCAGGCTTCAAAGAATTCCAACAAATAGAATTCATTCAACCTCTCAGGTCTTGTTTATAAGAATTCTCAACTTGAGCATTATAGTATACCTTGTTCTCATTCCAGAACACTCTGTTCTTTCATATTGTCACCCACAGCACAGAGAGTTCCCCCCCACTTCTAGTCCTACCCATACCTGACACTGGTGAACTCCCACTTCTTCAAGTCCTAACTTGACCTGTGAAGCTCCACAGCACATACAGTTCCCCCCTCCCTTCTAGTCCTATCTATCACCTGGCACTGGTGAACTCCCACTTCTTCAAGTCCTAACTTGACCTGTGAAGCTGCTTGGAGTTCCTTGGAGAAAATCAATATCCTGTCTGCGCATTATTCTATTCCAGCACATATTTTTTTATTTTTAACTCAAATTTCCTCAGGACCCACAAGCCTGACAACACATTAGCAGTTCAACTGTCACAGATCCATTGCTTTTACCCATGGTCTCAAACAAAATCTCTCCTTTTGTTATTTCTGGAAACTTATGGGTGTGCTTCACTGGTACATGTGAAAGATCCTATGTTCTGCTGTTGCTATGGAATCCGTTGAAGGGAGTGCTAAAAAAGAAACAACAGGCCCAAAATGGAGTCACTTTTGCTAAGCCCCACCAAAACTTCCCACCCAACTGAACTGTTTCAGCCTCTTCCAAGAGTGGAACTTTAAGCCAATCAGCCTGGGACTTCCTCATCAGCGTTAGTGAGGTAATCTGCCTCAGAAGACCCTCGGCTTTCCCCTAAGGGAAGGGGATCTTGCCTGAAACAATCCACTCTTCTAAGTTCCTTGCCTCACTCTTCTCCTGTCCTTACGCACCTTCCATTTTGTACACCTCCTTGGGAGTTGCTCTCTTCTTGCTAAATGGGATGCTGCCCAATTAATGAGTGGCTGAATAAAGCCAAATAGATCTTCAGGTCTACTCAGCTGAATTTTGTTTAACAGGAATCACATGGCCAGCATTCTGTAAAAGCATTGTTTCTAGCCCATAGTCCTAATCCCAGGGCTCCAGAGTGAGAAAGATATCCCTAGATGGCCCAGCAAGCATGATTAACTTGTGTTTGTTTGAATAGAGAGGTACATGACATACTATGCAGCTGAAATTGAAAAGAGTAGTCGCCTGGGCAGGGCAGGATTAAGATGTGGACACAGCTTTTTTTTTTTCTCTTTTTCAGCTATTATATGGTATTTGTCTTTTTAAATAATATGCACCTGCATCTTTGATGAAACTAGACTAGCTTGTTAAAAGTGGACAGAGCATACCCTCCAGTCCTTACTGGACTGTAGTCAGGCCGTGTTCCAAGGAGATATGAGGAGGCTGCCTCTCTTTTCACTGTGTGTCTTGTTTCATCACCCAGTGTTGAAGAGGCATTGCTTCCATTCTCCACGATTCACAGAGGTCTTTACAAAAACTCCTTCAGTTACTGGTGACAGCCTCATAACATGGGATCACAGTCCCAGGATGGCGATGAGGATGGCCACAAATTTCCAAAAGTGTTATGTACTCTTCTGTATTCTGTAGAAGATGGTACAGAGAAGTGCTTGAAGCATGAGCTCTGACTTTTGTTTTTAGACAAGAGGGAGGAAGAGGGATCAGATTTACCCTTCTGCCTGAAACAACACACCAAAGAATGGTTTTCAAGACACAGGATGTCAGATAACCAAGGTCGGTGCTGTTTGAGAAATGGGGAACAAATGAATGAGTCCAGGGACTGCCCCAGTTTTCTGCCCTGAGAGAGTGTCTAAGGATGTGGGGCAGGGACAGCACTAAGGTAGAGCCCAATGGGCTGCCTTAGCTGAGGAGATGAAGTGAAGAGTATGGAGAGACGAAAGCAATTCAAGTTCATGGACAGAGTGCCAGACAGGAGAAAGATGCAGAGAGCAAATCCCAGAGACCTGTGGAGGGTCCTCAGGGAGTATTGATCAGCATCTGCATTCAAGGAAAATATCTAATGCCTGGAACAAAAACCATCCAAAGAAGATCAGAGGGGAAAAGGGCCCAACACTCCCACGGGCCAATCTACCCACCAGCCAGCTACAAAGAGCTCATAATTCTTCCTCTAACTCTTATAAGTTTTGTGCCCTCGGCCAAGTTATTTAAATTCTCTGTGCTTCAAATTGTCTGTAAATTGCTCAAATATAAATACATTTCCCTCAAAGGGTTGGTGTAAGCATTAATACAAATAGTAGATTAAAACAGTGCCTGACGCCTATTAAGTGTTAACTTTTATTATTATGCAGCATAGTTGGGATTAGTTGGTTGATTGACAAAAGTTCATTCAAGGACTGAATCACAAGAAAGAAATATGAATACACTGGAAGAGATTGCTTGTTTCCCAATATTGGTTTTCCCTTTTCTCAGAGTAACTGTGATAGCATCTAAAATACTATCTCTGATCTCTGCCTCCTGGTGTTCTTGCCTTGTGAAATCCACTCCCTTAAGTGTAGGCTGGACCTATGATTTGCTTCTAATAAAATACCACAATCTCTTCTGATATTAGGTTACAAAAAGATTCTGGCTTCAGTCTCGCTCACTCTCTTGCTTTCTCCCCTTCCTGCTCTACTGCAGCGCCCATGTTATGAGCTGTCCTACGAAGAGGCCAACATGGCAAGAAATCAATTTCTCTGGAAATAACCAATAAGGACTTGATGGTTGCCAATGGCCTTGTGAGTGAACTTGGAGGTGGTCTCCTAAGGCTGCTACAGACAACTGAGTGAGCTTGGAACCAACTCTCTCCAAATAGAGCCTTGGCCAAAACCTTGACTGCAGCCTTTTGAGAGATCCAGAGCCAGAGGACCAGTTAAGCTGCATCCAGATTCCTGATCCACAAAAACCATGAAGTAAATATTTAAGTCATTAAA
Source organism: Vulpes lagopus (assembly GCF_018345385.1). Classification (NCBI taxonomy): domain Eukaryota; kingdom Metazoa; phylum Chordata; class Mammalia; order Carnivora; family Canidae; genus Vulpes; species Vulpes lagopus. Next base: position 39,024,189 of record NC_054833.1, on the reverse strand, counting down.
TTTTGGGGTGATTTGTTATAAAGAGATAACTATTATACCAATAGAAACTCTGATTTTATTTTTTAAGATTTTATTTATTTGAGAGAGAGTGTACACATGCACAGGCAAAGGAGAGGCAGAGGGAGGAGCCTACTCTCTACTGAGCAGGGAGCCTGACTCAGGACCGGATCCCAGAATCCATGAGCCAGAGGCAGATGCTTAACCAATTGAGCCATCCAGGTGCCCCTAGGAACTGATTTTAGCTGACCAGAATGAAGGCTACATTTCTCAGCCTCCCTTTCTGTTAGACCCAGCCATATAACTGAGTTGTGTAGTCACTGAGATTGGTAACAAAAGAATGCATGGAATTTTCAGACCAAGCCTTTAAAAAAGTGGCTATGCATGTTCAATCCCCTCTTTCCCATTTCTCTAGATAAGACACAGAAAATTTTTCCACTACAAGGTGGAAAAATCTGGATCCCATGCAGAGGAGGGCCACCCAATGACCAGGATCATCCATGTGAACTCTTTTTTGAGTGAAAAATAAATTTCTAAAAAAAAAAAAAGAAAGAAAAAATAAGTTTCTATTGTGTTGGGATCATTATAAATTGAGGGTTTGTTACCACAGACAAGTATGCTAATTAACACTTTTATGTGAAAGAAAGAAAAACTTTTCTCTGGAGTAAGCCACTATTATTTTGGGTGTCTGTCAGATGAAGCCTAATCTACATCCTCATCAATGCATATACCCTAAGAATTTTATTTTTACCTAGGTATTTATTCCTCAGTCACTCCCCAAGACTTTCTTTTGAGTACAGTCCCCCTGGTTGAAGTTCTGGGTAGTCTTAATTGCATAAACTATGTGCCTAGCGCTTTGCATTTGATTCTCAGTTTTAATTTATTCCCAGTAAAGACAAGTTAAGGACTCTTGCTAATCAAGTTGAATGTAGAATCCTACCAGATTTAAAGCTTTAAAAAGTCTTTCTGGGGATGCCTGGGTGGCTCAGCAGTAGGGTGTCTGCCTTCGGCTTAGGGCGTGATCCTGGAGTTTTGAGTCCCCTGTGGGGCTCCCTGCAAGGGGCCTGCTTCTCCCTCTGCCTATGTCTCCGCCTTCTCTGTTTCTTTCATGAATAAATAAAATCTTAAAAAAAAATCTTTCTAGTCTCTCATAACCATCTGGCCTACACCCAGTTTCATAGCTATTTTTATTGGCACTCACCTTTATCCTGTCTTCCCAAAGCATTTTTGGTCTTCCTAAAAACAGTAATTCCTGGGGCACCTGGGTGGGACAGTCTCTGACTGTCCTGTTAAAGCCTCTGACTCTTGGTTTTGGCTCTGGTCATGATCTTTGGACTCATGAGATCAAGCCTCCTGTCGGGCTCCATACTCAGCATGAGTTTGTTTCGGATTCTCTCTCCCTCTAGCTCTACCCTCCTGCTTGTGCTCTCTCACTTGCTCTACAATAAATAAATATCTGAAAAAAAAATTCTTTTTCTTTGCAGACTCAAATTTTATCAATTTGTGTAATTATATAATTATGAGGCCTATGATGGAAATAGATTGGTAGCAAATACAACTGACCCTTGCTAAGCATTCCACTCAATTGGTAGAAGCAGATACACAGGTGTGAACCAAAGTGAAAGCTACTAGCTGTGAGTCTTTAGTATTTTCTAGGGATCAGCTGGCATGTTTCAGAAAGGGCATTGCGAACATTAGTTAAGTGGACAGTGGTTAGGAAGAGCTTCTACTGTATGCAATGTGTACTTTGGGGGGGGGGGGGACAGACAACAGATTTCATCTCATTTTCAGAGGGATCTCTGATCCCTAGAATATTAAGTACCACACTAGAAGTTAAAACCTAATCCATGGCACCAGGTTGAGGAATGAATCTTCTTTTCCTCTGGTTTTGGGTACTTGTGCACCTACCTTTTTCTTGAATACTCCTTTCTCTCTAAAAACTAAATTCATACAAACAGATGTTTGTGAGCCAGTGGCCCTACCAGCTCATCAAAAACGTTCAGACTCTAAATCCTAGTTTAGAATCTTGTAAGTAAATGAGACCCCCTAACTCCACTCTGGTCAAACTTTCCCCCACACAAAGAAAGGGACTCTGACCATGCTGGGTAAACAACAGCCCTCATCAATTTTGACCCTTCACCCTTTTGTTTTCTTCACAACATTTATCACTATCTGGTGGTGTTGTATTATCTAGCACATATTCAGTGATAAAATTCCAGCTACTCAGGATATTTATTTCAAGTTTGTTTATAATTTCAAGGTCGGATTTCCCAATCTTTCACAGTAGGTCATTTTTTTAAATGTGAAACTACTTAATTCACGTAAAAGGAAAAAATATATTCGTAGACTAAACGAGTCATATAGGCAAGGCTACAGCAGCCACAAATGTGGAACTTTTGTACTAAATACCTTTTAAATCTGTGAGAATAAGGGGCTTCTGGGTGGCTCAGTGGTTGGGCCTCTGCTTTCGGCTCCTGGGATCAAATCTCACATCAGGCTCCCCACAAGGAGCCTGCTACTCCCTCTGCCTATGTCTCTGCCTCATGAATAAATTGAAAATCTTTCAAATATACATATATTTGTATATACTATATATGTGTATATATAAATCTGTGAGAATATAAAGCAGTCTAACCATAATGGAGTTGAGAGGCCAGCAGGGAGCGCTCTCACACCTACGGCTCCTAGTCAACTGCAGACTCAACAGGAAGAGCCTAACTTTGCAAGTCCATTTACTTTTCTTCTTATTTTAGGACCCCAGCAAGAGGAAGGTTTTCCTCTGCCTTGGCAACAGCCCAGCCAATAAAATATCGTCACAACCCAGCCCCCTGTAAAGCCATTCTACTTCCAACTCTGTTTATTCCAATGGGCTTTTTATTTGCGACAGCCTTCCCAACCTCCCCTTTTCCCCTATAAACTAGCATTCCTCTCTTGTTCTGGGGATTTGCCTATGATTTCGCCATACCCTGCTTATCCCAAATTGCAATTCTCTTGCTATTCTCAAACCCATGTTTGCTGGCAAAATACCTGGCCGTCTTATTTTGAGGGTCAATCACATTTTTACATTCCTCAGAAATGAAACACAAAAATCTTAATCCCCCAAATTAAAGGATTAAATGAGAACAACAACAAAGGAAAGAAGGAAACGTGATTCGGAAAGTAGAAGGCACTTTCACGCGTCATTGTGCTGTACACCTGAAACGAATATGCTATCATCACGTCGTTGTGCTGTACATCTGAAACTAATATGCTGTCACAGGCCAGTTAAAAAATAGGATGCAGGGCAGCCCAGGTGGCTCAGTGGTTTGGCGCTTGCCTTTGGTCCAGCGTGTGATCCCATGGAGACCCCGGATCCAGGCCCGCGTCGGGCTCCCTGCGTGGAGCCTGCTTCTCCCTCTGCCTGTGTCTCTGCCTCTTTTTCTCTGGATCTCTCATAAATAAATAAATAGATAGATAAATAGGTAAATAGATAATAGGATGCAAGCCACTGATATCTAAAACAACATTCATATAAAAGGTGTTTTATGATTGGAGTCTAATAATTTCTCCCCTCCTAGGACAGCACTTCTGTCGGTCCTACAAGGAAACAAATGCATCTTTCCCAAACTTGAGTCATCTCTCACTTTCCCAGCGTTTCCCCCCCCCCCCCCTTCTACTTATCACTCTGGGAGGAGCAAAGCGGAAGGAGGACCAGAGTCTCTTCTGATTGGTCAAGTCCACGATAGGGCGGTGGTTCTCCGACTTTAACAAACATTAGACTCATTTCGGGTTTGTTTGTTTAGACACAGATTCCTGGGGGCCCTCGGGGAGCTTCTGATCCAGGAGGCCTGGCTGGTTCCCAGGAGTATTTCCAAGCAGCTCCCAGATGATGCTGACGCGGCTGTTTGGCCTTTCGAGAAGCAGCAGCACAGTCCCGGGGCTCCCAGGAATCCCACTGACAAGTGTGATCAACGCAATTCACGTTTAGAAAAAAGCAAAGAACTACAAAACAAAAGGAAAACAATTAACCAATGAAGCACCCACTCTCGGGCAGAAGCAGACCTCCAGGGGGCCGCACGCAGGCCCACTTAGTGCGCACACAGGTGCTTCACCTGTTCCGTCACGGACACACCCACCTAAACTAGTTCGGCCAAATTCCGGGCACTCAGCGCTGCACGTCGGCTTCGTGCGCTGGCGCCGGCACAGCCGCGTCAACCCTCAACTCCTCGGACGTCTGGGTCCCCGCGAGGCGCAGCGCCCAGGCAGGTCTGCATCAGCGCAGCGCGCCCGCTCCCGGCCCGGCCGCGAGCTACCCCCGCAGCGCCCCCCCCCCCCCCCCCGCCCCGAGCGAACGGAAACAAACCCCGAAGCCCCGCCCTCCGCGGCTCGGCTCCCGCACCTCCCCGGGCGGGCGCAGGGGGCGTGGCCGGGCGCGGCGCCCACGTGACCGCGAGAGCCGCGCGCAGCCAAGTCGCGCGATCTGCCGTCATATCAGCTTATGCCGCCGGCCGCTGATTGGCTGGCGGCGCCGCCGCTGGGAGCGCGTGCCCGGCCACGCCCCCCAGCCCTGCCCGCCCGCTGCCCGCTGCCCGCCGCCCGCCGCCCAGTGGCCCCGCAGCCTGCGACCCCGCGAACGCCGAGTGGGCCGCGCGCTCCGGAGGTAGGGCTGACGCGAGGGCGGCGGCGGGGAGGGAAGGTGAGGGAGAGCCGCCGGCGGGGGGTGGTTCCCGGCTGAGGAAGCCCTGCGGCCGCCGTGTGCCTTCCCCGCGGTCCGCAGGCTCCACGTCCGGGCGGCCTCGGGGACCCGCTGCGGGGCGGGGCGGGGGCGCCGGGGACACCTGCGGGCCCGCACCGCGGTGGTGATGGGGCGGGGGCGCCGGGACACCTGCCGGCCCGCTCCGCGGTGGTGATGGGGCGGGAGCTCCGGGACACCTGCCCGCCCGCACCGCCGCGGTGATGGGGCGGGAGCTCCGGGCACCTGCCGGCACCGCCGCGGTGATGGGGCAGGGGCGCCGGGACACCTGCCGGCCCGCTCCGCGACACCTGCCGGCCCGCTCCGCGGTGGTGATGGGGCGGGGGCGGGGGAGGAAACGGAAAGTCTCGGGGTGGCTGCCGCGGGTCGCTCCTGCAGGGAGGTCTGTGCGGTGAACACCGAGGCCTTACTTTGAGACGGAGCTCTCTCTGTGTTGGGGGGATTTTTTTTTAAGAGGCAAAGAAATTAGGTGGTGACCTCCTGACCGTTACGGTGCAAACCCCACTTACTGCGACGTACTTAGGATGGACGGACAGCAATCCACGCGGGTCGAGAAGCCTTAAAAGGGAAGGGGAATCATCCATTAGGTTAGCATCCTAGGGACGCCTGGGAGGCTCAGCGGTGGAGCGTCTGCCTTCGGCTCAGGTCGTGACCTCGGGGTCCTGGGATCCAGTCCTGCATCGGGCTCCCTGCCTGGAGCCTGCTTCTCCCTCTGCCCCTGTCTCTGCCTCTCTCCGTGCGTCTCTCATGAATACATCAAATCTTTTTTTAAAAAAAAGTTAGCATCCGAAAAGGAAAACATCATGCCTACTGGCATCCATAGGTTACAGCAGAGTGAATTTGAAGGTGGTATCAGTAAGTAAAGTTCCAAACGTCCGAATGAAAAGTTTCCAACCTGTCAAGCTTGTGTTAGCTAGATTATTTCTAACCTAAACCTTCCAGCAGGTTATCTGACTTTACAGCACCACAGTGGTGTGTGCTTAGGGTTCTAATGATAAGCATCTAAAAAAAATAATAATAAATGCATGATCCTCGATCACTTAGAGGATGCTTTTCCACTCATTATGTAATGCAATTAGTATGAGATATTCAGAATTCCCCGTCTGTATGTATACAAGTTGAGAGATAATTACAATGTAGAAGCTGAGAAACAAGGTTCTGGAATATACATCCTAATTGTTACTTAGTACTTAACAAATTATTTAAATATTCTCTCCTCAGTTTCTCTGTCTATGGAAGTTATGGAAGTACCTACCTAGGGATCCCTGGGTGGCGCAGCGGTTTGGCGCCTGCCTTTGGCCCAGGGCGCGATCCTGGAGACCCAGGATCGAATCCCACGTTGGGCTCTTGGTGCATGGAGCCTGCTTCTCCCTCTGCCTATGTCTCTGCCCCTCTCATCTCTCTCTCTGTGTGACTATCATAAATAAATGAAAAAAATTAAAAAAAAAAAAAAGGAAGTATCTACCTACCTGGTAGGGTTGTAAGAATTAAGCAAAGTGGGGCACCTGGGTGGCTCAGTGGTTAAGCGTCTGCCTTCAGCTCAGGTTGTGATCTCAGGGTTCTGGGATCAGGCCCACATCAGGCTCCCCAAAGGGAGCCTGCTTCTCTGCCTATGTCTCTGCCTCTGTCTGTGTCTCTCATGAATAAATAAATAATCTTTTAAGAAAAAGAACTAAGCAAGGTGATACATTTAAAAAATGCTTTTAAATAATACCTGGTTCTCAACAAATGTTGACTATTATAACCTATACTTTAAAGCCAGAGTAATTGTAGACTCATTCTAGCCTAATTGTGTTTTATTAGTAACTGTGTTTTATGAAAAAGTTTTGTTTCTGTAGAAGTAAAACAATATAAAGCTTCTGTTTCAGTCAGGGTAATTTAACTTAGGGTCTGTGGGGCCCCGGACTTAAGGGAGTATACACGCCTTAAAATTTTATGCAAAATTCTGTGAGTTTGCCATCACTGAGAATTTACAAAATTAAGGAGCTGAAGAGTTGAGATAGTGATGAAGAGGCAGTCGAACTTCGTTCAAGTCTTGGTAGAAGAGCTTGGGACTTTGTAACTAGACTGCGTGGGTTTGAACTCCAGCCCCAGCGTTTGTTTACTTGATGATCCCAAGCAGATTACTTGAAATTTTTTTTTGAAGATTTTATTTATTTGAGAGAGAGCGAGCATGAGCTAAGTGAGAGAAGCAGACTCCCCACTGAGCAGGGAGCCTTAGGCAGGTCTCAGTCCCAGGACTCTGGGATCATGACCTGAGCGAAAGGCAGACACTTAACTGATGGAGCCACCCAGGCACGCCAGATTACTTGACTTGCCTGTGCCCAGCTTCTTCATCCATAATACTAGTACCTAATAATACTAGTACTTATAATTCTAGTACCTAACTCTTAGGGTTTCTTGAAAGGGTCAAAGGAGCTAATATGTATGGTACCAAGTGTTTATATAGCAGATGTTGATATTAGATATTATCAATTATTTTTCAAAGAAAAATCAAATGACACTTTGCTCTCCCATAGGTTAAAGTAATTTTGACTCTGCTGTGGCCCAGTAACAGCAATAATAATAGCTCCTATTTTTTGACTAACTTCTCTGTGTCAGATGGTGGTGAAACTCTGGGGACTTAGTCTCTAAACCTTAACAAGATAAACCTTTACAGACGTGGGTTTGAATATAAACTTCAAATTTGAATTGCAGTTTTGAGATCATATTGTTAACTGATTTCAGAAGATTTTTTTGTTAGATGTCAGAAAGTATAGCGATATGTTTATGAATACCTCATTATTACATTCAACAAATAGAATGAATTGAAACCCAAATTCTAAAAACGCACAAAATGGGTTTCATTTCACAGGATCTAAACTGCCTCTGGAATGACTGAGGTACACATGTCTTCCTCCTGTCCAGGCACTGGTTCAGTATAACAGCAATTATGTGCAGGGAATATACAAATTAACACAACTAGCGTGGTCTTCAGATAAAAGCAGAACTATAGAATTTTTTAAAGTCAAGGACTGAGATCTTTTGAAAGTTATTACTTGCATCTGATATTAAAGGTTGAATAAAGGAAAGTAGTTAATGTTTGAATTGTTTTTGGCTGGACTGTACCATATTGACTTAGGCCATGGGACACTGTAGGTAACATCCAGATTGGTCCATAAACTCTTTTTTTTTTTTTTAAGATTTTATTTATTCATTCATGAGAGACACGCAGAGAGAGAGAGAGAGAGAGAGAGAGAAGCAGGCTCCACACAGGGAGCCCGATGTGGGGCTTGATCCTGGGTCTCCAGGATCACACCCTGGGCTGAAGGCACGGGCTCAACTGCTGAGCTACCCAGGGATCCCGGTTCATAAACTCTTAACCAACTTTTAGTGGTGTCACAATATCCTTCTCAACTGTTTGGTTTTTAAATGTGTATGTTTCCTACTACTACTGCTTAGTGTACTTTCTTTGCTACATTATCTCCCTTGGCAGCCTCTACTCCTTATGGCTTCAATTTCAGCTGCTTACAAGCTCACTTTTGAACTTGGGATTCATGTTTGTATGTAGACCACTGCCTACGTTTAAGAGTAAGCATAGACTTAAAGCTTATTAGTCTCTGCTTAATTAGATTTAAGACCCAAAATGAATCCCTCATTCTTTATGCACCCCTGTCCTTGTAGCATCAAATCTATCCGCTCTCCCAGCATTCCCTCGTTCAGTGCTGATGATGATATTACCATCTACTCTGGCCAGCTGAAATTTCACAGCCATCCTAGACTTCTTCCTTGTTCACATTCCAGTATTTAATTGGTCATCAAGCCCTGTGGGTTTTTTACCTGCTAAATCTCTGATGAATATGTATGTGTGTTCTTAGAGCTCCTGGGCTAGTCTACCACAGGATCAACCAATTTAGTCTTTCTACTTCTCATCAGTACTCATATTCCTAATGGAGTGGTTTCTCTGAAATATGGGTCTGATGAGAACCTCTTTCCTGCTCAGAAACCTTTAGTATCTCCCCATCGTGTATGAGGGAAAGTCATATTCCCTATCAGGGCAGCAGAGCTCTTCACAGCCTGAAACCAATTTCCTTTTACCAGGTTTATCCTGGCACATTCTCTCCCCACCCCCCCACCCCCATTTCATCCCTATCTCACTATTTGGCACCCACCAGCGACACTCAATGAGTAATGAATGTACCATGACTTTTTCCATTCCTTGGCAAGTTATTTCTTTCTTTCTTTTTAGATTTATTTATTTATTGGGGGTGGGAAGCAGAGGGAGAGATTCTTCAAGCAGACTCCCCACTGAGGCTCAGTCCCATGACCCATGAGATCATGACCTGAGACTAAACCAAAAATTTGACTTTTAACAGACTGAGCCCCCCAGGCACCTGCAAGTTGTTCTTTCTATTTGAAATGGCTGTCCCTAACCTTTTCTTTCTGATAATGGCCTTTAAAGCTTGAATCAGATGTTGTCACTATGGAGCCTTCTACTATAAACTGGGGTAGTTTTGTTGTCTTTTCTGATTATATAGAATTTGTGTATATACTTTTATTATAGCACTTGTATTGATGTAATTGTTTCTTAGTTGCCTTTCAGATGGATTTAGAAAAGATACATCTTTTCCATCTTTGTATGCTCATTATCTAGTGTAGTACTTAATACTTAATTGTGATTTTAATGAATTAACAACATATGATGAAGGATATGTGTCCATATCTGACATTGGACATTAGTTAATTAAAATTTTCCATGACAAAGAGAGGGGAAAGAAATGCTTACAACTCCTATCACAAACAAGGAGCTAAATACTCTTAATAGATAAAGAACTTCTATAAATTGATAACGAACTTCTACAATTTGATTTTTTTTTTTAAGATTTTATTTATTTGAGAGAGAAGGTGAGCACAGAGCAAGAGTAAGAAGGAGAAGCAGACTTCCAGCTAAGCAGAGAACTTAACCTGCCTGGGATTTGATCTGAGGACCTGAGATCATGATCCAAGCCAAAAGCAGACATTTAACCAATTAGACCACCCAGGCTCCCCTAGAATTTGATTTTAAGAAACTGAAAACCCAGCACCTGGGTGGCTCAGTCTGTTTAGCAGCTGCCTTCGGCTCAGGTCAGGATCCTGGGGTCCTAAGATCAAGCCCCGCATCGGGCTCCCTGCTTCTCCCTTAACCACTGCATGTGTGTACACTGTCTCTCTTAAATAAGTAAAATCTTAAAAAAAAAAAAAAATGGGCAAGGGATAAACACATAATTTCACAGAAAATAAATATTCTAAATATGTGAAATGATGCTCAACCTCACTCATAGTAAGAAAAAGATAAATATATACTGAGATATCATTTCTTTGCTATCAGATTAACAAATATCCTACAGTTTGATGATATTCTCTGTTGGTAAGTTTGTAGGGAAATAGACATAATCCTGCAGTCCTCTGGGCTTGCAAAGGGGTGCAGCTCCTATGCAGAGCAACCTATTGATAATCTACCAAAGTTATCAATGCAGTTCATCTTCATCCTAGCTCTTCTGCTTGTAGAAATTTATGCAAAATTGAGTTAATCATTGTTGCATTGCTTTAAATAGCATAAAGTGGAAAGCTATCCAAATCCTTTACATCAGTTAAATAAACAACACAAAGGAACATAGGTCCACAGTCCCTTAGCTATAGTTTCAGAGTCTGAAAAGGCCTGAAAAACCAGAAGGTCTTGTTTTGTTTTGTTTTTTAAAAATTGGCACTCAAATTCATTTAATTGCACAGGCTTTCTCCGACTGACTGAGGTGCTCACTGTGTGTTGGTACACCTGTCAGGTACTCCTACCTCTGCTCTTTGCTGAGACTATTATTGTCACTTTGGGTTTAATTGCATGTAGAAATATTTTTAAAAATAGTTACAGATAGCCCATATGAATGACAGGATGAAGGGAAGCATCCGTCCCTAGTAATCGCATGGAGTTCTTGTAGGAGCTTGCATGTGGTAGTGTCTGTGAGCCCTCTGCTGAAGAAGACGGCGTAGGAATTACTACTACATGTGACTTACAGGGAAACAGATTACTGAAGTTCTATGCTGGTGGCGAGGACCAAGGACTAATGAAAAACAAAAAGCCACAGCCCAGGCCGGGAAATAAAGATCCTAACCATGTTTTGATTAAGTGGGTTTGACAACAGGAACGTACATAAATGCCACTGGTTGCCTTGTTGGTTGTGAAACACGCTAGGGTATATCATGAAGAACTCCTGCTGAAGACAGATGTTAGTATTAAGAAGGGAGGATTTGGAAATTTAGGAAACAGTGTAGTGAAAAACGTCTGAAAGTATGGTGAAAATGACTCTGCTGATCATGAAATCGCTAAACATAACACCGATGAATTAGCCAAGATAAAACCTGACGACAGCCTGAATGCAGAATAAATTTGCAGTGGTGGCGGATTACCGGGGCAGCATGTTGTTACGTTGCTCTGCATGGGAGTTGCACCACTTTGCAAGCCCAGAGCAGTGTAGGATCGTGCCTCTTCCCCTACAACCTTACCAGCAGAGAAGATCACCAAACTGTAGGATATTCATAACCTGGTAGCAAAGAAATAATATGTCAGTATATATTCCCATCTACAAGTGTTTGAACAAGCCTCACAGAACGGGCAAAAATCTGTGGGCTGGTTCACTACCACGTAAGGGCGATCCAAGCTCGAGGCAGGCCTGACTGAAGACAGTTGACAATTTTAAATTGTTCCCAGACAGCCGTTGTGTGCATTCTCCTCCTCAAACTTTTAGTCACAGGTTTGCAGTTGCCAGCCCCTGACCCAGAGTATTGATTAGCAGCAAGAGGAATAAGCGTATTCTAGTTCTTAATCCCAAGAATCTGTCTCCTTTTGTTCTGTTGATGGGAGTGGCCTTTCCTTCTGTCACAAGAACAGATGGTCCCTGAGGTGGCAGCATAAATACCATCTAGCAAATTTATCTTAAGTCACAGCACTGAAAGAAAACTCTGAAATCAGAGTCCTTTTAAAGGAGAGAAGTCCCACTGAACCTTGTAGCTGAAGGAGGAAACATCTGAATGCCCCACATTCTGCATCTTTACTACTTGCCACGCTGCCTGAGGAGACTTTGGAAAAGAACACCAAGGTGGCACTAGATCTAAATTGATGCCCCTTGCCAGCTAGCTGTTAGAGAAGAACCTGTTCTGGGCCTAGTGTCTCTGAGCTCTGATGTCTCCGGGTATAATATGAAGAGATTGGATTAGAGATGATATTTAAGATCCCTTCTGGCTCTAAAGATGGCATTTCAGGGATTCTGGTAGCCACAGACTTGTGTTGTAAATGCTTACGAAAGCAGAAACTTCATGTATGGTTTTCCAAAAATTCTTTGCATTGAGAACTATCAGCATGGGTAAGTAATTGTTGCACATGTTTATCCTTTAGGGGCTAAGATGGATCTTGTACTCAGTGCTGCAGATTATTATTTTTTTACACCGTACATCTATCCAGCCTCATGGTCTGAGGATGACATCTTCCGACAAACTATTAGTCTCCTGATTGTGACAAATCTTGGTGCTTATATCCTTTATTTCTTCTTTGCAACGCTGAGCTATTACTTTGTCTATGATCATTCGTTGATGAAGCATCCACAATTTTTAAAGGTAAGTGATTTTCTTACCTACTTCTTGCTGTTACAGTAAAAATAATAAGTATTTGTGTGTGAGAATTTTCAGATTAAACTGGTTATAACCATTAAGTAAAATTTTTGCAACCAGCCTCAGATGGGTTAGATATTTTTGGTAGGGCTGATCCACCTCTCCTTCTCTTAATTTAAACAAATAAATGAATCCAACTTTGTTGTTGTCGTTTTAATTACAAGCCTGGTGTCTTCCTGGATACATAGACAAGAATTTGCTAATAGTGATGCATAAAGGTACTCATTTGTGCAATTGTCTTAATGTTTGACTTTCACAAACTGAAATATGTTTTTACTATATATCTATTTTCTGACTAGATAGGGGATTGTAGATTTTACAATCATCTTTTTATTCCAGTTATTTGTATTTATCAGTGACTACAAGGACTGAAAAAAAGAAAAAGAATCAAGAGAGGGTTGAGGATAGAAGTTATTTGTGAAAGACATGCTTATTCCACGAAGAGAAATCTAGCATGCAGATATTGTGGGAAGGAAAGAAAGTTTCAGAATTTAAAGTATTTATTGCATTTGGTCTTCACAAAGGAATGTTCCATGCGCATTCCCATATATTAACATTTTCACAGAAGCAGTTTGGCAGCAAGCTCCTTCATATAAAAGAGATTGTAAAAATCCAATCCAAGACAATTTTACACTGGTTTTTGTTTAACAGAGATTTTTGTGATTTTTAAGTATTGATGATTTCACTTTCAGAATCAAGTCTATAGAGAAATTATGTTTACTGTCCAGTCATTGCCGTGGATTAGTATTCCCACCGTGTTACTATTCCTGCTGGAGTTGAGAGGTTACAGCAAATTATATGATGACATAGGAGAGTTTCCCAGTGGTAAGTTAAGCACAGAGTAGTTTCTCTAAAGAACCAAATATGCCTCTTTTTTTCTTCTTTTAAAATAATTACAAGTTGTTTAATTGCTTAAACGTTCTGTTTTTATATACTCATGTCTTTGCCACATAGTACATTTCCTCGTCTATCAATTTTGAAGTCTTGGTTGTAGGTGGAATATTGCCCAGGGGAAGCTGGGTGTGATCAGAGAAAGAGACCTTTGCTTTCATTCACTATTCTCTGTGTTAACGTCAGACTCAAAAAAAAAAAAAAAGCCCAAGTAATCCATGATAATTAGAGAAAATCAAGAGACAGATTTGTTAGATCCACTATCCTGCTACCTACAACCCATCTCTTTTGACATGTATCCTTCCTCTTTTCAATGCCTGAAAGCTTCATATAACCCTACTATGCATTCTGGTTTGGACTTTGATTTTTTTTTTTTTTTTTTTTTTTTTTTTTTTGTCGTAGTGTATATGCCGGGATTTTCATGTCGTAAATCTGGACATATTATATATTAGTTACAGTATCACAATGTGTAGATATCCATAGTTTATTTAAATGATCCCAGTTTTTTAGATCTTTAGATTATTCCTTTTTTTTCTATTATGGATAGTCCTGCAGTGCCTTAACTAAATTTTTGTGAAATTTTGAAATTATTGAATAAAGGTACAGTTCTAGTATATCTAGTATTAGAATGTAAGAATAGTAGTTAACATCATTTATTGAATGTTGATATGTACCAGCTATAGTGCTAAGATTTTCACATGTATCAATCCATCTTATTCTACATCAATTCTGTGACTTAGGTCCTATTATTATGTTCCTTCTATAAGGGAGTAAATTAATATACAGTAACTTGCCTAGGTCATTCAGCAAATAAGTGGTGGATCTGGGACTGGAACCCAGGCTTGCTGGCACCAGCACACCTGTTGTCCAAGTAAGAGGTTAGATATTTAAAGGAAGGAACAAAAATTATACAGTATGGTGATGAATTGGCTAAGCCTTGAAAAGTAGATAGGTTTATGAGTAAAAGTAAAAAGAGAAAGAGTATTCTAGATACATTGAAGAGAACAAGTAAAGGTACAAGAGGTAAGACTTCTAAGATGTTGGGAGGACATTGAGTAAACCAGCCTGGTTAGTACAAGAACAGATGAGGCTGAAAAGATCAGAAAAGACTGGGTTAGGGAGTAAATGCTGGGCTTGAGGTATTTAGTGGGAAAAAAATTCTAAGCAGGAAGATAGTATGTAAAAATATGTTTTACGAAGATTAATATGGAGGAAAAATAAACGCTGTTATTTATGCTCAGAGATTTAAATAATAAAGATGCCCTAAGTGTATGCTTTTTCTGTCTCATAAGTGCCTTCATAGTTTAACTTCAAGTTTTTATGAGAGGGAAATGAGGAAAAAAGCAGATACCAGAGAGTTAAAGGAGATTAATTTATAATGTATTAGCCAAAATAGTTTATAGTGCTTGAGTCTAGGATCATATTTTGTGCACATAGATGGACGAGCACCAAGTAAACTCTGGTCCTGGAAGCCGGATCTTGATTCTGATATATCCTGTTATCTTTTCTAGGCTGGTTTCGCCTCATTATTAGTATACTGTCCTTCCTCTTTTTCACGGACATGCTGATCTACTGGATTCACAGAGGCCTTCATCATAGACTTGTGTATAAGGTAGAGTCATTCTTAGGGAAAAGAGAAAAATACTTACATCTCAGCAGTGTGTGTCTATAAACTCTGTTTTCTTGGGGTTTTTTTGTTTGTTTGTTTTTTAAGATTTCATTTATTTGAGAGAGCAGCACAGGCAGGGGAGGGGCAAAGGGAGAAGTAGACTCCCTGCTGAGGAGGGAGCCTGATACTGGGCTCGATCTCAGGACCCTGCATGACCTGAGGCAAAGGCGGACGCTTAACCAACTGAGCCACCCAGGTGCCCCCAAATTCTGTTTTCTATTTCTAAAAGTTTCCCCTCACTTGTTAAATACCTAAGTAGCCATAGTTATGATAGATACCAGGTGCATTTTGTTTGTGTTCTTTATGGGTCTGGAGGGGCTGTGTTGAAATGTTACTGTTTTTAGGTAAAGAGGTACATTTTATAAAGTGATTTTGCTGAATTTAAAGAGTTTTTTTTTAGTTAGGTCATTTCTACAACATGAGCATGAAAAGCTAAGTTGAAAAGTAAAGGTGGTTCTTAACTGTGTTCTTTTCTTCTGTAGCGCATACACAAACCTCATCATCTCTGGAAGATTCCTACTCCATTTGCAAGTCATGCTTTTCACCCTGTGGATGGCTTCCTTCAGAGTCTACCTTACCATATATACCCTTTTATCTTCCCATTACACAAAGTGGTTTACTTAAGTTTATACATCTTGGTTAATATCTGGACAATTTCCATTCATGATGGTGATTTCCGTGTTCCCCAAATCTTAAGGCCATTTATTAATGGCTCAGCACATCATACAGACCACCACATGTTCTTCGACTATAACTATGGACAGTATTTCACGTTGTGGGATAGAATTGGAGGCTCGTTCAAAAATCCTTCCTCCTTTGAAGGGAAGGGACCACTTAGTTATGTGAAGAAGATGACAGAAGAAAAGTGCAACACCCATACAAAAAATGGTTGTAAAAATGAAAAATTATTCAGTGGAGAGCTTACAAAGACTGAGTAGATTATTGCCCTATTATTAAATATTATAAAGTCTTTTTAATAAGGAAAAATAATCTATATACATACTACCAAGAGACATGGCAAGTAAGTGGTATTTGAAAGTCCACATTGTGGGTACTGCTGAGGAATGATCATGATGGTAGGTCAAGAGAGAATGCTGTGAACACCTGAAATTTTAACCTCATGCTTACAATACTAGGTGTTGGTCTCAAAGACAAGTTGTGTCTCTCTAGCCAGCATATCTGTAATTTGTATAGCCTCAACAATAGTTTTTATAAGGATAAAGAATAAACTATTGAGGGGACTAGGATGTCCTTTTGCCTTAATCCACCCATATTCATTAAGGAAAATACATTGTGCTTGATAATACCAAGACTAAGCATCATAACAAAGAACTACTAGTATAAACATGATTCTTGTTTCAGGAATGGTTGTCTTCGATGTTGGTATAATGACTACGTATAGTATTTTGTACAAGTGGATACATCAGTGTGAAAAAAAAAATTCTGATAGAACATATTAGCGGCTAAGTCAAATGACCTAATTAATAGCAGGTTTAATAAGATTATCATCTTAAAGCTTATTCTCTGGGGAAGCTTATTCTCTGGGGACATTGTCAAATATTACATTTTACTGATGAAAAAATAAATTAGAACTTAAAAAAATACTGACGCTACCATGAGATTTAATCCAGATCTGGGATTATTGAAAGACTTTGATGGTTATTGTTTTAAACCATTATTTAATAAGTATAAAATTATGTGAGCCTGAATATATTTAGAAAGGGAAATTTGATGCCTAAATAATATATTTGACAATACTGCTTTTTTAATTAAATGGATGCACTGCACTTTTGATATGTTTCAAAGTTACAATCCTCTAATTTCCTATAAAAGGAAGTAATTGCCAAATATTTAGGCCTATCACTGAACATTAGTTTTGAAATCTTATTTTCCCTCTTCTCCCTTCACTTTTCCCCACTTTCTGTGCAAAAAGATTTAACAAATAGTTTCATAAAGAAATGTGTGTTGTAACATAAATATATTGGAAAAAATGGTTTGGAAAGGCATTCTATAAGCTATTTATGTAAAATCAATAAAAGTTGATTATTACTGTTATTAAACTGTATCAGTTAAATATTGTAGCAGCACAAAGTATTCTCTGTACAAATTTTGTGTCGATTTGAAACCACAGAAATGATGTGGATTGTCAGAACTTTTAAATGTCCCAAATGCTCATTGTCAAGGGAAGAAAGGGGATATCACATTCTTTTTATATTTCATATCTTTATTAGATTTGAGTGTTTTAGCAAGAGACCAGTCATAGAATTTAATGCTTGGCACCCAGAAGAATTTTTTTTTTTCTGAGTTACTATTAAACTGTTGTGCTACTTAAACATTCTAGTGTACCAGTTGGTGGTATTTTGTAGCTGACAGTCCCAGCCAGTGATTGTCATTAGCCTTCCCACCCCTGCAAAAAGAAGGAAATTAAGAGGCAAACTTTGTTTCCTGTGATAATGACAGCTAATATTCAAGTTTTCTATTCTTGTTTCAGTTTTGGTAGTGTATATGTTTCTAAGAATTTATCCATTTCTTCCAGGTCGTCCAATTTGTTCATGTATCATTTTTCAGAACGTTTTCTTATTTGTATTTCTGTAGTGTTGGTTACTTCTCTCTTATTTGTGATTTTCTTTTTGGGGATCCTTTCTCCTTTTGGATGAGTCTGGCTAGAGGTTTATCAATTCTATGAACTTTTTTCAAAGAACCAGCTCCTGGGTTCATCGATCTGTTCTATGGTTTCTTCTAGTTTCTAGATCATTTGTTTCTGCTCTAATCTTTATTATTTCCTTCCTTCTGCTGGCTTCAGGCTTCATTTGTTCTTTTTCTAGCTTCTTTAGGTGTCAGTTTAGGTTGTTGGAGAATTTTCTTGCTTCTTGAGGTAGGCCTGTATTGCTATGCACTTCCCTCTTAGGACCACTTTTGCTGCATTGCAGAGGTTTTGGGCTGTTGTGAATGACAGCTAATATTTATTGAGCTTTTACTCTTGATCAGGCACTATTACAAGCCCTTGACATGAGGAAACTGGGATATAGTTGCATGACTTTTCTGAGGTTATTTCTCTCTCATAAAGCCCAGTTTGGATGTTTCTGGCCAGTGGACAGCTTTCCATGATCATTCTGAGACCAGACTCCTTCCGTCTTGGGGCTACCTGTCAGTCTCTTTGTTGAAGGAGCCCACACCAGGAGAGGGAAGAGAAAACGTGGACCATTTTTGTGGGTCAGGTTGAAAGCCCTTCATATCCCTTACCCATGTTCCTTTGGACAAAACTTTGTCGAATGGCCCATGTCACTGAAAGAGATTCTGGGAAATGTGTCTTAATTTTGCCTGGGAGGATGGGAAATGGGAAAACCACTTTCTGAAACAGCTAGCCAGTTTGCCATGCTCACATGATTTATTCTTCTCCTTTTGGGGGGTCCCAGTAAAAGCATTGAAGAGAAAACGAGCCCCCAGAGCATTTCAAGTTGTTCATCCGCTGGATGATGTCTTGATGCTCTTAATTCCATTACTCCGAGCATGAGTGTTATTTTCGTCTAGACTCTTAGTACTGTGTAATGAACAGGAAAAAAAAGACATAATGTATAGGGAGAGGAAAGCTTCCTAAAAAATGTTAGTAACCATCAAACTAGCCCCTGCCCTCCCACCTTTTTTTTTTAATTCTAGTCTCATTGGGCAGTATTATGTTTAGTCCTGCAGTGTTTTCAATACCACGACCGCCTTGTCCCAGTCTCCATTAGAGGAATTCAGACAGTATTCATGGAAGTGAGGCTCTCGGTTCCTTCCCACAGGAACATCAAGTGCATGGTTTTTCCCCTTGACTTGGGAAACTTCTTTAGTTCAAAAACAGAAAGGGAAAGTCAAGATTACATTTTCTACTTTTATGGTAGAAATTAGGAAATGGATGGAGGTGGTACAAGAACACATTTCAAAAACCTGGAGACTTTTTATTAGGTGCCATCCTGTTCTTTGCTGTTTCTCTGTCTCCCTGTGTCTACATGGCGGTGAACTGCCTACTTCTCATTGTCCTGCCCCACATTTCTTTATCTTCCCATCTTCAAGAAGTCAGGGACAGATTTGGTAGAGAATTATGAGCGCAGGTTTTGATACACGGAGTCTACAGTGCTGGCGCATTAAATAGAGATGATGTCTGGGAGGAAAAGGGGAAGTAGAGAGACAAATCACAACAAAAACGTGGGATTAACCCAGAGAGAAGAAAAGTTTGAGGCCATGAGATTGCTGAGGAGAGCGTGAAAAAAAAAAAAAAAAAGATACCCAAAGAAATAAGCCAATTTAAAGGGTAAAGAAATTTCTTTCCTTGTCTTCCCAACTTCTTCAGAGTCAGGAACCTTGACTGGCAGTCTTAGATCAGCAGTTACTGTTTTCTTTTCCTCTAACATCATTAAGTGCACCCTATTTATTCTAGACCCCAGATTCCTTCAAAGTAGTGACTGTGTGTGAATTGCCATTGTATTGAACTATGTGTCCTTAAAAGACCTGGCTGAGGATTGTTAAATACTTTGCTGAATGAATTAATGGAAGTGTCATTCTCTTCAGTAAACATTGAATGAACCCCTACTGGGTGCCACACACTTGGCACAAGGGGCTGCAAATATTTATTCTGCAGATACTTCACTCTGTCGTTTTAACCAAGAATTCACTTCTTATTCATTAGCTCACATTTTCAGTGCATGGGAGGAGTCAGAGGGAAAGTAAAGAGGAAACAGATGGGTCCTAACCAAGGATGGACTATCCTTTTTTTTTTTTCCCCCTCAAAGTCAAGCCTCCACTGGAAACAAACAAAACCCACCAGTACCCTGGATTCTGACCCTGTAGGAATCAGTGGTACAAGTACGGATCAGAGGGTTGAATGACAATGAATCACAACTACTTAACGGTGCTCTGGATACAGAAAGAAGAAAAAAGAAAAAATCTTCAAAAATTATTGGTTGATTACACCAAGAAATAACAAACCCGGGTGGACAATCTATAGCTTCAGCTGGAGTGGAATTCATCTCAGAGGAGTTACAGACCCTAACCGCTTTGGAGTTCACCAGTTTTGAGTCCTGGCTCTGCCACTTGCAGATTGCGTGACCTTGGTTTCTCTGTCTGTAAATTGATGAAAATCCTGCCTACCTAATAAGATTAAATAGGTTAGAAACACTCAATTAAATGTCAGCAGAGGCTATTATTCATGTAAATTGTGCTTAATGCCTCTGCTTTCGAGGTTCAGTGATTATTGTCATTACACCTAGGATAGGCCCTCGGTGGAAATCAATTGCAGGGAGAAAAAAAGGCCCCTGGGTACTTTCATCTTCACATTGGAGGGTGAGAGATGAGGGGCAAACTGAAATAGGGGGCACAGAGGAGAATCGTAAGTAAAGCCAAAATTGACACATTATCTCCTATAAATTTTCTTCATAAGAATTGTAAGATAGCTAAGTTATGTATTGCCAAATAACTTTATTGTAAAAAGGCATTGCAGTAAACCGTAAGGTCCGTTTACAGGGTTTTGAGGTAAAGTAGAAGAAAACTTAACTTCCCTGGCAATTAAATTTCTTAGGAAAGGCAAGAAGTGTGTGAACTATACTGTCGAGCTTTACTGTCAAAGCAGAGTTTTGGTATAGAAAGGACAATACTTATAAATACTTAATCTAAGATACTGCATTAGAATACATTTTCACGGTGTTTCTTAAATCTAGGCTCGACTTGATCTTACTGAAATGTAAATATAGTAAAATTTGTACAAAAGTAAGAGAAATTACGTTCTCAGTTCTTTGATCAACAATCAGAAGTGTGACTGATTAAATGCTCCTAAACACTTGACACTGTTTACATACTTGATTAATCCCATTTTCTTAAACATTTGATAAGTCTAACACGTTTGACTCATCCCCTCCCAAAAGGCACGCTTGTGTACTTAGCACATTTTTCTGAGCTCCTTGGCAACTCAGGATTCAAATACATTTAAACATACTTAACCACAAAATAGCATAATGATATCCCAAGTTCATCGCTCACCTTTAAAATATCTGTACTCTAGACTTTCATTCGCTTCTTGTATCAAGAAGCGATACAATCTCTTGTTATCTCTTGATTTTAAAATTGTCATTTTTACACACTAAGCCTCTTCCTCTGATGGACACTTGGCCTCCTGACGTATGCTACCCAACAGAAGCAAACAGGAGCCTGGAGACTTAGTGTACATTCCAATATTTGAGAGCAATTGCTGTGACTTCTGTCCACCTCTTCATTAGGATTTTTTTTCTTTTTAACCTGCATAATGGAGGTACAATCTGCGTACAGTAAAATGTACTCGTTTTCACTGCATGGTTCAGTGAGCTGCTACAGATGTGAGCACCATGTAAACACCACCCCAAGGAAGACACAGAACGTTTTTCTTCATCACAAAAAGTTTTTTTTTTTTTTTTTCATCACAAAAAGTTCTATCTTTGTGATCTCTTCCCCAGCCCTCGGTTACCACTGACCTACTTTCTGTTTCTGGAGCTCAATTTTGCCCGTTGTAGAACTTCTTATAAATTGAACCAGATAGTGCGTACTCGTGTGTAGGTTTTTTTTTTTTTAGCTCACATGTTTTGAAGTTCCTGCTATTGCATATGTCTGTACTTTGTTCCTGTGTGTGTGTGTGTGTGTGTGTGTGTGTGTGTGTGTGTGTGTGTGTTTGCTGTTACACTGGCGTGTATGGCGATTCCTTTATCCAGGCACCTGCTGATGGATATTTGGGTTATCTCTAGGTGAGGTTATTATGAATAAAGCTGCCACAAAGTGGACAAGTCTGTGTCTGGATCTATGTCTCCCATTCTTTCTGGAAAACATCTGTTAGTAGAATTGCTCGGTCCCAGGGGCGATGTAGGTTTGATTTTACAAGAAACCATCAACCTCTTCAAAGTCGTACCATGTTACGTGCCCACTACGAATTGGGAGAATTCTTTCCCTCCGCATCCTCACCCACACTCGGTATCCTCAGTCTTTGTAGCCATTCCAGTCCGTGTGGAGGAGTGTCTCCCCTTGTACTTAATTAGCGTTTTCCTATGACTAATGATGGTAGAGAGCTTTTCTCATGCTTTGTGGTTGTTCTTATTTCTTTTGTGAAGTATCTGTTCAAGTTATTTGGCCACTTTTTTAGATCAGGTTGCTTTTCTTCCTATTCTTGATTTATAAGAATCTGTTATATATTGTAAAAGTCCTTTGTCGGATATATGCATTTTTTTTTAATTTTTATTTATTTATGGTAGTCACAGAGAGAGAGAGAGAGGCAGAGACACAGGCGGAGGGAGAAGCAGGCTCCATGCACCGGGAGCCTGATGTGGGATTCGATCCCGGGTCTCCAGGATCGCGCCCTGGGCCAAAGGCAGGCGCCAAACCGCTGCGCCACCCAGGGATCCCGGATATATGCATTTTTACAAATGTTTATTCCAGCGTGTACCTTGCCTTTTCCTTTGTGGGTTTTTTTTTTTTTTTTATAGATTTTATTTATTTATTCATGAGCGACACACACGGGGAGAGAGAGGCAGAGACACAGGCAGAGGGAGAAGCAGGCCCCATGCAGGGAGCCCGACGTGGGACTCGATCCTGGGACTCCAGGATCACGCCCTGGATCAAAGGCAGGTGCTAAACTGCTGAGCCACCCAGGGATCCCTTCCTTTGTGTTTTTTTTTTTTTTTTTTAATGAAAAAAACAGGAAAGTTAATTTTGAT
Organism: Vulpes lagopus; assembly: GCF_018345385.1. Classification (NCBI taxonomy): domain Eukaryota; kingdom Metazoa; phylum Chordata; class Mammalia; order Carnivora; family Canidae; genus Vulpes; species Vulpes lagopus. The sequence goes on along the minus strand of NC_054833.1, from coordinate 39,001,514 downwards.
TAGGACCAATGTATCACATTGGACCAATGTGATGTCCAAGATCTATTTACATCTTTCATAAATACTGCATTTTATGCTCTAGCTAAGAAGTTTTTGCCTATCCCAAAGCAAGCTTGGACTTCTTGTGGGAAGATTTTTGATAATGAATTCAAGTTCTTTTTTTTATGCTTAGGAGTTTTATTTAAAAATTACTTAAATCGACTAAACACATTCCTTAGCTTTATGAAACAACAATGACAAATGCTTATGCTGTGACCAAAGAGAACGATCCCAGTGGAATTAGCCCATTTTTCTTAGTTACAAACACAGTCCAGTTGAATTCAAGTTCTTAATAGATATAAGGCTTTTCATATTTTTATTTCTCCATTTGTCAGTTTTGATACACTCTTTTTCAAGAAATTTGTTTCATTTCACTTAAGTTTTCAGATTTGTTGCCATAAAGTTGTTTGCAACATTCACCTATTATGCTTTTAATGCTTATAGGATCCGTCATGATGTTTCCTTTTTAATTCCTGATACTGATAATTCATTTTCTTCTTTTTCTTGCTCATTATAGCTGAGACAGTATATATTTAATTGCCCTTTTTTAAAGTACCAGCTTTTGGCTCTGTTGACTTTTTTCTTTATTGCTTGTCTTCAATTCCGTTAATTTCTGCCTCTTTTTCCTTCTATTTATTTTGGGTTTAAGTTGATATCTCTCTCTCTCTCTCTCTCTGTCACTCTTCCCCCTCTCCTCCCCACCCCATTCCCTGGCCCAACTTCTTAAGGTAGAAGCTCAGATCATTGATTTATTCTTTTTTTCCTTTAAAAATATAAATATTTAAAGCCATGAAATTCCCTCTAAGGCCAGCTGTGACTGGATGCCACAAATTTTGATAAGTTGTGTTTTCATTATTGTATAGTTCCAAGTATTTGCTGTTTCCAGTGAGATTTCTTCCTCGACCAGCGATATGGTGGGCTTGTATTATATCAGCTTGGCTGAGCCAGAACTGTGTTTCCCAGAATTACCTTCCTACGTAGTTCTAGGTTAGCATGCCTACCCAAGTCATTTTATGTCAGATTTAGAAGGTGGAAATGGAGTAGCAACCATCTTATTTTCTGTGCTGGGAAAGATGAGGCGGTCTATGAAACCCTCTTGCTGCTCAGTCATGTTGTGACGTGTTTACTGGCTCACCTGGTTGGCCTGTGGCAGCATCTGGGCCCAGGGCAGCTGCAACTCCCCTCTGGTACCCTTCAGCTTCTTCTAATTCTGGGTCTGACATGTGTTTAAGCCTCTGATGCCCTCCATGTCAGTGTTGTGAGGGGATGACAGAGGTACCAGTCAGTCAACCATCCTGAGTTCCAGCACAGAAACTCCTCGCCACTCCCTCATGCCTACCTCACAGTTCTCTTCTTTCCGATTCCCTCCTCCACACGCTTCAGAACCCAACACCAGACGCAGCATCAGTCACCACATAAAAACTGTGTGACCAGCTTTCACGAGTTACCTGTGGTCAAATCCTTGCTTCCTAATGGAACACAGACAAAGGATTTGGCTCTGAAAAAAGTGGTTTCAGAAGTCACAATATTAAGAATCAGATCTCTATAGACTTTTCAAATCACTACGTTGGATACCTGAAACTAATGGAATGTTGTGTGTCAACTCTATGTCAAATTAAAAAAAAAAATTTAGGGGATCCCTGGGTGGCTCAGTGGTTTAGTGCCTGCCTTTGGCCCAGGGCAGGATCCTGGAGTCCCGGGATCGAGTCCCACATCAGGCTCCCTGCATGGAGCCTGCTTCTCTCTGCCTGGTTCTCTGCCTCCCTCTTTGTGTCTCTCATGAATAGATAAATAAAATCTTTAAAAAATAATAAAAAATAAAAAAAATTTAAAGAATCAGTTCTCTGAATTAGTCCCTTGTTAATCTGCAGTTGGTTCTCTGAGTCGATTAGCTTTAAAGTCATTAATGACCCTGTTTGCAGAACTAAAGGGAAATATTGGAAGTTCATGATATGCAGTAGCAAAATGGTTACTTAACCAATCCCTTATAGTTGCCTGTAATCAAGGGCCTGTGGAGGGCAAGGCTCTAGAGGAACAAGTATTTGTGGCATAGAACATTTTAGTAGAAGCTGAGGCTAGGAGTTTGTCAATTGCTTTGAAGTGTGCTGAACAACTTAGGCAAAGATGATGCTGAGTTCATGACTTTAAATTCCCAGTTCAAGGTCCAGTTAAGGAACCTAAATGCTTCTGTGATTGCCCTAAAATAAACTTTTATCTCCTGTAGTTGTAGGGCAAAATTTCTGAAATCCACATCAAAGTTGAATTGTGCCGATAGCAAGTTTAATTCCCAATCAGTATTACTGAGTTTTTTTATGTTAAAAGACTCTGAAAATGAGATGGGGTATTAAAAGGGTTTTGCACCCCAATTCCAATGTGTGTGCAGGGGGAGGTGAGTGGCGTTCCACGCAATCCTCTGGCCCCAGCTGGGTGTCCTCCATTCTAACTCAATTCTGACACTGTCTACTCAGAGATGGTATCAGATTTCACAGGTTAGGGGCTCAGGCCCACAAGACTGCCCTCTACCTCAGGTGCCAATTTCAAGTCCAGGCTGGTACCTAGAGTTCTGACCAACAGGCTATAAATCAGGTTTTACAACCCCCTCCTCAAGTTTGATTAATTTGCTAGAGTGGCTCACAGATGTTAGGAAACCTGTTTACTCACTAGATTACTGGCTTATTACTAAGAATATTAAAGGATACCAATCAACAGCCAAGTGGAGACTTAATAGGTCGAGGTCACAAACAAAGGAATTTCTGTTCTTATGAGTTCAGGGTTTGGAGCTGAAGCAAGCAGAAAGGTTCTGGTTCTCCAATCTATAAGTTCTCCAAACCCGTCCCTTCTGTTCTTTTTATGGAGACTTCATTACGTCGGCATGATCCATTAGGTCATTGGCCATTCGTGATTGACTCAAGCCCCAGCTACTCTCCCCTCCCAGGAAATCAAGGAGCGGAGGGAAAGTTCATCCTTCTAATCACATGGTTGGTTCTCCTGGCATTCAGACCCCTTAGATGGGGTCCAAAAGTGCGCTCATTAACATAACAAAAGACGCCTTTAATACTATCCTCACTTAAGAAATTCCAGGAGTTAATAGGAGCTGCTTGTGCCAGAAACAGGAGGAAGACCAAATATGTATTTTTTATCATAAATCACAATATCACAGGTATATAGGCAGATTTGATGCAGCTAGGGACCTTGAGCCCGTAATTCTGCTGAGCCTCCTTTGCCAAAAGAAGAGAAAACTGTAGTAGGCAAAGTATTGGGACAGCACTATGTAGCAGAAAGATATACGGCATAAAAGTAATATGGGTTCAAATACTGGTTCTGAGCTTATGCTTTTTCTTTTATAATTAAGAGATTAAAGGGCCACCTGGGTGACTGAGCTGGTTGTGTCTGCCTGCAGCTCTGGCCATGATCTCAAGGTGCTGGAATCAAGCCCAGAGCCAGGCTTCCTGCTCAGGGGGGAGTCTGCCTCTGCCTCTGCCTTTGCTTCTCCCCACTCTCTCTCTCTCTCTCAAATGAATAAATAAAAATATTTCTTTAAAAAAAGAGATTAAAGGCAGCCTGGGTGGCTCAGTGGTTTAGCACCTGCCTTCGGCCCGGGGCATGATCTTGGAGACCCTGGGTCAAGTCCCATGTCGGGCTCCCTGTATGGAGCCTGCTTCTCCTTCTCCCTGTGTCTCTGCCTCTCTCTCTCTGTGTGTGTGTGTGTCTTTCATGAATGGATGAAAAAATCTTAAAAATAAATAAAATAAAAGATTAAAACACTTCCAGTATAGTAAATAGTTACCATTATTGAATAATATCTTGTGGAATACCTTGTACAGAGCTCTTTACATGCATTATCTTACTTAATCTTTCCCCCAAAGCCTATGGGGCAAATTCTTTCTATACTGTACAGATGAATAAATTTGATGCTGGGAAGGTGATGGTAATCTGTGCTAAATCACAGAGCAAACAAATGGCAAAGTCAGGATTTGAACTCGGGATTTAAACTCAGGTCTGTTTAATTTCAGCCTTTGGTTCTGCCCTAAATTACACAGCTGTAACGTAAAGATGAACTGATACAACATTTGTAAAATGCCGAGATCAAAGTGCCTGATGGCTGGCCCTCAGCAAGTGGCTGTCCTTGTTATCATTCATTTTAAATCTGCTAACCAAAGCCCTTTCCCAGTGCTTTTCCTTTCCTCAGATGATGAGGGTCTTACAACTTTCAGCTCTCACTACTATCGGTCTCTTTTTCCAGGTTAAAGCCTCTATGATTAATTCACTGGCAGGGGTGAATGACTAACATCATAACCCTTCTTCTAGATGGAATCACAAAATGTTAGGCCGATGGAGGACACGAGGGATCATGAGTTCAACCCTTTATTTGCAGAGGAAGAAACAAATCCAAAGAGATGACCTGAATTACTCAATGTTACATTGTGAGTTCGTAGGCAGCTTGGTATATCTGGTGAGAAGGTTAAGAGAAAGACAAACCGTCACTAAAGCAGGTGTTCGAATTCCCTCTAAAGCAACTATGCTAATGATAGCATGTAGGGCAGCTCCAAATGTAAATTCTTTTCTTTTTTTTTTGTAGTGCTGGAGTTATAAAAAAAAAAAAAAGTAGGCCCTTGATGAGCATCTAATTACTTACTGGGTCATTATGGGTAATCCTTGCAAAATCCTATTGTTCCAAGTACCATCCTGAGGAAATTAAGGAATTTGTTTATCAGACTTCCGGAATAAGAGCTGGCATGGGAAGTTCCCGCTCTCTTAGGGGTGCCAAGCTTCCAGCTACTTAAATGGTCATTAGAAATTCGATGCCTACTGATAGAGAAAGGCTTATGTTAGGCTCAATCTTAGAATTTAGTTAGGACGAAGAATGAGGACTCCAAGTGCTAGAGAAGTGTTTCTTTCCTCTCTTCCTGTCTTCCTCCTTTTGTTCAGTAATTCAGACCCAAAGCCACTAGGTGGTGTCAAACCAGGAAGACTCCCTGTCTGTGAGTCTGGCGCAAGAGACAGACCCCCAGCAGGTTGAGGAAGGCTTTGTGCTTTGTGTATTACCCTTCGGAATAAATAAAAGTTCAAGAATGCATTTCATTGATGTTGAAAAAAATGAATTAAGAACTCCCAGGGTGCTGTTTCAGACAAGGTAGTTGAGAAAGCCCTCTGTGAGGGGGGTCACATTTGAGCTAAGACCCAAAGGGAAAAGAAGAGCAAGCCATGTGGGCACCTGAGTGGGAGCATGCAGGGCAGGTCTTTGGTGTGGTTGAGAAAGAATAATGAGGCTGCTGTGACCTGAGCCTTGTAAGATCTGGAAAGTTATGAAACTGGAAGCAAGTTTGTAAGTTATAGACAGAGGTAAGGCAGGTGAAGAGGCCAGAAGTGGGACAAGGTGCGTTCAGGTTGCCTGAAATAGAGAGGAAGGAGTAGCAGGACCTGTGAGTGGAAGGAGAAAGGACTTGAGGTCTAATGTTTGATGACAGCTCTACAATGTTGGCTCAGTCTCAAAAGTGTAGAAATCTGCACACCTCGCTTGTTGGTAGTCGGACACTTGGGCCTAACTTACCTCTCCAGGTCTTTGTTTCTCCATTGCCAAAGGAAGAGCCAAATTTCCTATCTTTTCCTTTCCTCGTGCAACGGTCTTACATATTAGATGTCAAATATACAAGTGAATACTGGAACTGTGCAAAACATAGGTATTAAAATCACAATCATTTTGAAAGGCTGATGTAAAAATACATGTAATTTGGAGGGAATATTCTCTACTATAGACTGCAATTACATTCTTTCCAGTGGGTAATACACGTCTTCTCCCCTATTTTGTTTTGTTTTTCCTGGCTGAGGCTGAGTAGTTTCCAGGATCAGACTGTAGGTGGAGCGGTTATGCTTTTTCCCCATGCTACAGCAATAAAAGCAAGAGCATCCACACTCCATGTCTAGACAGAGGACGTGCACGGAATCATAAAATCTGCAGACCGGAGGGCTCTGGAAAGGTCATCTGCTCCCTCCCTTGTCTTTAGAAAATCTCACCAATGAACCAACCTGACAGTGATGCATCTTCCCTGCTATGTTCCTTTTGACTGAGTTTAAATCTCCATCATCCCATTGTTGGTCATTTATTTTAGGCTCAATAACAAGATACACAAACAAACATCCCCCAAATAAAAATCCAGCATGTGCCCACATCCTTCGCCATGGGGCAGCACAGCACACCTGGTACTGCAGGGTATCAGAGTGATTCTCCACATTCTGATGGTTTAGTACATGTCATCTGTGGGGTCTCACACAGCATCGTGTTTGTCTTAGGTTATTTCCCAGTATTTTGGGTCCTGATACATAGAGAGAAAACATCAGGCAAATATATTTACAAAATGGCAGGACTAAGAATCAGTAAGGCAAGATGTAGACAAATGAACATCCCCCACTGGCCCCGGGGAGACACTTATTCCAATTACATGTATCTCCCCCGGAAGGAGGTGTATGAAAAGGTTTTGTTTTTTTTTCCAATTATGTGAAACTAGTATCTCCTGAATTTTTTTTCTGATGAAGCTCTTGTCTCTGCAGAGTTAATCCTATTTTTCCATTAGAAATCACAGTGTTTCCCCCTCCTTTGGAAAAACCTAGGTCTAAGGATTAATAAAGTCAGGGGTACAGTCATTTTAAAATGTTTATAGGACAGTATTTTCATGATCAGCCATTAATCATACTACTCAAAGCAGGTTGCAGACTATGTACAAATTAGCCGGCCAGTCGAAAGGAAATAAAAGCCATGATAGTTCTTTAAATCAGAGTTTAGACACCTTTTCAATTAAACTCACGCTAGTTTTCTACAACAGGAGAGGAACACAGCTACTGTTTTGTGTTGCAGCCTTTTCCTCCACAATTTTATAAAAGAGCCTAGTTGTTTTTGGATAAACAGGTTGGTTCGGAGTTAGCGGTGGATTAGTTAATGGAGGAATGCACAAGGACTGCTTTCCAGAAGAAAAAATTCTCAGATATGAATGTTCAGGTAATGTTACTTATAACTATCCTTTTAGGGAAATTTGTTCGTTCAACTAGTGGTTATGAGAATCTAGTGTATATTGGGCATCGGGCCAGGAGGTGGGATAGACCAGCAAGTAATTAAACAGGACTATCGCTAAAGTATAGCAAATATTTTCATAGGAAATATGTATAAATGTAGTGGGGTCACAAGGCAGCAGGACCCAACTTAGCTTGATGAGGAGGAAAGGTCTCCTCAAAAGGATCCAACATTAACCACAGATCAGCAGATGACAGATGGGCAGGCCAGCAGAAGGTTCCGGATGGAAAGAACTGGTTGGAGGAAGTTGAGAGATGGAGGAGCCTGGGCCATTTAAGACCAGGAAGGAAGGAAGTCTAGCACAGTGGGAATATGGAATTCTGGGAGGGGCCTGGGAAGAGACTGAGGCTGGAGTGTGCAAGGTAGGGAGGTTTTGTTTTATCCAAAGAGTGATGGGAAGACACTGAAGGGGTGTTTGTTCGATGAAGTGGCAGATTAAGATCAGCGTGTGAGCAATATCATGCGGGCTGCTGTGTGATGGATGGGTGGCAGGGGGATATAGATGCGGAAGTTAGCAGCATAGAGATGTTAATAAGCGCCTGGAGACAGGTGGCCCAGGGAATATGTGTTGAGTGTAAAAAGAGCCAAGGACAGAAACCTAAATAACATGGGAAGGTCAGGCAAAAGGAGGGGAATTCATAAACGTGGAAGGAGACCACGCAATGAGGTGGCTTTGCAGGAACTGAGGTAAGAGCCTGCTTGAGAATGGAAGGACTGGCAGTGATAACAAATATGGCCAAGTAGCCAAGCAAACTCAGCGTTGAGGTGCATCTAGTACGTTAACACAGGGAGGTCTTGGACCAGCTCAGTAGGGTGGAAGGGGCACAGGCCACCTGCAGTGGGGTGTGCAGTGACTGGTTGGTGAGGACGTGGAGACAGATGGCTTTTCAAGGAGTCCAGCAGCGAATGTGGGGCAAAGATAAAGCCAGTGGTGGGTGGTTGGGCACTGGGTCAAGGTGGGGGTTGTTTTATAAAGACGAGAATTTTGGAGGATATTTTAGTACCAAAGGAAGTGACAGATTGTGTGGAGGGAGTTAAAGCAAGTCCGGGCGGAGGTCACTGGAGGCAGGAGAGGCTGAGATTCAGAATACAAGTGGAGCAGTCGCTTTGGACAGAAGAAGGAACGTGTTTCTGTTGTCACAGGAGGGAAGGAGGAGAGAATGGGTGTGGGTGCTGGGACATGTGTGGGATTAGTGGCAAGTGCTTGAGAATGTTCCCGTCTGCTGGCTCTCATTTTCTCTGTGACACAGAAATAAGGGGAACCCTTTTCAGCATACCCATTATGAAGCTTTGAAATCCTTGTTGAAGAGAAAGTCTCTAAAAAGCATTCATGAACTTGACAGAGAGAAAATTCTTAAGATGTTGTATTTTTAAAAACAAATTTAGATAAATGTAATGCACATGGTCCAGACAGAGTATGAAGGTAAGAGACTGATGAAAATTGAAGGTTGGTGGTGGGCTCACTAAAGATATCAATTCAAACTAAAATTGCGTATCTTAAACCTTTTATGATCGAATCTAATGGTTAGATGAATTAAAACAGTTCACCTTACACATTCAGATTTCATGTTTTTTTTTTCCCTCTGAGCAGTTGAATGAATACATAATCACTAATTGCAGTAGCATTCTATTAAACTTTATAGAACAGAATGATAATTAGCACAGTAACCTGAACTTGATTAGATACTTGTATTCAATGCTGGCAATAAGCGAGCACTTTCTTGATATCCAGCTTAAGTGCGTACTAAATATCACAGCATGGTCCAATAAAAATATACACAAATAGAGTTAATAGAGTTTGAAGAAATTCGACGGAATAAATGAATCATACTTTTATTCACCTGGAGCCCACACTGGGGGAGGGCACAGGGAGGCTGCACAAATTTGTTGTTTCCTTGTCTTAATATACAGAAATCCAATGTTCCAAACCAGAAAGAGTTAACCCTCCTAGCTGAAGCCGAGATTTTTCTCTGTGGCGTCACTTTCGTCACTTTCGAGAGGAGGAAGCACTTGTCCTCTAGAAGGACCTGTGAAGTCTTCCTGTTAGGAAGACTCCTCGGCAGCAGGAACCAAAGTTCCCTTTGTTAGAACTCAATGTACAGTTTTCTCTATTTCCAACCCAGCGATATAGACAGGAACATTCCCCCAAGTCATCATTATGATACCCCTTCAGATCTTAGCTTTTCGGGAATCTTCTCTGCAAAAAAGAAAGTCCCTCATTTTCATTGTCCTCTGTAGCAAGCTCAGAAGAATAACTTGCAACCCACAGTTATACAAGGGCACAGAAGCTCCTTCACCTCATTCTAAATATAAACTCTAATGACTTCAGCTTTGGTGGCACAGTCTTGGAAGTCATATTCACATGGGTCCTACAGCAAAAGTCTCAGCAACTACTGACGTCAGCCCTGCATCCCTTTGTCACAGTGGAGCAAGTTATTCACAACAGCAAAGAGGAAAGAAGATTTTCTCATCTCCTGAAGGTCACTGCCCTGGTTCCTCAAGAATCTCACAGCTAATGTCGTCTATACTTGGACACGTGATACCCTGAGCATCCTTCTGATCCTTCCTGGTTCTATTTCAGGCCACAACCCAAAAGCCATCCAGCCAGTGGTGTCGAAGGGGCCAGGAGCGACCACTGTGGAAGCCATACTCCTCTACTTTCTCCCTCCATCCCCCCTTCCCCTCTCTCTAAAATCTAGTGAACCATATTCACCTTTCAAAAGGCTTTCCAATCAGCCTGCGTACTCCTGTTAATTCATTCTCTTGTCCTTCTGCATTTAATGACTCAGAAGTGTCAGGCTTGCCTTTGCTCGGTGCATTTTTCAGGTTGTTTTGTATGAGTTGTGGTGACATATTCCAAGGAAAGGTAACAACCTAGACAGCTCTCTTTATCTTTAACTTGTGTCCTAGGATGCTCATTGCTGGCCCTGCAGAGTGCAGGCTCAGACAACGCTGTTCACAGCTGGACTGTTTATTTGTTATAGGGCTAAGTATATGAGTTTTGGCATTGGACAGACCTGGCTTTGGATCTTGTCCCTTGCCACTTGCTGTGATTGGAGACTGGATAAAGTTATGTAATTTCTATTGGCCTCATTTTCATCATTAGTAAAATGAGAATTACTATGCCAAGGACTCTGTAGCATTATCCCAGTACCTGGCACACAGTGGATTCATAATCCAGCTGTTATTAAGAGTCTGAGATTTTTTCTTTATCTTTCACAGTTTTATAAGGAAAGAGACCATGATTTTTTGTCCCCATGTTGTATAAGATACTTGCTTTATAGATACAAATGGTCCAAGGTGAAGACATTTATCTTTTAAATAGTAAGAAAGCTCTGTCCTCAACTACTCAAATGGAGATGAGCCTTAAATCAAACTGTATGTAGTGGAGTAATAGCCTTTTTATTGAATTATAATTGACACACAATATTATATTAGTTTTAGGTGTACAACACAGTGATTTGATATTTTTATACATTACATAATGACCAACATGATAGGTCTAGTTACAATCTATCACCATACAAAGTTATTACCTATTAGTGACTATATTCCTTATGCTGTACATTACAACCCTGTGACTTACTCATTATATAATTAGAAATTTTTTACCTCTTAATCCTCTTTACCCATTTTAGCCATCCCTCTACCCACCCCCCTCCTCTGACAACCACTAGTTTGTTCTCTGTATCTATGAGTGCATTTCTGTTCTGTCTGTTTTTCAGATTTTGCATATAAATGAAGTCATGCAGTATCTGTCTTTCTCTGGTCTGACTTACTTCACTTAGCATAATACCCTGTAGGTCCACCCTTGTCACAAATGGCAAGGTTCCCTTTTTTAATGGCTGATTAACATTCCATCTTCTTTATTCATCCGTCAATGGACAGTTAGGTTGCTTCCATATCTTGGTTCTTGTAAACAATACTGCCATGAACATAGGGGTGCATATATCTTTTCAAATTAGTCGGGGATCCCTGCATGGCTCAGCGGTTTAGCGCCTGCCTTCGGCCCAGGACGTGATTCTGGAGTCCCAGATCAAGTTCCACATCAGGCTCCCTGCATGGAGCCTGCTTCTTCCTCTGCCTGTGTCTCTACCTCTCTCTCTGTGTCTCTCATGAATAAAAAAATAATTTAAAAAAAAAATTACTGTTTTTGTTTTCTTTGAACAAATACCCAAAGTGGAATTACTGGATTGTATGGTTTTACTTTTAATTTTTTGAGGGACCTCCCTACTGTTTTCCACAGTGTATACACCAATGTACATTCCCATCAACAATGCATGAGAGTTCCCCTTTTTTTTGCATCCTCACTAACACCCGTTCCTTGCCTTTTTTGATACTAGCCATTCTGACAGATGTAGGTGGTATCTCATTGTGGTTTTGATTTGAGCTTCCCTGGTTATGAGTGACGTTGAAACATCTTTTCATGTGCCTGTTGGCCATTTGTATGTCTTTGGAAAAAATCTATTCAGATCCTTTACCCATTTTTTAATTATTTTGGGGTTTTTTTGTTGTTAAGTTGTATAAGTTCCTTACATTTTGGATATATTGTTTGAAAATACCATCTCCCATTCAGTAGGTTGCCTTTCTGTTTTTGTTGATGGTTTCCTTCGCTGTGAAAAAATCTTTTTAGTTTGACGCAGTCCTGATTTATTTATTTTTGCTTCTGTTGCCTTGCCTGAGGAAACCATATATATATGGCTTTATTTTATTTTATTTGCTAAGACTGACGTCCTTGAGTAATACATTTTGACAATCTTTTTCTGGGTCTTGAATAACCCAAGATCAAATGCCACCCATCTTCAGCTAAATAAGTTGCATGAATTTTTTACATAGATCTAAGAACAGAGCTGAGAAAGGACTCATGCTCTAGTATATTTTCCATAAGTGTGTGATAAATGAAAAGGAAATACTGAACTTTTATTCTCATTTAACTAATATTTGTTGGGTTTCCACTAGATGCCAGCCTGTATGCTAGATGCTAAGGCCATAATGAAAAATGAAATAGACATGGACCCTGTCCATCTGCCCTCTTGGATCTTAGAGTCTAGTGGGGAGATTCCACTGACAAGGAAACAAACAAGTGAGATAAGCTGATGCGTGCCCTGGAACACCAGCATGCTGCAAGCTGGAGTTATAGGAGGCGTAGGCAGTAAATGTCTCTTAAGGGGTGACATTTAATCCTGAACTTAATGGATAAGAAGCCAACAACCAAGAGAATGGGGGAGGGAGAAACGCTAAAGAGGGAAATGCAAAAGGCAAGGGCTAGGTTCAAAGGGGCTAGGTTTGAAGGTTCTGGGTGTGGCCGTAGGACCTGAATGAAAGAGGGTCACTGTGTCAGGAGCTTGGGGAGTGAGTGGGAGTGGCACTTTGTCATAAATGTGATGCTATTCCTCCTGTTGTCTCCCTGAGTACTTCAGGAACCCACTCAGAAATGCTTTCAGAAGGCAGCTAGCCTTCATATTTCACAATTGAAAAGTTGAAACGTTATTAAAGCAAATTGGGAGTTTCAATAGAGCAGAACAATTCATGGAAGGACATTTCAGGCTCGGTAACCTGAACTGGTAACTGGAATTGCATTATTATTTTTAAATGGCCCATCTCCACCTTTTAGTGTAGAAAACAATTATACCTAAGATCTCCCTGTGTCAGGAATCATCTGGATATTCAGCAGCCACAGGCTTTAATATGAAGCAGGGATGAATTTTAATATGGTCATAGTCTCCAAAATTTTCTCTTGCTCAGTCTTCTTTAATGTTTTTGAAAATAATCATTATAATTTTTATTTTTGGAATTAAAAAGACTGTCTGCAGGCTAAATGAAAATGTTTTGGGGAGCATTTTGACAACACTATTAACACCATTGTTAGGCTTAAATCAAGCTTCTTATTTGGTTAGGTGAGGGTGACCTGCTATGGCTTTTTTTGCAGATTGAAATCACTCAGCCCTCCCGGACTGTCACCTGTACTTCTGGAGAGATGTGTACTCACAATTCACAGAAACTGAGTGACACTGCTCTCACAGTTCCATGGCTCCCCTTGTCACCTCTGTCCCACCCAGGACACCATTGCCCTGGGGAAAGGCAGCCTGACCTGTTTCAGGCTGGCAAAATAAACATCTGTGCCCTGCATTTACACAGTGAGGACTGGCTCACACACTCAGGGTTATGAGTCAGCTCCTCCTACAGACTGCTCCTTGCACCCACTGCTCTTTGAGCCCCTTTCACCCCTTGTCTTTAGAAGAATAAACATCAGTCTCTCACATGGACATAGAAGCACCTCACTGATTTGACAGCAAATAATAGATCCTTTGAGGGGAAACAACTCAACCACCTTTCTTCGTGGGTCTTTAAAACATGATCACAGTAATGATAAAGAGAATGCTAAACTCTTCCACCATCTACTATTAAATTAATTAGGATCTGTAAAGTTCTTTCATTTTTGTTTTTGTTTTTTAAGATTTTCTTTATTTAGAGGGAGAGAGTACACGTGAGAAGTGGGAGGGGCAGGGGCAGAGGGAGAGAGAGAATCTCAAGCGGACTCTAACCTGGGCATGGAGCACAATTTGGGGATCAATCTCACAATCCTGAGATCACCACCTGAGCCAAAACCAAGAGTAGAACACTTAACTGACTGAGCCACCCAGACTCCCTGTAAAGTTCTCTTTAATACCTGACATATATAAAATATTATGATCATCATTATCGTGTATTAAGCACATACTAAGTTTCAGAGCACTATGCTGAACTCTTTCCATACATAACCTCGCTTAATCATTGCAAGAACTGCATAGGGTAGATATTTTACACCCATTTTACAGATGAGGAAGTGGAGAACATAAGAAGTCGAATGGCCCAAGTCCCACAGTGAATACATTGAAAGCTGGGATTCAGATACAGTCACCATAGTGCACACTGTGTGTCCTCTAAATTGGCTGTCTTTATGTTCAAATGGGAATGATTTAGGGATAGTCCTTTGCAAACGTTTGGGGGACCACCAAGCTGGGAGGTTCTCTTGGACTTGAAAATTCTATACTGAAGACTTGGGTGGTCTCTTAAACATGAAATGCATTTGGGTGGGTGAGGGGAGAGGAGTAGAAAAAAGGAAAAAGATAAGTATTTGCAGAGCATATACACTTATTGTTTAGTCACACACACACAAGTGTATAAAGTCCTTGAGATTTGATAAGTATCCCTCTTATCACCCAGTTCATTAGTGGCCGATTCAAAAGTCAAAGCCAAGTTGGTTTGGCCTCAGAGCCCAGCCTCCTACCGAGGGCTCCAGGTTGTACATTTGTCCTCCGCTCCCTCAATGGTACTGCTCTGTAAGTGCTTCCATGATAATTTTTCTATTTCCCACTAAGATACTAAAATGTCTTACCAGAGGAGGTCAGGGAAGTAGCTTCCTTAGAGAATAGTCAGAGAAAAGGCCAGACAGTTGCATTTGGGGGATGGTTTTTCAATACAGAGCTGCCCACAGGTGTAAAGATGGATGAGCTGACCTCTTAGGTCTCTTCCAGTCCCAGAGCTCCAGGATTTATTTGCCAATGAAAATGTCGGGCTTTCTCTTCTATAAAATGATGTATGATGGTCTGAGTACATTCTCCACTCCCACCCCCACCTCCTTTTATCTGATTAAAAAGCTCGGATTAAATCAGCAGAAGCTGTAGAAAGCCCGAATTTCTCCAGGAGTGATGAGGGTTTCCTGAGACAAGGCAACAGGCCTGGTGGAGGGAGTCAAAGGAAATGTTGTGGTCCAGCGGGGACAAGCTGAGCCAGGCACAGAGTGAGTGGACGGGACAGAGGACAGATGCAGCTGAGCTCTGAGGGCTGTCACTCCACATTAATCAATAGGCACAGAGTGTAAACCAGCTCTCTATTTCTGGGAAGAATATGCTCTAATTAAACAAGCCAGATTAATGGACACGAAACAATCTGAGAACCATCCGTTTCTAACCATGACATGAGAGGTCAGACTTGAATCAGAAGTCATTCATTCAACTCAGTATTCATTGAGCACCCACTCTGTGCCAGACACCCAGGAGGGATACAGAAATGAACCAGAAGGTTCCAAGTCATGCCCTACTGGGGGAGGCAGAAAAAAAACAAGGTAAGTACAACATGATACGTTGAGGGCTAGGTAGAAAAATAAAGCAGGAGATAGACCGCGCCAGTGAGGGGCAGGAGTCAGAAGTCCTAAGATCTGATGGAGGGCCAGGGGTGACGCCTCACGGAGAAGGACATGCCTGAGTCAAAAGAGCTGGGGGAGCAAAGAAGGGAACGATAATGAAATCTGGAGGAGGAAAATTCTAGGCAAGGGAAGGCCAATGCAAGGTCCTGAGATGGGAGTTGCCCGGTGGCTTACAAAATAGCGCGGACACCAATGTAGCTGAACAGAAGGTGGAGTCGATGCATTTGCAAGGGTCGCATCTAGCAGAGCACTGAACGGATTGGAAGCGATTCTGGCTTTTACTGGTGGGAGATAGCGGGCATTGAGGCCCCTGAGCTGGGGAGCAACTTCATCTGACCGGTGCCCTAACAGGATCATCCTGGAGCTATGTGGGGAACAGGCCATCCCCTGGGGAGGGTGAGGTGGGGAGACCAGCGACGAGGCTGTTGCAATCATCCAGGCCAGAGAGGAGGCTGGTTCAGACCAGCAGCAGGGGTAAAGGTGGGGAAATGTAGTAGGGTTCTGGGGAGACACAAATACTAGAACTTCAAAGGTGAAAAGGAAAGTTAGTCTCAGGTGGAGGGGGGAGGAAGGAAAGCCTTTGCTAATTATCTGCCCCTCAATAATCCTGCCATACTTTGACTTAGCAAAAGAACAGCGAGGCTGTGTTAAGACTGTGGACTAGCATCCTCTTAGTTGGTCTCCACGGAGAGTCATGCCATAGGGTCATAGCTCCCGTCTTTACAGGAGACTGATGCAGGTTTGCACCAACTACTGTGCTAGGCACTTCGTATGCAGATGGAAGGAGACAGAAGACGTTGTTCCTTGTCTCAAGGAGATCTTAGTCTAGTGAGAGAGACAGGTGCATAGGCCACAAATTCCATGTGATGGAATAAGGGAAGAGCCCCGGGTACTATTAGGAGCACAAAAGCACAAAATAGTGTCTTTGGCTTCGTCTGTGGAAAGAAAGGTGGTTGGGGAGCTGCAAAGAATGTAGGAATCAGACAGGAGACAATCATGGGGAGAATCTTGCAGGCAGAAGAGCAGCAGGTACAGAAGCAGGGAGGTGTGAGCTAGAGCAGGACCACTGTGGGCTGTGAGGGCCAATTAGCCAGGTAAAGCCAAGATGCACCTCGATGTAAAAGTCACATCAGGGGGCACCTGGGTGACTCAGCGTTGAGCGTCTGCCTTCAGCCCAGGGCATGATCCTGGAGTCCCTGGATCAAGTCCCACATCGGGCTCCCTGAATGGAGCCTGCTTCTCCCTCTGCCTGTGTCTCTGCTCTCTGTGTCTCCCATGAATAAATAAATTCTTAAAAAAATATATGAATAAATATCACATCAGTGAGCCATTTGGCTGCCGGGTCCGGAGGGTCACCAGTAGAGAAGAAAGGACTCAGCCTTACTCTTAGGAAAAAACCAACTCACGGTATGCATTTCCATTCCTGACTTGAATCACCAATGTCTTTAAATATCAACCTGCATGTGTATGAAGCTGGGAGACCAAAATACGGTTTGAAGTCCTGCCTTTGCCACTTGCCTGACCTTGAGTAAACGGCTGTTTCTGTGAGGCCGGCTCTGTGTCTGCAGAACAGGAACATAGGGACATATGCCTGGTGGCGCTGCCTTGAGAACCGAATGAAATATGTCTGCAAAAACATTTCCCCCAAAACGTAAAGAGCTGCTCAAATATTAGCTATTCCTGCAGAGCCGCGTGACAGGACAAAGCCACCGTGGGCTGACAATCTCTTGCTTCCATTGCTTTCGTGCCCTCGCTGCCTCTGCTAGTAACTCACGCACCACTGAGATCCTCACTCTTGCCATTTGCACCCCGATGGGGAAGTCCTGTCTTCTGTCCTCTCTATAACCAGGCCAACTCCAGTGTAGATGAGCATTTCCTCAGAGTCTCCTCTTCCGTCCTGCCTGGTGTTCAACAAACCTCCAATCTTTTCTCAAGTCCCAACGCCTCCTCCCTACCGCCACGTCAGCTGCTCATTCATGATCTCCCTTCCTCTTTGGGACCTTGATCTATCCATAATCCCCCCTTCTAAAAATTTACTTTCTTGCCCTCAGCCCTACATCAAGATTCACTTTAGAGGAGAAAGTCTCTCTTGCCATCCCCTTGGCTTTACAGCTAAGCATCTTGAAAATAGCCCCTCTGAATGGGGTCTTCGCTTCCCACTCCTCAACCCACTGCACCTGGCTTCTGACCACATCACTCAACTCAAACTGCCTTCAAGGGCATTACCTCCAAATTGTCACTGGACACCCCCAGTCTTAGTCAAACTGGGCTTTTCTGCTGCGTTTGACTTCAGTTCTTCCTGAAATTCTCTACTTCTCTGACATCTCTCGTGATTCTCCTCCTGTATGTCTGATCATTCCTTTCTGTCCTATTTCCTGGGGTCTTGCTCCTCTGCCAGCTTCTTAAAATGTTTGCCTTCCCCAAAGGGTTTCCTTCTGGTTCACTGTTTTATTTTCCTACACTACCCCACACAGTCATGATTTTAAGGCTCCCTCCCCTCCCTGGAAGGGAGGCTGATGGCTTCTACATCTAAATCTTCCAGACTGATGAACCTCACCACTGAACTTGAGATGCCTCCCCAACCACAGGCTGCTGGACATCTCACCTGGAGATCCCAAACATAAAAATCAGCATGGCCCAAACTACATGCAATGTGGCTCACTTTCCCCAAACCAGAATGTTTTCCTGTTTCCTCTGTTGGTAACTGACATAATCTACTCAGTTACTGAAGTCAGAAAAGCAGGACTTATCCCAGACTATGGTAATTGATTCGAACAAGTGGCCAATCATTAAATCTCACCAATGTGGTCGCCCAGCCATCTATGGATCAGGTTCTCTTCCATGCCTTGTCCCCTGACATAGTTCCTGGATACACACAGCTGTAGTCACTTACAGATTGGTCTCTCTGCTTTTGCTTTTGTTTCTGACATCCCACCAACATCCATGTTCAGCACTGTTGCCAGAGAGACTAAACTACAGAATGCCGTTCTCAGTGGGTTACTCCCCACCCTAAAACCAAAGTCAGGGGGATCCCACCTATGGCCTTTATGACAAAGGCAGTCCATGAGCTGGCTCTTCCAAATCTGTTGAAACTCATCTTGTTTCCACTTTACACCTTACATTACCATTACGTGTGTTCTAGAAAGCCCACTACATAGCACCTCTCTTGTAGGAGTTCTGAATCAGTTAAGTAATATGACAAGGAGACCAACATGTGAAAGACCAGTATGCCCCCTTTATTACAGATAAAGTTTACCCTGGAGAAAGTGGCTTTTCTTTGCAGACAAGGAGGGGGGAGCTTTCTCTTTGTGGACCTCAGAAGGAGACAAACATGAGCTCCCCGTAAAGAGCTCATTCATCACCATTAGGAAGACAAGAAAGCCGAATCCGGCACATTCAAATCACTCTTCTCAGATTTACTAATCAGAAGCCATTCTGACTAATAAAGGGAGAGAGCGGGCAGGAATTGATGGAGGAGCTTCCTCCACATGGACACAAGCCACGGGGAATGGAGAAGGAGCATCCCCTCCATGTCACCTCACATCTGTGTGCCCTTTGTCACGCTACCTTGAATCCCTAGATTATCCTGCCCACATTTTCTACCCATCGAACTTCTACTCTTCCTCAAAGACCCAGGTTAGATTGGACCTCCTTCAGAAAGCTTCCATGAGGGAGGCCTGGGTGGCTCAGTGGTTGAGTATCTGCCTTCAGCTCAGGGCATGATCCTGGGGTCCTGGGATCGAGTCCTGCCTCATGCTCCCCACAAGGAGCCTGCGTCTCCCTCTGCCTGTGTCTCTGCTCTCTTTCTGTGTCTCTCATGAATAAATAAATTCAATCTTGAAAAGAAAAGAAACCCAACCCTCTATAAATTGCCAGGATGTGCCACTCCTCTGTGCTCCCATGTCGCTCCCAGAGCATTCACCTTAGTAATGCTAATGTCTATTAAATTGGCCTCTTTCCCTTAAAGGAAACATGCCATTCAACCTTATGTTCCCAGCACCCGGCACACCAACTGGTACATAGTAGGAACATAACAAATGCTTAATGGACTGGCTGAGATCATCTAGACAAGCTTCTTCATTTGATAAATGACTTTTAAGAGTTTCATTTTGTATATTGAGGGCTTTAGTAGCAAAAAAAAAAAAGAGTAAGACTTAGAGTCAAGCTGATTTTTCTTTCTGATTCTAGACCTACCATTATTAGCTGTGTGTCTTTACTCAAATTTCTTGTCTTTTCCCAATTTGCAAAATGAGGATAATACTACCTTTCTCATCCGTTTGCTATGATAATTAAATAATGTAAAACAAGTAAATTACCTAGCTTACTGGTGCTTGGCATAGCATACACAGTAAATAAACAAGAACTATAATTTTATTGCTATTCTTATTGATAAGCTATATGTTATTTGAAAAAAAAATGTGTAATTGAATGAATTCAGCAATAAATAAAGGTGCAATTCCTACCCTCAAAGAACTTAGAGTCCAGAAAAGGAGCTCAAAATGGGGACACTATATTTCTAGTATTCTACAAAGGATTTTATATTTTGGGATATTCTAGTCAGGGTTCTTCAGAGAAACAGAACAAATAGAATATATACATATATTAATATATAATTATTAATATATAATTAATATTAATATATGAATATATATTCTATCTGTATATTCTTCATATATTAATATATATGAATATATGTATTCATATTAATATATATGAACATATATATAAAGAGATTTGTTATGAGGAATTAGCTCACACAATTATATATATATATATTTTTTAAAGATTTTATTTATTTATTCATAGAGACACAGAGAGAGAGAGGGGGGCAGAGGCACAGGCAGAGGGAGAAGCAGGCTCCACACAGGGAGCCCGATGTGGGACTCGATCCAGGGTCCCCAGGATCAAACCCTGGGCTGCAGGCGGCGCTAAACCACTGCACCACTGGGCTGCCCAGCTCACACAATTATAGAGGCTGAGAAGTCTCACGATGTACCATCTGCAAGGTGGAAACCAATGGAGACATGAAGAAACTAACATGCATATTCCTACGTGAACGAAGCCAATCTGAAAAGGCTCTGTACTATAGGATTCCCAGTTTATGGCATTCTGGAAAAGGCAGAACTATGGAGACAGTAAAAAGATCAGTGGTCGTCAGGGATTAGAGGGAAGGGAGGGATGAATAGGCAAAGCACAGAGGACTCTTAGGACAGTGAGACTATTTTGATACTACAATGGGGGATGCATGTCATTATACATTTGCCCAAACCCATAGAATGTGCAACAGCAAGAGTGAACTGTGATGTAAATTATGGACTTTGGATCATAACGATGTGTCAATGTAGGTTCAGGGATTGTAATAAATGTGTCACTCTGGTGGGGGGGATGCTGGTAGTGGGTAAGTCTATGTGTACATATGGGGACCTTCTGTACTCTCAGCTCAATTTTGCTATGAGCTTAAAAAAATTGCTCTAAAAAATAAAGTAATTACTTAAAAAGAAGATGAAAAGATAACCAGTTTGCTTTGGAGTTCTGCTCTTTCATTTTGCCGCAAGCTGAACTGCACGTATACTTCTGGCCCTCTTTTGATCACCCAGTGACATCACTGCATTTGATGGCAGGTCTACACCACTCGGGAAACTGGCTTCTCAAAGGAGCTCCTGGGACAGAGCCCCCTGCTACCTGCCAGGCCGTGGCACTCATGTCGGGGGTGTGTATTAGAAAGAAAGGGGCTAGGCTTTTGTCACAGCAGCTTACCCTTTACTCAACCCGGAGGGGAAAAAAATGAATGCACAGATGAATGTATACCACACTTTAGCCCCAAAGGACATCTAAGGTGGATTATAATCATTTGTGAGGTGAATTATGATACAAAACCAAGTATAAGTCATTATATACCAGGAGCAACAGTAGTATGCAAAAAATCCAGGATCACCTACTCATAGCATTGAAGCAGTGTTGGAGGATTTAATGCACAAATGCCTGGAAACTGAAGCAAAAAGAGAAATACGTGTTCTACACCGTGTCTGATGAAAAGAATTATATATTTTCTTCTGTATGATCTCAGAAAATGCCAGGATTCTGTATTTCCAGGACCTACGTATTTATCACCATAGGATCCTACTGTCATTGGGGGGTAGGCCATGCGGAGGAAGGTAGGAGGAGAGAAATTTTCAAGCAATAAAAGAAATACTGGACAGCCCTTCAGACATGGAGGCTAAAGTTTTCCCTTTTATCCCCTGCCATCTCACCTGCCCCCACCCTCTCCATCTATGCTTCCCCTCAATACCTGAGTACCAGTCTCGCCATATAAACTGCAAAGCTGCTGCTCTTCCCTGGGGACTAGGCTCTCTGACTGCTGTTCCCTGGAGAGGAGAGATGGTAATGAGGCCAGTGCTTGGGGGAATAGGAACCGAAGCCTCTAAAGCTGTGAGGAATTTCTGTTAATCATCGAATTGTAACTTCTCGCTAGAGGAAGTCACTTGATCTTTTCAGCCAACTCTGGGGAAAGCAACACATCTACTTAATGCTGACCTGAGATCACCTCTTCATTCAGTGGGATCTTTCCCTTGCCTTCCCCAAGAAGGCCAGCTTGGGGAAAGCCAGCCTGGAAGACGGCTAGGAACTTGGTGAGCTTTCCTGTACCCTCTCCACTCTGGATCTTTGGCTAAAAGTAAAAATTAGAGGCCTCAGAAGGAAAGAAGGCACATAAATAAGTGGCCCCAGCTGATGAAGGGGGCTCCGTAAATAAGGTAATTAACATTTACTTAATCACCGTAATACCACACAGGTTTCAAAGAATTTGAGACCCCATAATAATTTTAACAAAAAACACTTCCAGGGCGCCTGGGTGGCTCAGGTCATGATCCCAGGGTCCTGGGATAGAGTCCCGAATTGGGCTCCCTGCTTAGCGGGGAGTCTGCTTCTCCCTCTGCCGGCCGCTCCCCCTGCTTATGCTCTCTCCTAATAAATAAATAACATCTTTAAAAAAAATGTTTCCTACTCCTGCATATTATAAAGTCTTTAGAAAATACAAACTCAAAATAAGGAAAACGTATCATCCTCCCTGTGATGACCACTGTTACTATTTCAGGGTTTAAGTCTCTCCCTGGGTCCCCCCACCTCTGATGGTCTCTGGCTCTCTGGCCACCCCTCCCTATCTCTCTCTCTGTCTTGCTCCCTCTCTCTTGCACAGAATGTTCTGTAACTTGCTTATTTTGTTTGATCATATAGAAGAAATATTTTTCCATTTTTAAACCCACACAGCCACAAGAGGATGATTCAGCTCAAAGATCTTAACTGGGGGCAAGTTTATGTATAGCTGTGGTTCTCCCCCTGCACATGCTCACTGGGTGCCCGGCACCACCAGGCTCTGTGCTGGGGGCTCAATGTGCTGGAAGAGACCTGGTCCAGTCCAACAGGAGGATGGATGATAAGTAAGTGATTCCCAGTGGGGCAAACATTGCATTAAAAAGTAGCACAGAGGGGCACCCGGATGGCTCAGTGGTTGAGCATCTGCCTTTGGCTTGGGTTAATATCTCAGGGTCCTGGGATCGAGTTCTACATCGGGCTCCCCACAGGGAGCCTGCTTCTCCCTCTGCCTATGTCTCTGCCTCTCTCTGTGTGTCTCTCGTGAATAAATAAATAAATAAAATATATAATAATTTTTTTAAAAAAGCACAGGGATTTTCAGGATACATAACAAAGGTCAGGTTAGGTTAAGGCAGAAAAACATTAGTCCAACTTGTTTACCTGAAGAGGAAATCCCCAGATCTCACTGGCATTGTGTCAAGGCCAATTCACCTTTTTGCTGAGTCTCTCCATGGGTAAGAAGCACACGGGGCCAGTCAGGCTGTTTCTAAATAGAGCCCTGCTCACCAAAGTCACATTCTCACCCAAGTTCAGTGTGAAAGGAAGTGGAGAAGTGGACCCTCTCCCAGAATGCTGTTAGAACTTAACAGGTAGGGGCACCTGGGTGGCTCAGTCAGTTGAGCTGCTAACTCTTGATCTCAGCTCAGGTCTTGATCTCAGGGCCCAGTGTGGAGCCTACTTAAAGAAAAAAAAAAGAAGAAGAATTTAAACAAATCCACTCTTTCTAGGAAAGCAGTTTGGCAGTGTGTGTCCCAAATACATGGTTAAAAAGTGACTAAGCTTTGATGCAGTAATTCTTTACCAGGGGTCTAGCCTAAGAAATTGATGAGAAGCTTAGGCACACTCTTATTTATTTATTTTTATTTTTATGTGAGTATAGTTGGCACACAAAGTTATATTCGTTTCAAGCATACAAGATAGTGATAAACACAATCTTAATATTTTCTTTTAAAAAAATTTTGTTTAGAGGTCCCTGGGTGGCCCAGCAGTTTAGCGCCACCTTCAGCCCAGGGTCTGATCCTGGGGTCCTGGGATTGAGTTCCACATCGGGCTCCCTGCATGGAGCCTTGCTTCTCCTTCCACCTGTGTCTCTGACTCTCTCTCTTTCTGTGTCTTTCATGAATAACGAAATAAAATCTTAAAAAAATTTTTTTTTATTTATTTGAGAGATGGAGAGAGAGAGCAGAGGGAGGGGCAGAGGGAGAGGGAAAGAGAATCCCGAGTAGACTCCCAGCGGAGTGCCGCAGAGCTGGACGGGGCTCGATCTCACAGGCCCAAGATCATGACCTGAGCCGAAACCACAAGTCAGACACCCAACCAATGGAGCCACCCAGGTGCCCCCAAACACAATTTTATGTACAAAAAGTCCTTGATACAACTGTTTATAATACTGGGGGAAAGGTAGCAACCTAAATTTTCATCAAAATCAGAAAGTCAAATAAATTATAGTCCACTCATCTACTAGAATATTGTCATAAATAATAATAGCTACACATTTACTATGTCCCAGAACCTGTGGAAGGCCTTTGAAATACTACTTTCAAAAAATACTTAACGGGGATCCCTGGGTGGCGCAGCGGTTTGGCGCCTGCCTTTGGCCCAGGGCGCGATCCTGGAGACCTGGGATCAAATCCCACGTGGGGCTCCCGGTGCATGGAGCCTGCTTCTCCCTCTGCCTCTCTCTCTCTCTCTCTCTCTGTGTGTGGTGTGTGACTATCATAAATAAATAAAAATTAAAAAAAATACTTAATGATATGGAAAATGCTTATTACATAAAGTTGAGAGGAGAAACAGGAATCAAGAATTTTTTATAGTCTAATTTGTATTTTGTCATGTGTTTATATGTACGTACAATGAAAAAAAAGGCCAGAATGCTAAGTTTTGGTAAGATAAGTGACTGGTAATTTCTTCCTCTTATTTTTTTGTATTTCTAAATTTTCTGTGAAAAGATACGTCAAACGCATTGATACACTTTAAGACATATTATCTTGGGGCACCTGGGTGGCTCAGTTAAGCACCTGCCTCTGGCCCAGGGGGTGATCAGCCTTGCTCCCAGCTACCTGCTCAGCAGAGTCCCCTTCTCCCTCTCCCTCTGCCCCTCCCCACTGCTCGTGCGCTCTTTCTCAAATAAATAAACAAATCTTTTTTTTTTTAAGGATTTTATTTATTTAATCATGAGAGACACAGAGGGAGAGGCCGAGACATGCAGAGGGAGAAGCAGGCTCCCTGGGGGGAGCTCGATGCGGGACTCGATCCCAGGACCCCGGGATCACACCCTGGGCCAAAGGCAGACGCTCAACCACTGAGCCAGGTGCCTAGATAAATAAGTCTTTTTTTAAAAAAAGACATTATCCTATAAATACACAATCAGGCGCCTGGGTGGCACGGTCAGTTAAGTGGGCACCTCTTGGTTGGGAAAAAACATGAATGTTAAACCTCCATGAAAAAGAGGTTCATAAAACAGTCATGGTGCACTTGGCTGGCTCAGTTGGTAGAGCACACGACTCTTGATCTGAAGGTTGTGAGTTCAAGCCCCACCTTGGATCTAAGGCTTACTTTAAAAAAAAAAAAAAAGTAAAAATAGCTCAGGTCCTGATCTCAGGGCCCTGGGATAGAGCCCCGCATTGGGCTCTGTGCTCAGCAGAGTTGGCTTCTCCTTCTGCCTCTGCCCCTCCCCACCACCCCCTGCTCCTGGGGCTCGCTCTCTGTAAAGTAAATAAATAAATCTTTAAACACATGCACACAATTGGATGCTATGAATGACTCCTTTTGATCAAATGCTTACATGTTAGGAAAAAAATCAAAAGCCAGAGTATATCAGACAGTTGTTAGCAAAACTGCAAGTGGCCCTATTGAATTGCAGGTGGCACAGATCCGCTTCTCTGCTGGTCAGACTCTACCTGGGTCACCTTGGAAAATTTGAAATTGCTTCAGAGAGAATCTGGCCTTGAATCCTGATCCTGTCACCTAAGGAGCAGATCCAGGACAACAGCTAGCTTCACCTCTCAAATTGTTTCTCCATCTGTAAAATGGGGAAAATAACACTGACTTCACAGAGTTGCTGCGAGGATCAAACACTACCCAGAATGGGGAACTGCCTGTGCAGGTGACTGCACCTGCTGCTTATACTGCTGGCTCCGAATCGGCAGCTCGGGAGCTGCTCACGGAGGGCCCCCGTGTCATCGGCTGTACTCCTGAGGCACACACACGGGGTTTGCACTGCCATCCGCCTGCGGGACTGATTACAGTTAGCCGTGGGTCCCTTGGCAAGGGCACTATGCCAGGGATGACAGCTGTATGGAGTTGCTGAATGACGTTGGTTCTCCTCTATTTCTGACCCCGCGCCCGAAAGGAGCTGGTCACTGTTCCAGGCACTGGTCCAAAGGAGAGGGAGATGGACAGTTTTCAGGCCGCTCTGCCGCTGGTGAAGAAACGTAAAGGCCTGGGCTGGGTGTGCCCCTGCATGGCTGGATCCTCGAGAGCAGGGACTGGGGGAGCCACAGAGAGAGTGCAAAGCACCAGCCTGCTGCTGCCTACCGCTGACCGCAGATGGGCCCGTACCCCAGAACTACAGGATGTTCCTGTGTGCTTTGCACTGACCCCCGCCAACCTTTGTTTCTGAAACAGACTGAGCACAGCACCATGCGCAGCTAGGTATTTCAACAATCAAGCCTTTAAAAAAAATTTTTTTTAAAGATTTTCTTTATTTATTCATGAGAGACACAGAGAGAGAGGGGCAGAGACACAGGCAGAGGGAGAAGCAGGCTCCATGCAGGGAGCCCGATGTAGGACTCGATCCCAGGACCCCGGGATCCTAACCTGAGCCGAAGGCAGATGCTCAATCACTGAGCCACCCAGGCGTCCCCAATCAAGGCTTCATAAAACGATTTTTAACTTTTATTTTAAAAGAAATCCCTGAGAAGTAATGGCTCTAAAATAATGTAGCATTCTGGCGCTCAGAGCTAAGAGGGTTGTTGGAAAGATAGTCCCCTGGGCTGGTCTTAAATAAAATCTCCTTTGAAAGTCTGGAGAGGTACTGAGTCCCTACTTTGTGTAATGTGGCTTCTTTCGGGGTTTAACTGGGCTGAGCATAAGGGACAGACACCCACACACTTATCATAGTCAGCATTAATCACAATCGAGAGGCACTGCCAATTGCTCTCTCTAGCTTGTGGTCCACTATAGCACCGGATTCTTTTCACCTCCAAACCCTCCTCACTTCCTGCATTTCTGCAATTGATTTGCTCTACCTGCATGTATCCCAACCAAACATCAAAGCAGTGGTTTCTGACTTACCACCTCTCCAATATGATGGACCAGTTGAACCACAGAGGAAAACCCAAATGGCAGCCTGCCCTAGATTTATGGGTGTGTAGGGGGTATTATCCCTAAAAATAATGAGAGCTCATGTCCGCGGGGGCTCTGCAGTCAGAGCAATAATTTCAAAGCTGGAAATCAGCAGAAAAACTAATGAGACCATTTAAAATGTGTGTTAATATGGTATGCATATAAAATTAACAACCCTTTGATCGCTGAGCCACAAACACCCTCCTGAGGTGGATCTGGAAGTCACAGAGAGGACTGTCTCTGCTGAGCGGTGTGCCAGACATGAGCCGGAAGGCACTGGAGCCTGGGGATGACCCAGCTGCATCTTAAAATTAATACTGTGTTAAATTAGCTCCCATGTTAATGCTATTTTGTAACAGCTGCCTGGACTGGGGAGCAACAGCAGGCTGGTGCATGCAGGGACCTGCCTCAGGACCTTTCCCCACCCCCTCTTGGGTTAATCAACGCCAAACAATAAAGGCAAAACTACTGCCTCAATATCAATGTGCTTATCACTTACTGAGTGCTTACTAAGCACCAAGCACTGTGCTAAACCCCTTACGTGCATTAGCCTATTTATTCCTTCCATTATCATTGTGGGGTGGGCAGGGCTAGTAAGTATCCAATCCAACAAATAGGGGGCTGGATGCTCTGAAGGTGGTTTGCCAGTCTCACAGGCAAGTGGGTGACCTGGGGACTTCCACCTGGGTCCGTCGGACCCTCAGATGCTCTCTCCACCTGCAGCGTGTGCTTCCTTCACACAGGGCAGGGCGCTTTCTCGAGTTTACAACAACCAAAGTCCAGATGTATTTCCAGCCAAGAGATCAGTACCTGTTCTTCTGATGGGCCAGGGTAGAGGCATCTGCATTTGGTTTCTTAGTTCTACTCTTTTTTTTTTTTTAAGATTTTATTTATTTATTCATGAGAGACATACAGAGAAAGAGAGAGAGAGAGGCAGAGACACAGGCAGAGGGAGAAGCAGGCTCCATGCAGGGAGCCCGATGGGGACTCGATCCCAGGACCCCAGGATCACTCCCTGGGCCAAAGGCAGACGCTCAACTGCTGAGCCAGCCAGGTGTCCCACCTTAGTTCTACTCCTAATCCTACCCCCTCCAAGGTACAAAAGGAGGAAGAGCAGGAGCAGGCTATTGAAACGCAGCCCGGGACTTGGAAAGTCTTGCGGAAATGAATCCTCCCCACAGGACATCTGGGCATCTGTTGACTGCCCAGCACTTTCGGAACTGGTCTGGATCAGAGAAGAGACATCTGTGACCTCATCCAAATGGCCTGGGATCATGGAGAAGGAGAAGCCGCCCACACTGGTCACGCAGTTCACCCCACGCAGATGTGACTTGAGTCTGCTGTGCCTTGCTCCCCCACTTGAGCAATCCCTGGGGGCATAGCGAGGACTGCCTTGTTGAGGTGTGTTTCCCAGGACACCTTGGAGCAGCGTCCTGACACACATAACATGTCATGTTGAGCGAGTCATACTGAAACCAGCCTCTGCCAGCAGAGAATTGAAAGCCTTTCAGAAGCTACCAGAAATACAGCCAAGAGACCCATCCTTCCTTTTGAGAAGGGAAGAAAGAGAGGCAAGTCAGTAGACAAGGAAGGAAGGCTCCTGGCAAGAAGCATAACCCAACTCCCAGTCCCAGGGTAGAAGGGAGAGAGAAAAAACTAAGAAAAAAAAAAAAAAGTCAGCAACTTATGCTCTTTTCTATTTGCACAACCAAGATCCCCTGGCTGACCTTTCAGGCCAGCTGGGAAATTATACCACACACTGAGCATGCAAATAGGGTCCATGCTGTCTCCACCGCCTGCCCCAGGACCTTGCTTTGCTCCTGGGGCCACCTCAGTTTCACCAGAAAACCCCAAATAAACACAGCCTGGCTGGGGGGCTAATATGGGGCCAAGAATAAGGATGCGATATCAGTATGGCTCTAAAATCTGTTCTGATGGCATGAGTCCTGGCTGCCAAGGTACAGGCGGGCTGGGCTCCCTCACGTAGATGACAGGAGAACACCAGCTGCAGAGCAGTCAGGAAATGGGCTCCCATGCCAGATCTCAAGAGCTCTCCTTCTCTCTCCCTCAAAAGCATAGAAAGGGCAAATGGCCCCACAGACCACCAGACAATGTCTACTTGTCCTTTGCGTCGTACTTCTCTTTTAGCACATGCCACATTTCCATAATCTAATCCCCCAAATCCAGGGCATTTGACACCTTCCACAATCTAGCCCAAACTTGGTCTCAAAGTCTGCCCCTAGCCCCCCAGGACACCACTAATCTGGGCAATTCACCATTTTCTGACCTCCTATCACCTTGTCACGTCTTTGCTTGAGCTGTTCACTCTGCCAGTCAGTCTCCCATCTCAACTCCTCTTAGCCCATAAAACCCTACCCGTCTTGCAAGGGCCAGCTCAACTGTCATCTCTATCATGGTGCCCTCCTTCATAATTCCAGACTCAAGTCATCTATGAAATATGAACAGGAGCCCTCATGCGGCCCTTCCTACATTCCAGCATGTATCTTAGAAACTTATAAGCTTCTCTCCCTTTACCATATTGTGAGTTCTTTCTGATTAGCCAATGTTTCTTGCATTGCTTTGTGTTCTCTACATCAGTTAGTCCAATACGATACGGCTCTTCTTCCTCATTGTTCTATCAGATTCCAGTCCTCACCTGTTAAATGTGGCATCTCTCTGACCCTTCTAAATGCTGAGCTTTCTTTCTTCCTCATCTGGTGGGCTCTGAAGATCCTGACGCATTGAGAACTACAATTTCAAACATTCTGGGGGCAGGGGGAGTTGGGAAGAGTCAGGGCCATGGTGTTGCAGTGTGTTCATGCGGATTTTCCTGCGAAGTGTGTCCCATGAAAAATTGTGCGATTCAGCTGGGCTGAAGCAGCAGAAGCCGGAAGGCTAGGGAAGAGCCTTTTTTCAAAAATCTAGACAAAAATCTAATGTAACTCAAGTAAACAGATGCAGAAAGCATGGAGAGAAGAGAAGTACCAGCAATGCTGTGATGGGAGGAGCAGTGATATGAGACCATAGGGACCCTTTGTTATTTTGCACTTACATAATACCATGCTCTTTTCTCGGAACACAACTCTGATTGATCTTTCCCGAGGAACCACCTTTACCATTTACAGGCCATCTGGTTTGAGTGGGACTTGTACGCTAAACCTGGCCGATGAGAACTGTGGACTGATTTTTGCTGGTGCTATCAGAAATGAGACTTTTTTCCCCTGCTGATGTGGCAAAGCCAAAGAGCCTCCTGAGGATGAAGACAAATAGAAAAGCCAAAGCCAAAAAAAACAAAAACAAAAACAAACAAACAAAACAAAAACAACAAACCAAAACAAAAACCACCCGAAACAGAAAGCCAAAAAGACTCCTCTTAACATCTTAGAGAATTTAAATCCTAATGTGCTTGAAACCAGTCAATTTCCCAATCATACAAACTAGTCTGTTTTCTTGTGGCTTAAATCGATTGAGCTGTACTTCTATCAACTCTCAACTGACAGTCCTGATATAAGGATTGGCCATAAGGAAAATTGAAGAGTCAAAATGCCCTGGTGTGTGGGGGTATGAGAGGAAGGTGTACCACCATCAACTGTCGGAAATACCAAGACAAAGAAGTAATGAAAGCAACACACCATATGAGCTGAAACTCATGTAATAATAAAAAAAAAATCCAAACAAGGTGGTATATTCAGAGCAAGAAGAGGAGGCAGGAAAAAAATGGTACAATTTTAACAACCAGTAGAAGGCAGAATGAGTTCAGTTGCTATTGTATTTCTCCCTTCTCCATCAAGTGATATCTTTGAACTGAAGAGTATAAATACTAGAAAAAGATAAATAGAAGCAAAGATGTGTGACAATCTGGTAAAGAAAAGAATATACTCAGTGAAAACATGTTTACATCTATTTGGATTACATCCCTGAGTGTTGGAGGAACTTACAGGTGTGGACTCAAGAGATCTATGGAAAATCATGGAAATTAAGGGACACACCAAAGGACAACATCCCAACGTTCAACAAGGGAAAAGGGATGGCTTTTGAAAACTTCACATGGAAAATCTAGACATCAATCCCCAGCAAAATTCCAGAGTTGATTATTAAACAAATGGATGTGAATAAAGAATGAATGTAGTAGTCACCAGAAACAAGTGTGATTTCACATAGAAATGAGGCATTTATATCAAGATCATTTCCAAAGTCCTTACCATGCGCACAAGATGCCCGCTTAGCTCTCTTTCCTGGTCCTTACCATCCCCGCTCCTCCTACCTTCTCCACCCTCACCCTCCCATCCCCTACCCCCCCCCCAACTGCACACACATGTACTTACACTGCTCCAGCCACATTGACCTTCATTCTGTCCCTGCACTGTTCCAAATTCTTTCCTGCTACAGAGGCTTTGTTCTCATTATCTCTGCCCTCTTCCACCTCAACGCAGGGTCCTTCTCATCTACTTGATCACAGATTTTATTAAAAGAACCCCATCCAGGGATACCTGGGTGGCTGACTGGCTTAGCATTGCACTATTAGTTTCAGCTTAGATCATGATCTGGGTAGGAGGTGGTGGTCATGAGATGGAGCCCTGGGTCGGGCTTTGTGCTCAGCCAGGATTCTCTGCTTGAGATTGTCTCTATCCCTCTCCCAGTGCTTGTATGTTCTCAATCTCTCTCTCTCTCTCTCTCTCTCTTTTTCTCTCTCTCTCTCTCAAATAAATAAATAAATAAATAACCCCACCCAGTCACTCTAACCCCATCAGTCCCATGATCTGATTTTATTTTCTCCATAGATCATTTCCCTATCTAAAAGGATCCTATTTATTTCTTTATTATCTCTCTCCACTCCCTGCATCTGTGCTGACCAGCACAGTAGCCACTAGCCACAGTGGCTGTTGAGCACTTGAATGTGAGCTAGTCCTAATTGGTATGTGCTGTAGGCAGAAATATGCACCAGATTTTGAAGACTTGGTATAAAAAGGGATATAAAGTGCCTCATTAATAAAATATTTTGCATATATTGAGTTAAATACAACACATTATTAAGATTAATTTCATCTATTTCCTTCTACTTTTTGTAATGGGACTACTCAAAAGCTAAAATTACATATGTGGCTTTTTATATTTCCATTGGATGGCAACACCCTAGGGAAAAGAAACTTAAGAACAAAGACCTTTAATTGTGTTTTTTACTATAAATATACACTCCCATTTAGAACCATAGTTAGTATATAATAGGTGCTTAATAAAAAGTTGCTGATTGAGCTAGTGCCTTTCTAAAAACTAAAAAAAAAAAAAAAAAAGTCCAGTCACTAGACTGGTAGGTATTGGAAATGCTGTATCTTTTCTTTTATCAAGGCATTTGACAAAAGCTATCATTTATTTATAATAAATTCAAAGTCAGTTGAAAAGTCATTTCCTAAGGAAGTTGATTAGAGGTCACTGGGATAATCTACTTTGTGAAAGAGAAGGAAAGCAAGTTTATATGATTGGATTTCACTGAATCTAAGTCATTGTCTATTATAAATGTTGTATTATTTTATAGACAGCAAAGAAAAAATTATACCACTAAATAAGTCACAATCCCCAGTGATTTCTACTGTTAGGATAAATTCTCATCCTTGGGGCCTCATGAAAGTTGTCTTCTGACAAGCTACCCAGTCATTTCACCAAACGTGTTGAGGTTCATCAGCCAGCTTAACAGACCAACTATGTCAGGCCCCTCAGCCTCAATTCAAGCTCAAGTTTGCCAAATCCCCATGGATGATGTCATGAAGTGTATTGTTCCCCCTACCTGAAGATGAAAGCTTAAAATCCTAATCGGCAGCACCTCAAAATGTGACCTTATCTGGAAATGGGGTTGTCACAGATATAATTAGTTCAGATGAAGTCATATTGGAGTACAGTGGGCCCCTAATGCAATACAACTGATGCTGTTATAGGAAGAAGGAAAGTGAATTCAGACGTGCAGGTGAAGACACACAGGAAGAATGGCATGTGCTGACAGAGGCAGAGATGGCATGGTGCGGCCACAAGCCAAGGAACACCTGGAGCGACCAGAAGCTGGAAGAGGCAAAGAAGGATCCTCCCCTAGAGGTTTCAGAGGAAGCCTGGCCCTGCCAACACTTTGATTTTGGACTCGTAGCCTCCAGAAATGTGAAACTATGTATTTCTGTGGTTTGGGGTACTTTGCTATGGCAGCTCTAGGAAACTAATTTAAATGCCATAGTACCCTCTAGGCTATCCCTCCAGGGGACTTGAAGGAAGGAGGGAGATCGTAATGCTGCCCTGTCATGAAACTTTGCATCAGACTTGAGTCCTTTTGACCCAACCGCTGGGTTATTTATCCCCAGAATGACCTGGGCCTCACTCCTGCTCCCTCCCTTTGCCATGGCTGGTTGTGAGACCTCTGTAGGCCTCTCAGCTTATCTATCTGATTTGTGATGAAAGCAAAGACCTTCAGTTTTCTTGGCTCACATTTTAGGGACATAAAGAAAAGCAAGTTCTTCCGTGGACAAGATTTGTTCTCCTAGCATCTTCGGGGTTGTAGGCTAGATAAAGGGGGAAAAGTAGTGAGATAATGTGTTGTCAATCATATTCCAAGATAATACAGGCTCACTATCAAATGTGCATTTGCTGTTAAGCTGTTTCTCCACCAGTGGTGCTGACCCCATACCTCCTTGTCAAAATAGATAAGATAAACTTGCCTCAGGACTGAGCAAAATTAATGTACCTATGGGGAAACGAAGCTATCACCTTGGCTTCAATTAATATATTATAGCATGCCCTAGCTTATTACACTCAGAAAAGTTAGAATTCTCTGTTGCAAGTTTAGAAACCATCTCAAGATGGTTTACGATAAAAATTCATTTATTTTTGGGGTACCTGGGTGAGGCTCAGTCAGTTAAGTGATGACCTGTGGTTTCAGTGCATGTCATGATCTTGGGGTCCTGGGATAGAGCCCCTCGTCAGACTTCCCGCTCAGTGGAAAATCTGCTTGCACATTCTCTCTCCCTCTGCCTCTGCCCATCCCCCTGCTCCTGTGCTCTCTCTCTAAAACCAATCAATCAATCTTTTTAAAAAGTTCATTTATTATTAAAAAACAAAATGAAACAAAACTAAGTGTGTCCGGAGCCAAGGGCTAGAGGAAGGGGACTAGAAACAGAGATAGGAAAGTCATCTCTCTACATTTGTCTCTGCTCTTCTCTGTAACTTTTTTTTTTAATTTAATTAATTTATTTATTTATTCATAGACACAGAGAGAGAGAGAGAGAGGCAGAGGGAGAAACAGGCTCCATGCAGGGAGCCCAATGCGGTACTCGATCCCGGGTCTCCAGGATCACACCCCAGGCTTCAAGTGGCGCCAAACCGTTGTGCCACCAGGGCTGCCCTCCGTAACTAATTTATTTCCTTTTTTTTTTTTCTTCCAATCTGCAAACCAGCTTGCTTGGTGCATCAATCCACTTGGTAGAAATCTCTCCTAGGTTTACATACTGCAGGTCCAGCCATGAACCTTCTCTCAGTGCCAGTTCCTGGTTCCTGGAAGGGACTCTGGTTCAGCTTCAGCCAACTGCCCACTTCTGCGCTTGCAGAGATGGTAAGTGTGGGGTGAGGCAAGGAGTAGGCCCCATCATAAAGCTAGAATGTGGCTGCCAAGAGTCATCTCCATGGCTATAAATGGCAGTGTCAGGGAAAATGGGCTAGTTGGGCAAACTACCCTAACAGTGTCTTCTGTGATGCTCTAAGGACAAGCCACATGTATACACTAGTAATGCCAACAGAAGAAATAGAAATAGACCAGAAAATCAGCTTCTTCCTTGTTCTCCGTAGGACTCAGATGGGACTGGGGACAAGTCCCAAAGTGACACCACGCTAAGAGTTTCCCCACCTCTGGCCACTATTTCTCTCAGGATAAATTCTCTGGCAGGAGATTCCTCAGCCCTTTAGGCAAATAAGCTCTGTTAACACCAATAAGCTACAGTGCAAAGAGAGTGAATGTCATCTAGACCACTGAGTGTGGGCTCTACATCCAGAGCTGAGGTAGGCGTTGAATTAAAGACAGGAAATGGATATTTTAACTCAGAGGACAATTTAAGAGGGTAGGTTAATTGCCAAATGCCTTCTCCCTACTTCCTTCTAGGCAATATAGTGTTGGATGTAGGGACATCAGTTAGTGTATAGAACAATCTGGGTTCAAATCCTGTTCCCACATTACCATTAGTAGCCTTGGGCAAAGACAAATACCATACGGTATCACTTACATATGAAATCTTAAAAATAAAAAGTAGGACCCATAGAAAGAAAGCGTAGAATGGCAATTGCCAGAGGCTGGGGGACGGGGAAGTAGGGAGATATTAGTTAAAAGGTACAAATGTTTAGTTATAAGGTGACTAAGTTCTGTAGATCTAACATACACATGGCAACTATAGGTAGTAATACTGTACTATACACTTGAAATTTTCTAAGAGTGTAGATCTTAAGCATTGCCTCCCTGCCCCTGATAAAAAAAAAAAAAAAAAGATAGCTATATGAGGTGATGGATGTGTTAATTAACTTGATTGTGGGTGATCACTTCACAGTGTTATATATATTGAATCATCTTGTTGTATACTTTAAATATGTACGATTTTATATGTCAATAATACCTCAATTTAAAAAACTAAAATAGGGGCCCCTGGGTGGCTCAGTAGGGTGAGGGTCCTGACTCTTGATTTTGGCTCAGGTCATAATCTCGGGGTCCTGGGATTGAGCCCCACATTGGGCTCCCCGCTTAACAGTCTGCTTGAGGGGGATCCCTGGGTGGCTCAGCGATGGGGATCCCTGGGTGGCTCAGTGGTTTAGCGCCTGCCTTCAGCTCAGGGCGTCATCCTGGAGACCCGGGATCAAGTCCCACATCAGGCTCCCTGCATGGAGCCTGCTTCTCCCTCTGCCTGTGTCTCTGCCTCTCTCTTTCTCTCTGTATCTCTCATGAATAAATAAATAAAATCTTAGAAAAAAGAAAAAAAAAACAGTCTGCTTGAGGTCTCTCTCTCTCTCCTCCTCCTCCTCTAAAATAAATGTCTTAAATAAAATAAGCAAAAAATTAAAATAAAAAAAGACTTGTGCAGATTACTTAATCTTTCTAGACCATAGACATGGTTGCAATAGAACCTTCCTCAAGAGCTATATGGATTAAAGGAGATCATCCAGGACAAGTGCTTAGCACAATATCTGACTACTCCTTGGCAGCTGTTATGTTACGGCCAGACTTGACATACTACCTTCTATTAATTTCTCTGCAGGCCTAACCTAGCACTCTTTTCTCGTGTGATTTTATTTTCCACAGTGGAGAAGATACCCCTAATACAAATCAGGTGCAAATCTGATTTTGTTTTAAACAGAAGATCCCGATCCCCTCCCCTAAACACTAGGGTTAGGGGAAAACCATCAGCCTGTAAGTTAGCCTTCCCATAAAACCATGAATACCACATAGCCTGTGATTGGGCCTCTCTATAGCTGAGCTGGGAGTACGGGATTAGGGAAGAAGTTTAGGATGCTTTGGGGAAAAAACAGAGGCAAGCAAAATATTATTAGCACTCTAGTAAATCAATCACAGATGGCCTTCAAAAATTAACCCAAAAGCAGAATGCTCATTTTCAGAAAGCACCTGCCTTCTTGAAATGATCTGGAAAAGCCCCAAGAACATCTCCCATGTAAGCAATCCAATATTCACTGCTTCAGCTGGAAATGGAAAGAAAGAAGGAAAGAAGGAAAGAAAGAAAAAGAAAGAAAAAAGAGAAAGCAACAAAAGGAAAAGAAAAAAAGTATTTGTTCTTTCAGCCTTTATTATTCCCATTTTTCTCAAAAACAGTAGATGGAGGAATAGCACATACTGATTCTACCAGAATGGGTGAAGGGACCCAACTCGCACCCTGGGAAAGGGGCTGGTCCACTCAGAGCTGAGCACCTCTGTAAGCCGGTGCAAAAGAAAGGCTTTCACTCTGGGTCCAGGATGTGACTATCAGCCAGGGGTACTGAACTGCCTGCCTTCCCTCGCCTGCCTCCCATAACTAGTGGCCCCTTGGCACTGAAGAGTCGTTTATTGTGTAATTAATGAAAGGTAATGGCCCTTGCAGGTGCTTTACCAGCGAGCCCCAAATTCGTGCTACTGATTAAGATGGACTTTCCCCCCCTCCTCTTGATCACCCAGCTCTCTAAAACATTTTTAAAGCTCATGGGGCCTCCAAGGGTATCCTGGGTTATTAGTCTCATCTTTCTTTCAACCAAGATTCCTACCAAAAAATACAAAAAGGCCTACAAAGCAGAAGGGGAGCCATTATTTTCCCATTAAGCCTATGACCTGCTTTCTCTTAGGGGAAAAATAGCTCAACCAAGGGGTTCCTGGCTGACTGATCAGAGCCCCAAGCTTTGTGTCTGCTCAAAACTCCCAATACATGGTTAAAAATCATAGCTAATGCTTCATGGAAATAAATATTTCAAAACCACTTGCTTTCTGGCCTGCCAGATGGCTGCATTTCACACTTCCAACTGTGTCAGACTCCAAAAAACTTAGCAACTCAAATTCTTGTGGTGGGGTTTATGATCCTGAAATAGGGGTTGGGTGGTGGATGGATAATGTAGTATAGGAAGGGTTTTTCTAACTTAAAAAAAAAATTTTTTTAATGGAACAAGTTCCACTAACTCTACTCCAGGGGCATAGTCCCATCACATGGATATCGTTCTTGGGCCATTCCAGTTAGCCAACAGAGCCAGCAATATTCTTCTCATATTTGCATTTACCTCCTTACACCAACCTCCACCTTCACCTTAAGTCCCGTGTCAGTTTAGTTATCCCCTATCTCTCTCTCGTTCCCTGCAAGGATAGACTCAGGAAACACTGATCCTCAAGATGGGAGCCACACTCTTGGAATTCCTTGCTCATGGGTCAGACGTATACAACCACCCAAATAGGACAAGAGCCAGAGTCTTCTGAATCTTTCCATATTCAAGCTTGTCTCAGTCTCTTTGGGCTGCTATAACAGAATACCACAGGCTACATGGTTTATAAACAACAGAAATTCATTTCTCCCTGTTCTGGAGGCTGAAAGTCCAACATGGAGGCAGATTCAATGTCTGGTGAGAGCCCACTTCTTGGTTCGAAAATGGCCATCTTCTCACCGTGTCCTCACTCAGCAGATGGAATGAGAGAGCTCTCTGGGGCCTCTTTTTATATAGGCACTAACTCCACTCATGACCTGCCCTCATGTCAGAAACACCTCCAGAGGGTCTGCTTCCTACCACCTTCACATTGGGGGTTAGCATTTCAACGTATAAATTTTGTGGGGATGTCAACATTCAGTCCAATGCCATGGTCTTGATTTCTCTTAGTTCTATCCTGACTGTTCTTCAAGCCTCATGCTGAGAAAGGTATCAGGATAGTATCTGATAGCAGATTGTGTTTGTCGCTAGTAGTAGTAGTGGTAGTATCATTTAATAACATTTTTGGTAAAGAAAAATTCAAACATAAGAATAAATAAAAGAAGCCAAAATTCAAAATATGCATCTACAAACAGTCCTGGAATCTTATGGCACAGAGAAAACCACTACTGACATTTTAGTGTGCTTTCTTCCAGACTCTGTCTGTATGTAACTATATACTCACATGTAAGTATTCATATTTTGTGACATCAGGTACATAGTATACTGTTTTGAAACTTTCTTTTTCATTTAACAATATGTTGTGAACATCTTTCCAAGGCCACATAAACCCTTCTGCACTCGTGTATGCATACACACACACGCACACATGCACACATGCACGCACGCAGCATCGGGATGGCTTGCAAACAGAAGGTGCTTCTTCTACAGAAGACGCCCACAGATTTCAAGAAGTTCTGGGTCAGGGGTGAGTTTAACTAACTAATAAGAGCAGGAGGATGACCTTCTTCTCTGACTTCCATGGATGCTCCCAGTCTCAGCTCTGTCCTGGGTGCTCTAGCTGGAAGGACAGGCTCGGAGACCCCATTGGGGCAGCACAAGAAGGGGCTGCAGTCAGGCAGTCTGTAGCCACAGGAAGACAGAAGATCAACACTAAAGCTCCAGGAACGTAAACTATGGGAGTCGTTCCAAAAGTAGAGGTCCTTGCTCTCACCTATCCCCAGATGAAGCCTGATGTTCAGCATAAAAACACAAATCAGTGGCACCGTGGCTGGTCACCTCCCTCCCTAATTAGCATGAGAAATGTCATGTCCTTGGCAGCCCCCACGGCCTCTCATGGTCCATGAAGCCAGTTGAAAGAGTTTTAGCAGCTGGGAGGCTCCTGTAGCCTTGTCAACCAGCTTTCCCCAGCCCCGAGAGGACTGCCACCACCTCCGTGTCCTCTGCCAACAAGCCTGGCAAGAAAGCTCCTCTCCAGAGGAGCACCTCCAAACAACCTATTGCAGGGCAACTCCTCACCTGACAAGGAATCTGAACCTGCAAGGGGGCCTGATGGTCTCAGTGAACACGTCCCCGAGAGCTCTGGTGGCCAGCAGCAGCAGCGTTTGCACAGAAACAACAATGTACATGAAAAATTGTTCTTTAAACATCGTCTCTTAAGAAGCTATTAGGGCACCTGGGTGGCTCAGTCAGTGAGGCAACTGCCTCTTGGTTTTGGCTCAGGTCATGATCTCAGGGTCCTAAGATGGAGTCCCACCTCCAGCTCCATGCTTTGCACGGAGTCTGCTTGAGATTCTCTCCCTCTCTCTCCTCCTCCCCCTCTAATTCCCCCTCTTTATTCTAATATCTACACCAGCTTTTCTTTTAGGAAGTGTCCTCTCAATCTATGGGGTGGGCATGTCACTAGGGCTTGGACAATCATAGTGCCCAGAGGGAGAATATGTTCCATGCAGAGCCAATCCCAGAGTGCTTCCGTGAATTTTGATGTAAGGATTCTGGGGGAAAGAGAGCCTCTTTCACTTCTGAATCCAAATACAGTCTTGAGATTTCCAGCACCCATCATTCCTGCCATGTGGACACAATCTGTCTATGGTGTGACGGAATATAACACACAAAGAGAAGAGAAAACTAGCAGAGTCGAAAGATGAAGAGAGATCTAATGGCCTTGTGTGCACTCCTGGACCCAGCTGTGCCCGAAGCCTTGACAACCTACTATATGGCTTCCTCTCTATCTATATAATTAGCTTAAGCTAGTTTAATCTGGGTTTTTGTGAATATTAATAAATAAATCTCTAGTTAGTATCCTTGCTTCTAGTCCTGCTCCTGTTTCCTTCAATCTGTTCCCAGTGCTATCAGAGGGAACTTTATACAATATATTATGATTCATAAGATATTATTAAAATACAAACATGATGATGTCATTTCTTTATCTAGGAAATATCAGTGACTCAACGTGATCTATGGGGTAATTCCGAACTCCTTATAGTGGCATCTTAGTCTCTTAAGTTCTGATTGCTGACTATTCCTCCATTATCACCATTAATCATTACCTCTCATGCCCTCTTTATGCCCCTAAACACTATCTATCTGAACAGCTATCACTTCATACTCCATACTTCATATTCTATCTTCGCTCTTCATACTCCAGCTCTATAAGCATTCTTGTCATCTCTTTTCTGTCTTGCTGTTTGCTGTTTTCCCCCATCCCTACTTCTTGGCTGCTTGGTGAATTCATACCTACCTGTCAAAACTCAGCTCAAGAAATGATTACTTCTTTGGGTAGAACTGGCCAATCTCTCCTTTGTGTCCTATTATCTCCTGTACACACTCTTCATTACAGTATACATCCCTCTGCCCATGCGCTTGCTTATTTAACATGGAGGTCTCAATCACTGGATTCAAGCTTATTGAGGTCAAGGCTGTCAAGGCTTATGTCTTATTTGACTTTGAGTTCCTGGCACTTAGCTCTGTGCCTAGCATATAGCAGGCATACCGAGAGTGTTTAATAAATGATTGAATGAATAATGAGTGTACCCTGAGGAAGGCCTGGCTCCTGGAGGTTATGTCAACAATTCCATTTAAACACACCAGGGACAAATCAGTCCTACTATTTACATATTTATCTTTTCCTTTTGCATCTACATTTGCATCTCAACATTGAGCAGTCCCAACCTGGGGGGACATTAGAGGGGGTAGCTGATCAAGCAAAATCAAGGCTTTTTTCCCAGATACTCAAAACATTTTAGAAAAAGCCACTCCCTTGGCTTTTCATCATTCAGCACTCAACATTTTCACTCAACATTAGAGGGCAAAGAGTGGCCCAGAGACAGTCAGTGTCCCCTGACTCTTGGCTCCATGAGGCCCAGGGCTCTGTGTGTCTCCTTCATGGTAATGTGCCCAGGCTTAGAAGAGACATTCCCAAAGTACTGCATGACTGAATGACTGACAGGTCACATGTCCAAGGCAGAGCAGGGACAGAATGTCAGCACCTCGAGTGCACCCAATACCTCATCTTTCTCTGGCCAGACCCATAAATCTGTTTTCTAAAGCCTGTTGACAATTATTGACTCCTCCTGGCATAGCATTGCCATTTCTCAAGCCCAATGAGAGCTGAATTCTTAGGCTCTGACTTCAGCCTGTCTGCTCCAGCACAATCCAGAGGGCCAGGCCACACCAGCATTTGGGAGAGCTGGCTCTATCTTTCTAGGTGACCACGCCTTAGTGGCCTTCAGATTGGACTGACACTCTCTCAAAGAAGGGAAATGAGATATAGTGAGTCCTTAAGAGACTAAAGGAGGCTCACCCTGACAGGAGCATATCACAGTGTGCTGGCCTGGTCAGGGATTCTAATCAAGCCCAGGGGAGATGGTCAGTGTTGAGATGGACAAGATATCTTTATTATCCACTGACCCTGCAGATCCTGAGACAACTTGTGCAAATTTGGGGGAAATGGGGGAGAAAAAGAGAGTATTATATTACAGTAAATACAAGTAAACAAAACACTTGGACAGGACGGCATCATATGAAACTAACTTTACAAGGTCACTAAATTGAAAAGTAATAACAAAGTTAAACTCCATGAGAAGACTGCCCTTTCTCTTGTCTGTCACCAATGGATGGTCCTTGTCACATGGGAGCGAAATGAGGCCCACGGGGGTGCAGGAAAAGAATAAAGCAGTGAGGTTGTCATGCCATCAAATTTATTGGGCCACCATCTCCTCCAGACCATTTGGCCACCAGGGAGGAAGGAGAAGAGCCAGAAGGTCAAGGAACTCAGGTGGATAGGGGCACAGGGCTGAGAGTCCAGGAGTTTGTGCTGGGGAGGGTGCCAAGCCAGACCTATAGGAGTTTTGAAGGGGCCTGGAAAATAACAGCTTCCAGAAAAGAGCTCAGTATAGCTAGCAGTAAGCCGCCAGCTCTCAGGGAGCTGAGGTCAGCAGGACACCTGTCAGGCGGAAGTATAAGCAGGCGAGAGCATGTGGGGAGTGAGCTGTGTATCTGCCATATGCATTTTTGTGTCAGATTCTTCCAAGTATCTGTTTGGATTTTACATTCCATTGACATCATGGCCAAGACAGTTCTCCTTTACTAAGGGAGGGTAACAAGCTTTCCGAATGCTTGGACCTTTAGTAAAAGTTCCTCTGAAGACATGCAAGAGAGACATCTCGACTGCTTTCCTCTGGGGGTGCCAAGGGTCAGATCTGTGTGGAAGGAACCATCTAGCTCTGTAATCGTGTGCCTGGCAATGACACATGCAAATGAGCCTGAGCCATGAAAGACACATGGTCAGACATAAGGAAGGTGGCTGTTAAGAGGTAGAGCAGTTCCCAAGCAAGGTACAAAACATGGTTTGGAATTCAAGTGCAACTGGCAAATCTCTTTCATCTTCCAGGGAGCCTTCAAAAATGCGGACTTCTGTGCAGCAACAACCCCCCGCCGCCCCCCGCAGACACTGATTAAATACGTCTGTGGCATGCGTATTATTAAGAAGCTCCTTGGGTAATTCTAGCTAATTCATAGCTAGGCTGAATCACTGGTAGGTAATGATGTAGCCTGAACATGATCAGGAAGGAAGTTGAGGCTCACAGTCAAGGGCAGAACCAAGGCCACTTATTTAGGGCTTCAGTGGCCCCGACTCTTCATTCCCAGAAAGATTGAAACCGAATGACTGACTCTTGACACTTGGACTCTCTTTCATCAAGATACTGCAGAGGAAATTCTAAAATCTGACGCCAGCTCTGACATTCTAGAATTCGCTGAGATTGGGAGTATTAGTATTATAATATTAAAGATGGGACTACTCAACAATAAAACCAAACAATTCCCAATCTTTTATTTTACAAAAACTTTCCAGCTGCTAGAAAAGTAATAGAATAATACTCTACCTTTAAGACAAGGAAACATATCTTTTTCCTTTATATCACTGCCTCGCTTTGGTTTAGGAGGGACACTGAGCATCACTGACCAGGGCCCTGGCTACCATATTCTGAAATCCAGTGGGGCAAAGAGGACATGCCTCCCAGGGACTGTTCCCAGGTAGTGGAGGAATGGACTGGGGATAATAAGACAGATCCTTCCTGGGAGACACTGATCATCTTTGACAGCAGTGTTGGCTCAAGGACTCCCTGACAGCCTCGCCAAACCTTTCTTAGATTGCACAGAAGTCTAGGATGCCTTTCCAACCTTCCTACCTCTGGTCAGGTATGATTTGTGATCTGAGAACTCTCCTTCTTAGTCCTTCTTAGCCTCCCCTTTCTCTCATATAAACATTTCCCTTCACAAAGTCCTTGCTCGTTTAATCCTGCCTTGGACTAACCCCACCCCCTTCTCGGAGGCCCTGGACTAAAGTTCCAAGGCTTTTGTGGTCCTCCAGAAACCTTCAGGGGCTTTCAGACCTGTGGCCTTTGCAGATGGAGGCCTTGGGCCTCCAAGGACCTTAAGGCTAATGGCACCAAGCAAGGGTTCAGAAGAAAGACACAGAGTAGATATTCAGGAAAAAAAATCTCCATGGTGACTCAAGAGACAGAGATGCGAGAGCCTCTGATTTTATTTCTTCATTACTACAAGGTAGAAACTCTATTTCTTTTACAGATAATAAAGCAGAGGCTCAGAGGAGTCAAGTAACCTGCTCAAGATCACTCAACTAATAAATGTCAAAGCCAAGGAAATTTCCAACCTCAAAGGTCATGTTCTCTGCACTCTGCCGCAGTGCTTGTTTGCAGAAAGCAGCATAAGAGGATGCTTAAGAGCACAGTTTGGGACCGGACTACCTCAGCTTCCTCGTCTTCAAAGTAAGGATGACGTACCTGCCTCAGAAGATGGTTATGAAGATGGAGTGAGTTAGTATGGGTAAGTGCTAATTAAACATCTGCTGGTAGTGGTGGTGGCAGTCATGGCAGCTGTAGTGGGCTGGGTTTCCTTTGTGTGTGTCCATCAGAAGGTTGGGAATGGTGGACGAGGGGGTCTGGGAGGGTTGTGATTCTATCTGCGAATATGTGAAATAAGAAGTCATTTATGTGACTGAAGTGGGGAACGCCTGGCCAGAAAAGCACTAAGGAGAAGGATGGAGCAGGACTGTCTACCCCAAAGGGCAGGGTAGGGGGACAGAAAGACATGCTGAGTGTGTCCATTGATGACTAAAGCCAGAGAATGTCCAAAAATAATGGGATCCCCCAGCATGGGGAGTGCGGGAAAGCTAAAGGAGCAAAAATTGATGTCACCATCACTTATAAGGTAGCAGGGGCAGCCTGATGAACTGAACACAGCCTTGATTGGCCAGATTTTCTCAGACCCACTGAAAGTCGAGGAGAACCTTACACGAAAACAGATTTTTAGAAGCTAGCTCTTAAGCACATGATTTTCTTAATAGCTTAATGAATGTGACTTGTCTTAAAATTCTAGGCTTTTTTTTTTTTTTAGAAGAGAACAATTAGAAAATGAATTACATCTAGATCCTATGGGAAACAGGACCC
The DNA here is from genome assembly GCF_018345385.1 of Vulpes lagopus. Classification (NCBI taxonomy): domain Eukaryota; kingdom Metazoa; phylum Chordata; class Mammalia; order Carnivora; family Canidae; genus Vulpes; species Vulpes lagopus. Next base: position 38,956,627 of record NC_054833.1, on the reverse strand, counting down.
AAAAAACTGATGACCTACAGAGTTTTTTCTGGCAAGTAAGGAAAGAGAGCAGGTTTCGATGTCAAGGCAGCCTCACCTTGTCCTAAGCATTTTTGCCTAGGTCACAAAAATCTCAATGATTAGTGTATCAAAATACTCAGAGGTACTTACGGATATTGCTGCCTTGTTCTTACATTGAAGAGTATCTCCATAACTCAAGGAAGTTCCAACACAAGCTGAGAACGTGAGTGTAGGGGAAGAGAAAGGCACCAGACAGGGCCACAGCCGAGGCCTTGGCCCCACTGGGCTCAGTGCAGCATTTATTGAGCACTTGCTGTGTGCTATCTCCTGAGCTGGCCCCTGAGCATGTAAAGACAGGGACTTCATAAAATTCATAGGCTGGTGGCAAGAGAGAAGCAGCCAGATGCACCGAAATGTGACACCTGCATTAAAAAAAAAGTAACACATTGGGTTGGGGCACCTGGGTGGCTCTGCTTGTTAAGCATCTGACTCTTGATTTTGGCTTAGGTCATGATCTCAGGGTCATGAGATCAAGCCACGCATTGGGCTCCCTGCTGGGTGTGGGCCTGCCTGAGATTCTCTCCCTCTTCCAGATTCTCAGGGGCCCTGCCCCCATATCTGGTCATCATTCATTCTCTTCCTAGGCCTGCAATCCTCTTTCTCCCCATCTCTGTCTAGCTAACCCATCCCAGCTTGAGTACACTCTCTCAGAGACCTTCCCTCATCCATGAGGCTAGGCTCCCCCGCCTTCTTCTCTAGGAGCTTATACATTTGACCTTTGAACACACAGGTTTGAATTGTGCAGGTCCACTTATATGCAGATTTGTTTTCAATAAATACAATGCTGTAAATGTATTTTCTCTTCCTTGTGATTTTCTTAATAGTATTTTCTTTCATCTAGCTGACTTGATTGTAAAAATACAGTATAGAATATATAAGATATAAAATATGTGTTAGTCTCTTATTTATGTTATCAGTAAGGCTGCTGGTCAACAGTAGACTATTAGTAGTTATATTCTTGGGGGGCCAAAAGTTATACACAGATTTTCAGGGTGCCTGAGTGGCTCATTTTGTGAAGTGCCAGACTCTTGATTTTGGCTCAGGCTATGATCTCAGGGTGGGGAGATTGAGCCCTGCACGGGGCTCTGAAATCAGTGAGGAGTCTGCTTGAGATTCTCTCTCTCTCCCTCCCCCTCTGCCCCTCCCCACCCCACTCATGTTCAGCTCTCAAATAAATAAATTTTAAAAAATAAAAAAAGTTATATGCAGATGTCCTACTGCATGAGGCTCAGTGCCCTAACCCCCACGTTGTTCAAGGGTCAACTGTACTCTAAGTTTCAGGGAGGTGGGACTGTTTCATTCACCACTGTATTCCCAAATCCTAGGCAATCGCTGGTTCAGCACCTTAGGCATAGAAAGAGCTCAGTGAATATGGATGAGTGAATAAATGAATGAATGAATGCACTGAATGTAGGATTGTCTCCCAAGAGTCTACAGCCTTGACTACACTATTTAGAGAAGCTTGGCAAACCTGGGTGATGAAATTCAGGGGACAGGGGACAGCAGCATAAAGTTCCAGGAAACACAGATTAAAAGCTAAAAGAGCAGTGACAGCCAGTCTACAAGTGATTATTCTATCAGTACAACAGCAGTGCAGACGACGGAGCCCAACTTACAGGGAGGAGGGCTGACAAAGACACGGTATGATGGCATCGGGGCTCTACCTGTGTCTGCGAAGCCTCAAGACGGTGCACAAATATCACAGACAACTAGTCCAGTGATATAGACCAGGCGGGGATAGTCGGTAGATTTCACACTGGTGACAACAGCATGTAATTGCTGGAAGCAGAGGACAATATTTAGTTAGCTCCTTGCTCTAGAATATCCCTAGACACAGGGCTTAGGACATGGTAGGGCCTCAGTGGGTTCACTCCCTCCTTCTGCCCTTAGGAATGGGCTGGGCTGAAACTGCGAGGGACAGGTCTAGGGAAAAAAAGGACCGAAGACCACAGGAGCCCATGTCACCAGCTAGAGGTCTTTTTGCAAAGATGCCTGCTCTTGCCCCTCACACCCAACCTCACTCTCACTGTAATGTGTGCTCTGCCCACCCTCCTGCTCCCCCATCCACCTCATTGGACAAGGTAAGTGAACTTCAACTTCTGCACTTGCCAGATGGGACTGGCAATGCCTTTGTTGTAGGACTGCTGTGGAAAATCAAATAGATGCTAAAATATTTGGCGCAATGCTTGTCAGCCAGCAGGTGCCCTGTCAACAGCAGTTCCTAGGTTGTATTTAGCTGGTTAAGGAAGCAGGCTTGTCTTTGGGATCCTCGCTCCTTTCATCCTGGGCCCTTTTTCCACCTCCTGGTGTACATACTCCCTTTGTCTACCTCCCAGATGGCCTCTTTTTTATGTTGCCAAAAGCCCCCTTCCTGTCCTCACATCACCCCTGTCCCCAAAACACCTCTTGCCTCTCTTTCCCTTAAGAATTCTGTGTATTTGTTGAATTTGATCTTAAGTGCTCGGACTCTGTGATCTCACATCAAGACCCAAGTGCTCTTTAAAAGAAGATACTTGATCACACGGCTGTCTGTGTCATGGGGCTCCTGAGCTGCTGATCTCAGGCAGAGGAATACAGAGAGAGCCGGCGGGCTCAGGCAGAGGTGCTTTCATGACCCTCCCCCCCCCTTTTTTTTTAAAGATTTTCTTTATTTATTCATGAGAGACACAGAAAGAGGCATAGACACAGGCAGAGGGAGAAGCAGGCTTCTTGTAGGGAGCCTGATGTGGGTGGGACTCCACCCAGGACCCTGGGATCACACCCTGAGCCAAAGACAGATGCTTGACTACTGAGCTGCCCAGGTGCCCCTTATGACCCCTATTAATTGGACTGGGGAGATTGCACGAGAGTTCTCAAACCTGCCTGTGCTGTGAAATCACCCGGAGGACTCTTAAGAAAATACAGATTCCTTGGCTCCCCTCCCCCAAATCTTCTTACTCAGACTGTCCGGGAGTGACAAGGACAAAGACCAGGTGACCACTTCACTCACTCCTAAAGTTGAGCAGATACGGGGTTTCCCAGGATGGGCGCTGTAAAGGTGCAGCGAGTGCCCCGTGACCTGGAGCAGTGGCTGTCAGCACCAGCCTGGTGTCCTCTCTGATGCATCCCCCTCCCATCTGCTCCTGCACCCTCGATGCCACTGCTCTGTCATTGAGAAAACCTCCATCTCCCCACTAGCGCCACAGCCTCTGCTGCAATGCCCACACCAACACAATAAATGTAGGCAACTGGAACTGAGTGCAACACCAGCTATTGCATTTATCATTTCTCTGGATCATCCCAACCATATGAGACAGCTGCTGTTATTATCCCCATTTTACAGATAAGGAAACCCAAATCGAAATTAAGTAAATGCCGATGGGCGAAGCTAGCGCATGGTAGGCCTTGAACCCAGGGCGGTCCAAATCCAGAACTGGGATTCCTAACCCCTGCACTTTGCTGCCTTTCTCTTGCCGGTTACTAGGCTTCACGATGGGCCTGCTTCGTACTGCAGACAATCGTTTCCCTGCATTTGGGACATTGTACACACTCTGCCCTGTGACAGCTGGAGACGGACCAGCAGCTTGTAATCAGCAGCGTGGAGACCCCGACTCCAGCAATAGAGTCACAGCCTCCCTTTCTGCAGAGGGAGCCTTCAAAACATTGAGTCATACGTGCTGTCTTCCTGGACTCTCGAAACCAGGCTGTGAAGTGGCTCCCCTTCAGGTTACCAGTGGGACTCCTGCTCCCACAGAATAATTCCTGGGGCGCTAATCCTCCAGCACAGCAATCAAACGACAGGAAACTGTGACAACACAGGGAAGTAGACACTCTGTACTTCCTTGGTCCAGCCAGCGCGTGTTTGAACCACTAGAAAGACCTCAAAGAGGGGATTAAATATCATCTATGCTTCTCACATGGGGCTTCTCAACCCTGGATGCACTTTCCAGTCGCCTGGAAAGCTTTAAGAAACAGCTCAATGGGGCAGCCCGGGTGGCTCAATGGTTTAGCGCCGCCTTCAGCCCAGGGCCTGATCCTGGAGACCCGGGATCTAGTCCCATGTCGGGCTCCCTGCATGGAGCCTGCTTCTCCCTCTGCCTGTGTTTCTGCCTCTTTCTCTCAATGTGTGTCTCTCATGAATAAATAAAATCTTAAAAAAAAAATCTCAATGCCTGTTGCCCTACCACCCAAACGTTCTGATCTAATGGGACTGGGATGGCACCCACAAGTCCCCAGAGATTCTAATGGGCGACCAGGTTTGGGAAGGCCAGCTACAGGATGTTGCTGTTGCTCCGGTGCTAAGAATGTCTTTTAAACTTCAGGAGGTGGTTTTCTGTGCCCCTTGAGAAACTGAAGTAGCTCTTCCCCAGTGAGGGGGAGGCCATTGCTCATTTTGAATGAAGGTTGTTTCTCTTTTCCTTCTCCGGGTAATTGGTCCTCCTGGAAGAACTGTGTTCCATCACCCCACGAAGAGAGCTGCCTCTAAAACCTTTAGCAGGACTCTCTCTCGTAACTCATTCCCTCTGCCTCCTAATACTTGGAGTCTAACAATCATTCGTCACATCTAATCCAAATCCCGCCTACTGCAATCAAACTACAGCTCTCTTGTTTGTCCTTGTCAGAAACAAAGGACAGCTGTTCTCACTTGCACAAAGCTCTGAGGACTGATTGGTGAGGGGGCTGGCTGTAGAGGGTAAATACAGAATCGTCTGACCTTGATTTTACAGCCACCCTCAGGTAAAATGCTTCTCTCTCCCTCCAGACCTGGATGTGCTAATCAGAAGGGCATTCCAGTTGAGGGTCCAAGATTTAATTCCCGGGCTGAATAGCGGTGACCTGGGGTGCTTTGTTCTTGTTTCTTTTTCCCATCTCTTCCCACGTGAAGCAGCTAAAATTGTGTTGAGGAAGGGCCACATCCAATGAACAAAATCATTCTTCTTTGTACTCTTCCTACGGCGCCTGCCCCCTGCTGAGTCTCCTGGAACCAAGAGCTTCACCTGAATTTTGTGAGGCAAAGGGAAGGAGAGAGAAAGCCAGTGCCTGAACTGGCTCTCCTCTGTAACCTTACAGAAACTAGGACAAGAGCAGCACGAGGCTGCTGCATTCAATGTCTATGGATTTGTTCCAAGGGACAAGTTTATGGGGTTGATACACGGAACATAGGTGGTCATCTGAGAATCTCAGAGGACTCACCTCGAGTGGCGTGTTCCTGTTTGCTTGTGGCTGCCTAGTCCTCTGTCGCTGCTTGGTAGTCACCCCCAGCACTTGGAGGAAAATCCTACCTGCATGGTGACTAATTGGTTGAAAACAAGCCTGCAATCTGTTGAGCAGAATGCCTCCCTTCTTCCCCCCTCCCCCTCCCCACCCTACTGCCGTGCTGTTAGAGTTATGAATGTCTCTTTCCAGTTTCCCCCACTGGGATAGCTACGTTCTCAATGTTGTCTTCGGCAAATTACCAAAATAGAATTTATGATTCATTGACCCAAATTATATTCCCACTGACAATATCTGCAGAAACCCCGTTCAACAATGGCCTGCTGAGTTTACAGAAAACATACATCACTCCCTGGAATTCACCCGCCCTAACAAGGCCAACAGAAGTGCAAATTAAATCTTATCTCCTCGGAAGTCCTTGATGAAGAACATCCTGGTCTTGGCAGCTCGCTGAATACTTTGAAAAAGCTTTGAGAGAGCAAGATTGTTAGGGAGTTAAGTCCTGAGGCCCTAGGAAAGACCTCTCTGTAAGGGACCAGAGCCTGGTGTCTCAAACCACAACTCTGACCTTAATGCCTTCACGCTTACTTTGGGCCCTGAGCGCCTTAGGGCATGACAGCTGTTTTTCTTAGCAGGTGCACACAGTACCTGGTAATCAGCTTTGACTTTTCTTGCCCATGATCTTAAAGAGGACATAAAGTAACTGAGAGTTGAGAAACCAAACTTATGTGACTTTCCTTAATAGATAAACTTCTCCCTTAGTGATTTTTTTGCTTTTGTGAACTCGTCTCAGAATGAAATAAAGTGAGTAATTTAAGGCCCGGTTTATCAGTTTATAGTCCGTGAAGTAGAGCTACGTAGGATCCTTGCAAAGCAAAATAGGAGGATCGAACATGAAATGGGCACCCCTACCCGTCTCTCCCAGTGAATGCAGCTCCAAAAACTGGAAAGAATGAGCAGGGCAGATATTTGAGGACTGAAAAATAAGTGATAGCAGATGGATTGGGAAAGACCAGAATTTCAAGTGCTGCAGAGCCAGCATTGGGGTGCCCTAGCCCGCCCTTTTTTCTCTTGACGTTTTCTGGCTTGGACTCAAGGCAGCCCCAAAACTGGAAGCGAGAACTGGTTATGGACAGAGAGGGTTCTAGAAGGCCTCTAATTCTGGCTCTACAAAGCAGGAAGGAGACTCTGAATGCTGAGGGGGAGTGGAGAAAATGGCCCAATTCTCTTTTTTCTTCTCTGTTCTGTTGTGACCCAGTCCCTGACAACCCTGAGGTGCTGGTGGCAATGGCAGCAGTGGGGCTCAAACTCTCTTCCCTCTGGGTTCCTTTGTCTCTTCTCTCTTTTCCCCATCTCCCTCATCTCCCCAAATCCCTTTCCTATCCAACTCATTAAGACAAAATCTGGTCAGTAATTGAAATCTTTACACCAGTAACTGCTCAGGCCTGTGCTTGGGAGCCCCAGTTGAGGAAGCTGTACGGTCGCTATGAGGAACTGCAGAGCAGAGGTGCTTCCGGTTGTCTTGGGTTTAAGCATGGATTGATACTTTAGAGAAAGGGGCTTTAGAAAGGGGGTTTTGTTCACTCTGCAGTATTTACCTAAAATTCCTTAATCCATGGAGGCATTTGCATGTGAATCCTTTATCCATTTATTCCTTCACGGAAGTGGCATACTTTCAAAGCATAAAGGATGATTGCAAGTCATGGTGGGCAAATTCTAGTGCAGATTCAGGGCGTTGGAAAATATGAGAACATTACCATGTCCTTCCATCATAGAATAGGGTATCTTTTTATGGCTAAATATCACTTAACTTCAGGATGATAATTGATCTATACACTTCCTGAGAACCAACTATGTAGAAAGCACTGTTAAGATTTTGAGAAACAGATTTTGACTTTTCAAAGAGGATTTATTTGCACAGCTACGTCCTGAAATAGCAAAGTGTTATTGCCTGCTTCTCTAGAATCCTGGTTGGAGCTTGGAAATTAAACACTTAATGCATTTACATAGAAGTAGGAAAATCGGTCTTCCCCACCTAAAGGAACAAGTGAGGTCTAGCCGAGAGAGCCAGCCCTGACGATCCATCCCCGGAATCAACAGCTCCCTTTGTAGTCAGACACAGGTCCCACCTGAGACCCCTTGCATGACCACATATGTGGGTGTGACAACAGCCACCAACATTGGTGAACCATGAGTAGGTGAGACGGCCTAGTTTCCCCCAAGGAAAACAGAGCTTCCCAGATGGATTCTGGACTTTAAGACCAGACAGTTTTCCCTAAAGTGCAGGTGCACCTGAATTACCTGCCTGCCCTCCCACCAGCACTACCCAATCGTCTATATGTGTACAATTCCTTGAAAAAGCAATTGCTCTTCCTTGGGTGGGGCCACCACATGGCAGCAATTGCCATCTGCCTGGGACTGTGGCCCAGCCTTATATCTAGTATCCCTCTTTAGACTAGCTTCCTTGCCAGCCCGATGGATCCCAGACCTAATCTAACCTCCTACCTTGTACCCAGAGCACTATTGCTCATCCTGATGGCTTGTGTCCATCAACATAGACAGAAAGGGAGAGAGGCACCTGGGTGGCTCAGTCGGTTAAGTGTCTGACTCTTGGTTTCAGTTCAGGTCCTGATCTCAGGGTCCTGGGCTCGTGCCCCATGTCAGACTCCATGCTCAGTGGGGAGTCTCACTCCCTCTTCCTCTACACCTCCCCCTGCTTGCACTGTTTCTCTCTAATAAATAAATACATCTTAAAAAAAAAAAAAAGACAGAGGGGAGAATTGGATTGTCCCCTGGGCAGCATTGCCCTTCCACACATTTCCCTGTAGATTGTGGTGTTGCAGAGTCACGTTCAGGGTCCCTGTCAGAAACCTGACCAACCAGGAGCTGGGAGGTGGTTGAGCTTCACATTTGCAGCCTTTAAAGCCAGAGAGAATGTTAAGTCTTTTCCATGCCTGAGCATCAGGCTGATAGGGTGCAGAACATTTGGTGTGTCCCACATATCGAGTCTGTAAGGCCTGAGCTTCCTGGTTTCTAAATGCAGTAGTGTTTATCTGCACTGTTGCCTTGGTAAAATTCCCAGTCCTGACGATGCTTCCGAGTTACCCAGAGAGCTCGTTATAGATTCCAGCCAAGCTGGTTCCTTGGGTCCATGAGGTGGGGACCCAGCACTGTGTTCTTTAACGGGCGCTGGGGTGAGTCTGAGGCAGCATGAGCTGGCATTTGGAACCGATTGGTGTATACCAGGGCTCTGGGCAAATTGAGATTCAAACTGATTTGGCCTCCCTGAATCTCAGATTGTAGCATTTAGACGACTCCCAGGTGTTCTGGGATGGCTAAGTGTCCAGTTACCTCAGCCATATAGTTTTTTCAGGACATTGGTTCCGCACACCTGCAACTCACCCTCCAGATGAGAAAGTGCTGATGGGAGCAAAGCAGAGCTCGCTAATGTGGAAAAGCTCTTAAGCACGGAGATAACAAACTGGCATTCCCCTTAAACAGTTCTCAACAGCTCTTTAAAAATGCAACAGAGCCGATTGTATTTTTAATCACATTCTGCTCACTCCCTGGCTCCCCACTATCCCATATGGCTTCCTCTGGAGGTCACTGAGAACATAAAGTTCCCCAAATGCTGGGCACAGGCCAAGTGGAATGTCTTCATGGAATTTTCTGTTTGTTTTTAATGTGGCAAGGTTACAAACTAAGACAAAGACTCCAATCAGAAGATAATAGAGCAGCCATTGTCACCCATCCATTCACAGGGCCAAGTTCTGGAATCTATCGCTGTGCTCGCTCAAGCCCTCTCAGGCTGAGGTCACATGATAGCAACAGAATGGAAACATGAAGTGCCTGTCAGTGGGGGACGGAGTCCGCAACCTCAGATACGGCCACACAATGGAAAATTATGCAGCCCTAATGAAGAGTGAGAAAGTGTTTGTGACCTGAATTGGAGAACTCTTTGTAGATATAATGTTAATTGGAAAAAATAAACCACAACTAGAGAGGCGATGACGTATGCATGCATTTTTTGTTTACATCTGATTATTCTTGCATTTCCGGGAAGACATATTTAATAAATAACATTGTTTGCCTTTGGGGAGAAGGAAGTGTGGCCGGCAGGGAGGGAAATGTGTGAGGGAGGATTTACATATACTCTTTTCTTTAAGAAAAATTCAAATATAGTTAACATACAATTGTTTCAGGTGTACAATAGAATGATTCAACAATTGTATGCATTTCATGGTGCTTATCATAAGTGTGCTCTTAATCCCCTTTATCTATTCTCTCCATCCTCCTGCCCACCTCCCCTCTGGCAGCCACCAGTTTGTTCTCTGTATTTAAGTCTATTTGGGGTGGGGCGGGACACCTGGGTGGCTCAGTCAGTTGAGCATCTGACTCTTGACTTCAGCTCAGGTCATGATCTCAGGGTTGTGGGATGAAGCCCCACATCAGGCTCCACACTCAGCGAGAAGTCTACTTGAGAGTCTCTCTCTCCCTCTCCCTTTGCCCCTCCCCTACGTGTTCTCTAAATAAATAAATAAAATCTTTTTAAAAAGAGAGAATCTGGTTTTTTTTGTCTTTTTTTTTTTTCTATGTTCATTTGTTTTGTTACTTCTACATATGAGTGAAAACAACTCTAAGTATCTACACGGATTGTGGGAACAGGTAATCTGAATGAAGCTAACTATAAAGGTATTTATATTTAGTTTTAGTTCAATTTTACTTTTTTTTTTTTTTTTTGCCACCAATTCGCCTCTCTAATCATGTTTTGCTCACCCTAATTTTAGACCAAGTCTGAGTTATATGAACACACACCAGCTGGACAGTGGGAGGAACCAGCTAAGAAACCAGTCTGGGAAAGAACATTTGCCTTGGGTGACTGATGTGCAAATAATGAAAAGCGGCTATGGTTTGCAACCCACTTGTCTCCTAAAGGTGACAGCATTAAGGTCATGACCGACTACTAGTGTGCCCTGGAATTTGCATGCTCTTACTTACTCTTCTAAGAGTCAAGGAGTCTGAGTTGATCTAAAATTAAAGCAGTTGATTGCAAAAATGACTCCACTTCTTCTGCTCCATGTACTGTGCACATGGACTTGACTTGTAGCTCTTTCAATCAAGCAGTAGAGTCCAAGTCCCCACTTCTTGACTTTGGACTGGACTTTCAACTTGTTTGGGTCAATAAAATGAAGCAAGAGTAGTATTCTGCTGGGGCACCTGGCTGCTGCAGTCTTTTCAGCTCTGCCTTTGGCTCAGGTCATGATCTTGGGGTCCTGGGACTGAGCCCCACCATGGGCTTCTGGCTCAGTAGGGAATCTGCTTCTCTCTCTCCCTCTGCTCCTCCCTGCCATTCATGCTCTCTCATGCTCTCTCTCTTTCTCAAATAAATAAATAAAATCTTAAAAAAAAAAAAAAGTAGGGACACCTGGGTCGCTCAGCGGTTGAGCACCTGCCTCTGACTCAGGGTGTGATCCACGGTCTCAGGATCAAGTCCCACATTGGGCTCCCTGCATGGAGCCTGCTTCTTCCTCTGCCTATGTCTCTGCCTTTCTCTCTCTGTGTCTTTCATGAATAAATAAATCTTAAAAAAAATGTAGCACTGTGCCATATCCAAGGCGAGGCACAAGGAGACCTTGCACACTTCACTTCCTCTCTTGGAGCACTGCCTTGGATATGAGTCCAAACCTGCTTGAGTGATAGCCCTGAGCTGAGGTCTCAGCTATGCAAGAAGGCCCAGCCACGATCAGCAAAGCCAATCTGCTAACTGAGGGCAGGTGCATGAGAATCTACTCATGGAGCAAAACTGTCCAGCTGATCCATACACTTATGACTAATATATAAGCTTATTGTTTTAAGACACTGGGTTTTCTGGTTGTTTCTTACATAGCCTTATTGTAGCAAGAGATGACTGTTACGGAATTCCTTTGTTGCCCTAACTTTATTTCCTTTCCATCTCTAATACTCTACCCTTGCCTTCTCATTACCAGCTCCTCAGTTTCCCGGTAGGCTCATCTCATTAAGGAGCATCTTTCAAGGCTCCACCTGGGGGGCTCAGTTGGTTAAGCATCTCTTGATTTCGGCTCAGGTTGTGATCTCAGGGTGGTGAGATGGAGCCCTGTGTTGGGCTTCATACTCAGCATGGAGTCTGCCTGAGACTCTCTCTCTCCCTTTGCCTCTGCCCCTCCCTCTGCTCACTCTCTCTCTCTAAAAATAAATAAATAAAATCTTAAAAAAAAAAAAAAGCATCTATAATGTGTCAGATTGTTAATGCACAGTCTCTGACCTCAAGGGACGGACAGTCAGATGGGGAAGCAGCTAGATAAGACTGAATGTGTGTTGATTGTCACGAAAGTACAGGAGAGGAAAAGTAGCCCAGCCTGGAGGTTCAGTGAAGTTTCCTGGCAATGACCTCTGAGCTTGCGTGCTTGCTTTTCTTTCTTTCTTTCTAAGATTGTATTTCTTTATTCATGACAGACACAGAGAGAGGCAAAGACACAGGCAGAGGGAGAGCCAGGCTCCATGCAGGGAGCCCCATGTAGGATTCGATCCCAGGACCCCGGGATCACAACCTGAGCCAAAGACAGATCCTCAACCACTACGCCACCCAGGGGCCCACCCCTGAGTTGTCTTAAAGGATAAATAAAGGTTTTTCAGTGAAAGAGTATACAAGGGATTTCCAGACAAAGGTTACAACATAGAGAAAGGCATGACACATGTACTTCTTACCCGTTTCTAATCCCTTCTGATTTCTAACCTCCATATCTTCCTTCACTCTTGCTTCTTTTCCTTTCAGTTCCCCCAGTTATAGTTTATGGTTCAGTCTCTTAGAGCCTCGGTATTCAAAGTGAGGCCAGCAAGACCAGCTTTTTAGAAATGCAGAGCCTTGAGTCCCACCTGGGAGCTTTTTAGAAATGCAGAGCCTTGAGTCCCACCCCCCTATATATACACAAACATGCATCAGAATCTTTATTCTAGAGGATCCCTGGGTGGCTCAGTGGTTTGGTGCCTGCCTTCAGCCCAGGGTGTGATCCTGGAGTCCCAGGATTGAATCCCACATTGGGCTCCCTGCATGGAGCCTGCTTCTCCCTCTGCCTGTGTCTCTGTCTCTCTTTCTGTGTCTCTACGAATGAATAAATAAAATCTTAAAAAAAAAATCTTTATTCTAACAAAATCTCTAAGTGGTTCATATGCAGGTCAAAGTTTGAGAAGCGCTCTGCTCCAACACCAGCATTAGGGGGAGGGCTAACAACTTGCCCTATACCTTCACCAGCTGTATGAACCTTTTCAGGGTAAGTTTTGCAGATTATATTCAGCAGCAGAAGGTATACTGCTTGTACCAACTACACTTTATTTATTTTAAAGATTTTTATTTTTAAGTCATCTCTACTCCACATAGGGCTCGAACTCACAACCCTGAGATAAAGAGTCACAAGCTCTACCGACCCAGCCAGCCAGGTGCCCTGCCCCCCATCAGCTACACTTTAGACTGCTTTCTAATATAGCTATTTTTCTTGAAGACGTGTTTTATCTCCCTAATTAAATTGTAATCAAGAATTGCATTTCTTTGATTTACCACTCTTGAGTGCCTCAGGTTGGAAATGCCAAGAAGACAGACAGGATCTTCCCTATAGGAGTCTGCAATTTAGTACGTGAAGTCCACTATGAACGACAACTCAGATCCTCGAGCCTTGTTCAGCTCCTTGCCCCTATCCCCAGGGGGATATCCCTGGGCACATTTCTTGATGTCACCGAGCCTCAGTTTTCTCATCTATAAAATGGGGATAACACATAAGTTGCAAATTCATTGTAAGGAATAGAGCTATGTGTGTTCAGCACAGACCTGGCACAGGGTTGGCATTTCACAAATAGGTTCCATAAAGGAGAGATAAACAGATACACTGACACTGCAGAGAAGGGAAAGGTTACATTTAATTGAGGGAATCAGAACAGACCTTGCCAAAGAACTAGTACTAGCAACGACAGGTAAGCATTAGACAGAGATAATAGAGAGTTTTTTGTAGGTAAAAGAAATGAAATAAGTGAACATCTTCTCATAGAGATTACATAAGGCAGATGTAGGAGACTAAGAACTCATCCGATTTTTCCCCCTGATTTGGAATTTATTATTGACAAGCATAGCCTTCTAAAAGGTAAAACAATTAGAGCACTTAAAAAATATGTATGCATTTTATGCAGAAACAAGTTGACTTTGCTGTAAAGATTAAAATGATTGAGAAATAAGATCTCCCAGGAAACCTGGGCCATATGGTTACTTCACATTGTGGTTGTGCACTCAGATTCAGCCGTTGTGTTGGCTGCCTGCTGCCCAGACAGAGAGGGGTGAAGTCAGGACAGAGCCCCTGCTTCAGCATGAATGCCTCTGCCTTCTCCTGCTAACACATTCCCTCCGCCACTTAAGAATGCGCAGAGCATTTGCCAGGTCGGGAATGCCGGGCTATGACAGCACCATTTGCAAAGTAAAGAGTCTATTTATGAAGATAATGGCAATACCCAGGCCAAGCCCACCGTGGGAGAACCTTGGCTCCTAATTAGCAAGAGCGGTGCATTTTAATGAGGACGCCTCGGTAGGCAGTTGGCTCCTGCCTTGACTGCCAATGAATCTGGGGCAGAGAGAGTGTTGGCAGAGAGAACACAGAGCAGGTGAGGAGAACAAAAGAGAAATGCGCTCATCTCTTGGAAACTTTAAGCCTTAGAATTATTTGATTTCCCCATTAGCCTGGCTGTCATCCCATAGGCTGCTTCTCTGAGAGCAAATGGCTCTTAGAAGAAGCTGTGGATCTTGGGTGAACTGAGGTAAGCAGATACGTCAGTCTGAGCAAGCCTGGAACTATTGTGGGGAGCATGGAGGCCCAGAAACATGGGCAGTTAGTTGGTTTCTCCTGTAAGGCGATGAATCCACACCAAGAGGCCCACGGAGAAAACTGAATCCTTTGCATTCTTCTAATTGGGCAAGAGAGCAGCGATGGCTTTGGCCTCTGTAGGCACCATGGGGGTGATCTAATACTAAGGTCATTTAAGCCTGAACTTCCAAGTCCGTTGTCGAATGCTGATGGCACGCTGCTGATGGGCAACATTAAGACAGCAGAAGTCCTCAGCCTCTGAGTTGTTTCAGAATTCTGTCTCAAAGAGAGTGATCTCCCCCCTTAAAGGGCAAATGACCATTCATAGGTGGGGACAGGGGTTCCAAGATGCAAGAAGAAGCTGGGGAACACCCTGAGGCTTCAGACAATGTCAGATGTTGAGCCCCTGCAACCCTTACCAGGATGATGAGCAACTTGGTTGGACCTTTAGCTGTTATCTCTGGGCATCGGGGACAATGAGAGATGGGCTGGAGACTGAATTGTTTTCAGGAAAAGACTCCTAACACTACAGGCCTGAGAGTTTGACAAGGATCCCCGGCAAGATGAATGATGGGATTTTCAAAAGAATGTTTGTGGGCAACTTGAAGAGAAAGAGGTGATCTTTAGGAACAGCTGTAAGACAGTTATTAAAAAGTCATGGTAAAGACTACTACCTGTCCCCCAATATCTTTTCTTTCCTTTTTCCATAGGAATGGATATTTTAGCCCAGCCAATGGATACTATATTAGTTTCCTATTGCTGCTGTAAAAATTGGGATCCCTGGGTGGCTCAGCGGTTTGAGCGCCTGCCTTTGGCCCAGGGCGCGATCCTGGAGTCCTGGGATCGAGTCCCACGTCGGGCTCCTGGCGTGGAACCTGCTTCTCCTTCCTCCTGTGTCTCTGCCTCTCTCTCTCTCTCTCTCTCTCTCTCTCTTGTCTATCATAAATAAATAAATAAATCTTAAAAAAAAATGAAGGAGAGTACAAGTGGCATGAGACTGTGCCCGTTGCCCTACTCACCACACAGATGCCCCCAGAGCAGGCTGAGATGGGAAACTGGAAGAATGTTCCCAAGAAGAATGGCAGGGGTCTCAAGTCCCACGCACTCTCAGAGTATAAACCTCTTGCTTCACCAAGAGTGGCTCTATTTACAGAACTGTACACACATGTACCCTCCACACAAATCAAACCTTAAAAAAAAAATTACCCCAAGTTTAGTGGCCTAAATCATCACAAATTTGCCATTTTATAGTTCTGGAGGCCAGAAATCTAAAATGGAAGAGGAGGACTGCATTTTGTTTGGGGGCTCTAAGAGGCAACCTGTTTCCAAGCCTTTTCTAGCTTCTAGAGGCTGCCTGCCTTCTTTGGCTTATGGCCTCTTCCTTCATCTTCAAAGCCACCAGCACATCTTCACGTTTTTCTCTTTCTCTCTCTGACCTCTGCTTTGCAGCCTCTGCCTTCTGAGTCTCCTGTCTTCCATGGGCGAGGACCTTCTTATTACATTGGACTTACTTGGTAATTAAGAATAACCTCACAGGGCAGCCCCGGTGGCTCAGCGGTTTAGCGCCGCCTGCAGCCCAGGGCGTGATCCTGGAGACCCGGGATCGAGTCCCACATCGGGCTCCCTGCATGGAGCCTGCTTCTCCCTCTGCCTGTGTCTCTGCCTCTCTCTGTCTCTGCGAATAAATAAGAAAAATAAAAAAAATTTAAAAAAAAAGAATAACCTCACATCTCAAGAGCCTTTGCTTAATCACATCTGCAAAGTCCCCTTGTTATAGAAGGTAACACACAAGTTGTAGAGATTAGGACATGAGTATCTAGGTTGGTGGCTGGGGCTGGGGGCGTGGGCTATTCAGCCTACCTGAGCTACTTAAAACAAAAGTGAAATTTCTTAGCCACGTGACCAAGTTCTGGGAATGCGTATGAGCAAAAGGTATGACTCCTTTTTGAGTCATGCCCTAAAACAAAAATACACATGATTTACTAAAATGTAGATGAGGAAGTCCTTTAAAACTGTGTGGATGAGGGCAGTACCTGGGAGCAGTTCAGAAACAACCTATGTCCCTGATAATTTCTTGGAGCAAAGCCAGCATCCCAGCCTGGACTTTTACTTGAGAGAAAAATAAGTTGCTATCTTGTTTACCTATGCAAATAGAATTATATGCTATTCAATAGATTATTCCAGTAGACCTTGGAACTGTAACAGACAAAGTATTTCGGGACTTGAGCAGCATTTAACAAGATCTCCTATGATATCCAGATGTTCCAGATGGAGGAATATGGGTTAAGGCCACCAACTAGGTGTGTTTATAACTGCTTGAGTAACCCTAAGGGTACAGATTAGTGGGTTGGTATTAATCCCTACAGAGAGATTTTAATAGTGTGACCTTGTCACAAAGTCCCTGCTCTGGACAAGTCAGTCTACAGCTGAGAGGTTTAATTTTCTTGCAAGAGCCTCTCTTGAAGAGAGGAATAACTATTGGAGACTATGTCTGGGATAAAACACAGTGGTGAAAGGACTTGAAACCAGGTATCATAAGGAAGTGTTGAAGTAGCAGCAATAAAGGTATGAGGGTGTGGTGAGGCGCCTGGGTGGCTCAGCCCGCTGAGCATCTGACTCTTGATTTCAGCTCAGCTTGTCATCTCAGGGTCCTGGGATCAAGCCTGACGTAGACTCTGTGCTTAGCAGAGAGTCTGCTTAGGGTTCTCTCTCTCTCTCTCTCTCCCTCTGTCCCCACCCATATATGCTCTCTCAAATAAAAAACTTAATTAATTAATTAATTAATTAATTTAAAAAACTTTTACAGAAGATATGAGCAGGGCCCTCAGATGTTTACTGAGCATTTGTTAGATATAAGGTACAATGCTAAGTGACAAGGGACAGAAAAGATGACGCGAAGGACACATTTCTGAGCCCTCTTCTTGTAGGGGAGAGGAAGCATTTACTATAAATGTATACGAGGTAACCCAGGGAAAACTTAGCTCATGGAGGGGGGCGGGGGGGCTCATGAAGAATCTATTGTCTGGGAGTTCTTTTGACTGTTTCTATTCTGCTTATGTTTTGTCAACTGAGGCAAGAAGTCCTTTTGTCCATCCCTGGTAGATGATGACTCAGCAGAAAGGTCTGGAAACATTATTTTCCTTGGGCCAAAAAAAATCAATTTGTGTTTCTAGGAACTGAGTCCTCCCCAACCCTGTGTGAAGATGAACAAGTTTTCAGATGTTGCCAAGGACTGTATAGACTTTCTAGTCCATCTACCAGCCCTTTGGGGGAATCAATGAACACTTTAATGGTTGAAAAAAAAAAAAGTGAATGAGAAGAATAAGGGCTTTTGAGAATGAGGTCGAAAAAGGGAATGAGGAGAAGATATGGAAATGGGCCCTGAGTCTGAAGGTATCTATTCCCAAGAGTTGGACCCAGTTGGATATGGTCCCAAAAGTGCCAGGGGTCATAGACCCCAAGAAGAAGTGTGGTGAGGGGTGATGCACGAGTGCCCTAAGCAGGTCCAGGACCTCAGCCTAGAAGGCCTTCATCAGGGCAGGATGGGACACTGCCCCAGCTTGTGCTTCAAGTTGTTTCTCCAAATCCTCTGCCCATGGTCCCCCAGGACCCTCATGAATGCTAGAGAGCCACCATAATTGTTCTTTGGGGCTGCCCTAAGGAGGGTTAGTGCGCTCTGAGCTGAGGATGCAAGGAACCAGGATCCCACCGCACAAGTGATTAGAAACATAGAAATAACTCAGATTGCCAGAAGTGGGGACACTTACTCTGGCTTGGAAAGACCACCACACCTAGATAACCTGAAATGCCCCTCATGCCCCTTTATGGACAGGCTCCAGAGAAATGTCTGTTTTCTTTCTCTTTCCATTTCTGATTCTTTTTTTTCTTTAAGATTTATTTATTTAAGAAAGAGAGAATGAGAGAGATCACAAGCAGAGGGGAGGGGTAGAGGGAGAAGCAGACTCCCTACTGAGTGGTGAGCCTGATGCAGGACTCAATCCCAGGGTCCTGGGATCATGACCTGAACGGAAGGCAGACACTTAGTCAACTGAGTCACCCAGGCATCCCCACGCCCAGTTCTTAAGACTGTTCAGAAGAGTCTCAATGTTATAAGTCAGTTGAACATCAACTTCCCTTGTCCTCTGGCTCTTCCTGCCCTTGAGACTCAGTCTGCATTTCTCTCCCTGCCTAGGAACCCCTTGCCTCCTTCCTGTCTCTTGACCACTGTTTCTCCATCCCATGGTAAGGGTGGAATGCAGCCTGTATGAACTAACTAACTCATGCTGTACCCTGATCTGATTTAGGGTTAATACCAGTTAGAGACCATCAGAAAGTACTTCACAGGCAGAAAGAGTGTTGACCCCCTCTTATTCCCCAACTCATGGGTGTGTTCACTTGTCTAGCTGATAGAACTCTGGGGATGGGTGATAAACTGGGGCATGATCTCTTACTGGCAATGACAACTCAGAGACCCATGTCATTAACCTGGGCTGAGTCTGCAAGTTGCTTAGGAACAAGAGCTTACCAGCAGAGTTAGGAAAATGAGCATTTCCTCAGAAAAACATTTTTTTTCAAGAAATCCTGATGACACTTTTCCCAGCCTGCAGGTTTTATATTGAATCCTGCTAGAGTTCCACAGACATAACTTTAAGAGCTCCCATTAATTGGCTGCCTGTTGTGCGTCAGAAGCTTTTCATACACACCTTAGGTGGGCAGTATCACTGTCTTATAGAAGAGAAGCTCAGAGCCAGCCCTTAAGGGATCTGTGCAGTGTCCTCTGGGTTAAGGTGTGAAGGTGGGATTTGAGCCCAGGTTGGTCTGGTCCCAAAGCATGTGTTCTTTCCATGATGCTTCCCCAGTATCACAGTAGTTACAGCAAAGAGAAAGTAATCTGAACAGGAGTTACTTTATCTTTTCCACATCATTCAATACATCACAGTCCACATGATCATTTTGACCCCCTACTGCCACTCCATACTGTAATAACTCAGAGACGTTTCACATCAGGCAGTTGGCCCTGCTTATTTGCATGCACACAAAGAGAGCTACAAAGATCCCAAGGGCATACATTTTTACCTTTGGTGTCTGGTACTTCTTGTGAAAACCTACTCTTCCCATATTAGCTGCAGCAACCCTGCTTTGAACAAATGGGAGTTCATCTGTGGGGCAATTGTCTATTGTTCTGGGGAATTGTCTTCTTCCTCAGGGGCTGGAGGCCTGATATAGACTCCTGTAAACACCTCAATCCATCTGGGTGCATGAAGTGTTTGAACACTCTGTAAAGGTCAACAAGAATGCAGAGTCCCGAATCTTATATAAATCCCCACATTCCTTCTCAAAAGATTGAATTAGGTTCACTAGTTAATCTACTGTCTTTCACACACTATAGAAGCCAAGTAAATATCTGCTAAATAATGAATACTAATTAGCATATAACATTTGGGGCAAACCAAAGACAGGATCCAGGCTCTCTTACAACCTAGGCCAAAATCCAAAGCACGGAAATAAAATAGGTAGTCAGAAAATTGGGTCATTGAAAAAATGGGCTCCTTTTAGCATCACTATGATACTGATATAATTCTGACTTTTCTCATTGCCTCAGTTTACATAGGTGACACATGAAGGGTGTGACTAGGTGATCACTAAGTTTTCCAGCACGTGGGTTTATAATCTAAAATATTATTTTTAGAAAAAAAATATTATTTTTAGGAGAAATAAATGAAAGTAAATTTCCTCACCAAGAAAAGTTTGTTTTGTTTTTTATTTTTCCTTTGAGCTAAAACCATTTAGGGAATTGGATCTGAACTACTTCTCATTCAAATTTCTGATTTTTTTGGAAGTAAACTGGCAGAAATGATGATTTCAAAAACTAGAACAAAAATTAAGTCATTGCACAAAATTAGAGTCTTATTCTGAGTGACACATTAATAATGGAACAAGAGTACTGAGCAAATTACATTAACTTTGTCACTTCATAACAATAGGACACCAAAGAGGTGATTAAATTTATCTCCCTGACACAAGTGATAACTCCATACCAAATGCAGTGTTATAGTGTGTAGAAAATGGCATCTTTCCCCTTCCTGTTCTAAAATGTTAGATAATGACACATAAAACGTAATTAATAGATTCCTAGATGGTAGCTTACTGAGCAGCTTAAACTATTTCTTTTTTTAATTAATGTTTATTTTTAACAAAGTAATAAATGAACACAGAAAAAAAAGAGAGAGAGAGAGAGAGAGAAAGAAAGGAAGAAAGAAAGAAAGAAAAAGCAAGCAAGCAAACCAAATGGTCCTGAATGGAAAGAAGAAAAGGCTGCTGCCCCCTGTCTGCATGCCTCCTGTCCACAGCCCCACACTTTAGATGCATTTACTTTCAAATTATAAGCTATTTCTTCTGGGATTTATTTCTGTGTTTATAAATAATTTTATACTTAGACTATTATATCTTGGTTTACAAATTTAAGTAATATCTATTCTTCTTCTACTTTAGAAGTTGAGGATTTCATGCTCCTATACTCCTCTCTTTTCATCTCTTGCATTATTTTTTATTTCAACTTCTGCTAATTTGTGTTCAGTATTTATATTATTATAGCTGCATAAATAACATTCATTACTATTCATTATAATAGTATACTGAGAGTAAGTATACTGGCAGATGATACTGAGATACTGAGAGTATACTACTAGGAATTAAGAGTAGTGTACCATTATTGTGTCATTTGTTGTACAACCTTTTGTATTTTTCCTAGAGTTAATAATTGTTTTCATTTTTTAACTTGCTTAATTTTTTAAAAAAATTTATGCTAAAAGTTATAGGTAATAATAGACTAGGAGATGAAATCCTATTGACCTTGTAGAAACTTAGGCTAAAAGTAATAAGATGAAAAGTAATAAGGATAAATATACAGTTCGTACATAAAGTTCATAAAGTCAATTGCATGACTATAAGATAGGGACCTAACTTGACCTATATCTGAGGGAAAGAGAGTTGTGTTCTTTCACTGATCCCAAACTCCACATGTGTCAGTAGAAGAATTCAGTCGTTAAAACACAATCTAGGGCTATATTAATTGAAATGTACTCTCCAGAAAAGGAAAGATGATAGCTCTATTTTCACACTCCATAATGAATTCCATGAGAGAGTGTACAGAATATATTGGACAAGATCAGGAGAATCTGAAAAACATGCCATATGAAAAATAAAGAAGGAAATTGAGAACATTAGCCTAGAAATGTTTTAGGGGGAAATTACAGTTGTCTGCAAATATGTGCAAAGCTATCACATAGAAAATGAGATCATAAATAAATGCTGCTTGACTCCAGGGGCAGATGTAAGACCAATGGGTGAGTGTCAAGGAGGCAGGTTCAGTTCAATGATCGCAGAACTTTCTAACAACTAGGTCCACTAACAGTAGTGTAGACACTGTGGTTGTCCTTCCAGCATCAATTCTCCCATTGTTGCCTTGGTAATAGCCATTTAAACTGGGCCCTTGGTTGTCCAACTGAAGATTGCATTTTCTACTTTTCCTTGATATGGCCCTGAAATTAGGTTCAGACATAGGGATATAAACAAAAATGACACATGCCACTGCTTTCTTAAGCCTTTAAAAAGAAAGGAGTGTGCCCTCTTCCTCTCTGTCTCCCTTCCTAAGTTTTGGAATGTGGTCAGGATGAGTATTCTTTGATCTTGTGGACAAATCTAAAAATCACAGAGCAAGAAGATGGAAGGAACTTGAGTTCCCTCCTTTCTCAGCCTTGGACTATTTGAACTGTTAACGAAGAGAGAAACCTTCTATCCATAAAATTTGTACTTGGTTAAGCCACACATTAGATTCTTGTTATACTAGCTGTACCCTATATATTAAATAGTAAAGATAGCTTTTATTTATTTTATTTTATTTTATTTTATTTTATTTTATTTTATTTTATTTTATTTATTTATTTTACTTTATTTTATTTTTTAAAAGATTTATTTACTTATTAGGGAAAGAGAAAGAGAGCATCAAGTTAGTACAGGGAGGGGCAGAGGGAAAGGGAGAGAGAAACTTTACCAGACTCTTTACTGACCTTGAAGCCTAACATGGGGCTCAATCTCACGACCCTAAGATCATGACCCAAGCTGACGCCAAGAGTTGGACACTCAATAGACTATGCCATGCAGGGGCCCTGATTGAGACACCTTTTAAACAGGTCTTCAGGAAGTCATCATTGGGTCCTCCTTTTCTCTTATTCCACTGCTTTTTTCCAACACTGAGCAATTAACTCAGTTCTGACACTGTCTACCTGGAATTAGCATCAGATACTATAGGTCCAGCGTTCAGTGCTGCAAGACTGTCCCACCTTCAGATGGCAATCACAAATCCCAGTTGTTATCTGTGCTTCTGGCTACAGGTCACAGATTCTCACACCCCTCCTTGGGATTTGCTAGAGCCCCTCACAGAACTCAAAAAGAAACATTTACTGACATTTACCAGTTTATTATAAAAGGGACACAGATGAACTGCCAGATGAAAGAGTTTGTATAAGGCAAGGTATGGGGGAAAAGGCATGGAGTTTCTGTGCTCTCTCTGACCATGCCACCCTTCCAGCACCTTTACATGGTCACCAACCCAAAAGCTCTCTGAACTCTGTCCTTTTGGCATTTTTATGGGTGCTTCATTACATGGGCATGATTGAAGAGAACATTGACCATTGGTGATTGAACTCATGAGCTAGAGGCATGACTGAAAGGGATTTGTTATGAATAGTAATAAGACACTCTTGTAATCATTATGACTCTAGAGCTATTTCAGGACCCAAGGACAAAAGACCAAACACTATAAAAAAAAGATTCTCCCATCATTCTTATTGCTTAGGACATTCCAAGGGTTTGGGGCGTTACGTGTCAGCAATAGGGATGAACACCAAATATATATTTCTTTTTTGTTTTGTTTTTGTTTTTTTAAGTAGGCTCCATACCCAGCATGGGGCCCAATAGTGGGAGGAACTCATAACCCTGATATCAAGACCTGAGCTGAGATCAAGAGCTGGAAGCTTAACCAATTGAGCCACCCAGGGGCACCTCCTTGTTTAAGTTCTAACAGCATTCTGGGAGAGGGTCCACTTCTCCATTTCCTTTCACACTGAACTTGGGTGAGAATGTGACTTTGGTGAGCAGGGCTCTATTTAGAAACAGTCTGAAGGGCCCAGTGTGCTTCTCACCTGTGGAGGGACTCAGCAAAAAGGTGAACTGGCCTTGACATAATGCCAGTGAGATCTGGGAATTTACTCTTCAGGTAAACACTTTGGAGCTAGCACTTTTCTGCCCTACCCTAGCCCTTGTTATGTATCCCAAGAACCACTGTGTTCACCCAATGGTTAATTACTTGCTTATCATATTCATTTGCATATGAATCATAGGTTGAGCCTCTCAATTTCTGCAAAGAAGCTAGTTAGAAGTATGATAGGGTTTGTGTTGAATCTGTACAGGTATTTGCCACCATAAATTTTCTTCTAAGCACTGCTTTAGCTGCATTCCCTAAATTTTGCAACGTTGTGTTTTTGTTTTCATTCATCTCAAGGCATTTTCTAATTTCTCTTTTGATCTCTTCTTTGAGCCATTAATTACTTGGAGCGCAGAGTTTAATTTCTTTATATTTGTGAATTTCCCAAATTTCTTTGTTATTGGTTTCTAACTCCATTCTACTGTGGTCAGAGAAAGTACACTATATGATGATTATTTCAATGCTTTCAAATTTG
Organism: Vulpes lagopus; assembly: GCF_018345385.1. Classification (NCBI taxonomy): domain Eukaryota; kingdom Metazoa; phylum Chordata; class Mammalia; order Carnivora; family Canidae; genus Vulpes; species Vulpes lagopus. Next base: position 38,932,773 of record NC_054833.1, on the reverse strand, counting down.
TTGAGTCTCATTTTATGTCTTCATATATAGGCTTTTCTGGAGTATGTTTCATCTATTTTGAGAAGAATGTGCCTTCTGCTATTTTGTGTAGACTGTTTTATGTCCATTAGGATGTTTGGTTGATAGGATTGCTCAAGTCTTCTATTTTCTCATTGGTCTAACTAGCTGTTTTATCTGCAATGGACAGTGGGTGGTGAAGTATCCAACTATTCTTATTGAAACATTTATTTTTCCTTTTAGTTCTTCAGGTTTTGGTTCATGTATTTTGAGGGTCTGTTCTCAGGTGCACATTTGATTATAATTATCATATTTTTCATGATTGATTGAGCTTTCACCATTATAAAATGTTCCTCTTTATCTCTAGTAACACTTTTTTTCTTTTAAATTTTATTTTGCCTGATATTAGTATAGCCACTCTAGCTTTCTTATGGTTCCAGTTTGAATGATATATATTTTTCCATCCTTATACTTTCAACCTATTTTTATCTTTGAGTCTCAAGTATCTGTCCTGTAGATGCATATAGTTGCATGTTGTTTTATTTATCCAGTCATTGGCTTATTTAATTCTATTCAAGTTTAGTGTTATTATTGATATAGTTGGATTTGCATCTGCTATTTTACTTTTTGTCCTCTATATGGCTCATATCTTTTTGTTCCACTGTTCTTCTTTTACTGTATTCTTTTACACTCAGTGAATATATTTTAGTTTAACATTTTGGTTCTTTTTTTTTTTTTAACATTTTGGTTCTTTTAATTTTTTTATTATATTGCTTTGAGTTATTTTTTTGATAACTGCTCTAGGGCTTACCATATATATCATAACTTATTGGAACTAACTTTATTAACTTACTTCTAGTAAAAAAAACTTACTCTTAAAAAAAAAAAAACTTACTCCTGTATGACTATTCCTTCTTCTTCCTTTTTGTCTATTATTGTTATACATATTACATTTATAAATATTACAAACTAAACAATACATTGATATAATTTTTACTTTATATAATTTTATGTCTATTTTAAAAGCTGGCAAAAGAGATCAGTGATACATTCATACAGTTTGATGTAGTAACCTTATCTCCTATTTCTGATCTTCATTTGTTTCTGTGGATCAGGATACCAATTGGTGTCATTTTCTTATTATAATACAGCTTTGCTCCCACCCACCTCCTTTGTGCTGTTACTGTCAATTATATTGTATTTCCATATGCAATAAGCCCAACCATACAATTTTATACATACCCAGTTTATACAATTGCTTGTGAAATCAGGTAAGGGAAGAAAGAACACAGAAGCATTTATGTTGTCTTTTAAAATTACATAATTATCTTGTGCTCTTTGTTTTTATCGAACGGATTTTAATTACTGCTTGGGGTCAATTGCTTCCATTCTGAAGAAGTTTCTTTACTATTCCTTGAATCCAGAGGGGAAGGAAACCTGGCAAGAAAGAGGTGGTTTCTTGTGAGAGTGAGCAGCAAAGAGAAAAATGGAAAATTGAGTGAAATCAAACAGGCAAATGACTGGCCAGCTACTCCACAGTACTAGGAATATGCTTTACTAGAAATTTGAATAGGTCTGCTTTACTGATTCAATGAATCATAGGTCTTAGTGTTTTTCAAATGTAAATCAATTTAATCTTTATAGGATGACCCAATTAAGTAATAGTTAAGAGCTTAGATTTTTTAATCTGGTAGAGATAGATTCAAATTTTAAATATGCCACCTAAAAACTCCGTGACCTTAGAAAATTTACTTAATCTCTTTGAGTCTCATTTACTCATCTTTAACACTATAGTATATGCCACAGAGAGCTGTGTGACAGCTACATGAGGAATGGCATGCAAAATGTTTATTCTCCCACACAAATGCTCAGTAAACGGCAAACTTTAAAAACATAGTAATATTGAACTTGTGGTTTTGATTATGATGACGTATAGATATCAAATTCATTTATATATTGTGAACATTGGTAAGACTGAACAAAATACATGAAGCAGCACTTTTAAAGCTTTAGACAAGAGGAATAGGAGGGATATGCCCTTTAAAGATTAAAAACACATTAGGTGGGCTCTATAGTCACTACAGCTTTCTATGTGGGAGTTATTTCCAAACTATAGCATAAGAAGGAAAAAGAAAAGATGCAGGAAACAGAGACAGAAGGTTGAGGTGGGGGTCACAAAGAAAAAAAAAAGAGTGAAAAAAATGAACAGAGCCTTGGTGTTTCATTATAAGACAACATCAAGGGGCCTAAACATTTAAACAAGAGATAATATCCATTTTGCACACTTTCCAACTTATTTTATGAGGCCAGAATTGCTCTGATGGCAAAATGACATTATGATGAAAGGAAATGACAAATAAGTAAGCTTCGCAGTTATAAGAGGAAAAAAACATTGAATAAAATGTTAGCACACTGAATCCAGCAATACATAAGGATAATACATCATGACTAAGTAGGTTGTCTTTAGGAATGCAAAGTTGGTTCAATAATACACATTGATCAATATAGTTTACCACATTAGAAAAATAAAGGAGAGAATCATAAGATTAGCTCAATAGATGCAGCAAAAGAATTTGACAAAATCCAACTAAAACTCTCAGCAATCTAGAAAGAGAAGGGAACATCCTAAGTCTGATGAGGGGCATCTATAAAAACCTACAGCTAGCATCATACTTAACGGCAAAGGACTGAAAGCTTCTTCCAGACTGGAAACTAGCAAGGATGGCTGCTCTTACAATACTATTAGTATTAGCCAGTAAAAAAGATGTGGAAAAGAAATTTTAAAAAGAAAGGGAAGACTTGGAGATTATAAAGGAAGACATAAAAGTACTTTATTCATAGACAACATGATAGTATACATGGCAAATGATTCTAAAAATCTACCCAAAAAACCCAAAATTTATAGAAATAAGTGAATTTAGCAAAGTCACAGGATACATTTCAACATAAAAGAAATCTATTGAATGTCTATATATAGCAACCAACAACTGGAAATAATTTGTTCAAGTATTATTTATAACAGTATTAAGAAAGATCCTTGGGGATGAATTTAATGAATGATGTGCAAGGCCTCCACATGGAGAACCACTGAGAATTGAAAGACTTAAATAATGGAGAGAGACACCATGATAGCTGGTAATCCACTACATTGGGAAGACTCTGGGGAAATTACATTGGTGTACATTATTTGTGGTTACTCTTTCTTTCTTTTCTTTCTTTCTTTCTTTCTTTCTTTCTTTCCTTCCTTCCTTCCTTCCTTCTAAATATTTTATTTATTTATTCATGAGAGACACACAGAGAGAGGCAGAGATATAGAGGGAGAAGTAGGCTCCCTAAGGGAAGCCCAATGTGGGACTCGATCCCAGGACCCTGTGATCATGACCTGAGCCAAAGGCAGATGCTCAACCACTGAGTCACCCAGGTGCCCTGTTGTTACTTCTTCTAAATACTTGTTAAACTATTACATAATAATAGCTACCACTTATTAGTGCCAGGTGTGACTAACAAATTCCTAAAGGGGCAGCTCTTACCACTTCTCTAGCGGAAGACTCCTGGCTCATAGGATCAATGACAAATTCCTTTGGTATCACAGGCCTTCTACTATTGGAGCTACAGGAAGCTTCAAGCTTCCTTTCTATATTCCTCCCTCCTATACTCCAGCCACACTGGATTCTCCAGCCAACTTAAGATTGTTTTTCATCTTCAGGTGATTTTATTCATGCCATGAAGGCAACAGTACCTATACAAGTGTACAGCAATGGTCTACGTTTCCACCTGACATAGCTTGCTTAAATTTATAGCCAGGCTGATGGTCCACCTGACGTGCAAAGTAAAACTGGTTATTACTCACCATCAGCTTCTCAGGATTCTAAGCTTTCAATGCTTTAATTTTTTTACCAGCACTCTTGATTTTATAAACAATGAAGCCCATCGACTCCAGTTTTCTCCAAATCTCCCCGTAACTTGGGTTTAATAGGGCTTCATGGGGATCCAGACTTTTTTTTTTAATTTTTTTTTAATTTTTATTTATTTATGATAGTCACAGAGAAATAGAGAGAGAGGCAGAGGCACAGGCAGAGGGAGAAGCAGGCTCCATGCACCGGGAGCCCGACGTGGGATTCGATCCCGGGTCTCCAGGATCGCGCCCTGGGCCAAAGGCAGGCGCCAAACCGCTGCGCCACCCAGGGATCCCCGGGATCCAGACTTTTTAAAATAAAGCTTTGAGGCATCTCAGCACAGGATCAACAGCTCTGGCCACTCCAAAGCCCCACCACCAACAGCTTGCAAAGGTCACTGAGTGGCCAGTTTAAGATTTTGACCTTCAGCCATCTGGGTGGCTCAGTGCTTGAACATCTGCCGTTGGCTCAGGTGGTGATCCTGGGGTCCTGGGATGGCGTCCGGCATACGGCTCCCACGGCTCCCGTAAGGAGCCTGCTTCTCCCTCTGCCTCTGCCTATGTCTCTGCCTCTCTCTCTCTGTGTGTCTCATGAATAAATAAAATCTTTAAAAAATAATTTAAAAAAGGATTTTGACCTTCATGTCTCGGCTCATGATATTCCCTTCCTTTATGTGACTGTTCACCCCACCTCACCAGCCATCCCTAGCTGTGGACTGGGTCCCAGTACTTAAAATATTTAGTACAATGTAGGGCCGTTTAAGTACTTAAGGTGTGATAAGTAGTTGCTGACTGAAGAATAAAAGACAAATAATTCATTGACACCAATCCCAGAAGAGAGGATAAATGGATGCATTTGATTCTGAATAAAGACAAATGGAGATAAAATATGTGTTTAAACAATGCAGGCAAATCGCCTTAGTTGGCAGGCCTCTTTGGAAGCAGATTTTCATTATAAACCAAACCCACAATCATTCCAATTTTAGGGAATTCAGAGAAATTTGTTGGGCATTTATTTGTTTCTTCTATTGTTTACTTAGAGAATTATAAAGTTTTTTTAGTCTATAGATGATCAGTAGAGCTTCAAATTGATTTTTTGATTGAAGTATCCTCTATTATAGCCAAATGAGAGTTTTGAAATTACACAAAAACCCTCAAATCTATTGTTTTGTATGTGTCCACATGATACAGGGCGTTATATATTCAGGGCTGGTTTCAGGGCATAGGATCTATACAGTTACATAGGGTCCTACGCTTAAAAGGACTTGCACTTGGGGCCCCTGGGTGGCTCAGCGGTTAAGCGTCTGCCTTCGGCTCAGGTCATGATACCAAGCTCCTGGGATCGAGTACCACCTCGGGCTCCCTGCGTGGAGCCTGCTTCTCCCTCTGCCTGTGTCTCTGCCTCTCTGTGTGTGCCTCTCATGAATAAAAAATTTAAAAAAAGAAAAAAAGAAAAGAAAAGAAAAAGAAAAAGGACCTGCACTTGATTTCATGCTCTACCTCTGCTGTCTTGAAATTCTTGTGATTTTGAACAAGGAGCCCTGCATTTTCATTTTGCACAGGTCCACGCAAATCATGTTACCAGTCCTGCACATATCCCCCCATTCTCCACCATTCTTTTCCCTCTGTGCGTTTCTCCAGCTCTAAGGCAATCCCAATGGTTAGAGAAAACTAGAAAGCATGTGGAATACTGAGACGGTGAGGGTCTATGGGAACAAAAACCCAAGAGAAAAAAACAGTGCACCTGGGGCACTTTCTGTTGGCTACTATTTTTAAACTGCTTCCCTTAACAGCAGAACCAAGACAGGTCTGCTCTACAAACCAGATTTAAAACAGAAAACCCGGCTCCAAAGAGCACGAATGAGTTGCTTGAGTTGCCAATATCAACCAATCAGGGCAAGGCCCTACCAACCAACAACCAACCAGGATGAAACATTTTTTTTTCTTTCCCTCATTAGCAAATTGGACCCGAGCTGGGACCAGAACAGGAACTTTATACAAGCAGGGCCCTCCCCATTGTTGGAGGAGGCCAGCCTAAGTACTATATGTTGTTGCTGTGTCTTCTTTCAGCTTCACCTGTAACCTCTGTGCCTTTGATTTTGAGGTCTGGCCTCATTTCGGGTTCAAGAACCTGACTCCCATAACAATACTGGAGGTTGTACTTCCTCAGCTCTCCATCTTTTGGGATTTCCTCTCGGTCATTCCCCTATGATCTCTAGTAGGAAGGTCTGGAGACTTCTAAGCTAGTCCAAGTTCCCCATTTTGTCCATTAGAAAACTAAGAGGGACAGGATTCCCCAGCCACCACTTAGATAATTTTAACTAACGAAGTTAGGGAAGTTGACAACCGGTCACTCGGGTTGGCAGGATATGCATAAGGATCGGTTCCTATCTCAGATGGAGACTGATTCTCATCACAGGCAGATGTGATGTCAACATCCCCAAGCTCCTGACCTCTCCCTCCTACTATTCCATCTCCACTTCAACACCACAGACTCTGAAAAATTAAAGAGAATCTGAGGTAATCCCCATCACCCAGGAGTCCTTAAATGTTAACCTCTAAGCGTCTGGGAATCTTACTTTTTAAGGGAGGCTTGCTTGTTTGAGGTACACATTGGTTATTAGAATGTATTTTCTCTTTACAAAGAACAGAAATGGGACTCTGCTAATACCACCCCTGGAAATAATTCCTCTGCAAAATGACAGACAGTTTGACTTCTTTCTTCATATATCAGCTTTTCAAATAATTGCAAATAGCTTTACTTCCACCACGCCTTCCCCAGAGGCTGTTTGGATTTCTTTTCTAGTTGAACACTCAATTGTCTGTGATGTTCCATAGTGATGTAGTTTCTAAGCACCTTCCTATCTTTTTCTCTTTCCTCTTGTTAACCTTAGAGCCATTTAAAAATCCTTAGTTTGGGACGCCTGGGTGGCTCAATGGTTGAGCGCCTGCCTTTGGCCCAGGGTGTGATCCTGGGGTCCTGGGATCCAGTCCCATATCGGGCTCCCTGCATGGAGCCTGCTTCTCCCTCTGCCTGTGTCTCTGCCTCTCTCTGTGTGTCTCTCATGAATAAATACATAAAATTAAAAAAAAAATCCTTAGGTTATAAAAGGGAAATAGTCCAAAACAAAAGTATCATGGCACGTGTTTTGTTTTGTTTTAATTTGCTAATTAAGCCTCAGTAATAAAGTTCTAGGGCCGTGAGACCAGCCAAGATTGTAGGAAGAGTATGTATGTAAGTCAAGGGTTTTGGTTGCAAGTGACAATATACAACTGGGAGTTGCTTAAGCAAATATAAGACTGTGTTGATCAAAGAGCAACTAGTCCTCTTCCCCTTTAGTTTCAGTTGGGAAAGTTTCAGGAAAGGGCTCTGATTGGCCAAAGTGGGTCATTGTCCATCCCTGGGTGAGAGTCAGACCAGGAAAGCTCCACTTGGATGACACGGCTGCAGGAGTGGGACAGAGCATAATTGGGAGGAAGGTGAAATATCCCTCCCAGAAGGAAAAGGCTCTGGGCCTGGTTGTGATCTGCAGTGGGTGAGCCAAAAATTCAAATAAAGGAAAAGGAGAGACAATTACATTATAAGAATAGAGTTGATAAGATCCATTTTTTTCCTTTTTATTTTTTAAAGGGAGATAAACAAGTAATGAGACAAAATGTTGAGTATATTGAATTTTTAATTGCTATCTACTAAAATGAAACTTAATATTTCGTTGTGGGAAAGAATTACAACCATTTATATACATTTTCTGTTAAGTTCTAAAACCTGTGCTGAGTGCCTAGGCGTATGAAGGTGCTTTGGAAATTAAAACAGAAACAATTGATGATCACATGAAACGGGGAAAGAGCTGCCTGCTTAGGCGGGAGAACCTGTCCAAAAGACCCTGTCATTGTCTGGCCCTTGGCGGTGCTCCCAGGGAAGAGGCACACAGAACCCAAGCTGTGGGCAGACACTCAGACTGCATTTCTAATGCACTGTTTCCTTCAGCACTGGGAAAGCCCAGAGGGGGACCCTTCATTTGTCCAATTAAAGATGGGCTTTCACTAAGTGCCACCCCAGAGCCCGCAGACCGAAGACATATATGTATTAGTGGCTGCCCAGAGCCAGTAAGACAGCTAAAATGTCATCAAGCAGGACCACGAAGTGGTTCTAGTTTCCTTGTGGTTGGAATCTGTTGAGTTTACAGCCCAAATCTGACCACACAGGCCTGGAACAGTGTGCAAGAGAGCCAGTGAGAGGAAGTTAGCCAACGTTGGATCCAGGCCAGTCAACCTTCTAAGAAAATGTGCCAGCAAGGGGCAGGGGAGACCCTTGCCAAGAGAAAGCTTGCCTCCTGTGACTGTTTCTCATGGATACATAATGCATTGGCTGACCAAATGCTCCCACTGGCCCCACAAAAATGCTTCCTGCTTCTCCAAGCCTACAGAGCAATTGCTCTTGCCCCTTGAGCTGAAGGAAGATCAATATGGCTGCCCAATAGATAATTGTGACCTGATGCTCTCCAGATAGCTTGTCTTGTTCTCTCAGAGGACCCTGGTTGTTTACACAAAATGGAAAACATTTTGTGTAAAATGGAAAAACACTGTTAAAAATAAAAGCTTTCGATATTTTACTTTCCAAGGGGAACTACGGAGGGCATTTTTAAATCAATCAGCAAATATTTATTAGGCAGCTACTATCTGCAAACTGCTGTGCTAAACTGTTGTCAATTCACGGGAGTGGTATAATTAAGCCATTCACATAGATTATGAAATAGGTGAACTATTTAATAACCAATACACCTGAGTTTATATATCAAATGAATATGATCTCCTTCAGAACAATTACTCTTAATCCAATTGTATTATCTATAGAAAGAATTTTTTAAAAACTATTTTCTTTGGACATCACCTTTGGATCTTGTGGTACAGTTTTTTGAATATTTTCAATGTTGCAAAGCAATGGAGAATAGAGGCAAGATAAAATTGAGAAACCTATTTTCTGATAAAAAGGAAATGAAGTCCTCACAAAGACTTACATGCGGATGTTCAGACGGCTTTATTCATAGCGGCTAAAAACTGGAAACAATCCAAATATCCATCACTGATGAATGGATACACAGATGTGGTATATCCATACAGTGAAAAATTATTCCACCTTAAGTGTGAACTACTGATACATGCCACAAGGAGTTTGGACCTCAAAAATATTCTAGGGGTGCCTGGTGGCTCAGTTGGTTAAGCATCCAACTCTTGGTTTCTCCTCGGGTCATGATCTCAGGGTCATGAGATTGAGCCTTGCATCCAGCTCTGTGTGCTGGGTGCCTGCCTGGGTTTTCTTCCCTCTCCTTCCACCCCTTACAAAATTCCAAAATCAGTTGAGCAATTGCAGTACCTTGAGAATGAAGGAGTGCTCATCTCCTCACGGAGGAAGGGCGGTGATGCCAATTCTTATTTGCATACAGTCTCATGGGCACTGCTCCCCTAGCTCTATAGAGCTGCTGCCTTTCCCTGAGCTTACACTTTACTATGGAGATAAGACACATATAAACGTTCTGTAATCTATCAATAAATAAAGTACAATAAGTGTGCTAATGTCAAACTAGTAAAAGCCCTTTTGCTCTTTTCAAAGTGTGAGTTGATGGCTGAGTAATGCCTACATACAGAAATAAGAAAAATCAGATACAAGGGGGAGAAAAAGTCTCTAAATGTGGGAACATATTGTTCTTCCTTCCAGCCTCCCTCCCTGAAATGTTACTGCAGTAACTGGCAATCTTCCACTCAAGTTCTTTTGCCCCAAGTCCAAGGTAAATAGCACCATGATTGATACTGCATTTTCAAAGTCACAAATACATAGAAATAAATTCAAGCTATAGCTCAAATGAATGACTACATGTTAGATTTCAGCTGACATGGGGTTGAAATCTGTCGTTGGCATTAGTCTCCATTTCCCTATAGAGCTGAAGTTGGCAGCTTGAAGTTTTTTCTTTAGTGGTTGCACCAATGACCTCTCTCTGCCTACCTCTGTTTCTTGTCTTAAGATTTCCTTCTTGAAGTCCAGAATGATTTTCCTATTGTGCTCTGAAGGATAAGCCCACACAAAGTGGCTATGACACCAAGCTCTGTGCCAGAGTGTAGAAGTGGGATTAAGGATTTACAGGTCCAGTTTTGTATGATTTTGAGAGGTTTAGCACAGTGGGGAACTGGGCTTGTTAATTACTCAGATAAATGCTAATTGACCTATAAAAATGCAGGATTAAGTTGTTAAGATCTGCTCCAACTGGCATTATGGAAAGACGGAGGGGCTCAGACTATGGTTACAGCTCTCTAGAGGCAGGGAGAGATGCATGCAGCTATGTGCCACAAAACCAGATGGCCTTTCCATGTCATTGAGGGGGCTCTTACGGGATATCTGAAGAATAAGAAGCGGTTCAATTAAAGTACATTGTGGAGAAGGAAGTTACTTAACACATGCTAGCCAGTTGACACCTCATATTGAAACAAAACACCAAACTACCAGTCACTAAGGAGGGAAGTCCAGGGTAAAAACATTTGGAAGACCAAGCATAAGACTTGGGAAACTGGTGCTGAACTTGGGAAAGTCTCACCGTTATTGGCTGAGAATCAGACAATTCTAGTGTATTTCAGCAGGTCTAGTAGGAGGTGGGGAGCTCAGAGCTTAGTTGCTAAGACTTTAGCGAGAAAGCAACTATGAATAAATTATAACACGTGAGCATATTCTCTGGTGTTATGATAAACTGTTTCATGTTTGTGTCAGCTTTGCAATCTAAATAGTCAAAGGACACCAACTGTATCTACTTGAACTCAATTGCTAGTATTTAGCATGGATTTTACAAGGATGCTTGAACGATATTATTGGATTTTGCTGACTTTATACAGGTCAGCAAGCTCAACTGAAGAGTTAGAAAAACACAACCTCTCATCCCAGTAAAATAAATTATGCTAGCCAAGAGTGCCTCCCAGATTTGTCATATAAATTAGCAGTAAAAAAAAAATATATCTCCCAGACAAACTAAGCCACGTCTCTAATCCCCATGTCGGTCACCTCTTTCCTAATTATCACTAAAGCATGACTTAGCTGGATGAACCATAGCTCAGGAGGGAGCATTAAAGTGCAGACATTAACCATGATGACTTCTCCGAGGCACTAAATAGACTGGAAATGTATCTCTAAGACTGAGCAGCGGCCTGAGGATATTCTAGATTTTTGTTGAGGACTATCAAGAGGAAGGAGAATGGAAGCAGTGCTTAACAGCAAATAAAAGGAAGTCTGCAGTCTACAAGGGGTGGTGTCAAGGCACGGCCAAGAAAGGCAAATAGTTCTACCAAGAACCAATCCACATCCATTTCTGGGGGGCTCAGAAGGCCTGAAAAACATGGATCAGTCTGCATAAGCAAATCTGAATTATGACAAAGAGAAGATTAGGTAAGGAACAAAGAGAAGGAGATTTTTGAGTCAGAGAAAGGAGAGGGATTGGGGAGGAAGTTGTTTTGGGTAGATGATTTGCAAATGGGTCTTAATTTATCAAGGTGACTGAGTGGCAGGCAATATGGAGAGGTTTAATGCCACCAAAAGGTGTTTTATTACCTACAACTCCTGTGGGAAGGAGGTCATGCCAACCCACACAGGGCCATGTGGAGAAGCACCAGTTTTGGTCAGGAGACAGAAGCAGAAGTGAGGGGGGGGGGAAGTATAGGCCATGGTGTTTATCGGGGCTTCTGGGGTAAAGATATAATAGGACGGGGTAAAGAGCTGACTGATTAGTTTGAATAATTCCAGTCAGCTTGGGGGGCATAGAGACTGTCCTTGGTTGTCTGGCACCTGGCCTTGTGTTGATTAAAGGCAAAGGAAATATTGGCTTGATGTGTGAGTTAGATAAGGAGGTGGTTGGGAGTATGGCCTCAGGATTGGTTGGAGGGCTTGTAACACGGTTTTTATGTGTCTACTTAAGCCAGATCACAGGGGAGATGTGAACAATTTGGGCCATTGGTTTAACTCTATAATTAATGGAGGCCAAACAGACAAATACAGAATTAAGAAAACACAGAACAGGAGAATCTTATCCATCTATGTATATTTGTATGGCCTGGTCCTGTGCTGTACATGTGGAAGGTCAATAAATACTGATTGGTTGGTTGGTTGGTTGGTTGGATAAGATTTTTGCAGTTGTGAAACCTTGAGAGAGAAAAATGGCTCTTTCCTTTTTCCCCTAAATCACGCCTTCCTGTAGCAGAATTTGCCAGCTACAGGATTATATCCCAAGTTGCTCAGTGATGAAATGGCTTGAGTAAGACATATGTTGTATCTTTTTGGTTTAGGCAATTTTTGCTAGTAGGCACATACACACTAATGTCTATATTCTTGATCTATTTTTTATCTTTCACCATAAACTCGCCAGGGATAAAAATTTTTCCTCATTTATTATAAAAATAGGGTAATGGTAACATTTTAGAAACTACATCAGGCCAGAGAACTTGCACCTTTATCTCCCCTGGTACCCTTTCTTACCTCTACGCCGAGCAATGAGTGTTCCTTTATTCTCTTCCTCAAATCAAATTCTGCTGTCCTGAAAGTAACCAGTGTCAATGACATATGTGTTAGCATGAGTGGACACATGCCAATCAATTGCTAGTGTCTGTCTAGAGTCCTGTGTTGGGGACTCCGAGGTGTACCTCGGAGGTGTGGGACATTCTGCTTTGACCAGCTCACAGTGTCAATCCCAGGTAAGGGAAGGAGCAGAGATAGGACGTGTAGCCATGTGTTTATCACATATTTAAGTTTATTGTTACTTGCTCCAAGATCATTTGCAATTTTATTTTTATGTCTAATTTGGCACAAGGAATTTTGTCTTCTGGAAAAGAATTTCAAAAATCAACAACAAACGAGAAAGTCATTTCACAGACTCGGTAGCTTTTTCAATCACATCACTAAGGAAACAAATACTTTTTAAAGGATCCACGAGCATCCTTAAATGTTTTTGAATACATAACTTATTTAATTATCACACAAACACTCAACACTTTATTATCACTTTTTCATGTAAAAAAAATTAAGCTTTTATATATATTGATCTTTTTCCCTGTACAGCTGGTAAATAAGAGAGGTAAAAAAAAAGAGAGAGAGAGAGAGAAAGAGCTGGAACTTCACCTTGGCTCTGGCATTTTGCAGGGCCCAGGATTTTTCGCTATACCAGTAAATAAGTTCCTCCATTGTCTTTGCTTCAAGCAATCTTGTGGATGTAGGGATGGTTAGAGGAACACAGAAGAGAAGAGCCCCGCCCATAAGTTGTCTATCTATACTCACAACCTAAGACTCTTGAAACTTCGAATTCATATATGAATAAGAGAAGGTGAACCTAATAGGAACTGTATCTCCAATTAATGTTTATACAATGAAAAAATATGTAATTAGATCTGGAAGTGATTGGTTAATCAAGGAATACTTCCTAGAGGGAATAACTTTATGTGAGGTATTGAAAGAATATTGATACAAGGAGGGCAGAGATTCTGGGGAGAGGAAAATGAGAATCTCACGTATAAAATCATTAGTTGTAGCTTTTCAGGTGGACCATGTACACAAATGTGTTTGAATGTAAGACGTTGTATAAAGAAATCACCATTTATTTCTTTGGAAAATTCTTTTTTTTTTTCCTTTGGAAAATTCTATTACGTTCTGTTTAAAGGGCTGAAATGTCAGGGGGCCTAGAAAAGTTATTTTTAAAAATTGATCATTAAATTGAAACTGCCTAGTGAATGAATTATAAAAGCCAGATGTCAGGAAAACCCCCTCACTGAAAAATAAGGAGACATCATGGAGTTGTCACAGAGAAATGAAAAATGTATGTTGGGGGTATCTTTTCATTCTGTCTTTTTGGCTATACCTCAATGGAAAGAAAAAGCAGATTGGGGAACTGAGAGTATGAAAGAATAAACGTGGCTGTTGTTCATGACCTAATCTGTGCTAAGACACTTTCTTTTTTTGTCTCACAGGTGTGTCTCTAGCGACTATGTGGGGAGATAGGAGGGTAAATTGGGGATGTGGTGCAACGGAGTGACCCTTCCACTTTTTTTCACATTGAGATCATAATGGCCAGGTAGATTATCATCATCAACCAGTGGTCTACAAAGAGTTCTGAGAATGACCGGGGAGAGAGGGTGACTTCTGACCCATCCTCGATGTCATCAAACCCACAGCGCTCCTTTTCAAAAACTGAATGTACATCTAACTCTATAGGTATTAAAACAGTTTTGCATCGGAGAGTTTAGAGAAATGTTCCGGCCAAATGGAGTCAGAGCTTATGCTGCTCCTCCAGCCTTCCTTCTGAGAAAGGCCCTTTCCCCACGCCATGTGACGATTGTGGGCACATGCCTCCAGCTGACAATCAGAACACCCACTGTCCTGGATATAGACAGATAGATGTGTAACCTCACCAGGGTCCTCTTCAGGAACTGATATGGACTGAATGATATGCTAGGGAGAGAAGGTTCTCTCTTTTCTCTTTACCCCGAAGGATGATATATAATCCAGGAATAACCAGTGATCATCTTCCCCGTCACCTGGAGAAAATCTGTCTAAAGCCAACAGAACCAGCCACCTGCAGAGCTAAGAGGTGGTGAAAACCATAGTCCTTGTGTTATCATTTGAAACCCCTGGATCCAGCTAGGTTTGAACTGAGGTTACCTCTTGGCCTTCTTGGTTATAGAAATGTACTACTGTGATATATAATAAAAACCATATATTTGGTCTTCGTCCTCATTTCAGGCATATAGAGCTCCCAAGAGAGGCCAAGGCATATTTTGTTATTCCTAACAAGCTCTTTTAAATCATACCTGAGTTTATGTTAATGAGGTGATTTTGGAAAGGCCCTAAGGATTTGGGCTGGTTGCCAGGAGAAGCAACCATGGTGATTAGAAGGTTGGTACTTTCAGCCTCAACCCCTGACCTCTGGGGAGGGGAGAAGAGTGGGAGACTGAATCCCCAATGGCTGATGATTTAATCCATCTTGCCTACGTAAGGAAGTTTCTATAAAAACCCAGAAGGATGGGTTTTGGAGAGCTTCTGGGTCGGTGCCCAAGAACTCATCAATGTTCTGGATAGCCGTGCATCCCAAACTCCACGGGGACAAGAAGCTCCTGTGCTCAGAACCCTTCCAGACCTTGCTCTATGTATCTCTTCATGTGGCCGTTCACTTGTATCCTTTAATATCCTTTGTAAGAAACCAATAATCTATAAGTAAACTGTTTTTCTGAGTTCTGTGAGCCACTGCAGCAAATTAAACAAACTCCAGTAAGGAGTCGTAGAAAACCTAACCGCCCCCCCCACCCCCGCCACGCCTCCAAGGTGAAAAGATAGCTAAGATTTCATGCAGGAGTGTGAGGAATTCAATATTCAAAAAAGCTTGCTTGAAATTATTTTTCACCCTAAGCTGACCCCAGGTTTAAAACTCAGAACTTGGGATCCCTGGGTGGCGCAGCGGTTTGGCGCCTGCCTTTGGCCCAGGGCGCGATCCTGGAGACCCGGGATCGAATCCCACGTCAGGCTCCCGGTGCATGGAGCCTGCTTCTCCCTCTGCCTGTGTCTCTGCCTCTCTCTCTCACTGTGTGCCTATCATAAATAAAAAAAATAAAAAATAAAATAAAACTCAGAACTTCAAACAAGTATGTATGGGCTGGGGAAGGTTTTTGACTCCAAGAGACATTTCAGGATAAAGTAGAAGTTTCTTTTCAATTTAAGCCTGGAGGGAAATCCAAAAGTGGTTTGAGAGGAGACGGAGAATAATTAAAAGGCAGAGAGAAAGGAATCAAATTATACCTAGGTGTTTACACTTAAATATTATTTAAGTATTAATTAACATTCATATAGCTTTTAGATATGTGCCAGGAACTGTTCTAAGCACTTTAAAGATACTCACTCATTTAACCTTCATAGAAACCCGATGAGATAACTTACTTTCAAGTACAACATTTAAAAAAATATATATTTTTTATTTATTTGTTCTTGAGAGACAGAGAGAGGCAGAGACACAGCCAGAGGGAGAAGCAGGATCCCTGTGGGGAGCGTGATGTGGAACTCCATCCCAGGACCCTGGGATCATGACCTGAGCTGAAGGCAGATGCTCAACCATGGAGCAACCCAGGTGCCCCTCTAGTACATCATCGTTTTAACACATTTTACTAATGGTAATAATATCTGCCATTTTAAGTGCTTACTATAGCTGTACTTTGTGTATATTATTTCACAACAACCATAAGGAGTAGATACAGTTGTTTTGACTATTTCATGAATGAAAGCAAACAAACAAGACTAAGAGAAATTAGGTAGCTTTTCAAAGGACACACAGCCAATAGGTGGTAGATTTGAATCTCTGTCTGCCTGCCTTTAAAATCTGTACTCTGAATCACTGCACTGCCTATTAATAGTCACTCCTAATATCTTACAATTTTTAAAAAAGATTTTATTTATTTATCTGAGAAAGAGAGAGAAAGAGGAGAGCTGGAGCATGAGTGGTGGGAGGGTCAAAGAGAGAGGGAGAGGCAGGGTCCCCACTGAGTAAGAGTGGTGCTCCATCCCAGGACCCCAGGATCATGATGTTAGTGGAAGGCAGATGCTTAAATATCTTACTGTTTTAACACAGTTAGTTTTATATTTTCATATAGTTGAGTAAAAAAAGCCACCATAACTAACACCTATACATATTTAACAAGATTATTACCTAGTATACCATCCATCTGAAGGCAGCTTGTTCAAATTTGAAGCACCACACACAGGACAAAATTAAGAGCTTTTCAAAGTTGTCTTTGCAACAATCCAAACTAATAAAGTCAGAGGATAAAATCATAGGGAGCATACACTCTTACCTTAGGGACAGTTATTCTCATCTTAATTTCCATACTATGAGCTGATGGATGTTGATTGAATGTCAGATTGATTGAATATCACAAGTGTTCTGAGTCGGCACATGAGATGAGATGTTTTAAGGAGAGTTTGATAAAGCTGCAATTTACGAAGTGTGGAAAATCTGCCAGGAATAGGGCAGTGTTCTGCATTAATAATAGGGGGAAACTCTTAGGCCTCCTCTTGTCCTCCTAAAGGCACAAGAGGAAGCAGTTCCTAGAACACAGGTAGGGAGGCTGTATGGACTAGCACACCCCATGCAAGCTGGGCCCTCAACAGAGCAATGTGGCTGACCCACAGCCACCCGGAAGATGGAAAGCAGGGAGAGGCACCTCCCTGACTGCCTTTCTTTGCTACAATGTGATCTCCTGCGAATGCCTTCAAATGGTCAACACCAACCGAAAGCCAGAGGGTCAAGGATTCTGTTGATGTGGTTCACACCGCCAGCCTGTGGGAGCGCAGCAACAGGGTGAGATGGAGTGGAGGCTGCCTGAAAGGCAAATAGCCAACATCCAGAAGATTGATAATGGCCCAACCCAGCACGTGTTCTTTGAAAACACTGAATTTCCAAGCCTGCCCAAGTCTACATCCCTGACCCAGCCTAAGTAATTGGTCAGTCTCACTATTACAATCCTCTCTATCCCTCTTCCAGTCCTTTAAATCCAAAAAGGTCTCTGACCAAGGTTGGACCAGCCTACAGCTTTGGCCTCCTTTGTGCTCTTCCTTAACCAGCTGGCACAGAGAGAAATGCAGAGTGCTAGGTCCTCCAGCCTACCCCCTAGCAGCTCCATGCTAGCATGGCATTTATACCTTGAACCAACCTCTGGGGTGTTTGTTGTTCTAGCCAAAGGCTTCCTTGGGAAATTTCGCCATCCCATCTGCTCAGTAGATATCTGCCCTGGGGTAAGCTTGGAAAGGTGACAAGTTTAAGCAACGGCCAGAAACTCTGGCTTCTGTTTCTAGACTTGTGCGAAGTGCATGTGGTTGTTGCATGGACGACAAGAAGAGAGGCTGGAATGGGCGTATTTATTTAAGCTGTCAGGTGAGATAAAATGTCAACATGTGGGCCTGGTTCAGTTTCCTTTCTTTATCCTTCCTTAGAAACCACTTGGGGTGGGTGTTGCACACAAATGGCTCATCCTTTTCTCATTCACTTCTATGTGTTCTTATCCAGCTCACCTTGACTGCAGGACGTACCACTATATTTTGCTTAGCCTTGCACTCTTGGGTAACACTCTGTGCATTGGTTGTTTCTCTCTGCTCTCATCTCTATAAAAATGTACTTGTTCTGAGTCTCATATCTTACCCCTAGTTGAAGAAAATGGGGGAGATTAAAAGAAAAAAACTGACAAACTGTGCTAAGTTAGCGGCGTAGTTTTCAACATGCGCTCTGCCTGTGACTAGCTCTTGGAGTGTAGCTTGAAAACCTCCCACTCACCCGCTCAGTAGTCTGACTCATTTGGGGTTGCAACCCTCAGGACTGAGGTCATGCTCTTGAGCAAGGAGGACCTGCATTCTGGGCTCTCACAGCACTGTTTTTGAAAGCAAGGATTTCCCTGTAATACAGTCACAAGTACTACAGAAAAGGAAGAGAAGATGGAGAAACGAGTTCCCAGCAGGTGCTGAATGTATTTGGCATGGTCTTAAGTTTATTTAGACACAGTGACCAAGGGAAGAAGACTATTGCAAAACTTTAGCATAACATTGCTACAGTTCCCACGTCCAGTAGCTTAGTTCCTTGCATTTTCCTTGGAGAGACCAGAGTTTCACGTAACAATCTACCCTGTGGTCTACTGCATTTATACCTTAATGGAAATGAACCCATTTCCCATATCTTCTTAATGCACGTTTTCTTTTTTGACCCATCCTGTCCCTTCATCAGCCTCTTTTGTATGGTTCTAGACCACACTGCTATGGAAACTTGACAAAATTCAGATGCTCCAGTATATTTGAAGATTTTATTTATTTATTTGAGAGAGAGAGCACGTGTGTGTGAGCGCAGGAGAGGGGTGGAGGGGCAGAGCAGGAAAGAGAAGGAGAAGGAGCAGGGGAAGAATCTCAAGTGGACTCTGCACAATCCCAGGACCCTGAGATCATGACCTGAGCTGAAACCAAGAGTCAGATGCTTAACTGACCAAGCCACCCAGGCACCCTTAGATGCCCCAGAATATTTAAACTGTAACAGTTTCTGCATTCTCCTCCTTCCATTGAAATTATAAGTATAAATGGAACCTTAAACTCATCCACTAATGATAAAATAAGAGAAGGGAGGACTCAAGATTAAATACAGAAAAGAAGAAAAAAAATACAGAGAAGAGTGCTCTGGCTAAAGACATTAGAGACACTGGACCAGGTTGCTGGGCAATGCTATCAACGCTTCTTCTCAGATGATCTAAAAAATAATAGAAATGGTGGTTATCAGATTGGGCTGGTTGAGGTTCCTGGAACCAAGAGACAGGGTAAAATGATTTGGGCAATTCCTTTCTGGGCACAGAACAGTGGTCAAGAGTATGGATTCCAGGGTAAAATAGATCCGGGAAGGAGACCTGGTTCTATCACATAGTAGCAGCAAAATCTTGGGCACACCATTTAACATCTCCTCAGAGAGTTCAAATGAGGATTAAGTAAGATTACTGGATACAAGGTGTTTAGTACAGAATCTGGCACCAGAGAAAGTACTCCATAAATATTAGCTTCTGTATTTAGCTTAGAGGTTTTGTTTTTTTTTTAATTAATTATTTCCTTCCAAACCCCCATGCCCAGTGCACGAACACAGATCCATTCTCACGCAGCCACGGAGCTTAGGCCCTTCCCATGCAGCCCCAAAGCTGCCAGTCTCCAGCTCAACCCAAGTCTCACTGTCCCAGCTCCCTCTTATTAATCAGCTGACTTTGTAGCTTCTGACCTAATTTGAAACAATGTACAGTTGACTCTTGAACAACATGGGTTTGAATAGCCCATGTCCTCTTACAGGTGGGTTTCTCTTCCCGTAACACAATACAGTACTGTACATGCATTTTCCTTATGACTATTTTAATAACATTTTCTTTCCTCTATCTTGCTTTCCTGTGAGGATATCGTATAGAATGCAAATAAGCTACGTGCTAATCGACTATTCATGTTGTTATTGGTAACGCTTCCAGTCAACAATAGGGTTTTAGTAGGTAAGTTTTGGGGGAGTTAAAAGTAATACATGGGTTTTTGAGTGCATGGGGTGTCGGCACTCCAACCCTCCATGTTGTTTGAGGATCAACTGTAGTTCCCCTAGGTCTCATTCCTTCATTCAGTCCCCCTCATGTAGAATCTGATGAAGACCCTATGCTGATGGCTTGACTATTTCTCTTCATCCTTCAAGTCTGGAATCACATGTTC
This sequence comes from Vulpes lagopus, assembly GCF_018345385.1. Taxonomy (NCBI): domain Eukaryota; kingdom Metazoa; phylum Chordata; class Mammalia; order Carnivora; family Canidae; genus Vulpes; species Vulpes lagopus. The sequence goes on along the minus strand of NC_054833.1, from coordinate 38,912,614 downwards.
CAGGAGCTAGAATCTCTGAGCTGGAAGGAACCTTGGCATCATCTAGCCTAGGGTAAATGCTACGCTGAAAGCAAGCCTAAGACACCCATCGAACTCAAACGGCAGGTAGTAGTGTTTGTAGAGAAGTCTTACTGGTGCAGTTGACTTCTGTGTAGACTCTTCAAAGACGGAGCAGAAGTTGATGAGGTGGAGGAGGGGAGGTTGTTTAACAAAGGAAATGTGCAAGCACTGCATGTTCTAAGATACAGGAACATAGAATGGCTAAGGGCTTGGGTGTCAGAAGGGAAGTAGAGATAAGGGTAGATATGGGAAGAATTTCAGTAAAGAAAAAGTCACACAAACATTTAAAGATGTTTTCAAGTTTTTAGGAGCACGACTTTCCTTACCCTTAACCTAAAGTGGAAGATGAAGACAGATACTGCTGTCTTTTCTGAAATATCCGATTAGTTCAATGACATGTACATCAAGGTCTTAAAAATCTGAGTGTATGTTTTTATAATGACTTAATCTTAACTCTCAAATCCAAACCCTCCAAAATATTTCCAACAAGCTCTTAATGTAGCTTGAATACTTCCAATGCCAAGGAGCACCGTACTGGGAGAGGCCATTAATTTGATCTTCTTATTTAAATTTATCTTTTAACAGAGGTATAACTATGTATAATAAAATACACAGACCTTAAGTGTACAGTTTGATGCGTTTTGAAAAATACACCCGTGTATCCAATGGCTTAATCAAAATGCAGAAAATTGCCATCACACAGAAAATATTCCCATAATCCTTTCCAGTTAACCATCCTGATTCCCTCTTCCACAGGAAGACACAATTCTTTTTTTTTATTTTTTTTTTTATTTATGATAGTCACAGAGAGGGAGAGAGAGGCAGAGACACAGGCAGAGGAAGAAGCAGGCTCCATGCACCGGGAGCCCGACGTGGGATTCGATCCCGGGTCTCCAGGATCGCGCCCTGGGCCAAAGGCAGGCGCCAAACCGCTGCGCCACCCAGGGATCCCGGAAGACACAATTCTTATTTCTAGTCCCATAGATTCATTTTGCCTGTCCCTGGACTTCACATAAGTAGAATTTTTCAGTGGGTGTACTCTGGGGTGGCTTTTTCACATAACATAGTATTTTTTAGATTCATCTATGTTGTTGTATGCATTAATAGTCTGTTTCTTTTCATTGCTGGGCAATATCCCACTGTATGAATTCACCTGTTTGTGTATCCATTCTCCTATGGAGGAACATTGGCATCATTTCCAAATACTGGCTGTTAGAAATAAAGTTACAGTGAACATTCCTCTACTATTTTTTGTTGACATAAGATTTCATTTCTTTTGGAATTTCTGGATCACAGAATAGGTGAATCTTTATAAGGAAATGCCAGTTTTTCATTTTACACTTTCTGTAAAAGCTGTACCATTTTACACTTTCCCTCACAATGTAGAAGAAATCCAGTTGCTCCATAAGCTCTCCAGCATTTGGTATTGTTAGAACTGAAAAATCTTAACCTTACTAATGGGTATGTAATGATATCCCATTGTGGTTTTAATTTGCATTTCCCTGTTGACCAGCAAGGCTGAGCATCCTTTTTATGTGCTTATTGGCCATGCATGCATTCTCTCTTATGAAGTGTTTTTCCAAGTCCTTTGCCCATTTAAAAATATTGTTTGTACAAGACAAAACCAGAGAGGGAGACAAACCATAAGACTCTTAATCTTAGGAAACAAACCAAGGGTTGCTGGGGGATGGGGGAGAGTACCTGGGGAATGGGCATGAAAGAGGGCATGTGATGTTATGAGCACTGGGTGTTGTATGCAACTGATGAGTCACTGACCTCTACCTCTGAAACTAATAGTATGCTCTATGTTAATTAAGTGAATTTATTATTTATTTATTTATTCATTTATTTATTTATTTATGAGAGACAGAGAGAGAGAAAGAGAGAGAGAGAGAGAGAGAGGCAGACACAGGGAGAGGGAGAAGCAGGCTCCATGCAGGGAGCCTGACTTGGGACTCGATCCTGGGTCTCCAGGATCAAGGCGCTGGGCTGAAGGCGGCCCTAACTGAAGCCAAATAATTGGGCTGCCCAATTAATTGAATCTAAATAAAAAATATATTATTCATAAAAAACTTTAAAAATTAAAAATACTGTCTTTTTGTTATGGATTTGTAGTTCTTCATTCTTTCCTTAGTCCTTTGTCAGAGATGTGTATTTCTCCCAGTTGATGGCTTGCCTTCTCATTTTTACTAACAATGTATTTTGACAATCAGAAAATTTAATTTTCACAAAGTACATTAAATCATTTTTTCTTTTATTGTTACATATTTTTTGTATCTTACCTAAGAAACCTTTGTCCACACCAATTTTGCAGGTATATTCTCCTATGTTTTCTTCTAGAAAGTTTATAGTTCGGCGTTTACATTTAGGTTTATGATCCATTTCAAAATAATTGATTTATTTATTTTTCAATTTTTAAAAAGATTTTATTTATTTATTCATGAGAGACACACAGAGAGAGGCAGAGACATAGGCAGAGGGAGAAACAGGCTCCATGTAGAGAGCCTGACGTGGGACTTGATCCCGGGTCCCCAGGATCACACCCTGGGCTGAAGACGGCACTAAACCGCCGAGCCACCCGAGCTGCCCTCAAATTTATTTTTGAATATATTGCGAAGTAGGGGGCTGAGGTTCATTAATGCCATACAAATATCAACTATACAAGTACTTAAAAGATGACTTAATTTTCTTCACTGAACTTCAGTGGTGCCTTTGTCAAAAATCATTTGACTTCTTATGTGTGATTCTATTTTGCGATTCTCTGTTTTTTTTCTCATCTATTTACTTTTGCCAATACCATACTGGCTTAGTGACCATAGCTGTACCGTGAGTGTTGAAACCATGTCGTATAAGTCCTTCAAATTTGTTCTTTTTCAAGTTTGCTTTGACTATTCTAAGTCATTTACATTTCTTTATAAAATTTACTATCAGCTCAACAGTACATTTTTTTTATAGCTCAATGGTTAGAAGTCCTTTTAAAATTTGAACTAACTTTCCCGGCTCTCCAGTAATTTCTTAGTTTTGCTCTATAAAGGCATGTGAATATGTCTACTTCCTGTTTCACAGAGTAGGCATTATGGCACTGGAGACAAAGCTTCCCACTTTGGAGCCAGACATCCAGGGGTTTGAATGTTGATTTTGGTTTTATGTCTACAAGTAACTCAGTGTCTCTGATCTTCAGTGCCTTTGTCAGTGAATTGAAAATAATTTCCACCAAACAGGATTACTTTGAAAATCTGAGAATTTATGCATAAAGCAATGGAGCCCAGTTCAGGTCTTGGCACATAATTGACAATTTAAAGACAATTTAAAGGTAGTGATTACTATTATAATAAATGTTTAAAGATGATAGTTGTTACTCCTGCCAAATCTCCATTTTAGGTTAAATATCCCTAATTCTTTAACTTTTTCATAAAAATATGATTTCTAGACATTGTTCCCACTAGTTATTTCCAAAATATTTAAAAATCAGTAAGACAAGGGCAGTGACCTATGAGAAGGGATGCAGGCCACTGGGCAGGATCAGGGTATGGAGAGCCCCTGGTAGACCAGGCATTAATTAATTTTTTATTTACTGGATCCTAGAGGAAGTCCATGGTGTCTTGGGGAAGAGGCAGGGTGACTGGGACAGTAGAGGTTGAGAATGGTGCTCGGGGGCTAGAGTAGTGACTCTTTACCAATGCATATGCAAGTGTATCTGTGTTTTTAGAACCAGAGCACCAGTACTGGAGATCAGCTGTGGATTCTCAGCCCTGTTCTCTCCATTACTACTCTCCCTAATTTTGTAAGGGACTCTTGGTTGTTTCCCAGTATGGTTTTCCCAATAAGAAGAGAACCTCTGATTTATAGCTGGGCACAAGAATGCTCAGAATTAATGCCTACCTCCTGGCACCCCTTGCAGGTAGGTGTGGCCATATGACTAAGTTCTGGCCAAGGGGATATGAGCAGAAGTGATATGTGCGTGTTTTGGCTTTGCGTCCTTTCTCCTTCCCACTGTCTGGAACGAGCATGGGCCCATGAACCATCACGAACTGTGCAAAGGAGGCACCCTAGGACAGCAGAGCAACCAGATAGAATGAACTTGATCTTCTGATAGCTTTGCAGAGCAAACCTGACACACCATCTAATGTGAGAAATCACCTGTCTGTATAAGGCCATCATGTTGGGTCTCTGTGGCATGCAGCTGAAATTTTATCAGGACTCATGCACGGATCCTGAGAACCTTGTGTAACCTGCTGCTCCCAACCTCAGCCTAGTTTTTTTCTTTCTTTCTTTCTTTCTTTCTTTCTTTCTTTCTTTCTTTCTTTCTTTCTTCTTTCTTTCTTTCTTTCTTTCTTTCTCTTTTTTTCTTTCCTTTCTTTCTTTCTCTTTCTTTCTTTCCTTTCTTTCTTGATTTTATTTATTTATGAGAGACACAGAAAGAGAGACTGAGACACAAGCAGAGGGAGGAGAAGCAGGCTCCATACAAGGAGCCTGATGTGGGACTCAATCTCGGGAATCTGGGATCAGGCCCTGAGCCAAAGACACGCTCAATCACTGAGCCACCCAGGCGTCCCTCACCGTGGTTTTCTGACCACTCTACAACCGCATGTGAAAATTGACCTCAATCAATCTGGTTATGCCTCATCATCAGTTTCTTTGAATAGATAAGGGTGGCCGCCCAGTTAGAGCAAGTATACAGGTTAGTTATTCCTGGTTATGGGCTGAATTGTGCCCATCTGCATATTTATATATTAAAGTCCCAACCTCCAGTACCTTGGGAATGTAACCATGTTTGGAGATAAGGTCTTTAAAGAGATAATTAAATGAAAATGAGGCCGTTAGGGTGAGCCCTAATCCAATATGAGTGGGATCCTTATAAGAAGAGGAAGAAACTCACAGGATGGCCACACACAGAAGGATGACCCTACGGGGACTGGGACACAGTATGAAGACAGCCACCTGCAAGGCCAGGAAAGAGGCCTCAGAAGAACCCGACCCTGCTGACGATCTTGGACCTCAGTCTTCGGGTCTGTGAGAAAACAAATTTCTGTTGTTTCAGCCTCAAAGTCTGTGGTATTTGGTTAAGGCGGCCCAAGCAACCTTAAAACACTGCCAGTCACGTGCATTGCTAGATTTTAGTTTAATGACAGCCCATCTCACGGCAGATTCTGTTACAACTGCAAGCTTTCGTTAGCCATTTATTAGGAACAGGGCAGGTTAAGTCTTACCTCTTTTTTAGGGGATCTCATCAAACCTTTCTTGAATGTGCTTTACCAGGGTGCAGAGACAACCACCCAGGGGCGGCATGAAGCTCAAGGCATGGTTGGTAACAGGCAACAAGAATCCTCAGACCCAAGCACACAGAATAATGTGGAGAACAAGATTCCGTGGCCATCTCTGCAGCTGGAGGGCTTGGTACATTCCTACACCTAGCCACCTGTTCGTGTGTGTGTGTGGGGGGAGGGGGATGGGTGTGTCTATAAAATATTTGTGACAAGCCATATGTCTTGAATACTTCTGAATTCACTAATGAGAGCCTATTTTTAATACTCATTAAGCTAATTAACAAGGCACTAATGAAAATCCATTTTTAAAAAACATTTGTTATGCTAATTAGTAGAAAAATCATTTGTATTGATTGAGCTTAGAATAGCCAAAACACTTGTAACAGCTACCTCCTGAGGGTGGGCTGATTAGCACGCTAGCTGACCCTCCCCCTTAGGCATGAATTCCTGATTAGGGCAAATGACCACCCTAGGGTGCTAGGTAGTATTTCCCTGTCTAGGCTGAAGCATCTTTTAATAAGTTATGGGCACGAGCAAATCCAACTGAAGAAGGATCTATAGTTCTAAAGGAGAAACACGCGGTGTTTTACTTCACGCCACGTGCTCCACTAGGACACTACTTCTGACACCAGGTATGTGGGTTTTCCACACATGGAGCAATTCTGTAATGCCAGCTGATTAAATAGTTAGGTTCTGACACTCTCTACCTAGAGATAGCATCTGATCCCACAGGTTAAGAGTTCAGACTGCCCCCCCCCACCAGCCCCCACAACCTCAGATGCAAACTGCAGGTCTAGTGTCACCACTTATGCTTCTGACCAACTGGCTATAGGTGGGAGGCTCCTACAACCCCCTCCTCAGGTTTGATTAATTGGCTGCGCAAATTAATCAAACTGATTAATGGGCTCACAGAATCCAGGGTTTTACTTACTAGGTTACTGGTTTATTACAAAAGGATATGATTCAGGAAGAGCCAGATGGAAGAGATGCAGAGGGTAAAGTATGGGAAGTGGAGCTTCCAAGTCTTTTCCAGGGGCTTCCACATCCCTACATGTTCACCAGCTTGGAAGCTGCTTCAACCTCATCCTCTTGGGTTTTTATGGAGGCTTCATTACATAGACACGATTGATGAAATCATTAGCCATTGGTGATTGATTTAACCTCCAGCCTCACACACTGGTGGGACTGAAGTTCCAACCCTCTGACTTTGGTTGGTTCCCCTGGCAACCAGCCCCGTCCTTAGGTTACTTAGGGGCTTTCCAAAAGTAATTCATTAACATAAACTCTGGGTGTTTGAATAGGGTTTGTTATGAATAATAAAAGACTCCTTTACCGCTCCTATCACTTAGGAAATTCCAAGGGTTTTAGGAGCTCTCTGCCAGACAGGGGATGAAGACCAAATAGGTATTTCTTATTATAAAATCACAACTGTTGGGACGCCTGGGTGGGTCAGTGGTTGAGCGTCTGTCTGCTTTTGGCTCAGGCTGTGATCCTGGAGTCCCAGGGAGCCTGCTTCTCCCTCTGCCTATGTCTCTGTCTCTCTGTTGTGTCTCCCCTGAATAAATAAATAAAATCTTTAAAAAAAATCATAATTGTTTACATCAGGTCTCCTGTTCCCTTGATGCTGGAAGCTTTTCCTTATTCATAGCTGCTATATTGTCTATAATTGACTTTTAAAGACTTTCGTATAAACAGTGCAATGTACACGTGTGTACATTCACTTTAATCCATGGTGAGAGCATATAGTTTACATTGGAAGGGTCTCCATCAGGAATCCATGCTCTACGTGTGATCAGCAATTTGAAGCACCTGGTCAGGAATCCACGGCTGCAGAGGTGGCTCTGGCCCCTACCAACCGGCAACATCTTCATTTAAATCTGAATCACACGATGCGCGAATTAGCATAAGGGCTATTAGAAATAGTTTTCCACTGCTGAAATCAGTGGTTTTGGAAAGGTGGTTGGTGGAATGGGCTTGCATGGACAAGCTGTAAGAACCCAGCATAAAACGGCATGCTAACTCCACCCCCAGAGTTCTGCTCAAGGGGTTGTGTTCATCTGGTCTTTTGTCCGTCTCGTGAATGGGAAACTCTGTTGCCTGATGTGCCCAAGAGTTGAGTAGACTCCACCAGCCTCAACACTTGCTGCATGTTCCTGGGGTCCTGGTTTTTCTGCAAGGGCCTTGGGAGCTGAGAGAGAGGCCAGAGAGCAGAGCCTGTCCTGACTGCCTCTGTGTATGTTTGCTAAGAAACATGTGTGCATGTGACAGAGCCGGATCTGAGACTTGCTTTTATAGCAACATGTCACCTGGGAGTGAGGTCGAAGGGACACATAAACCTGAATAATAAAAAAACTGACAATTGCCAAGTGGCCCAAATTCATCTGGCAACAACATCTGCCCTGAACTCCTCACCATAACAATAGGTCTCATTTAGTGATCAAGTCTGGAGGGTATTATGCTGAGCGAAGGGAGTCAATCAGAGGACAATCATTTTATGGTTTCACTCATACAGGGAATATAAAAGGGATTATAGGGGAAAAGAGAGAAAATGAGTGGGAAAAATTAGAGAGGGTGACAAAACATGAGAGACTCCTAACTCTGGGAAACAAACAAGGGGTTGTGGACGGGGAGGTGGGTGGGGGGATGGGGTGACTGGGTGGCAGGCACTGAGGGGGGCACTTGATGGGATGAGCACTGTTATACTATATGTTGGCAAATCGAACTTCAATAAAAAATATATATATAATAAAAAAAGTCTTAGGTTTAGGGTTGATTGATGCCCAACGCTCGACGTGTATAGTCTCCTTCAATCCTTAGAACTAAACAAACAAACAAACAAAAAACCTAAAACAATCCTTTGAACTTGCAGAGGTCGGCAATTCATTTACAAGCCAAGAAAAGTAGGTGCTGGTGATGATCCAGCTGGGGTACAAGCCCAGGTGAGCTGGCTCCTGAATGTCGAAACTAATGCCTGAGGTCCTCCCCCAGGGTTCCCCTAACGCAGGTTAAGCACACATCAACCTCTTATCCCTTTTATGTGATGAAATGATCCCGGCAAGATTAAATCACGAGGTGGAATGGACGTGGAGAGTCAGCTCTGACTTTAGTGGGCAGGACAAAGGGGACACAGTGGGTGCCCCCCTGCAGGCAGGCAACTAAAGCAGGTGGGGTGGGGGGGTGCAGAAACCACACACCGTGCTTGGCAGACTGCGAAGTATTCCATGGCGTCATGATCACAGAATAGCAGGCCTTTTAGAATTAAGAATAGTCTTAATTTGCACTTCGTTGGGTTTTTCATTTACATAATGTTAGAATGCAAAGAAAATTCATACGAAAAATCCACTGCTAATTTAGCACTGAAGTTCTTGTTTAAATAACCACGGAAAGAGAAAGGATTTTTCACTTAGTTCTCAGCTTAGGTGGTTGGGCCATTTTCTAGCGCTGGCGTTGTGTCAAACCCCAAATGAGAACGCGTTTGCCCCTGAGTAGATCTGTTGGTACGATCCAAACGCTAATCACCATTTCAATAATTTATTTGGTGTGGAGGATTTAATATAACTTGTTTAAGGGTTCTGAGAAAATGTATTCCTTTAGACAGGGCCTCATTGGAAGCACTTGCAGTTCTGAGTCTGGTGGGAATGATCGTTGTAATAGATGTTAATTCAGCTGATGACACCACGTAGAATTTCCAGTGGGATGGATGTAGGGACAGCTGGCAGTGAGGAGGAGGATCCGTAGTCCCCTGGGAAAGATCCCATGGGTGGTAAACAGGTGTCTCATGAGGTAGGTGGATGAAGTGACAGTTTGGAGCTTGTGCTGCGGTCCTGGTGAGATGGGTGATCGAAGGGCCCTCTCCAGGCCTCCCGGGCTGCAGGGCATCCGCAAATCACCCTGCACGGTGGTCGTGACAGGAGTCAGATGAGGCGCTCCATTCAAGTCCTGCTCTCCCTACACCTTGGCCTCCTGCCTTCCAGCCTCCTCTTCTGGTACCACCCTCCTTGCTGCCACCTTCTTTCCTTGAAGACTTTCCTCATCTTCCTGAGATGTGTAAAACAACTTCCTGCCCCTCCTGGACACAGCAATTTCAGCCTCCTCCCTCCTCCACGTCCTCACTCTGCACCACACTTGATATCACTGCTTAAAAGGGCTTGTTCTCCAGAAAGTCTTCTCCACTTCACCTCCCCTAAACCCACTGATCAGCTTTTGTCCGCCCCGCCCCCCCAGCACAGCTTTTTCTGTTAAGATAAACTGGAACATACGGCAAATTTTAAGGTTATCTGAGCAAAAATTAATTCAAATTGGGCAGTACCAACCCATAAGTCATTAGGAGTGCTCCTCTGACAGGAGCTGGGGTAAATACTTATGCAGAGAAGGTGCAGAAGCAAAAAAAAAAAAAAAAAAAGTAATTATTTGATTGGCTACAGCCTAAAGCCTAGTTGGCTATTGGTGATGGACAGTGTTTGGGTTTTGAGTTCTCAAACTTGAAGCATCTACGGGCTTAGGTTTTAGTTTGCTCACATAGGCCACTAAAGCGTTAGAGCCACTTTAGTCTAATGGCTTTCTTGCTTGATTTAATACCGTATTCACGTATTTCTGCTATTTTTGTTTATCTGTCTTCACTTTCTTCAATTTCCTTCCAGGTTGTGGCTGGATCCTTTCCAGACACTTGCATCCTATTATCCCTATCATCGGGTGGTTGGCAATGGCTGGGTCATACATAAAAGTATGTTACAACGGAAGGACTCACTTTTCTTGGCTAGGCTCACTCACCTGGTGCTGACAGGACCCTCAGTTATCTTTCCAGCATCCTTTGTTGTGGCCACTAGGATGGGAAATTCAGTCTCCCTAGATCAGGAATTCAAAATCATTTCATCCCCTACCCCCAGCCATTCATTTCAACTCAACTCAGTAGCCTATAATTTATTATAGATTATAATTATATTATAGACAGGGGCAGAGGACCAAAGGCCTAGTTATAATTTAGAAAAGGAGGTAAGTACTGTTAAAAACAGACAACAGGCCCTAAATGGAGTCATTTGTGCTAAGCCCCATGCTACCAAACTTAGACTTAATATTAATTATAATTTCAGTCTCTCCCCGGAATGGACTCTTAAACCGGTCAATTTGGAATTACCTGGTCAGCACTAGTAAGGTAACCTGCCTGAGCAAGCCCTGCTGTCCCCTAAAGAAAGATGACCTTGCCGCAAGTGCTCCATTCTTTGTTTTTATAAATAACTTCCTCCTCCTGCCCCTTTCTGCCTGTATGTTCTTTATTTTGTACAGCTCTTTAGAGCTTCTTTCTGCTAGATGGGATGCTGCTTAATTCGTGAGTCATTGAATAAAGCCCAAAAGATCTTTAAAATTTATTCAGTTGAACTTTGTTTTTTAACTGTGCCAAGACTGTTGTTCTAATGGAAGGAAGAAAAGGATCAGCATCTTGAGAGAGGTGTATAGCAAGGTTACAGGGCTTTGGGGTGGTTGGGGGTTATCTGGGCAAAATCAAGAAGTGGCCTTTCTTTGAAAAGGAAGCAATGGCAGGTGTGTGTGTGTGTGTGTGTGTGTGTGTGTGTGTGTGCGCGTGCGTGTTGGGGGGGAGAGGGGCATTTTTATCTGTTTCTGACTGGTGCAGGAAAATGGAAGGAGGGTTTTTGGGGATCGTAGGTCTATAGAATGTATTAGAGAGACGGGGGCTAAAGAGCCAGCATGGGCATCTACTTTTCTTGTCTTGACAGCCCCTAGAACACTTCAGGTCATCTACTGAACTAAAGCATCCACACATTTAAACTGAGTTGTGTCCAAGGGGCTTTTGGTGCCTCCCCACACTTTAGTGCCTAGAGCTCTGCCCTCATGGTTTTTGGATTGTAAAGGCTCTGAGGGAAGGATATAGAAGCCATTGATGTGTCATTTTCCAGGGTTTTTCAAAGAATCTCTAGCCTTAGCTCCTCCTGTTCAGTCCAGACCCTGCAAGGGGAGTCTGGTTCTATATTCATAGGGAAGGAGATCACCTCCCAGGGACCCTCAGCAAACTGTCTCATCAGGAGATTTTTTTTAAAGGTTTTATTTATTTATTCATTCATGAGAGACACACAGAGAGAGGCAGAGACACAGGCAGAGGGAGAATCAGGCTGCCTGCAAGGAGCCCGATGCGGGACTCCATCCCAGGACCCCAGGATTATGACCTGAGCCAAAGGCAGATGCTTAACCACTGAGCCACCCAGGCACCCAGGGGCAAACCTGTGCTGTTTCAGAGGTTTTGAAGCAAAATCCCCCATTTGAAAATCTGAAACCAAATCCCTCATTAGGTTTTTCTACAAAAGGATAGGAAACAGGATTTGATTTGTGAACTCTGTCTTTTGTCTGCACTGGTTCTCACTGCCTCACCCAGGCCTTGAAACTGGACTAGAAATACGTGGACTTGAAACACCAGCTCTTCTCTCGGCCTTAGGGAAATCAGATGTGGCCCAAACAGTCGAGAGCCTGGGTCTAACTCTTACAAACTGTCTGACTTTGGGCTGGTGACATAATCTTCCTTTCTGAGACTTTATCGTCAAAATCTGTGAAATGGGGGTGTCCATAATGCATGCTTTGGCCCACTTCAACTGGTTGCTGAGAGATGACATTTGATAATGTTGTTATAATACTATGCAAATAAATGTAAAGTGCTGCTATGTAAAAGTAACTTATTCCTATTTCCAGAACCTCCTCTTTGAATTTAATTTATTCTAGAATGAGAATCTAAGTTCCTTGGTCTATGTTCTCGATGCATCGGATTTTCAACCCTATCAATTATACCAGACTTTGCCTTAACTAAGGGAATTTTTGGCAACAATAGGAGAAAGTGTTATTTCTTTGGGGCAAGAAGGCATTTCTATCTTACCCTGGTTGGGGAGGGGAATGATAGTTATCTGGCTAGAGTGACACGTAGGGGAATAAAGTTCACCACTCCTAAGTGTTGGGGGGGTCCCTTTTCTGTTTCAGTGACTCTGAGGTCTGGTTGTGACTCAGAGAAGCCAACTCTGGGAGAAAAAAGTGGTGGGGGGAGAGTTGGTGGTAGGCAAAGGTCTAAAGGTTCACCGACAGTGGCCCCTTAAGTGCCCCAAACCCTCACCACAAGGCAAAGGGGAGTCATCCCTCCCCTTCATTCATATACATGCATTCTGTAAGTGTCCCTAGGCACTCACCACGTGCCAGGATTATGCTGGGCACTGGGAAAACAGACAAGACCAAGACAAGACCAAGACAAGACCAAGACAAGACCATTGTTGGCCTCCTGCTGTTTACAGTTTGAGAGGAAAATGAGGTTAAATTAGTAATATGACCAGAGAGGAAGTATCAAAGACTGCAGGGAACTTAGAACCTTAATGTGAGTGGCTGTGACTTAGGTTGGGTGCAGAGAGAGGCCTTGGTAGCTGGAGGAGGAATAGGATTTGGGTAGGCCAAGTGGGGAGGCTAAGCAGATAGATCCTGATATTTGGGGAGGAAATGAGGGCGGAAAGAGAACAGAAAGAAGTTGAGTTAGGCTTTGGGGATTTTTTTTCCCCTTTCTCTTCATGGTTGTTGTCCTTGTTACTACTTTAAAGGTGACTCCATCTGGTTAAAAATGTGGGATGCCGAGACCCCTGGGTGGTTTTTGCCTAGCTTTATCTCCAGTCCAAGCTCAGGATGGCCTAGGATGAACAGAAGGACAGAGGAGGGCAGTTTAAGGTCCAATCCAGAGGCTCGAGTCTTTTTTATACAGCTGTGAGTCTAGTGTTAAATTCCTGTGCATGTTGATTTTCCTCGTGATATTGCACAGCATGGAGAGCAAGGCCATACGTGTTGGGGCAGAAGAGGATGAGGGTACTACCTCTGTCTACATTCCCACCCCAATGTTGATACTATTCTGGAGGCACGGAGGAAGTGGTGGCTTGTTTACAGCCCAGATCTGGTTTTGAAGCTAGAAGGAAATCCTGCTGAATTGCGCAATTCAGCTCCGACCCCTATCCTGGGTGGCCTCACCTGTGGCTGCTTCTATCTCATGCTCAGGTGGGTGTCCTGAAGAGGGCAGGGAATGATCAAGGCTGCAAGATCTACTTTCACATATGGAGACACCCAATGCCCAGAGAGGCGAGGTGACCAGGGCAAAAATCACACGACCACTTGGCTGCAAAGCCAGGACTAGAATGCACATCTTCAATGCACCTGCCCGTGATACTTCTATCTGGGGCCTTGACAACTGTACTTATGTTTTTCTATCTATAGAATTCTGACACTCTGAACAGTCCTGTGTGATAGACAGGGATGAAGATCCCTTCTTTGTAGATAAGAAAATCGAAGCTTGGAGTCCTCAAAGTTAGAAAGTCAGTTCTCCTAACTCAACATTCAGTGCGCTTTCCATTGTGCCCTGTAGTTAGGAGGCACACATGGTCTCAGGCTTTGCCGATCATCCACCTGAGAATGGCCTGGAATGTAGATAATGACTACAGAAGAGGGCTTTCAGGGAGTAAATTAACCATGTTTGAGCATTCCTGCCAGGCGTCCAGCTTCTAAGCTGCATATCAAAAATCAAAATCAGGAAGGAGCCGGCCCTGCAAATTGCCATCTGAACCTCAAACCAGCAGTTTGTGCGGAGAAAATGGGCTGCTTCTCTTCAAATCCACACGTAGGGGACATGTTGTCTCTGTTTTCTGCTGGGGTTCTGACACTTGCTCTTGTAGAGAAAGTTCTCATTAAATATACGTTGACAGAAACAATAATTGAATCATCTGCAGGCGGTTGTGACTCTAGCCACCTTCCTCTCATTTTCCCTTGGGGGTTAAAAGGGGGTGTGTGTTGCAGTGTCTATGCTCTTGGTCCCGGGAGGCCGCAGGGTGGTCCACTCCTGGTAAGGTGGTCCCGGAGGGGGCAATGCTGGTCTAGATGGAGAGTGGGAGCTGGCAGTGGTTCTGTGGCTTTCCCAGGGGATGAGTGATTCGCTTGGTGGGGAGAGCTGGGTGGTTCTATGATTACATTGAGGTGGACAGAAAGTGGTGGGCAGGGAAACCTGACTGGGGAGAAAACTGGAGCTGGGAAGAGATGGGGAACTGCAGAATCTGAGGCCAGACCTCAGCAATTCTGGGGTGGGGGAGGGTGGCAAAGCTTTGGGTTGGAGGAGGTGAGGAGGGGCGGTCTCTCCTTTGGCAGGATGGTGCTGGGCAGGGGAAGGGGCTCTGCTAAGCTAACTAGAGAGGACTCCAGAGCAGGGGGCGGTATCAAACGACTGGTTTGTTGAGAACGAGGAGCATTTTGGGGGAGCTGAACGGATCACCCCTTCCTCCCTTGAAACCGAGCTCCTGTACAACCACAGAAGCAGTCTCGCCTTAATCCCCGCTCCTTCTTCCGTCTTTAGTCTTAACAAAACCCAGGATCTGAGTGCAAAGCACAGTGAAATATAAAATGGAATAGACGCCGGGCCACAGTGGATAGGCCTTGGCTGTTCCTACAAACCTGCAGAAACATACTTAAGCTCGGGTGTGCCTCAGCAGTTCCATCTGTAGGAAGAGAGGGTCTGGATCTTCCAGCTGAGGTTAGGGATAAACGTGGGTCCTGCTCACTCTTTTGAGCATCTCCCCCCCCCCCCCCCCCCTTAGAGGCAAGGCTTACAGGCTTGTAGAGGACTTGCAGAAGGTATGGACTGTTGGCTGACCCCACTGGAATATATCTGTTTTGCAGCCGAGGTAGCGTGGCTCAGGGCTTGGTCACCCTGGAGGGTCACAGACCCGCCGCCGCGCTGGGTCACTACGCACAGGGATTCAGGCGTGCAAGGATGTCGAAGCGTGCACTTGTCCAGGCACGCGGGGCCCCTGGTCAGGGGAGCCCTCGCGGCCGCCTGCTGCCTCCGTGCGGGGCGCACGTCGACTGCGCTCGCGGCCCGGGCAGCTCGGCCCCATGGAGGACGGTTTTCGGCTGCGGCCGCTGCAAATAGGTTTTGATGCCCGGGGAGAGCGGTGGGGACCCTGCGAGCCTCACAATGGGGGCGGGCTCATCGGGACCGTAGTTTGCCCGCTGCGTGCTCCGCGTGCTCGGAGCTAATTTTCTCTGGCTCCGGGGCTCTGGGTCGGAGGTGGGGGTGCGGCCGGGCCCCGGGGCCGCTGCAGTCGCGGAAGGCGCCCCGCCGCGGTGGAGGACGCCCCCGCCGCAGCACCCCGCACCCCCGCACCCTGCACCCGCGCGGGCGCGCGCTGCCTTGACTTCCCCAGCCCCCGCGGGGGAGGGGCCCGGGCGCGCCGAGGCCGCCGAGCGCGGAAAGTGCGCGCAGGGGCCGCGGCTGCGGGCCGCACACGTGACGGCGCCGAGCGGAGCGGGGCGGGGCGGGGGCTCGGGGAGCCCCGGGAGCCCCGGGAGCGGCGCGCGCGGCCCCGGCCCAGCCGCCCGCCCGGCCTCGCGCTGCACATTCTCTCCTGGCGGCGGCGCCACCCGCGGCCGCGTTCGCCCGAACATGGCGACACGGAGCAGCAGGAGGGAGTCGCGACTCCCCTTCCTCCTCGCCCTGGTCGCGCTGCTGCCGCCCGGGGCCGTGTGCGCGGCGGGGGCGCAGACGCTGCTCGGCGGCCGCGCGCCCCTGCCCCAGGAGCGGGGCGTCCGCGTGCTGCGGGGCGAGGCGCGCGGGGGCCCGCGGGGGGCGGCCGAGGCGCCGGCGCGGAGGAGACGGAGCGCAGCCCTGCAGCCCGAGCCCCTCCAGGTGTACGGACAGGTGAGCGCCGCCCCCGCTCTTGCCCCCGCGCCGCCGCGGCCCGCGCCCGTCCTCCGCGGCCGCCTCCGGGCGCAGCCTCCGCTGGGGACTTGGGCGCGCATTGGTGTTGCTGTTGCCGGTTTGTTTTGCTCCCCCCCCCCCCCAGGGGCACGACCGTCCGCACTTGCATCCATGGCATCGGGCTCGCCTCCTTCCTGTCGCCTTTAGCCCGCGTCTTGCAGGGACCTCGCGGGGTGCGAGTGCCCGCTCCCCGGGGTGTGTGCACGCCCGGGTCGCGTCCAGCAGGTAGAGGAGGAGTGCGGCGTCCTCTTCACGTGTGGATGAGGAACCGGGTTGCTTGGGTGTAGCGTCCGTTGGCGGTGGAGGCGAGCACCCTGCAGTCGCAGGACTTGCACAGAGCAGTGAGGGGCGGGGGTGCCCCTGCTTATTACCATTTTGAAGCTCAGTTAAGGTGGGCAGACCTGAGCAGGGCTGCCGTGGTCTGGCCAGAGCAAGGGGTGTGTGTGTGTGTGTGTGTGTGTGTGTGTGTGTGTGTTGGGGGGGGAGAGGATGTCTGTCCGGTTCACCATCCCCCTTTGAGCTTCTGACTTTATTCTCGGACAAGAATATTAACTCCTGGCACTTCGGGATTTGAAAGGCTGCAAGAATTTGGTGGGCACTGCTATTCAGAAAGTGATTTATTTCCGGCCAGGCAACGGGTCTAATAGATCATCAGGAACATGAATTTCACTTTTGCGGCCAGGCTTAACTGCTGCGGAGAGCACAGCGGCTCTGTGGGCTGGTATCAGCGTTGGCAAAATTAATTTGACTGTGTTCCTGCCTCGTGAGACTCCTAGCCCTGTGGTTAAGATGGACCTCAGCAAAACTAGGAGGTCAGGTGAGGTAGGAAAAGTGGGGACCAGACGAGATGGTGAATCGAACGATTTCTACAGTCAGAACGTTCCGATTTGAAGCAGAAGTTAAAAAGCTTAGTCTGAATTCTGCTCTCTTCACTGATTTTCTTTAGCCGTTTCTTCAGGAAACACACAGTTAAATATTCAACCCTTGGAGCCAGGAAGGACCTCATAAAGCATCTCACCGGTTGTGCCATTTTGCTGATGAAAAAAAAAAAAAAATGCAGGCTGGGAAAGGTGAAGTGACTAGCCCAAGGTCACGTGGGGCAAGCTTGCGCGCTGTTTAGTTTTGTTGGCATTGTCTCAGTGACCTTTGGGTGATCACATAGTTGCCCTCCCTTTATACAATGTTCCCTAAATAACTCCTTTCTAGAATAAAACGTATATGGCTGTAAAAGGGGGTAGGGATGATGGCAAGTGGGTGGGAGCATTTGACTTGCATCTACTGTCAGGCCCCGGGATAAGAGCGTGTGCCAAAGGGGCATGTAACTGCTGTGGGCAAGGGCTGCTGGAGCCTCTCTGCTCCGTGTGTTTGTGGGTCCCGACCTTCTTCCCCCTCCACCCTCGTCTGAGACTTCTTTTTTTTATGTGGAAAAGAAGACAGTAAGGTCCTTGCTCTCAACCGGCACAGCACCATCCCGACGTTGGCTAGGGGAGGGAAGAAGAGAGACTGCCTTCTTCGTGGAGTCTTTCCTGCCACCCAGCTCTGCTGTGGGCTTGAATCAGCTCTTGAGGGGCAGTGGGGGGGACTGGGAGTAGGGAGGGCTGGGAGTCTCTTCTCCCTGGAGCTCAGGTCCCCGGCAGCTATAGTTTTGGCTGAGGGAAGAGCATCCTAGTCTGAAAAAGATGAATTCAGGTACCATTTCTTCCGTGGGCTTGGTTTGAGAGGGCTCCTGGGGCCTTGGGGCAAGAAAAAGACGAACTGTGTTCTCATTGAGAAGGACTCCCAAACCCTTGGCTTTTCTATTTCTGAGGCAGCCGGTTTGAGTTTGGTTCAGTTGAAGGATGGAGAGCTATAAGCAGTCGAACTCATAAAGAGGAATTGCTACCAAGGGTGAAGGCCCAGGGCAGTGTTTTCTCTGAGGCCCTGAGGTTAATAAAAGTGGGATTAACTTGGATCTCTAAGGATCTCAGCTAGATAGAAGGAAGAACTTCCTGGTACTGGGCTCCCTGCCACAAGCATCTCTGACACAGCCCCTTTAGGCTGCGAGCGCAGGGATTGGAGGCTGAAGGTGTTTGGCGCGCCCTTCTTGGAGCTCTGGAGTAACTCATCTATCTGGAATGACCTTTCTAGCCAGGGTGACCATTTGCCTCTGTTTTCCCCCCAGGACAGACCTAGTTTGTAAGTTGTCCCTGCTGGTTATAAAAGTGCTTGCCTTGCTCTCAAGGGTCAGGATGCGGACTATGAATTATATGGCCATTCTGCTTCTAGCTCTAAGCCAAGTTCCATTTCATCCCCCACACGCCCCCACCCCTATAACTTTTCAACCTAAGGAATTGCATGTTATCCCATAGTATCACTGGAATCGAGTGTGGTTCTAAGTAAAGACGGGCATGCAAATGAGGGAGAGTGGGGAATACTTCATCCCTGCTTTCGGAAAGTTTAACAAGTTAAGGAGTAGATAAAGTTGATGCAGATACAGATATGTGACCTGGACAAGAGCAAATACACACGGACACACTAAAGCAGCTGCAGTGCTACAGTCGGGGGTTAGTGGGTTGTGGGATACGGGAAGGGACGGGAGATGGAGGCAGAAGGTCAGTGGGCTCAGACGCTCTGCAGCTTCTTGCCCTCTGACCTTTGAGTGAGGTTAAGAGGATGCCTGGCAACACAGATTAGGGCTGGAAGCCAAAGCTGTCTGCCTGACCTGAGAAGCTGCAGGGGCGACATTAAGGCCACTAGCTTCGGGAAAAGGAGCCAGGAGGGCTTTTGCACGGAGATACCTACCTGCAGCTGAGAAGGAGCCCCGTGGTGGCATATCGGTTCTTTTTCTTTGGCTCCACTAACCTACAGAGTAAACTAGGCCTGGTTCTTGTGATCCTATTCATCCTCATGTTCTCTCTCTTTTTTTTTTTTTAAAGATTTTATTTATTTATTCATGAAAGACACAGAGAGAGAGGCAGAGACACAGACAGAGGGAGAAGCAGGCTCCATGCAGGGAGCCTGACACGGGACTCGATCCCAAGATCCTTGGATCACGACCTGAGCCAAAGGCAGATGCTCACCCACTGAGCCACCCAGGGGTCCCCAGCCTCATGTTCTCTAACGTGGGAGACTGGTTTCTGCCACGATTCCTTCCGGGCATGTTTATAATGATAAAGTCCGGTGATAGCCCGGAAAACAAGCTGCTCTCAGATACTAGGACTTTTCCATCCAAGGTCAGAGTTTAGAAGTTGAGCCCCTTCTCAAAGACACCAGGCCACAAAGGGGGATTCCCTAATTCTTGCCAGACTTGAGTTTCTTCCTGACTTGCTGTCTGCTCCGTGCGTCTGTATCATCACGCTTGCTTTTCCTCTGCCTGAGATGGTCTTCCCCCACTCCCGTCTTTGCTTGCAGAACCCCAGTTCCCATCTTCAGCATCCAGAGAACACCTCGTGGTATTCCCAGGCTCCAGGGGGAAGAGTTCTATTGAGCTTGGTTACAGCACTAACAGCCTTGTGTTATAATTGCTTGTTTGTCTCATCTCCCTGTTTGCTCCTTGAGGGCATGGATCAAGCTTTCTCTTCTCTGTGACTGGCACTTGGGAGGCCCTTAATGAATATTTGTGGACCGACTGCCCACTTGGAAGAAGAGAAGCCTGGAGGGTGGGAAGCACATCCAAGTTACAGAAAAGGTATTTATAAGGAGGACCATGGCGAGCCCACAGACCGAGAGTGAAAATGAGTTGGCTCTCTCGGTGGTGAAGGGGAGTGGAATCCTGATGTTGCTGTGCTGTCTTGGGGGTTATTTTGAATAAAGAACCGGGATTCTCTGGTACAGAATCCTCCCTTTTAGGGCTATCATGGTATTGCTAATGGTATTGTTTTGGGGAGAAATCCTTTGGAATGAAGCGCAAAGCCTAACAGGATTTACAGGTTTATTTTCCTTCCAATGAGCTCTCTCTTCATAATTCCTGCTTTTTAGAGGCCAGGGCATATTCAGTGTCCTGATTTGAGACAGAAAATAAAGTGTCTGTTACAGCACAAGGGCCTGGGACAAAGAGCCTCCTTTGGGGGTGGAATACTGTGTAGCTTTAGATCTCTTTCGAGTAGATTCTTGCATGATACACTTGCTTGGGAAAGAATTGGCTGGTTGATTCTGAAGTTGGGATGCTTGACCTGTCTGCTTCCAGAAGATGAGAAGGCAAAAGCATTTGCTGTTTCACATCGGCTCCTGTGTTGGTGAAGAGTTGCCTGGTGTGTTGGGTTGGCCGGTGAAGGACGTGACCTTGAAAAACTTCCTGGTTCCACTTGGCGTTTCTTCTTACCGTGTGCTGCTCCTTGCTCGGTCTCTGGTCTCTGGCTACCGTTTAGTTCGTTGAGAGCTTGTTGAGAGCTTGTACGTCTTGGGACAGGGTGGCCAGAGACTGCCAGAGGTGGAAGGAATGGGAGGGGAAGGGGACGGAGGAGGGGTGAGGAGATGGGAGACGTAAACAGACGAAATGAAGAGCCATCCCATGTGTTTATTTAGCCTTCAGCGGGCAATACATGTTTATAAGATAAAATTTGTACAAGAGTATCAGGAGAAGCAAATTTCCCTCCCTCTCTAGTCCCCTGTGTATGCTCTCTTTTCAGTTGGCAACCACTCTCCTCCGTGTTTCTGTATGTTTTTCCAGAACGTTCTCTGCATATACGGTGTAGATGTACAGAAAATTTGGGATTTGTGATATCAGGGGCTTTCTGTTATCCATAGCCCATATACCATGAATAATGGCCTTAACAAAATGTATTTATGGCATATGACTGTCAAAAGGTAGGGAGTTACCTGAAGCGTGTCTGAACGTAAGATAGACTGTTCCGTTTCCTCTAGGCCACATGAAAAGAAGACTCACTCCCCTTGCTCTCTGAGGTCACCTGCAGGCCAGGAGAGTGACACTGAAGCCCTGGTTTCTAGGCAGGCTGCTGGAGAGAGCGCAGCTCCCTAGAGATGGAGAGCCCAGGTTTGTGAGAATGGTAGAACATAGAGACCACGGATCTCAGTTTTAATTCATGTTCTTTTCGAGAATGTTTTCTTTATGTTCTGTAAGATGAAGTTAATGGTATGTTTAATAAATTGCTTTGAGACCTGGGATCCAGGAGACAGATCCCGATGGCAGCTAACATCCCAAAGCAAAAGACGGATGTCATCGGGGCATTGCATTGTCATATTTTGGTCTGTTCCTCCTTAGAGAGGACAGCTGTCTTTGTGTTGTCATTGTTTAATCCCAGAGCCGGAGATAGATGGAGCCTGCCGTGTCCTGTCCACTGTAATGGACAGACTGGAACATTCCACTAATCTGGAGAAGAGGTTAATCCCAAAAGTAATAACCTACTTACCTTTGCTGTGTATTTATTTAGGCTTTTTATTAATGTGCCCATTTACCTGTTTACCTTCCCAATTAAATCTTGCTTAGGTGAATATTAAAAATAAGTTTCCATTCTTTGAGGAGCTGATCTGTGAAATGGCTGGCATAAATGTGTTCGGGGAAAGCCAGTTTGGCGTTTAGAATTTTCGACAATGATTCAAATGCGGATAACCGAGAGTTCACTGCACAGAGATAGATTCAAGTTGAGGTACTATGCCAACTTTTCCCTCCACTTTTAAAGATTTTGTTGTGATGGAAGGTGTAAGGGGAGCTCGCTTCATTTTGGTTTAAATATTTGAGGATTAGTATTTCTTCAGAAGTGGTCTGGGCTGCTAAGGGTAAGGCATTCTCCTTGTTGAGCACAGAACCTTCCATGTATTCTCTAGCTACACCCAAATCCATTGGCACAGGGCATATTCAGTCTAGCCACGTAGATGCAAAAATCAATTTCCCTCAGTTTAAAATGAGCCACAGTTAATTTCGACCTAATTTATTGGTTTATCGACCTGTGGACCTAGGGCCTTCGAAGAAGTGGCATGGGCAGCCTTCTAGCATTGAAGTGGCTGATAATGCTATAAATCAGAGAAGGCAGGGTCGGTGGTTGCTCAGCATCAAGATTTGGGTCGTCTCCTACCTTATTGTGAGACCTTCACCTTTTTATTATCACATGAGGAATGCTTTGTGCATTTTGGGATGGGTCTCATAAAAATAGGGCTTCATAATCATCAGGACCGCAGTGGGGAGTTAAAAATAAGCACAATGTTCTGTTAACCACTGAGTCATTGTTAATAAGAACAGTGACATCCATGACCATATCACATTTGCCAGCCTAGAGCCAGAAGACCCTGTCTTCCTGGGCTCGTGGTGAATCTTCTGACACAGTTCCTTGATAGCTCTTTCTACGATGCCAGAGATGTTCTGTATCTGTGTGGTCCCATGTGCGTGTCGACCAACATGTACAGTGATGGAAGACTTGAAATGTGGCTGGTATGATCAAAGAATTGAATTTATTTTCTTTCACTTAATTTTAATCAACTTAAATTTAAGTTGAGATGGCCACATGTGGCCCTTGGCTACGGTGTGGAAGGCCTAACTTCAACAGGTGGCGGGAAGCCTGCTTTTCCCCATGCTGGGCAACCTCCCCGTCACCCAGGAGAGATGCTGTATTTACAGCAAAGGCCTGCGTTTGATCCCACTACAGACGGCCAGGGGCAAAGCAGGAGTTGAGGACTGTAGTCTAAAGCCAGGTGTCGGTGGCTGTGGACTGCCAGGTTGGGTGTTGGGAGACAGCGGCCCCTCCTTCCTAGGTTGGAAGGCATCAGTGACCCTGGAGGGTACAGTAGGTGCAGTGGTTGGGGGGGCGGTGGGCTTCACGGTTGCCTCCTTCCATCAATCACTTGGGTGATGAAGGCTGACCTCTGTGCCTTCACTTTTTTTTTTTTTTTTTTAAGATTTTATTTATTTATTTGGCAGAGGGGATCCCTGGGTGGCGCAGCGGTTTGGCGCCTGCCTTTGGCCCAGGGCGCGATCCTGGAGACCCGGGATCGAGTCCCACGTCGGGCTCCTGGTGCATGGAGCCTGCTTCTCCCTCTGCCTGTGTCTCTGCCTCTCTCTCTCTCTCTCTCTCCCTGTGACTATCATTAAAAAAAAAAAAAAAAAAAAAAAAAAAACTCTCTATTTATTTGGGAGAGAGAGAGAAAGAGTGAGAGAGCCCAAGCAGGGGGGATGGTAGGGAGTCCAATGCAGGGCTCGATCCCAGGACCCTGAGATCATGACCTGAGTGTTAGGCAGATGCCTAACCGGCTGAGCCACCCAGGTGCCCGGGTGCCTTCTCTTTGCAGATGGCCTTGCATGCACAGCTCCCTTGCCCCAACCAGGCTTTGCTGGGGTGCTGAGCAGATCCGTCCACATCTGTTGAGCAGTGAAAGATGCAAACGATGTCTCAGCAGCGGAGCCATCTCCTCCCTGGCCCTGCCCTCCGCTTCCTGTGCGCTTACTGACTTACCTCGACGGAGCTGGGTCTGTCTTTCATCCCTGCGACCCTGCAGGCTGGCATGAAGACAGACAGCACGGGGCGTGTGGTCTTCATCACTGCACGGAGCCCCCTTTCCCGGCCGGCCCCCTAACTTAGCATGCCGCTGCTGTTGCTGCTGCTGCAAGCTCTTGGCTCGGAAAATCGGGACCCTTCACGATGATTTATCTCCAGTCCCCTGAATTAGATTAAAAACACAGCTACGAATTCTCAGAAAGGCAGGCTGATGTGATTATGTCCCAAATCGGAGTGGCAGACAAGGGCAGTAAGAAGATGTACTTATATCGTAGGCGTTTTGTGTTTTGTGCCGCGTGGGGGCCAACATGCTGTGTGTTATTCAACCCACCCGCTTTGTTGGGGCTCGAAATGAAGAAAGTGAGTAATGTGGCTTCTGTTACTTCGAAAAGAGACCAGCCTGCTCAGTAGGAACATTCGTTCCCAAATGACTATGGATCTAAGAGGGGAAGAGGGCTAGGGTCATTCTTAAGTAAAATAGATGTGGGTTTGAGCCAGTGAGTGGGTCCCGAGTTGGGAGTTTAGTTGGTACTGGGCTGGGATCCCTTTTACTCCAGTGGGCTGGGGAGCTGAGTGGTGTCATGATGCACTTGAACTCCTAGGAGACCTCTGTCCAGAAGAAATTGGGAAAAGCCAGGATGGTCTCACCTGGACAATGACCTTGGAGGGCTGGGGTTCAAAGTGACCTTGGGTAAAAGGCTCTTTAGAGGCCATCATTGTGGATGCTTGAGTGCTTGCCTATGAGATGGGCTGCGGATGGGGTCCAGGTCCAGATAGTAGAGGATCCTGTTGCTTGTTAGCCCGGGGGATGCAGGCATAGATGACAGTTCCCTGTGGGTCTGCCTGTGGGACCTGGGAAGGAAGGCCAATGCTGACCTGCCCAGGGATCCCTGCAGAGGAACCCAGTGAAGACAGGGAGTGGGGACAGAGTGGAGGTGGGCGAGAGGCCTGGGGACTGCGGGAGTGTTTGGGGAGCCTCAGAGTGTTTGAAACCTGTGCTCTGTTGTTTGTGTCACAGGAGACCAGGCCCCTATGCCTTACCTCTTCTGTCATACTTAGGCCTCTAAAGTTCTCTCACTGAGAGAAGTTTTAGAAAAAAATCTTGCAGTTAACTGTGCACATGGCTGGCTGGTTGGGCATAGTGTAGGGCTGCTGCTAGTGATGGGAGGGCTGTCGCAGAAACAAGGCCTTGAATCTTCAGAGACAGATGGAGGCCTGTGGACTCCGACAGGGTGAGAGGCCTGTCCGCTCTGAGCTGGGGGCGTTGAGCTAGCAGGGAGGTACCTGGTGGTGGTGGTGGGGACGTGCTTCCAGTGGGCACCTTCCCTCCTGCAGCTCAGAAGGCATCTCACATCACTGGGGAGTCAACGTGCTGTTGGGTGGGGTGTGTTCTGCTCTCCATAGCTTCCCTCAGTGTGGTACAGAAGCCACCGGTAAGGTGAGGGCTTGATGCAGGATTTAAATGTGTTTCTTTGGTACAAGGAAAGTGCTAGAAATCAGTGCCACCTGTGCACGGGAGCCTCGGGGACCCCAGGTTTCTGAGCTCGGCTCTGCAGTGGGGAAGACTGCCTGGATGCCACTCTTGGCCATGGGTTCTGAGCTAGACTCAGGCGGGCCGTGTTTTTGTCATTTTAAGTATTCGGGGTCCAGATAGTAGAGACCAAGACTCTAACCCAGGCCTCTGACTTATCTGTGTTCTCCTTTGGTATATTTGCCTCTTGTAAGTATTGCCGTGAAAGTTTCGCTGTCAGCCAGGGATCCATAGCCTGTTTGCTGTGAACTCTCTTTTCTCCCTTTAAAACCTAGAGATGTCCTATAGTTCTACCCTCTGCTTGGCTCTCCTGGCTACACTGATTTTCTTATAGCTTTTCAGATATGACAGTCCCCTTTCCCCAGTGTCTCCCCTTTCCCTGGCTTTTGCTCTGCTCTGCCCTGGGTCCAGACCTTTCCCCCTAACTCCACCCCCTTTATCCTGTGTGGTACCTGCTGTAGGTCATGTCTTCAGTCTTTGGGGCAGTCACACCCTCTCCCCCACATGAGGTTATGCCCCTGCCCCCAGAAATCCTGTTTCCTAACAGCTAGCATGATGTCTGCTATAGAGTAAGTGCTCAATAAAGATTTATGAATGAACGAAGTGGGGGTGGGGGTGCGGGTGCTATTTATGGTGATGCTGCAGACCCAAAGAAGAAGAGCAAGGAAAGTGCATATTGTGGAGTTATCCTAAAAAGTTCTTGGAAATGGCTTGGGTTTATAGGTGAGTCCTCATTTGAGGCGAAGCCTCGCTCAGGTACAGAGCAGCCAGGTAACAAAGCCCAGTTTGAGGCTTGCCATAGCCTCCGCCTGTATGCCCAGCTCTGGGGTCCTGTGGAATAGCACCCCTGACTCGTTCTGTGCCCTTACCCTAGTTTGTAAAATGTAGAAGTTGGCTTAGATGTTCTCCTTCTGGCCTGGTATTTTCTTTTTTTAGTTACTTACCAGGTAGTAAATTAGGGGGTGATTATTTTCATGACATATTGTTCACAGGTTCTTTTTCATAGGGAGCCCTCCCAGAATAACAAAGCGGCTGTTTGCTAAATGACAAAGTGGGGTTCACCAGGAGGCGGTGCCACACCTAGAGGTCAGGGGTGGCTAGACGCTGCTTGCCGAGGATTGATCAGAAATAAAGGTAAATCTCTAAACTGGTACTGTAAGTCAGTGAAAATATGATGATCCCCTTTTGGTGGAGAGAAAGCAAAAGACATCTACCTATCTACCTACCTATCTACCTACCTACCTGCCTTCTAAAGAGAGCTCATGACTATAGTTAAGGCGATGATGGGGAAATGCTGTTTTTTCATCCATGATCATTCTCTCTTTGTTTGCTCATCTGTGAAATGGGCAGCCTGAATTTCTCAGCAGGGTAGTTCCTGAGTTCTGTGGGTGAAGCATCTTGAGCAAACTTGCGTCAGATGCGTGAGCGGACACATTCCCTGAGCAGGGGCTGTCTGCAGGGAGTCCGTAAACTAGATTCCAGCTCTCCTTCAGAGGTGGAGCGCCCAGGGAGGATAATGAGTTTGCTATATATAGTGAGGACACTGTCCTGAACAGGGACACGGAGGGGGCCGTCTGCATACCTAGCATTTAGGTCATGCAAATGGATGGTCTGAGAAAACCTTGTTATTCTTGGACCTCGGGAGTCTGTCTTTGGTTTCCTGAGGCCAGTCCTGAAGTTCAGGGGATTCAGCAGCCACCTCCGTCCTCGAAATTGAAGGACAGGGTATTTGTTTTATACTTCACTGCAGAATTTTAAAAATGCTGCTTCGCATTTCACTGCTAGCGAGTCGGAGGAAAGAACCAGACTACCTTGTTTGTCCTCCTCGTCCTGCGTTCTGGGGAGAAGCTGTGCAGGAGTGGTGAGGACCACAGGCTGTGGGTGTCTAGGACATCCTGGTCCTCGGGGTTTGACCGATTTGCAAGAGGTAACAGCAGAGGAAATGAATGGGGATGAGGTGAGCCTGTTCCATTAAGGCCCCCATCCTCCTGCATAAGCCTCAATGAGTATATAGATTTTGACGGTTCTGTTGTATTTATCTTATCACTGGTCAGACTTGCAACACTGATTTCCCCCCAGAAGTGCTCTGTGTACCCTTGACGGCGGGGGTGGGTGGAGAGAAATTATTTAAGAGCCTCAGAGTGCCTGGCACCTAGTAGTCCTCAGTGCCTTCAGCAGTAAGTGAATGCATGAGCAATCAGTACCTCCATACAACAAGCAATTTATTTGTCCTCCCTTCTATTTATAACGACCCAGAGCTTGGGGCTTGGGTGGCAGCAGATTCTTTTTCTCACTCTGAATAATAAGGCAAATCATTTAACCTCTTTGGAACGCCGGGGCATGCCGGGGGTGGGGGGGTGGGCTGAGCGACAGCGTGGGGGTGGCGTGGACTGTGTGGGGGTGGTGACGACTGTCGTGAGCTGGAAGTGGATGCCCGCCCGGAGCCTGTAGCCGTTCCTCCAGCCAGAGGGACCAGGGACCAGCGAGCAGGGACCGGGAGGCCTGTGGGGATGCCGTGGCTCTGCAGATGCCGTTGACAGTGCTTTGAAGGATTGCTTTGGCCGGAGACCTACTCCTCAGCCTGCCTCCTCTATGACTCATTCTGGCTGCATATTTTGGTAGCAGGAAAGATCGAGATGAGATGAACGAAGCATTTCTTAAGAGTGGGAGCTCTTAGGTATTAGATCAGCACTGCAGATGTATGATGTTCTTTACAGGTCACAGATACAGGCTTTTTTTTTTTTTTTAATTATTGAGATGAAATTCACGTGGCATTAACCCTGTTCGAGTGAACGATGGCGTGGCATGTGGTGCTTTCACAGTGTTCTGCAATCACGACCCCTGCCTAGATCCATCACTCTAAAATAAAACCCCAGACCTGTGAGATGATTACTCCCGATGTCCCTTGCCCCCCAGCCCCTGGCACCCACCAATCTGCTTTCTGTCTGGATTTACTTATTCTGGGTCTTCCATGTAAATGGGATCATGCAACACGGTGACCTTTTGTGTCTGGCTTCTCTCAGTAGCAGAGTGGTTTTGAGGTTTGTTCACGTGGTGGCATAGATCAGATCGTAGGGTTTTAACAACTCTCCCAAATACCTGAAGACAGCCTCTCCCCAAACTACTACCAGTCTGATCCCAGGGACTGCCAGTAGGAAAGGGAATGGACTAGATCCATCGCTCCCAGATAAGCTGCATTATGGACACCTGGAGCGTCTCTCTTAAAAATATGAGTTCCTGGGCCCCAGGCAGAGAAGGATCTGCGTCAGTAGGTCTGGGGTGATTCTGTTACCTGGGTTGGGGAGCCCCAGACTGGGTGACCCCCCCCAGGGCATTAATGACCTGCCTGCAAGCCTAGCCGAGGCTTCAGGTACCTCCCAGACACTATTGGTTGTTTATGGCGCAGTTTCTGTGCACGGGGATTTCTGTGGCATGCGATTTTTCTCTGCCTTTTGAGGGGAGGCATCGGGCCCCTGCCTGCTTGCTTTTATGGCTCCGATTAACTGGGTTTCATTTATCAAGCCCTTTTTTTTTTTTTTTTTAAGGTGTTTCACCAAGCCTGCCTTCGGCTTCCTTTGTAAGAAAGCCCTTGGACGTTCTGATGCTTGTCCTTTGCGCTGCCCTCACCCCTTCACCTCTGTTAGGATTGGTTGAGGGGCTTCATAAATCTCACGTCCTTTGAGGAGAAAGACTTCAGCAAGTAGCATTGAGACCTCTCTCCCACTCTCATCACCGGAGGCTTTGTAACCTGTTCAGAGCGTGATTTGATTGTCACCTGTCAGGGGGACTGTCCTGAGGTTGCCCGAGTGGAATACTCGGGGGGCTCTTTTATCCTAGACCCTAAGAACTCGGGCAGTTCTTCAGGTGATGAATCCTTTATCGTATCGATGTTTGCATATGTTCGCTATTTATCCCCCTCTGGTCCTAAGGGTGAGAATGTTTTTGGAGAGGAAAGACTTTTAGCCTGACTTCCTGAGGCACTTGTGCTATGGGGCTTCTGATTTGTAGATGCCTCTAGATTCTTCCCAGAGACGTGAGCTGGAGGGGGAGAGGTGGGAGGACAGGAAGGCTGGAGTAAGGCATCGTCAGCGGCTGGTGGAGATTCCCTTCGCTGCTTCTCCCCGGTAGCATCCTGGGTTACATGATTTCCTTATTTCTATTTTTCGTTTGTACTTCTCTCTTGATGGATGCGCACCTGGACTCCTCTCTGGGAACAAGAAGGAAATTTTTCTGAAAAACACCGGAGGCCTTTTTCTTTACAGAGGTCTCCTTTCAGATAGTTTTCCAAAAGCATTTGGATCCTGATCAAAATAAATGCAGGCACGTAAGAGCCGAAGCAGAGTAGTTAAGGATTAGCTCCTTTGTCGTCTTGTCTGCCAAGTTGGTGGCACAGGTGTTTCCCTTCTCCCTTATGACATCTGAGAGCACCCCAGGGAGGGGGTGGGGAACGTTAGGGCAGTGGGTGGCAGGGTGAGGAACAGAAAGGAGGTGTGGGGAGGGTTTTCTACTGCAGAGCCTCCATAGGCAGGCGGCTCAGAGGGCACGTCAGCTCAGGAGGTGAGGCCGGTAGGAGGATATGCAGGTGGGATTGTGCAGAGGCTACCCGGAGCCCAGAAGCTTGACGTCCTTCTGCATGTGCCCTGGACAGCTGAGGTTGGAGAGACTTCTCCCAGACACCACTCAGCAAGAGGGAGAGTGCACACTCCTGGTTTCTGGGGGGACTTTGTCCTGCTGCTGATGGCTAATAGCAGCGCTCGGAATTGTTAGTCTGGTCATCAGTTTGCTCTTCACACAGAGAGGGTGAAATGTTAGCTCAGGGCCTCTGAGATGCCAGCCCTCGAACTGTCCATCGATGTCGGGTGAAAGAGGAAAAAATAAAAGGAATGGAGTTGGCTTTTCATAAAGCAAAACTGTCTAAAAGAACCATTGTCTTTTATTCCGACATAGATCCTCATTCAGCTTTTGGTGTTAAATGATCCTTTCTCACAATAATAATGGTGGTTGTGGTGGTCCTATTGCTTAGGAGGACT
Organism: Vulpes lagopus; assembly: GCF_018345385.1. Lineage (NCBI taxonomy): Eukaryota > Metazoa > Chordata > Mammalia > Carnivora > Canidae > Vulpes > Vulpes lagopus. The sequence goes on along the minus strand of NC_054833.1, from coordinate 38,882,531 downwards.
AGCTGCGTAATGGACAGGTCCCAGAACTGGGCTCAGTGGTGTAAAGGTCTTCCTCTCAATTGGGAGGAGCTCAAAGCAAGTGTTACTGGTTAGGGGATGGCTTTCTTTTTCTTTCTTTCTTTCTTTCTTTTTAAGATTATATTTATTTATTCATTAGAGACACACACACACACACACACACACACAGATAGAGGCAGAGAGACACAGGCAGAGGGAAAAGCAGGCTCCATGCAGGGAACCTGATGTGGGACTCGATCCTGGGTCTCCAGGATCAGGCCCTGGGCCGAAGGCAGCACTAAATTGCTGAGCCACCTGGGCTGCCCAGGGATGGCTTTCTCACTGGGGATGGGGGGACCTTCCTTCTTGTGCGTTCTGCTCTCTCCTGGGACCCTGGAGACCTGAGTAGAGCCTGAGTTGGAGAAGAACTGGCAGGGGCTGGAGCTGGTTCCCACCTTCCCTCACGTTCGTGGACAGAACTCAGTCCCAGGCCACACCCACCGCAAGGCAGCCTGGGCATGAGTCTACTGGGTCCTCAGGGAGCCGAGGAAACCGGTCCAGAGAACAGCAGGTCAGGCTGTGACACAGTGGCTCTTTTGGTTATTGTCTTTACCTGGTGAAATAGACTTGGCCAACCAATCCTCTGTTGGCCTTTCTAATTTATTTTCATCTTGCCAGTTTACAAAATCCAGAAGTCTGGGAACGACTGTGAGCAATAATCCAAAGGTCATTTTCTGTGGCATCCTGGAAAGTATTTCCTTACTTGGGGCACTTCAAAACTAATGAAATAAAACTCTGCCCGTGATGTTTGTTTGTTTGTTTTTTTCCTTTTGTTCCTCCTTGTTAGGGGCTCGGGATGAGCCATGTCACCTGTCGGCCAGACAGAGCACCAGTTTGAACGGGGGTTTGAAAGCGTGTGGTCTTTCTGGCCTGTGCGCTTTTTCTGAATGAGGAAGATGTGTCACTGTTTTGGTTTTAAGCCTTGGGAGGTGCGCGTCCCATATACACATTATAGGGATGAAAATAACCAGCGATTGGTGATGCAAAAGACAAGAATAAAGTCATTGGTTATGCAGAGAGAGCCTGAGAAGATTTTTTGCAATCCATTTATATCCAAAATAGCGGGGAATTCGTGTTTCTTCTTGGGGAAGTTGTGTCTTGTGGAATCTGTGCTGGAGGAAAAATAGAGCACCCTGGCCCAATGCTCCAGATCTCAGAATCTTGGCTATTTCTGAGTGATGAGAGAGAGAGAGAGTCTTGCTTTGGAATATCATGGTCCTCACCCATCATGGGTCCTAACTCCTGTGTCGGTTTCATCTGTTTCAGGTGAGTCTGAATGACTCCCACAATCAGATGGTGGTACACTGGGCCGGAGAGAAAAGCAACGTGATCGTGGCCTTGGCGCGGGACAGCCTGGCACTGGCAAGACCCAGGAGCAGCGATGTAAGTACCGGGGTTGGTCTAGGCCTCCTGTGTGACGCCAGGATGCCCTCCTGGAATCTGGCAGGGTTATCATGCTAGCAAAAAAATAGCGGCTAATTGGAGAATGAATGGATACATCCAATGGGGTACATTCTACAAGGAAGAGGATCTGGAACATAATAAATACTCCTTGTTTGCTGAACAGAGGGTGGTGCAGTTTTGTGAGGAGATCCACGTGATGCATGATGACTTTTGTGAAGTGATAGGGTTTGATCTGGATCGTTGTGTTTGCAAGATGCCTGAAGCGCGTTCTGGGTAGATCTGCCCGGCTGCCTCAGAGACCCATGGGACCCCTTACAGTTGGGTGGTTTCTTGAATCTGATGCGGTCTTATTCTCACTTTTTTTCTTTTAAGATCTTATTTATTCACGAGAGACACAAGGAGAGGGAGAAGCAGGCTCCCTCCGGGGAGCCCGATGTGGGACTCAATCCCAGGACCCCGGGATCACAATCTGAGCCAAAGGCAGATGCTCAGCCACTGAGCCAACCAGGGGCCCCTATCCTCAATTTTCATGGTTGACCTTCTGTAGTGTTTAATAGTTTAGGTGCTTTGAAGATGTGAGACCAAGGGTCACAGACTCCAAGACCTGTGGGAAACCAGGTGGGTAGCGGCAGGGGAAGCTGCCTCCACATTCAAAGCAGTCTTTCTTCCACATAGGAAAGTGGTCTCTCCCATTCTTCTTGAGCTCTATGGCCTTCTGGGACAATGTGTCATTTTCCTGCTTTGGTGGAGATACAGGTTCAAGAAGCATTCACCTGTATGTAATTTGAGTGTGGTGATTCAGCCTGGTCTCTGTGTCCAGCAGACACTGGGAAGGAGAAGGGACTTTGATACTTGCGAGGGGCTGCTGTCCATCCTGACTCTGGTTGCCACATAGGGCCCAGTGGTGTCAGATCTGATTTCCAAGAGAAGCTCAGAGGTCTGGGTTTTTAGGTGAAAACTGCTGAGTCTTACCAGTTGGCAGCTAATATATAGTCTTTACAAATATCTGGTGAGCCAAGTACAATACGTACGAGGGCCAGAGCCGGTCCTTGGGTCCCAAGTGCGCAGCCCCTGCTCCAGACTTCCCCTTATGGGAAGAGGAACAGCCCCGGCCTTGGGTCAGGGACTGCTGTGGTGGCAGGGTGAAGCTGCGAGCAAGGACACACACTATAGAGCTTTGTTCATTCACTCTGCGCTCCGGCCAGAGGAAACCCCCTGGTGGATTTGCTAGCGTGGTCACATTGGCCTGAAGGACACACTTGGCGGTTCTTGGGTATGGATTTGGTCTCTGCGAGGTCCCTCTCCGTGTATCCGCTGTCTGGGTTGCCTGTGCTCTGAGGTGTGGGTGTTAGGAGGGAGCATGGGGGGCTGTTGACTAGTGGGTTCAGTGGGGCAGCCACAGGCAGAAGACAGTAGAAGAGCTACTATAATGCACAGCTTTGTCCAGTGTGGCCGCGGAGCAGGGGCTGGTGGGAAACCACTGTCACTGACAGCCAGTTTGGATGTAGTGCTCGGGAGCAGGGCTGGACTTATTTGAGGCAGTGGCTTTGGCCAATTTATTTATTTTTAAAGATTTTGTTTATTCATGAGAGACACAGAGAGAGAGAGAGAGGCAGAGACACAGGAAGAGGGAGAAGCAAGCTCCCTGCAAGAAGCCTGATGTGGAACTCGATCCCAGGACCCTGGGGTTACAAACTGAGCCAAAGCAGACACTCAACCACTGAGCCACCTAGGTGTCCGTTGGCTCATTTATAAATGCGATTAGTGCAAGCACAGGTGGCAGCATATGGATGCTGTTGGTCCCATGAGGTCCATAGGCACCTGTGTCTATACTCCTCAGCAGTCACAGCCTGTACACCCGTACATAGCTACCCTTTTTGAGCACAGGAAATTGCTGTGTGCCCTACTGTGTTGAGAAATCCACCTTAGATTTTCTTATACACTTAAAAAATTCTTTGTCTAGATAGTATATTTTTTTTTTTTATGAGACAGGTAAAAGGCCTTAACCACTATTTCATGGCTTTGCTGGACAAACAGGAGCCTCAAGACATTCAGTGTCCTGCCTGAGGTCACACAGTGTGGCTCATGAGAGCCGATCACGTGCCCACTGTGTGAGGGTGTCATGTTGCTGGCGTGACCCATGTGTCTGAGCCCTACATCCTGGGAGCCTCCTCAGGCCGGGGTGAACCAAGATGGTTGGTCTCCCCAGGTATTGCCAGTCTGCCCAAACCCCTTTCTCTGTCTAAATATTTGGATGTACCTAACTGAGGAGTCATTGAACATTTGTTGTGATACACCATTCTGTAATGAAATACACGATAAGATTACACAGAAAGGAAACGCCATGCTTGGAGATAATAGATGGGAGTGGCAGAGATTTCCCCCATCCGTACATAAGACGGGGATGGCAGCTAAAACAGAGATGGTCTGATGTGAAAAAGTTAACACAAAAATAAATTATGACTCAGAGGCCGGAGTTGGTGGTGCCGGCGTAGTAGCAATCCCGCTTTTCTTGAAGGAGGACTCAGAGCATGGTTCCTAAGGCCCCATCAGCAGTCCAGAAGGGAAGAGACCTGTGTAAGTGAGGAACTCTCTGCGAGTTGGAGAATGGCCAAGTCATGCATATTCAGTGTATAAGAAAGGGGATGGATCTGGAAACTGGAATCCCGGAAGGTTTGCTTTTCAAAAGAAAAAAAATGAATAATGTCCTGATGAACTCGTTGCAAGTCTGATTCCATGAGGAATGGCAACTGCATTCCGAAAAGAATGCCATCTTTTCCTTCTGCTAAGTCTGGCAGATGAAAGGAGACATCTACTGAAAGGAGACAGTAGGTGTTGTTTATCTCGATCCTACCCATGTCTTTGTTTCTGCCCTCTCCTGACATAGTTTGCAAGGTACTCAGGTGCAACATAATTGGCCAAGGAGCTCTCCAGAGATGGTGTCCACGGGAAGACCAGACCCAAACCAGGGAAGGCTTCAGGAATGGTAGGACTCGCTGCCTTTGCACCCAGAGTGGCGTGACGTTATGATTGATGCCTCCCTGCCTGCCCCCCAGGATCGACCGGGGAGCAGGGCCAGTACTTGCTAGCTTGCTAACAGGGCGGAACTGGGTAGCCCGTGGAGCTGGTGTCTGGCTGAGCTCTGGCTCTGAAATCACAATGCCTGGGGTTGAATCCTGGCTCTGCTGTTCATTAGCAGTCTGACCTTGAGCCAAGTCATTAACCTTCTGTTGGTCTTCTCATCTGTCAGTGAGATGGTGCTTATAAAACCTTGCTCCCCAAAGTATGGTCTGTGGATCAGCAGCCAGGGGTGTTTCTGGGAGCTGGTTAGAAAGGCTGAATCTCAGGCTCTTCTCCAGATGCCCTGAGTCTGCATTTTGACCTACGTTGCGCTGGATGACTTGTAGGCATATTACTGATTTTTTTTTTTAAGATTTTATTTATTCATGAGACACACACACACACACACAGAGAGGCAGAGACACAGGCAGAGGGAGAAGCAGGCTCCCTGTGAGGAACCTGATGTGGGACTTGATCCCAGGACCCTGGGATCACAACCTGAGCAGAAGGCAGATGCTCAACCACTGAGCCACCCAGGTGCCCTGGGTATTGCAGTTTGAGAAGCACTGGTGTGAAGGACTCAGAACGGGGCCAGATAAGGACAGGTTTCCATACATTTCAACCCTTCTTTCCTTCCTCCCCGTATCTGCTGTCCCTTCTGCCATTTCCCCTCCTTGCTTCTCTTCCTTCTTGTTATTATTACACTGTATTAAAATACAGGATAAAGAATTTAAAACCACTCATCTGGGGGTACCTGGGTAGCTCAGTGGTTGAGCACCTGCCTTCAGTTCAGGACGTGATCCCAGGGTCCTGGGATTGAGTCCCACTTCGGGCCCCCGCAGGAAGCCTGCTTCTCCCTCTGCCTGTGTCTCTGCCCCTCAATCTCTGTGTCTCTCATGAATAAATAAAATCTTTAAAGAAAAACTCACTCACATGGAAGGGCCAACTTTATAGGTGAGTCCGTGATGTAAGTAGCTACTCCAAACTAGCTAGTGACTAGTTAGTGACTCCTCCTATTCTTTAGGGAGTAAGTAGTGTCTTAGAGAAGTCGGAGAGGACTGCTCAGTGCAAAAACCTGTGCCCAGACGAGGAAAAACACTAATGGAATCAGAAAATGAGCAAGTATAGGATGTTTGCCTAGATTCCCCTGGAGATCATAGTGGGCAATGAGCCAGCAACCTAGTGCTCCCTGGGGACTGAAGCACCACACCTGGGGTGCAGTGTGGAGGCCATGAGGCCGTCAGCCCACCTGGCATTGTCTGAGCAGGGTGGATAGCTGTGCACAGCCCTGAACTTGGTGTTTGCCGTATGGAGCTTAGGATCTAGGTTAATCCAATAAAAATAAGAATTATGAGGACAGGATAAAAATATGCGTTAGGATTGTTTGGCCTGGGAAGAGAAGGGAGGTTGATGAGTCGTTTACAAGAGTCTTGAGGCATAGGATGGACCCCTGCATGCCTGCTCTGAACTTCTATTACGTGTAAGTCCTAAAGGGATGGGGATCATTTACGGGTGCGTATTAAGGGACAGCTTTTTGAGAGTGAGGACTGTTGCATCTCTGAGTGTGAGTGTGGCTGAGAATCTCAGGAAGGATCTGTGTTGTGTTAAAGTTCATGTCGTGCCCCTTCTTTCCTGCACTCCTTCCACTGCCTGGCCTGGAGACCCAGTATATATGATCTTCCCTTTTACCAGAGCAGCATACGTCTGTACAAGAGAGCATTCTCCCAGAAGGGTGACTTGGCAAGAGTGGGAAGACAAAGGGGCCAGGGACTTGAACCCATTATCTTTTGTCACTTCCTAGCCGTATGACCTTGGGATGCTCATTAACTTCTCTGAGTCTTGGTTTTACCATCTCTTACCTGGAAATAATTCATTCACTCACTCACTCACTGATTTCATTCACGTCACTCTCTTTTTGTTCATCTATGGGATACATTCATTTACGTTGCTCTGTGGTTTATAAATGATGTTTAATTCTGGAAATCTTCACTGAGTAGGTGCGATGTTCTGGGTACCTCGAGGGAGGCAAAGACAAGTCTAGCTCAAAGAATTTTTAAAGATGAAGAGCAATGATATATATATTGAAAAATCCTATGGTAATACGATTTATTACCACATTTGTGCTTCTGAGGAGGTAACTCATAGTGGATTATCCATTTGGGGATGTTGGAGCGGGAGGGGGCCCAGTTTCCCTTTTGAGAAGCCATTAGTTCACTACATGCGATCTCTGAACCTAGCAGGGACTCTCAGTGTCCATTCTGGGCCAGGAGAATGGATGCCAGAAGGTACCACTTTGTCTTTTTACCCACTCAAATCATCTGTAACTTCTTAACCGGCTGCATTTCTGAAGCTGGATGGCAGCCCCTTCCTGCGTGCTTGGCCGTTGGGAACACACGCAGTGTGTAAGCACGAGCGTTTGTAATGGGGTCCCTTCCACTCTGGCCCCGACATTGGCAGAGGCACTATCTGTGCTCTTCTAACCTTGACATCTAATAAAGACTAATGCCCTGCATATGTTCTCCATTCCCTCTGGACCTGCCCTGTGTGGTTCATTGTTTGCAAGGATTCTTGTTTACAAACATTTGTACATTTACAGCATGTGTGAAGGCCACGTCTTTGTATATCTGGTGTTTAGCCCGGCCCCCGGCTTGTGACAAACCCTTAAAATGTGCTTGCTATTGGGCAGCCCGGGTGGCTCAGCGGTTTAGTGCCGCCTTCAGCCCAGGGCCTGATCCTGGAGACTTGGGATCGAGTCCCACGTCGGGCTCCCTGCATGGAGCCTGCTTCTCCCTCTGCCTATGTCTCTGCCTCTCTCTCTCTCTCTCTGTGTCTCTCATGAATAAATAAGTAAAATCTTTTAAAAAAAAATGTGCTTGCTGTTGCATCAATGGGCATTGGCGGTGCTGCCTTTTCTGGGTTTCGTCCAGCTGTTCCTATTCTTGTTGGAATTCACCTGTCCTTTCTTTAGAACTTACCTCCATCCTAAGTATCATTAATATTCTCTTCATCCATCAGGCTTGTTTTTAATCCGCTGATTATGTTAATTGCACGTTGACTTAGGTGGTAAGTCCAGGTGCAAAATACCTGATGGCTTCTATCCCGCCATCTATTACCTGAGGTCTAAGTGATGGCTTTGGGATTTCTGGCTTTGGAGGCAGGCAGCCTGGATCACAGCTCCATGCCGTTCCTCCCCTTCTCTGTTACTCTGGCAAGAAATGAATCCCACAAGCCCCCTGCTGCCTTACCTGTAAAGTGATTTTAATAACTTCATTTGCTGCCACGCAGGGCTGTGGGGAGAGCTACCTGAGATGGCTCCCACGGAGGGAGCGGCACGGTATCTGGCACCTGGGAAGCACTCAGGGAGCGACAGTTACTCCTATGCACCGTGGTTACCAGGTAGCCAGAGGCCCAGAAGCAGGAGAGCAGCAGTGCTTGCCGGCAGGTGCCCGGCTGTGGCTGTCCTCCCGTGTTGTAGTGTCCGTGCTGGAGCAGGGGGTCTCGTACCTACACATTTAACCTCCGTGCTTTTTTTTTTTTTTAAAGATTTTATTGATTTATTCATGAGAGACAGAGAGAGAGAGAGAGGCAGGCAGAGAGGCGGAGAGGCAGAGACACAGGCAGAGGGAGAAGCAGGCTCCATGCAGGGAGCCTGACACGGGACTCGATCCGGGGTCTTCAGGATCAGGCCTTGGGCCGAAGGCGGTGCTGAACTGCTGAGCCACCCGGGCTGCCCAACCTCCGTGCTTATTTGATCTCTCCACGCTTTCTTTCTCATCCCTCGGGCTTCTCCGGGGAGGCTGGGGAGGGTTTTCTTGCTCATCTTCTGCTGTGCTGTAGGAACAGAATGTCCCAGCAGAGGGGTGAAGAATTAGATTACCTTTTGGGGATATTTCAACAGGTGGCAAAACAAGTTCCTGGTCCCTGCCCCGTCCTGTCTGCCCCTGGATGTAGTGTGTTAGGCACTGAACTCAGCCGCGGGGAGGAGGTCATGGTCGCTGCCATCCGTGGGTGCTCCCCCTCTGCCCCCGCCAGCCAGGGGGCATCTTGGCCTCAGAAGGGAGCCTGTGGATTGCAGGCTCCTTGCCCCCACAAGCTTGGGGCGGGCGCGGCTGGAGAGGTGCCCTGCCTCCCCTTGGCGCATCCTCTCTCCTCACCGGTCGCGTCCTGACACCAGGGACCTAGCGGGAGCCACGTGCGGGACCCAGGGCTGGACATGCACAGGTGGGGGCAGAGCCGCAGCTCTTCAGCCTCATTCCTCACCAGCCCTTCTTCGCCCTCTCCTCCTCCCAATCCAGGTGTATGTGTCTTACGACTACGGAAAATCATTCAAGAGAATTTCCGAGAAGTTGAACTTCGGCGAGGGAAACAGCAGCGAAGCGGTGATCGCCCAGTTCTACCACAGCCCCGCGGACAACAAGCGCGTAAGGAGGCGGGCCCGCCCGCCGTGACGTCATGGGGCTGCACCCCAGGGTGATCGCCCTGCTCAGGGGGCACCGGGAGAGGCAGCGTGCCCCGTAGCCAGGGGCTGTTTTTCTGCTGTCCTGGGAGTTTGGCAGGACACGGTTCTCAGGGCGGAGCTGGGTACCGGCCGGGCAGGATTTCTGGGCAGTGTCAGGCTGAAGCACAGGAAACCCTCAAGTGGTGGACTGCCCGACTCACAGGTGGGAGAAATGGGACCCAGGTCTACTGGGCCCCTCACCGCCACCATCCAGTGCAGATCTTCCAGGGTGCCTGCCCAATGCCCGGTTTTGTTGGCATCACCAGTGCCTGTGTGTATGCACGCGTGTGTGCACTCCCTCCCTCCAGCCCCTAACGGTATAGGAAAGAAGACCAAGGCCAGGGGGCACATACTGCTGTGCCTCTTGACTTGTTTTCCCAGCTGGCTGGCCTGGCTTTGTCTCTGCAGTAGAACCCGGCCAGTTTGATTTGGAGGAAGCATTGATTCGAGATTGCCCTGGGCCTCCGGAGAGGTGGAGGGAGAGGTGGAGGGGGAGGCGGACGTGGATGCCGGGAGGGCAGGAACCAGGCAGCCTGCAAGGCTGGGTAGCTTTAGCTTGCAGAGTTGTATTTGATTGCTTTCTTTGCCACTCTGGTGGGCCGTAGCACGCTCAGGAAGCCCTGAGATGAGGGTAGCTGCTGCTCGTGGCTCATCTGTGGCTCATCCGGCAAGGAACAAGATCCACAGGGTCCTCTGGCCAGGTGCCCCCCCCCCCCCCCCCCACCACCCCAAGCACTGGCTTCTCAGGTTGCCTGTATTCAAAATATTTAGCCACTGGAATGGCACTGACCAATCAGAGCAGACCCCGTCTGGAGGGAGCTGGGTCCTGAAGGCCACCCTGCCTGGCCAGGCATTAACCTTTTAGTTGCTGGATTGTGAACAGGCCTTGGGGAAGGGGCTGGGCCACGTGGTCCTTTGGAGAGGCCCCTTCTAGGTTTCAAGGAAGCAGCTATTTACTAATGGGTATAGAAGCAATTGTTTTCTGGTATTTGTTTGTTTGTTTTTAACTAGAGCAGCAGTTAGGTACAGCTCCCCTCTTACCTAACTCACTCCACGATGAAAAGCAAGAAAGAGGTGTGGGAGGGAATTGACTCTGTAGACAAGACTGCCAGCCCTCTGTACCGCCCCTCCCACTGTACTTGGTCAGGCAGGCCGGCACTTGGGGCTCCCAGAGTTGGGTGAGGTCCTGCTGCCCGCTTTGCTCTTGGCTTCTGAGAGGTGAGGATCCCTGCCTCAGGGTCCAGCCTGCTGTCTGGCTTTGCCACCTCTCCCAGGGCTCAGATCTGTACACTCCCTGCCTCCAGGAAGCAAATCACACTCTGATTACTCACCTTGTCAGGATGGTACCTGTTGATTATTATTACCATTGTCTTTACACATTGTCTCAGAGCTAATTCTTACTGCATCTGTGGCTTTGGAACCATCCCATGGTCCGTCTGGAATCTTCCTTTTCAGCTCCATCTGCCCTGTCCTCACCTCCTACCACAAGGGCACAGATGTCTGCAAGCAGGTCCCGACTTCCTTCCTGCTTGTCATGGGTTGTGGTGAGCAGCTGCTAGGCCCACACACATGTCTGAATAGTCAGAAGACAGGAAAGATGATGTTTTGGGCTTGCAGAGCAGGTGGGGTGCAGGGGGAGCAGGGCTTTTGGAGTATGAGGTCTGGAGAAGGAGCAGGCCAGGGGCCAGGGTGCTGGGACAAGCAAGACGAGCACGCCAGGGGTGGTTGTCAAGGAGTTGGGGGTACTAGAAGGGCCAGGTATGCCTGCAGCCTGGGTCCCTCTATGTGGGAGGTGGTGCATTTTGGGCTTCACATGGGAGAGACGGACATGCTTTGGCGTCGGTGAGGAGATGGAAGCGGAGCTGCCTTCTTGGAGAACCTAGTGACAGGTGGAGCGCAGGCCTGGAGCAGGCTGAGTGGGGTTGGAGACGCAGCGTTCTCTGCTGAGTTTCTAGTTCCCCAAAGAAGGGCGTTACCCCTCCCTAACTTCTCAGGAAGGAAACCGTGACTCTTACTGTGCCAGTTACTTCTGTTACGTTTGCCTTTGTCCTTTGGAAGGCGCATTGCCTCACCAGACCTACCACTTCCTGAGAAACTTCACACAGGCCGGGTGCCTTGCCGTCAACACCGCCAGGGTGCTGGGCTCAGGCACATCCCCCATGTGAAGATGTTGGGGGTGCTGTCAAGGAGAGTGGTTTGAGATGGTCGAAATGACCGTTAGCAGCTGCTTAGAAAGGTGAGGATGTCATGCAAGGGCCACGTGGAAATCTGAGGGGATGTGTGCCTGTGGAAGGAGAAGGGAAGTGCTGGTTAGGCAAGCAGCTCTGGTCCAGTGGTTTTCTTTGCAATGGAGATGGAGTGGCTCTGGGGTCATGTGAGTGTTTGGGTCTATTTTCGCACCTGCTGGCAGCCCCACTTCCTTCTTCTCAGCCTTGTGTGCTGCCTCCCTGAAGCAGTGCGCGGCCCTGGCCACCTGGCAGTGCTGCCAGCCCCACAGTGCACCCGAGGTCAGCCATGCAGTACGTCTGGGCTCCTTACAAAAGGTCCCAGAGTGTGTGCAGCCAGGCTTCCCAGCCTTGAGAAGTGGTTCCCCCCACCCCCCCAGCCTTCGTTTTCACCTTCTGGAGGTATATTCCTTCATTGCCTCCTCTGTCCTTCCTCTTGTCTTCATGCCCACTCAGACCTGGAGAGAATCGCTTAGGCTAACGTGGAGGTGCGTTCTGTAGCTTATTTTAGGTTTCTGGAGGTATCAGTATTTTAAGAGGAAACATCGTGTGAAGCCAAAAGCTGGAATATTCAGTGATTGCAAACAGGGTGGGAGAGATGGGGGTGTTTGAGGACACTTCTGAAATCACAGTCTAGGAAGTCACCTGAGGGGTCAGCTCTGCTGGCAAATCTGTGGGGCTGGCCTGGAGTAGCCTGGACAGGCAGGCAGTCTAGGGACCTAAGGGCAGAGTGGGACCTGCTGGATCTCCTGTTACGTGCACTTCCTATTATGTAACAGCCGGGCCTGACCGAGGACTGGGGATTAAGAGGTTGATCAGAGGAGTAAAGACTTCACGGGGTACTTGGGGTTGGAAATGGAGCTTCGAGGATGGGCGTGATTCCTGTAGCTGAGCAGAGCTGGTGGTGTCCTCGACGGGGAGAAGGCCGTGGGCGAGAGACTTCAGGGTGCCAGCATGGGGTTTCTGTGCAGGCAGCGCGGAGTCTCCTTTCTTGGGTGGAGGGTTTGCGCTGAGGTGTTCCGAGTTACCAGGCAGGCCCCCAGCTGAAGATGGAGGAGTTTGCTTTCTCAAAACCTCCAGGACTGTTGGGAGCTGTGGAAGGGTCTTTGAGTAGGGGACTTGCTATAAATAGAGTCTCCTAGGGGGGATCCCTGGGTGGCTCAGCAGTTGAGCTCTGCCTTTGGCCCAGGGCATGATCCTGGAGTCCCAGGATCGAGTCCCGCATCGGGCTCCCTGCATGGAGCCTGCTTCTCCCTCTGCCTGTGTCTCTGCCTCTCTCTGGGTCTCTCCTGAATAAGTAAAATCTTTAAAAAAAAAAAAAAATAGAGTCTCTTAGGGAAGCATGTGCCCTGGTAAGATTCAGGGTGGATTAGAGAGGGCTCAGCAAGTAATGAGGGGGGTGGGTCATGGAATATAGATAATAAAGTTGCCCAGTGACTCAGCCAGACCTTGTGTCACCCTCTGAATGTTCTACACCCTGCCAAGCCCTGGAAGGCACAAGATGGACTGGAAGCCCAGCGCCTGGCTCCAGTTTGTTCGTGGGCCCCAGCAGGGAGTGGGCCGTACTGGTGGCACTGGGGATAAACAGGAGAGCAGAGATCATGAAAAGGAAAACATAACTGGGTGTGTGGCTGGGGGGAGTGGGGCCGAGGCAAGACAGTGGCCTGAAAACCCAGCTCGCATTGTGAGAACTCAGGCCGGGAGCAGGTGGGTGGCATGTGGAGAACTAGGGACCTGGCCGGAGGGCCTTGGAGGACTCAGTTCTGGCCATGCTGAAGCTTCTTGGCGCATCAGAGGGGGCATGCCGAGGAGGGCAGAAGTCAGGGTTCGACTGGGCGGTGGGGAGCTGATGAAGGCAGGGAAGGAGCCAGAGGAGAGGTCCAGGGCAGGGTGGTCAGGTGTGGGGCAGGGAGGCCTGGCAGGAGACGGTGTGGCAGGAGGGCCAGGGGAGGGAGCTGCCACCCAGGCTTGGGGGGGGGGGGGTGGGGAGAAGAGGCACCTGACTGAGCCCAGGGGCGTGGTGTGATCCCTAGTGGTGTGATCCCTAAGCGTTACATTCAGGAAATCCTGCCTCTTTCTTTGTTGGAGGAAGAGAAGAAAGGATTGGTGAAGCATTAAGGGGTGGGCTCTGACCCAGCCGACATCGCCCTAGATGCTGCCTCCTGGGTCACCGTGGCCACTTGACCTCTAGATGCTTCAGTGTCCTCATTAGTAAAGGAGGATAACACTCTACCTAACGCGCTGACTGGCTGCATGTACCAGAGGGCGAAATGAGCTAAGCCATGCGCAGGTCATCCACTCACATGCTATGTGTCCTAAGAAGTGTTCCTGACGCATCTGTTCTCTTTAAATAAACTCTACACCCAACATGGGGCTCGAACTCATGACTCCGAGATCAGGAGTCCCAGGCTCCACCTTTTGAGTCAGCCGGGCGCCCCTGTTCTGGACGCATTTGGCCGTGATCACGAACGATGTGATGATAATTTCTATACCTGTCTTACGTGATTTTTAGATACTCAAATGTGAGACCCTTAGAAGCCATGAAATAGATTTCTGGAGAAATCTTTTCACACTGAGAGCACTCCCTTCCCTAGGCACATTTGTTAAGTTGAATGGCCTTGGCCCTGGTTCCCCTGGAGAACTCCTGAGGTTGGCAGTCACTCTGCAGTCACACTGGTCCAGAGCCTAAGTAAGGTGAAGCCCCTGCTCGCCAGGGCTCTCCCTGCTGGGCCCACAGCGAGTCGGCCGGCCCTGCTGGCAGCTTGGTCCTCAGAGCTGCCCTGTCACCTGGCTGGCTCATCTTCCTAGATGGGAGTGGTTGTAGGGATTTCCCTGGAAAGACATGCCCCGTAGGTGCCCAGGGGATGGAGAGAGAGAAGCAGTCTGGTCTGTGTGCAATTTGTTTTTAATATTTATTTATTCATGAAAGACACACAGAGAGAGGCAGAGACATAGGCAGAGGGAGAAGCGGGCTCCCTGTGGGGACCCTGATGCGGGACTCGATCCAGGGACCCCGGGATCATGACTTGAGCCAAAGGCAGATGCTCAACTACTAAGTCACCCAGGTGTGGGCAGCCAGTCTGAAGAGGGGGACTTCTCTGTCCTAGCTACCAATAGCCAGCCACCCTCAGGTTGTACCTGAATGACTTGCTGGAGCGTGAGAATGGCCAGGTCAGTTGAAAGGAAAAAAATAGAGAGGCTTGTCTCGCTTTGTTACCCGATTAAAGGGGAGCCTGTCCTGCACCCCCTCTTTCCCTGAGCCTTGCTTGGTGTGCACAAGGAGATGGAGAGGAAACTGTGTTGAGTCCCCGCGGCGGGGGCCAGAGTGTTGGGCGGCCTTGGCCAGGTCCCGCTCTGAGCTCACCTGTTTTTCTCTTGCAGTACATCTTTGCAGACGCTTATGCCCAGTACCTCTGGATCACCTTTGACTTCTGCAACACCCTCCAAGGCTTTTCCATCCCGTTCCGGGCAGCCGATCTCCTTCTGCATAGCAAGGCCTCCGACCTCCTCCTGGGCTTTGACAGGTCTCACCCCAACAAGCAGGTAAGAGAGCTCCTGGAACACAGTCAGGTGCGGCTTCTCGAGTTTTCTGTTCTGGCCCTGTGGATTAGGTGTCCTTTGGGTGACCTCCCCAGCCCCTCCCTCCTCCTCTCCCCAGCTTTGCCTTTGTACTATTTCACTTCCCAGGGCTGGGGAAAACTATCTCCCCGGCGTGCTCAGTCTGCGTCCCGGCCAGGGGTGCCATGCCAAACGCTCGCTAGGCCCTGTTAGTTAAACATCATACTCTTCTCAGCGTAGATGTGCCTTTGTGGGTTTTTGGGTGAGTTGGCGGGGGTGGGGTACATCGAAGCTCTGGAAATTAATCCGAGAGAGCCAGCTAAAGAAATCTGGAGTCTGAGCTCTGCTGGGACCTCTTACTGAGTTTCTGTTCTACGTTTCCCGTCTTCCACCTTCAACACGCTGCTTTTGTACCATTTATTTGAACTTGCCATTAACTTTAATTTTTTTCCTCTGTGTGTGTGTGCATATAATATAAATGTGTGTATTTTTCTCCTTAAATTTGGATTTAGAGGAATGCGAGATGGGGAGAGAGCCCAAGTAGGATTTATATCTCAAGGTTGAAACTTGGCAAATGGATACTGTTGGTCTGATATAATCCCATGAAACCCGTAGACCCTGTAGGATCGGGTTAACTGAGTTTTGAGCGGTTGGCTCAGAGGAACCCTGGAACATTTCTTTTTCTTTGCAGGTTGTTTAACCAAAACATGATCTGTTTCCCTTTACATGCCTGAGGGAGGAACCCAAGTATGGAGTGGGTCGGTTTACCAGTGTAGGTGGATTCATGTTGTTTTTGGTCTTCTGGCGCTTAGTACATGGTCACCAGGGCTAGAGGAACTCTCAGGTGATGTGTCTGGAAACTCAGGGGCTGTGGCGGAGATCGGCAAGTCAGTCACTCGTGGCCTTATGCTTCGTATTCAGGCAATGCCCCCTGGTGCTCTTTGCCTCTGCGCTTAGCCAGCGTCCTGTCTGTTCACCTTTGATCACCGTGGCCCATTAACAGGTTTTTCAGGACGCCGTTTCCCACGAAAGAAAGTAGAGTGTCATCCTTTTGTTTTTACTATCCATGAGGGCTAATCTTGAGAGGACTGTAATTTCTGATGATCCGTAAATGGAAGACAAGACCCATTTTTCCTTGCCATCATTCCTGAGGCCTTTGTAACCATGGAGAGGGACATGAGGGTGGGAATCTGGCCTTCCCTCCCTGCCGTTGTTGGCGTTTGGAGGGACTGAGCTGGCCTTGGCAACCTCCGGGCCTGTCTTCACGGATAGTGTGTTATCTACGGCGGGGGTTTGATGGCCAGGCCGTCTGGGCTGTGCCTGCCTCTTGCATCCTCATCCCGTCATGTCCTTTTGGTCTTTGCAGCTGTGGAAGTCTGACGACTTTGGCCAGACCTGGATCCTGATTCAGGAACACGTGAAGTCCTTTTCTTGGTAAGTCATCTACTTCCTGAAGAGGTTTGAATTACATAATCGCCTTTCTTTGGTTGTGGCTCCTTCGTGGAGGACAGACCTGCCCCCACCTGAAATGTGGAGTGTGTGGTTCAGGAAAGGCATGTTCCAGACCTGGGCAGTAGGGCTTCAGGTACGACACACTCACCGTGCAGGGTGGTGGGGGATGAGACAGGAAGGTTATTTGTGAGAGAAGTGACAGAGCTTTTGCATTTTTCAATCCATCAGGGAACCCAGGGGAATCTCGAAGCACTTGCATGGATTTGAATTTCTAAAGACCTTCACTCTTCGAGCATGATAACAAAAGTGGGGATTTTTCTCTGTATAAAATTTATTCACTTGTTCATTCATAACGTTATTTTTTGGGAGGATGTCTGCTGAATATAAAACATGCTAGATGCTTTAGGGTAGAAGTTGAATAATTTATGGATCTAGTTATTAAGGAGACTGCAGCTTAGGTGGTAAGAAATGACATTTTGTGCATGTAACACTCATCATGAAAGCAGCACAGATTGCACGGACATAGCGGGAGAAGCCAGAGGAGGGACATAGTCTTTCCAGATGGGAGGACTGCACACAGCTCCACAGAGGTGGCTGCCGTTGAGCCAGGACGTATCCGAGGGGCGTGGAGGTGTGCAGGGCAGGGATTGCAGACAGGAACAGAATGGCCAAAGGCAGAGACCAGGCACCATGGCACTTGGGTGGAGAACACACAGTCTTACTTCTGGACAGTGTGTTGGGTGAAGTTTGGGAAGGGACGTCAGGATCTGAATCTGCAGTGCTCAGTAAAGGAATCTGGACCGAATTGTGAAAGCAGTGAGGAGCCACTGAAGGGTTTTGAGAAGGAGAGCTAAATCCACAGGGCTGTACTTGAGGACGCACAGTGGTCTCTAGGCTACTTGCTTCTCATCTTTCGTGGTTACGGGTTGCAGTATGGGATCTGAGAAGGTGCATTCGTACCTGTGTGGACGGATGTGCAGAACAGATGCCTGGGAGCGGACGTGCTGGGCCGGCAGGTCATTTAGCCCGGTCACACTCAGCCCGGTCACACTTCCAAATTGATTCTTGACCTTCCCTGCCCCCAGTCAGCTGCCCCTGGAATCTTCCCCATTTCCTTTCTAGTTGCTCAGGCCAAGAGCTGGGAGTCATCGCTGATTTCACGTTTGTTTCATGCTTCAGTTTCCACCTGTCAGGAAATCCTGTTGTCTCTATATTCGATTTATATCCAGGATCTGCGACTCAGCTACAGCTTTACTCCAAGCCATCATTGTCACTCATTAGTTCGTGGCGGTCTTTCTGCTACTACTTCTGTCTTTCTACAATAAATTCTCATACGTGGCCAGGTTGATCTTCCTAAAAACAGGTCAGATCATGCTGTTCCTCTCTTTGCCTTGAACACTCTAATATGTGCCATCACTACTCTCAGATTAATGCCAAGCACATTCCTACCACAGGGCCTTTGCGCTTGCTTTTTCCCCTACCGAGACTGCTCTTCTTCAAGATATACTTATTGTGTACTCCCTTACCTTATTCAAATAACACTTTCTAAATGAGGCCTATCTTTAGGATCGTATTAAAATTGTAACTACTCCCTGTGCCCTGATCTGTTCTTTTTTTGTATAACACTTACCACATTCTAATATGGGATTATTATGCTTACTGTTTGTCTTTCTCTCCCTCTCTCTTTTGAAAAGATTTTCTTTATTTATTTGACAGAGAGAGAGAGAGCACAAGCAGAGGGAGTGACAGAAGGACAGGGAGAAGCAGGCTCCCCGCTGAGCAGGGAGCCTGATGTGGGGCTCGATTCCAGGACCCTGGGGTCATGACCTGAGCTGAAGGCAGATACTTAACCGAAGGAGCCACCCAGGTGCCTCTGTCTGCCTCTTTTATAGAATGAAAGCTCCACAAGGGCAGGGGCTTAGGCCAGTTTTGTTTACTGATATAATATAACCCCAGTGAATAAAGCATTAAGATTTTGACTTTGGTAGAGATCGTCAAATTTGTACAGAGTGTCAAATTTTGCTCTCACCTCAGTAACATAGGATGGTGCCTCTCCCAGCCAGTGTGTTAGGCAATACATAGTATCTTAGTGTGGTCTTACTTTGAATTTTTCTTATTACAAGTGAGTTTGAACATCTTTTTAACTGCTTAAGGGTCATTATTATTATTTTTTTTAATGACATGTCTGTTCATGCCCTTTGCCCTTTTTCTATTGAATGGTTAGTCTTTTCATTGACTTCTAGGAGCTCCTTGTATATTTGAGGATGGTCCTTTGTGACATGAGGTATCACATGATGTTCACTTCTAATTCTCAGCATATCTTTTGTGTTTTCAGTTTTCCATGTGGTTTTTAAACCTCATGAAATGCATTGGTACATGTTGTCTGTGCTGCTTCTAGCTCTGTTGGAAGGGGAATGTCTTTGAGTTGGTATTGCTTCCTTGGTGAATGAGGACAGTGAAGATGGAGGGAGCGCGGGAGGGGCCTTGCAGCCGAGTGTCTTCAAGCTCCATTGGGGTTCCTTTTCAAAGAGGGCGCCTGTTTCTGATCCTTTTGTTTTTTTCCTTGGGCAGAAGAAATTCACTAGTGTCCTAGTGAAATTGTAACCACACTCTTAGCCAAGTATAACCTCCACCCAAGGAGTACCATTAGAACTTCCTTTTGTTTTATTTGAATTTTAAGGGGACAGATTGTCCTTTTATCTGTTTAGGTAACCATATATTAGGGGGGCGCACTGGAAGGATGGCTGAGTAAAGGAACACCACGTTTGGGGATTTGTAGGTTGTACTTGTGCCTCTGTGCATGGATGCAGATATCTTAGGGGAAAGGACTGGCCTATCTTATTTTAGATAATGACATGTCTGGTGTCAGGGAATTTCAGGCCGTTTGGAGGATTTTTCCCCTAGGATTTCCCATAGTGAGTGAGAGTGTAATCTAACTTCTCTGAGAAGAATGGCATACATTTATTCAATAACGCGTGGCAGCCTGGGAGCAGCAGGAGGCCGGAAAACCAGTGATCTGTGTAATCCAGAGCTGGAGATTGGCAAGACAGGACAGTGGAAGGGCGGTCGGGGAGGGACTCCGGGATGCCCCGTGGAGCATCGCTCATGGGCTGTGGGTGAGGCCAGGTGAGGACTGGTGCCTGTGTCCAGAGATGGAGCAAGGCTTGGGATTTTCAAACGAGGGCAAAGGCAACAGTAGTGGAAGGCTAGCGATTGCAAAGTAGCAGCATTTGTAGGTGGAGTGGCTCTCAGAAACGGGAGGTCCATGTCCCTACATGGAAGAGAATTGGGAGGGAAGCCACAGCGCTTTTTATCTCTAGATACCGCTTTTGTTTAGGAAAAGAATAACAGAGGTGAGCTCAGTTTCAAAAATTATCTGAGTGAAGGTCCCTTCCTCTCTGCCTTTTTAAAAATATCCAGCAGCTTTGTTTTAATTTGCATATCCTCTAGGGTAGAGGAAGTACTTTAATCAGTACTTCTAATTGTGGAAGAGAGAGAACATGCCACCACCCCCACACAGACGCACACAGAGAATCTGATGATGAGCAGTTGTCTCCTGCACTGGGACGGAGGCCGCTAGCTTCTCCAGTGCCCTGCTGAGACTCCAGATTGTGGGGAGAAAGTCGCATCTTTTGGTTTTCTATTTCCTATCTCCCCTCCTTCCTTCCTTCTCATGCTTTTGACAGTGTATGTTTGAAGGAGTGTTATTTCAGAGCCTTCGTCACCCTGAGAGCCATCATGCATATGGTGCTGTGCCAAGACAAGTACAGAAGCGAGTCCTGCCTTTCCTTGGGTCATCCCTGCGTGTCCCCCCCCCCCCCCCCCCCCCCCCACGCCGAGGCTCTCTTATTTTGCCCCATGCACTGAATGGTCTGCCTGGCCTGGTATCTTGTTGAGTGCTAGGAAACCTAAGGCAGATTAGTCCTCCTCCCAGCTACCATTGGGGGCCTCATTTGGAGGGGACCTCAATTCTGAGATTCTTCTCGAGAGAGTTCGACTTAGTCAACCTTACAGCATTCAGTTTGGAAATGCACTGAATTCGTGGACCACCTTTGTACTGTGGTGCAGGAATTCAGTGCAGCAAGATTCAGCTCAGCTGGGAGCCCTGTAGGACAAAAAGAAATAGAAGACGTGGCCTTTAAAGCCATCTGTACTCTCTCTAGGAAGCTCAGACACGCACGTTATGATGAACAATAGGACGCGATGAATAAGATGCACCACTGTGAATTAAGAAGCACCGCTGTATAAAGTCACAGGAGTGATTCCCACATCCACCCACCTAAGGCAGTTTTCTACCTTTGTTTGAAACTCACGTAAAATTAATATGTAAGCTTTGAAATTGAGCACTGCACGGCTACACTGCGGGTATTGGGAGAAGGAAGGAGAGCTTTGGGGGAGGGCTTCCTGGAAGGGGGCCTTGAACAGGACCTCAGAGGATGAGTAGGGTTTGGACATGCAAATCAGAGTGCCTGCAGGGGTGGGGGCATCCCTGCAGAGGGTGCTCTGTTGGCAGAGCACAGGGAGCAGGAGAGCGATGAGCTCTGAGCTTCTGAAGGACACTGGGGAGATAAGTACACGTGAGAAAGAGTTTGTGTAGGGCAGCCCCAATGGCTCAGCGGTTTAGTGCCGCCTTCGGCCCAGGGTGTGATCCTGGGGACCCAGGATCGAGTCCCATGTCGGGCTCCCTGCATGCAGCCTGCTTCTCCTTCTGCCTGTGTCTGCCTCTCTGTCTCTCTGTATCTCTCATGAATAAATAAATTTAAAAAAAAGTTTGTGAAGGAGTCTCGCAGAGCGTGACTTTTTACTGGCAGGATGAGTCCTGATTGCATGATGGGTGACAGCGCCACAGGATGGACCAACAGCGGGGGCAGGGTCCCTTAGCAAGGCTGGGCTTGCTGGTTCCTCCTGTGGTTTCTTCTAGAGCTGTTGTGAGAGCCTCCCGCCCCAGGAAAACACACTCCTTGGTTCTCTGAGGTTTGTAACTTGAGGCCAGAAACTCAGCTGACAGCCCCAAGCAGTCCCTTGCCTATTGATTCCAAAATACCCCGCCTTGTACTTTTTCCTCTCTTTGCTCTTCTTGAGCTTGGCCAAGGCCGGCCTTAAGGGAGACCCAGGGCGCTTTGAAGCACAGTAGCAACCTAAACCCTGGGCAATGGCAGTCCCTTCCCGTCTTCGAGCCGAGGAGCACCCAAAGGGCTGCGTTTGTGGCAGAGTGGATCATTTGTCCCCCCCACCATCGTGTCCTTAAATTCCAGTTGGCTGTCTGCATGGCCGAGCCTCCGTGCCTCTCGTGGTGACACACGGAGATGAAAGCGACCGCTCTCTCTCCCCCAGGGGTATCGATCCCTATGACAAGCCCAACACCATCTACGTGGAGCGGCACGAACCCTCCGGCTACTCCACGGTTTTCAGAAGTACGGACTTCTTCCAGTCCCTGGAGAACCAGGAGGTGATCCTTGAGGAAGTGAGAGACTTCCAGCTCCGGGACAAATACATGTTTGCTACAAAGGCGGTGGTAAGTGGACGGCGCTCAGGAACGCGTACACTCCTTCCAAGTTTCCCTTCTCAGGGTCTGCATCCTGGGACCGAGCAGGTGAGTTTACGTCTTGCGGGGAGAGGGTCAGTGCGCCAGGAGCTTGACTGAGGGACACTGGACGTAGACAGACATTCCCATGGGGCTTGAGTGGTCTCGGAAGGTCGGAGGAGTGGAGAAGCCTGGACAGCCCTTTGGGATGTCTCTGGGCTCTTGGGATTTGGTGGTTCCTGGTAGCCAGGCATCCTTGTCAAACACAAGTGTCTTTGAAATCCCAATTGAAAGAACCCCGAGAGGAGAGGTGGGGCTCAGTGGCAATTTTCTTTAATCTCGCTGCCTGATCTCCTTTCAGATTAGGCAGATTTCGTTGGGAATTTTGGACACATGTTAATTTCCATGGCTAATAGAATGTGTAGTCATTGGCTAGTGGGAGTTAATGCTCTAAGAAAAGCAGTGATTAAGCTTCCAGCTGTCAGTAAGTAGCTTAATTCTCAGCCTTTGGGAAAATCTTCCCCTTGATTTGACGTGTTGGATGGAGCCAGATGCTGGAACGGGTGGGGGCTTGCTCATTTAAAACTAGAGTTGATTATTTAACAGGGCTTGCCTTGCGACAAGTTGCAAGTGGCAACTGTCCTGCCCTGTGTGAAGGGAAAAGCCCCCCTGAGGAGAGCAGATTGGGCTCCTCTTCCTGGAGTGCTTATTTTCTCAATGATGGCCATTCCTTCCTTGACTTCGGGCTCTGAAGACGGTCTCTGGTCACTGGCAGGTGCTTTGCCTTCCATCACAGTTAACCTTGTGGAACTAAAATCAGGTGTAATGTTTTCCCCTAGGTTCTTGCTTAAAATACATGAATTGGTAGCAGGCCAGGCAGAGGCAGGCCGCTCCCTTTGGAAGGATTCCAGGGTAGAGACAGGACCTCCCCAGCAAGGAAAGCAGAGAATCAGGTTGAGATGAGAGGAAGAGAAGATGTGGGTGGCTAAAGGCAAGAGTGGTTCCCCATTATATACTTTGCAAAAAGTTTTTAGAGTCACTATTAATTATAGTGGTTTGTCTTCTGTTAGGCTGTTTGCATTGGGTCACTTGCCAGATAGTTCCTTTCCTGCCCTGCTTATCACTTTATCTCTTTCTCTTATGTACACACACACACACACACACACACACACACACAGGCTGTGGCCCAGAAGACAGGCATCCTTGGATTGCCTTGGGCCAGGGTACAGAGACGAGAGGGGTGGGGGAATGTGGGGTGAGAAGCCAGGCCTGAGCACTGGTACCTTGTGACATCCTCTTGGCAGTGCTGAGGTCCTGGAGTGTTCCTGGGTCTTCTCTGTTTTAGTTCTTTGGGCCTGAATTTATTTATATGATTTTAATTTCTTGAATTTAAGATGCAGTAACTGATGCCTAGATTTGCCTACTGACTGACTGGGGCTGAGGCGGAGAGGCCTCATTGCATTGCCCCTCTTTTTTCTGGATCTTACACCTAAGAGCTGAGGTGGGAGCTTTCTAAGCCCTCCATTCCTACCTAATAGCTATGTCTGTTCTCATGCCGTAGCTTATTTGTAGGGTGCTGGCAGCAAGTTGATTGTTATTCCTGGCCAGTGGTGAGCTCAGAGGCGGTGTCTGATGTAGTACCCAGATCTTGCACAGTGCTTGATGTGTAGCAGATGTACAGTAGTTGAATGAATGCCATCTTTGCCTGCCTGATTTAGAAAGCAGAGCCAGTAGATTTTGGGAGGGAAAGTTGGTGGTCTTAAATGATTGGTACTTTCAGAGTCAGCTTTCACCTCTCTGTGGTTTATTTATTTACATGATATTGGTGGCAAAACTATTTTTGTGTTTGGCTTCATCCTTTAGCACGTGGACGGGCCACGAGATTCCAAGGTCAATGGTGTTAATTAGAGGCTCTAGGTCAGATGAGGTAGGCCACCACATGGAAAGATTTCTCAAATTGTGGTCTTAGGAGCACTCACGGTACCATCATGCAAGAGCACTTGTTCCAAAAGCAGATTTCAAGGCCCAAATGCATTTTGTTCTCAGCATTCCCTAGGCTGCCTAAGAAACTCTAAAATTTGAGAAGTTCTTCCCTGAGGCCTTCTGTAGGCAGAAGAAGCTTGTGATAATAGTCAATTCTGTTATCAAAGGATCATTGTAGATTGGATGGGTTGATGAGGGAAGAGACCCAACTGGCAGTGGATGATAAAATGAGTGTTTTCTCCCTTTAATTTCTTCCTTTTTATTACATTAGACTGCTGAGCCATAAGGATAAACAACATTGGCCTTGGTTGGGTAACCATATCAGTGGGAGTGTTGAGGTCTGCAAGTGTAACTTCTTATCTGGGGTGTGCTTAGCACTCAGGCTGCCTGGGTTTGGGGAATTCTGAGTGACCTTAATATTAAATGGATTCAAATCAAATTAGGAAAGTCAAGGAACTAATTGCAAAACCACAGAAAATTGGTTTTGGGTGATTAACTCTTTTGCTTTTTTCCAGTACCATGAATGATTACAATTCTTTGCAAGTTAGCTTTTTAGAACATGTGGGGACAGCCATCTGGATTCTGGACTGGAAGTGGTATCTGAGTCTTCAGAATCCACTGGTGCCCTGTTAGCCTGGCTCTTATTTCATATGTGGTTTGTGTCTGATGCCCTTTGGTTTTTTTTTTTTTTTTAATAAAGATTTTATTTTTTTTTAGAGAGAGAGGAGGCTTGTGCGAGAGTGTGTGGAAGGAGAGGGGCAGTAGTGGGAGAGGGAGAGAAAGTATCTCAAGCATAATCGACAAGGAGTGGGGAACCCAGTGTGGGGCACTCGACCCCACGACCCTGAGATTATGACCCAAGCTGAAATCAGGGGTCAGTCACTCAACTGGCTGAGCCACTCGAGTGCTCCCCTTTGATTTTTTTTAACCCAAGCCTAATTTTTATACCTTGTTTTTTGACATGAAGTTCACTTACTTGTCTCAATAGTCTACACTAAAATGATAGGCCAGTAAAGCAGCAATGAGGCGTTTCTGCAAACTGGACCAACATCGAGTCGCTAACTTGGAAATATACAGCTGTTAGGTTCTTTCTGGTAGATAGCAATAGTTGCCAAAATGTTGGAAATAAGTGAGGACTAGCTGCTTCTCAGTAGCTTCACCACCCGTAAATCATGAAAGCCAGGTATACACCTTTCTTGCACAATTGATACATCAGTAAGCAAAGACCTAATGTATGGGCTTAATGACATTTCCTCTCTTCTTCTGAGTGGTATAAACACAATGTTCTAGAGCAGGAATGGGCAAGCTATGGCCCTTCACTTGTTTTTGTCAATAAAGTTTTATTGAAACAGCTATGCTTATTTGCTTACAAGTTGTCTGTCACTGCTTTTATGCTATAGTGACAGAATTGAATAGTTGTGTGGAGGCAGGATGGCCCACAACCCTAAAATATCTCTATATGGATCTTCACAGAAAACCAGTCCTGTTGTAGAGGCAAGATTCTGTTACCCTTTGCACTGGCATCAGGCAACCAGAATCCTCTTGTGTAAAAGCTTTTAAAGGACACCTGGGTGACTCAGCGGTTGAGTGTCTGCCTTCAGCCCAGGGTGTGATCCTGGTTCAGGGATCAAGTCCCATGCCGGGCTCCTTGCAGGGAGCCTGCTTCTCCCTCTGCCTATGTCTCTGCCTCTCTCTGTGTCTCTCATGAATAAATACATAAAATCTTAAAAAAAAAATAAAAGCTTGATAAGTCATAGCCATTACCCCTAAAAATTCAGGTTACAGGCCTCCTTAAATTGTTATGCTCTGTTCATGCCAGAGTACTATCTTTAGGATATTCAAGCCAGTTCAAATATCCTGCATGCCACCGATCTCCCTTGAGAACTCATTTCTACTTTTGCCATTAGGACTGACCAACCACTATTGAAAACCAATTTCTAATCTTCATTATGCTAATTTAAAGCCTCTAATGTTGATGGAGATAAAAAGACAACTTAGTTATTGTTTCAAGATGGTGGACTTTTTTTTTTTTTTAAAGATTTTATTTATTCACAAGAGACACAGAGAGAGGCAGAGACATAGACAGAAGGAGGAGAAGCAGGCTCCATGTGGAGAGCCCAATGTGGGACTCGATCCGGGGACTCCAGGATCATACCCTGAGCCAAAGGCAGATGTTCAACCACTGGGTCACCCAGGTGTCCCAGGATGGTGGGCTTCTCTATGAACAGTTAGCTGACCTCACTTGGGGTGTGAATTTTAGGGTAACTGACCCAAAGCAAGCTATTGATGAATTATTTTAATTATAACATTACTTAAATGTACGCAAACATAAAGCTAGGTATAAGCACGTAATGCATGTAATTTATACGCAACAATAAAACCCAAAAACCTTTACAGATTATAAATAAAAGTGTAATACCAGTAAATTTAAAATTAACTTTTATAACACCTGTATTGAGATATAATTCATATGCCATAAAATTCACCCTTTTAAGGTGTGCAGCTCAGTGGTTGTTAAGTATATTCACAAAGTTGTGTAATACTTATCACTCTCTAATTCCAGCACATTTTCATTGCCCCACACTCCCATTCCCTCCCATTCCCTCCCCTCCTAGCCTCTGGCAACCACGAATCTATTTTCTGCCTCATAGAATCGCCTGTTCTGGACATTTTATGTAAAGAGAATCCTATACTATGTGACCTTACTTGTAACTGTTTTCTTTCCTAGTGTAATGTTTTCAGATTTCATCTGTGTTTATTATGGATCATCAGAATTAATGTCTTTAGGTCCACTGCCTCTCTTGCCAGTTAAAATTTTTTGTTGAACCCCTTTGTGATTTTTTTCTTGTGAGTTCTTGTACTTTCCCACTCAAGAATTTGTATCTTGGGCGCCTGGGTGGCTGTCAGTTAAACAGCTGCCTTCATCTTGGGTTGTGATCCTGAGGTCCTGGGATCGAGGCCTGCATCGGGCTCCCTGTTCGACGGGGAGTCTGTTTCTCCCTCTGCCTCTTTCTCTTTTCCTCATGAATGAATAAATTTTAAAAACAATTAAAAAAATAATTTGCATCTCTATAATTTCTGTTTCTTTATAGATAGTCTGTCTTTGGTGAGACAGTTGTTCTCATACTTTAATTCTTGTGACATGGTTTCCCATGGTTACCTATTTATGATAGGGGATTTAAATTTTTTGTCTGTAATTCCAGTATTTGGCCTTCCTCAGCAGCGGTTTCTCTTGACTCTGTGTGTGTGTGTTGTGTCTGAGTATGGGCCATACTTTGCTGTTTGCTTGTCCTGTCATCCTTTTATTAAAATCAGACATTTCAGATGGTATCACGAGGCACCTGCTCATTTCCAAGTGGCCCCTTCCCAGAATGTTTTTTGTTGCCTTTTCCTCCTGTTGCCTATTTTGATTTTGTTTGTGAGTTTCCTTCATTAATTTGGTAGAGTTTGTAGTCTTCATTGTGTTTGACTGTTGAGTATTTAATAATTAGGCTTGAAGGTTGGCCATGATTGAATAGTGATTTTTCTCAAATGCTTTGCACAGATAAATCTGGTGGCCTTCGCTGAGGGCTTCTGAGCGTGGGCTAGGGGCTTGTGGTCTGGCCATCCACAACTCTACCTTAGCCTTCGGTTCCTGCTTCTGTAGAGCCTCCAGGTGATTACCTGGCCATGAGAGATGAGGCCCTTATTGCTTCTCTCCTGAGCAGACTCACACCTCTTGCGTGGAGACCTAGTAGGTTCCCTGGGATATTTCAGAGCTTATCGAAGCCTCTTCTGGGCATTTACTGCCCCAGCTTTTCCTTTCAGGCTTCTTTTTTTTTATTTTTAAAGATTTTATTTATTTATTCATGATAGACATAGAGAGAGAGAGAGGCAGAGACACAGGCAGAGGGAGAAGCAGGCTCCATGCCAAGAGCCAGATGTGGGACTCGATCCTGAGACTCCAGGATCACGCCCTGGGCCAAAGGCAGGCGCTGAACCGCTGAGCCACCCAGGAATCCCTCCTTTCAGGCTTCTTAGCCTTCCATGAGCTCCAGGTGGTCATGTCTTGCCAGCAGCTGTGATGTTAAACGTCTGCCATTTGTCACTGTTTCCCACAAACGGCTTGGCTGTCGGTCTGTTGGTACAGTGAGCTGAGTCAGGTTATATGGAGAGAAGACCCGAGAATGCAGTTTTCAAGCTAGCTGTGGCAGTCATCTGTCCCCTTCAGTGGCTCCGGGGCTGCTGGTCTTCCCAGTTCTTGGAGCTGCCAGGCTGTGGGTTTCTAAGGCTGCTGCAGAGCTAGGGAGAAGGGGATGGGATTGAGGCCACAAAGTTGCCTCTTCTTGCTGAGCTTTGCCACTGATTTCCAATAAGTGCTCCTTGGGTTTTGGCAAGCCTTTATTTAACTTTTAGAATTGTGAAAAAGTTGACTTTGAGAACTTTGGTTGGGGTTCTTGTTGCTTTTCAGAGGAGTGGATTTTGAGTTCCTTCCTCTGCCATTCTGGATGCGCTCCCAATTAATACTAACTTTGTAGAACTTTTTCTTTTTTTAAAGATTTTATTTATTTGAGAGAGAGGGAGAGAGAGAGAGCACGAACAGGAGGAGGGGCAGAGGGAGAGGGAGAAGCAGACTCCCTGCTGAGTGCAGAGCTCAATTCCAGGGCTCTACCCCAGGATGCCAAGATCATGACCTGAGCTGAAGGCAGATGCTCAACCTGCTGAGCCACCTAGGCGCCCCTAAAACTTTTTATTATGGATGTTTTCAAATCTATGTAAAAGAACAGTTTATACTTATAGGACCTCCGTAGGTGCCCTCATTCAGCCTCAATACTATTTACATTTGTTAATCTCTTTTCAGCTGTGTAACCTACTTATTTTTTTCTTGGAATGGTTTATTTTATTATTAGTATTATTTTTTTAAGTAGGCTCCCCACTCAGCATGGACCCCAATGTAGGGCTCGATCTCACAACCCCAAGAGCAAGACCTGAGCTTAGATCAGGAGTCAGACATTTACCCGGCTGAGCCACCCAGGCACCCCTTTTCTTGGGATATATTAAAGCAAGTCATAAATACATATATATAAAATATCTGTAAAACATTATCTATAAATATTTTAGCATAAACGACGTTAACGTGGATGATGATGTTTTGCTGATCCTTCACTGCTTCAGAGGGGAAGGTGGCAATGGATGCTAGAGCCCCAGTGCTTCTGAACTGGGGTCCTTGTCCCCCACGTGCTTTGGAGTCCCTCATTCTCCGGCCACTTTTCTCCGTGAAATGTTTGATTGAAGAGCTCACTGTGACATCCTGTGGCCTTCACTTGGCAAGAATGTGTCATTTATTTAGTTCTCTCTGCTCTTTTCTCCTTGACCTCTCATTTCCTTTGATATAATCTCAAACGTAAGCATAAATGCACATTCTGAAATTCAGATTATTCAGATTCTTATATTAATTTATGTTTCCTTATCAGGATGAAAACACCAAATAAAAAAAATCTTATCACAGATTCTCAGACCCTGTAATATTGGCATAACTTGAAACGTTTAAATAACTCTTTGGATGCTGGCGAAAGTATTGTGCTGGGAGCTGTATTAACTGGTATCACCTTTCAGGAAGGCTGTTTATTCTGTCAAAACTGAAAATTTTGATCTAGTGGTTTTGAGAATGGCATCCTACAGATATTCTTGTGTACTTCCAAAAAAGGTAACATATACAAGCATGTCCACTGAAGAATGTTTCTGGAAAATATGTCAGTGCCCATGAGCTGTTAAACAGAAGATGTCCAAGAGACTCTATGAGTGAAGAAAGTTGAATGGCATAACAACATTTCTATCACGATCTGCGTTGTATGTGGAAAATAAAATTGCAAATGTTATCAAATTAGCATTGTGTTTGATTACTGGTAATGGACTAGAAATAGAAGTGCCTTAGTGAATACAGAAACATACTTTTCTCTCCTCAGGGCTGCCTATTGGTAGCCAAACTACGGCTGGTATGTGGGTGCCCTGGTGTTATTGGGGACCTAGGCCTCTGTCTGTTCCACAAACCTAATGATTTCCATTCTCAGGGTTCCTTCTTGGTCCAGAATATCTATACTAGCCTTTGAGTCTTTATGGGAGTTAGAGTAAGGAGAGAGAGGCCAAATAGGACCCCTTCCCACTGATGAAGTCTCTCAGCAGCCTTCTTAGAAACCAACACACCACTTAGGTTTACAATTACTGCTTAGAACTCAGTCATGTGGCTGCACTTAGAGAACCCCAGTGGCTTATTTGGGGTGGCGGTCAAGGTCTTGTTGCTAAGGAGGAAGGATAATGGATGTTGGGTACGTGTAGCATTATCTGTCACCATATAAATATGCTCAGGTGTGATGGCACAGAACACTTCTGAAAGACCCCATGAGAGCCTGTTACCAGCAGAGCGTTGGTAAGCTGTTACTTTCTGGAGGGTCGGGCAGGAGGAGAGAGTGGAGGGTTGGGAGCTGAGGTTCTGCATTCTACCTCACCCCTGTCTGTACTGTTGGATGTTTCTTTCTTATGAGCACGTTTTACTTTTATAATTGTGATTAAGAGAAACTCAGCAGCCACAAAACCCCATGGTTTGTTAAGGAAAAATATTAGGGGCTAATGATACATCTATTTGACAGTCCATAGTGTGCCACAGTTTAATTGTTAATTTTTTTTAGGATTTTATTTATTAGAAAGAGATAGCGAGAGAGAGCAGGAATGGGGAGGAGGAGAGGGAGAAGCAGGCTCTCCATGAGCAGGGAGCCTGACATGGGGCTTGATCCCGGGACCCTGGGATCATGACCTGAGCTGAAGGCAAATGCTAAACTGACTGAGCCACCCAGGTGCTCGTAATTTTTAATGTTTCTTGGTGGCGAGAAAGTATCACTTCTTAGGAGTGAGCCCGAATTGTCCAGGCTTAGGAATGATTGTCCTGGAAGGAAGTGGGATGGATGTGTTTTAAGGTTTCTTTTTCTTTTCTCCCTTCCCTTCCCTCCCCTCCCCTCTCCTCCCCTTCCCCCTCCCCTCCCCTTCCCTTCTTATAGTTGTTGCTTTTTGGTTTGTTTTGAGACTTCTTATGACTTTTGTACTCTGTGACTTTTGCATTTGTGGAGGAAGACTGGCCTTGGTATGAATTCTCCATTCTCATGCCACCCAAGAGCACTCACTAAGAATGCTTAACTAGGGGCACCTGGGTGGCTCAGTGGTTGAGCATCTGCCTTCGGCTCAGGGCATGATCCCAGGGTCCTGAGATTGAGTCCCACATCGGGCTCCCCGCAGAGAGGAGGAGTGTGTCTCTCTCATGAATAAATAAATAAAATATTAAAAAACCCCACAAAACTTAACTAATCATGGCCCCAGTGTCACTGAGAAAAGTGACTCCTTTCTAAGGTATAACCACAGTGGGATAGTAGTGAAAAAATATAAAGCATGAAAGTGTATGTTTCAACTGACATCTGTGTATTCACATATATTTATAGGGATTTATATAGGGTAACTTAAACGGATCCTCTGACCTTTATAAATAGCTATAAAATTTTATTGACTTGAGGGCTTTTGGAATCTATGCCTAACAGTCTTGCTGGGCAATGTTTTCTCATTTAGGTAATATGTTTTATGTTTTTAATAGATCCATCGTTTCCTATGGCCCCATACTTAGTACAAGCTATTAACATGGTTTTCAGTGTGCCATTTTGGAAAGGCAGTCTTTTGTACCTCTCTACCTGGCCTCTTTCAAACAAACTAATTTTAACCATTTAACATATATATATATGTGTATATATATATATATATGTGTGTGTGTGTGTGTGTATATATGGATATACACACACACAGTACTCAGATGAGTCAAGAGTAACTTCATGTTCCTCCCCTTGCTCTTCACATAGTATTTATTGGGCATATTTTAGCACATGGGTTTCATTTGTGTTATAGTTAAGAGAAATTGAGATGTTTCTTACTTTAAGAATTTAAAGTGTGTAGTAAACAGTAGCAACACGGTCAAGGGTATATGAAGCAAAATGAACCCATTCTGGCTGGGAATCTCAACATTCTGATAAGCTTAGTAGTCGCGTGTGTGATTATGTACATGTGAAGGCTTGTATCCCTTTCTGTCCAGCTAGTTGTGCAAAATTTACCTTCAGTTCTCAATCCCATACTTTATTTATTTAAAAGATTTTATTATTTATTTGTGAGAGACTCAGAGAGAGAGAGGCAGAGACACATGCAGAGGGGAGAAGCAGGCTCCCTGTGGAAAGCCTGATGTGGCTCTTGATCCCAGGACCCCAGGATCACAACCTGAGCTGAAGATAGATGCTCAACGACCGAGCCACCCAGGCATCCCAGTCCCATACTTTTAGAGCTGGAAAAACCCACACTGAGCCTTTATGGTGGCTCTTACCCTTTTTTGAATCATCAACCCTTTTGAGAATCTGGTAAAGATTGTGTGCCCTTCCCGGCAGGATGAATGAGTGCATCTATACACATGGTTTGCATATGTATTTATAGGGTTCCTGGACCATTGAAACCCATACAGAGAGAAGCCCTGATCCTAATCAGCTTCTCATTTTTGTAGATGAGTAAATTGAGACCTAGAGACGTTTAGTGATTTCCTGAGGTGGTACAGCCAGCTCTTTAATCTAATGCTTTTATACACATTTTCGAGACTCCAGCTGTGCTTTAGTATTTCTAAAACGCAGTGTGATGTAGCCAACATTGTGTGGCATGCCCTATGCCCTAGCAAAGAAAACACACTCTAGGAAAAACGTTCATCAATGAGAAGTATTAGAAGGTTGCAAAAGAGAACCGGTAAAAATTCCCTCAGCTCTTTGTGCAGGTTAAAGCCCTTTAATTCGAGTATCCTCGTCCCCTGAAAACGGGAGGGGAAAGAACATGGGAATGGGTTTTACATGCTCGGTGTGTGGCTGACCTCAGCCTGTGTGGGTGCGGGGGCTGCTAGGTTCAGCCCCCTACCTCCTCCCACGCCCAGTTGGGCCGCGGTACTGTCTGTCCTTCCTCGGGAGTATCTAATACCTGTTGCAGATTGGATGTTGGGGATCAAACGAGTGCAGCCCAAGCTGTGGAGGGAACACGGACTTTGCAAAAAATGTGCATTTGCAGTTACCCTGTGTTTTGTGTTTCTGGTAGAATCAGAGGGGTCTGACTTTCCTGTTTCCATCTTCTCTTACTTTGAGTGGCTGTAGTGTGGCACCATTAACTTTTTTTTTTTTTCCCTCCTCTTCCTTGGCAGCATCTTCTGGGCGGTCTACAGCCAGCTTCTGTCCAGCTCTGGGTGTCCTTTGACAGGAAGCCCATGCGAGCAGCCCAGTTTGTTACAAGACATCCTATTAATGTGAGTGGGGTCTGCTTGGGGGTGGACAAAAGAGTTAGTTTCCATATGCAGGGGTCAGGGGAAGGGTGTTGCTGGGATATCCTTCTGGGTAGAGCCTTTTAAAAAATTTTTTTTTTATTTGAATCTTCTTTTATTTCTTATTTATTTTAATTAAAAAAATTTTTTTAAAGTTCAATTTGCCAACATGCAGTGTAACACTCAGTGCTCATCATGCTGGGTAGGTCATTGATGGAGGCTCCCTGCGATCACTTTCTAGACAGTTCCATAGAGGGAACCATTAGGCTTTGGGCACCTTGGTCTGTTTTTTCCCTCTTCACTATTTGAAGTGCAGCTGAATGGGAGTCTTAATTTGCTTTATGTGGAGACAGACTGGCAGACAGGTTTGGGACCAGAGTCAGTGGGCCCTCAGTGTGCTGTCCCGAAGGAATGGAGAGCTGGTGACCATGAGTTATTCGTGCAATACCTGCTCTGTTGCTTACAGGTGGCTAGATTCCAAAAGGGGATAAAAGCTGGGTCCCATCCTTTTAGAAACACATACATTGGAGACACAGAGAAACAAGCAGAGGAGAAACCATATATATACATTCATGTCAAATGCTTAGCTACGGTATGTGTGTATTAGAGCGTAGAGATCAGTGGGAAAGACAGTGTGGGCTGGCGTCATCAGAGACGCCACCACAGGCAGGAGGTGGCATTTGAAGGCCTTGCCACTGACAGTCGGTGTGCTGGAAGGTTGGTAGCTCATGGGGAGAACATTCTTGTCAGTGCTTTGCTTTTTATGGCTTCCACCTTTCTTTAGTACCTTAGAGAGAATGAAAGGAAAGGAAATGCACATTAATGGATATTATAATACATACTATTGATGCACCTCATGAGAAAAAGATGTCATGAACCAAAATGAAGTTTTTAGGTCATTTGTGGGGTTTGGTGGTCCCCTCTTTGGGGCCCCATTTGCCAGTAAGCAGCTTGTTCCAGTTACAGGGCAGCCTTACCTCCTCCAAAAAGAAAATTGGCTAGGCTTTACCAAGATTTGGGAAGGTGTCTGCGGGCTCTGGGCCTGTCCCTGTCACTGGGACATTTGGAAGTCATTACTTCAGTGTGCATAGGGAAAAGTCCACTGTGCATGTGTGGTTTTTGACTTGTATATGTTTTGACTTTCGATTCCAAAGGAATATTACATCGCAGATGCCTCCGAGGACCAGGTGTTTGTATGTGTCAGTCATAGTAACAACCGCACCAACTTATACATCTCAGAGGCAGAGGGGCTGAAATTCTCCTTGTCCCTGGAGAACGTGCTCTATTACAGCCCAGGAGGGGCAGGCGGTGACACGTTGGTGAGGTAAGGAAACCGTAAGTCCCTCCCTCGCTTTTACATCAGAGCAACCAGCACCCTCAGGTTGGGTGTTTTGCAACATTAGCTGCACTTTTGGGTTCAACTGGCGAGTTTCCAGAATGCCCGCGGCTGGCTTGTGGCATGGCTTCAGCAATTGGGGGTGTGGTTGGGCTGTGAAGATTTTAAAAAGCCCTCCAGGTGATTTGGATGGGATGCCAAGGCTGAGCATGGCTGCTCTGGGTGACATTTGGAGTCACAGGCCCTGTGTCAGCCACTCCCTGGGTTCCTTTCCTTCAGTTATCTGGCTTGGGGTCTCTGAGCTGGTGGGAAAAGGCACTTGGACAGGGGTCAGCTCGGGGCAAGCTGGCATGGGGAGAGCGATGGCAGACTTGCCTCTAAGTAAGGCAGGTTAATTGACATTTTTTTTTTCTTACTGTAATTGCAAATATTGCTCCGTGGGTGACCCCGTGACCCTTGGGAGCTAGAGTCCATTCATTCTTGCTTGTCATGCGATAAGCCAGTCTTCTGTGAGACGTCTGACTGTGATGAGGATCACTCTGCTCTTGGCAAGAGCCGTCTGGTGGAGCTGGCTGGTGCGCAGCAAGGCCTGGCTCTGAAGCCGTGACCACCAGGTCACAGGGCGTGACACTGCCGTCCAAGGTCTCTCGTCATGCTGGTGATTTATTCAGTCCCCATTTCTTTTGACAAGGACGCTGCTGCTCTGTGCCAGCCCTTGTTCCAGGCACAGCAATGAGATAATATGTCCAGCAATGAAAAGTCAAAACAGGGTCCTTATTCCATGGGGCTTTTGTTCTCATTGGGGGAAGACAGGACGGAAACAAATACGTAGTTTGCCTGTTGGTGGCGAGGGCTGGGAGGCAGAGTGAACCAAGTTAAGAGGACAGGGGATTAAGAGCATGTTATTTATACAGGCTGGCCATGGAAGGCTGTTCTACGACAGTGACATTTCAGTAGGTCCTGAGTCACATGAGCAGAAAGAGGGAACAGCATGCTTGGAGGGCCTGGGGAAGGGCACTGTGGCAGAGGGAACAGCATGCTCGGAGGCCCTGGGGAAGGGTGCTGTGGCAGAGGGAACAGCATGCTCAGAGATTCTGAGGTTGGATATATTTTAGGAGCGGTGTAGAGCCAGGGTGGCTCCAACAGCTGGAAGAGGAGAGAGAGAGAGATTGAGAACATCTTCTAGGAGATAGGATCCAGGAGAGCAGGGCTCAGATTGTATAAGGCCTTCAAGGGCATGGAAGAAATTTCCTTTTTTCCTTCTAAGCAGAATATGGAGGGTTTTGACCAGAAGATGGACATCATCTGATTTAACCTGTTACATTTTTTTAACCATTTAAAAAAATTGTGACCCCACGTTACGTAAAGGAAAGAACTTGAAACATGGACAATATTACGAGTAGTTTCAGACGAATACTCAGGTGACCTGTCTTCTAAAGAAGCCGGGCTCAGTGCTGTGTGCAGAGTAGACTGCCGGCGGCGTGCGAGAATGGAAGAAGCAGGGCGCCTGGCCGTGACAGTGCTAGAGACCCAGGCTGGCCTTGCTGTCGGCAGGGCCCAGGGCAGTAGCAGCAGAGATGATGGAGATGGGCAAATTCTGATCGTTTGCTGGTAGATTTGCTGCTTGGCTTGGTGAGTCCGGGGCCCACGGCTGCTTGGGCTGAGCAGTGGGCAGAATGACGGCCGTGGGCTGAGTCCGGGCGTCAGGAGGTCAGGGGGAGCTGCGCGAGGAGCAGGTGTCTGGGGAAAGGGCAGGGCCTCGGGTTCGGATTCACCAGCTTGGAGATGCCTGTTGGATCCCCAAGGGGAGAACTTTCTGGTCCCTGACAGTGCCTTTGCATGCCCTGTTTCGGCTCTTTCAGAGGTATGTCCTATTTTATGCCTCCCCACACCCCTGCCAGTATAGACGCATGAGTTATTTATTATTCAGTGTGAGTTAATGTGTTGTAAACCATTCCTACCATGATTCAGCCTCAGGTTTTTCTGGTTTGGTCAGTGGCAGCGTCTTTGGGCTGGCTCCTGTGTCTTTGCTTTTTGTTTGTTTGTTATTTTAAGTAATTTATTGGGGTGAAATTCACATGACATTAGCCGAGCCATTTTAAAGTGAACAGCCCGGTGGCATTTAGGGCATTCGCGGCGTTGTGCAAGCAACCACCAGCTTTAATCTATTTCCAAAACATTTTCACTTCCCCAAAAGAGAACCCCTTACCCACTAAGCAGTTTCTGGTCCCAGTCTGTCCTCCCTGCAGCCCCTGGCAGCCACTAATGTCCTTTCTGTCTCTGGGGATTTACCTTCTCCAGGTATACTGTGTAAACAGAATCGTAGCATAATAAGTGACCTTTGGGTTGGTCTTGGAGCTTGCATAATGTGTTCAGGGTTCGTCCGTGTGTGTGTGTGTGTGTGTGTGTGTGTGTGTGTGTGTGTGTGCTTCATTCCTTTGTACTGGTGAATAATATTCTGCTTACTTTTTTTATAATTAGAATTATGAGCCATGATTCCTTAAGCCTTTCCCAGCCTCTGATTTTTTCCCCCCACCTTTGAGAGCCGTGGAGTGGATAAATCACAGCTTGCCAAAGGTTTCTGTATCCTCTGCGTTTGTCGGGTGTTCAGGATGACTGTCTTGTGACAGGGCAGCCAGAAGTCTTGGAGAGAAGCTCCCCAGGAAGCAGGAAGCTCACTTATGTGACCATATGGCCCTCTCATGTATGCACACGGCCCTTTACGTGGTGATGAAGGTCGCTCGTGCCCGGCCCGAGTGCCCAATCCAGTTAGGAAACTGGAAAGAGATTTATGTCTACATTCACAGACCAGCATGGGCTCAGCCTTCTTCTTGTTTACTTCAGGCTTAATCTCAGGACTGGAGATGCTCAGTTGTGCTCATTTGAGTGAACTTTTGTCACCTGCTTCTGCATCTCAGCAAGATGAGATAGGCTAAGGGTGAATTAGATTGCGTGGGCAGGCTGATTAAAAAAAAAAACCAAAACCCAAAAAAACCCACATAACACTTCTGTGTTATTTGAAATGAGTTGTTCTTTGAACTCAATAGGAAAGTGTGGTGCCAAGGAAGCAGTCCTAATTTACTTAGAGACCTGGAGTAGAATCCTTAACTGGGGGTGCCCCTGGCATCGGTGAGATGTGTCGAGCAGAAATCTCCTGGAAAGCAGTGTCTGGATGGAGGACCAGATGTGGGGATGAGATGTTGGGCCCGGCGGGGCCTCTGCGAGGGGCGAGGCGGGCGTGGGCTCTGCAGGAGAGTGGCTCAGGGGCCTGGGTGCGCTGGCGAGTGGAAATGTAGGAAAACGGACAAAGAGAGGGCACCTACGGTGAGATGAATCATTGCAGGGCCACTGGGGCACTGACAGGCATAGACAGGTTTCTGCTTGGAACCAAAAGGCAGAAATCCAGGAGAGTGACAGTCAACCTGATGGTGGTGGCTTCATGATGATGGCATCTAACTCAGGGTTGCTGAGGTCGATAAGAGCGGGTGGCTGACAGAGCTGCAACTGATTTCTAAAGAAGCAAAGAAAAATACCTCCAGGAGACCCGAGGAAACCGCGTGTCAGAATGTTTGGTTTCATTGCCACCATCTTATTTAGGATTTTTTTATTTTTTATTTTTTTAGATTTTATCTATTCATGAGAGACCCAGAGAGAGAGAGAGAGAGAGAGAGAGAGAGAGAGAGGTGGAGAGACACAGGCAGAGGGAGAAGCAGGCTCCCTTGGGGACCCTGATATGGGACTCGATCCCCAGACCCTGGGATCATGCCCTGAGCTGAAGGCAGGTGCTCAACCACGGAGCCACCCAGGCGTCCCTCACTCAGTGCCAGCATTTGATATAGGATTTTGCTCAGTCTCTCCATCTGAAGTAGCTTTGTCAGTGCTTTTTAAAAATTTTCTTTTTCTTCCTCAGAGCTTGTAGTGAGTGTGCTTCTGTCTGAACTCATCCAGCTCGAGATTTGTAGAGTGGATAATGGAAAAAAGCAGTTCTATGCTTTAATAAATTTTTTTAACCAAGCCTGGTGGCTCAGAACCCTTCTAAATAAAGGACACACTTCCAGTTTTGAAAACCACGTGGGAACTCTGGTTAGCACTTCTCAGAGATCTGTTCCATCTGTGACGTGTGTACCATTTCGGGGCAAAGCTGCTTCCCAGTGAAATAGGTACCCTGGCATAGTAGTTAAGGCCCTGGGAAGGCCTCATTCTCTGCTTCATTGGTAAAAAGTATAACCTCAAGCTTCTAGAACCTTCCTTGCTCTATGTATGGCTTCCTGGGGTTGGGGTTCTGCTGTGCATTCTGACAGGAACCCTATGGGCTTCTCCCTGAACAGGGTGTTGGATAATTAATTGTCAGTGTGTGGCCAGTGGCTGTGTATCCCTTAGCGCTGGATTCCTGCAGTTTATAAGCTCTGGCGCTTCGATTGGTGTCTGGCAAGTCTGGCTTACTGTTTCCTGTTTGTCGAGGCTCGCTGGAAGATTTGGGGTGAATCTGTCAGGGAAGAGATAGATGTGCCTCTCATCACGTCTGTGTGTTGTAGTCAGCATGTAGTCACTCCCCATGAAGAGTTATTGATCTGATAAGCATCTTGACCTTCAAAGTTAAAACACAATCACGTTTAAAAAAAAAAAGAGGGACGGGACGCCTGGGTGGCTCAGTGGTTGAGCATCTGCCTTCGGCTCAGGGCGTGATCCTGGAGTCTCGGGATCAAGTCCCACGTCAGGCTCCCTGCATGGAGCCTGCTTCTCCCTCTGCCTGTATCTCTGCCTCTCTCTCTCTCTCTCTGGGTCTCTCATGAATAAATAAATACAATCTTAAAAAAAAAGGTTACTTATCTGTAAATAAGAATGAACTACTGATTTGTGCTACAGTATGGGTGAACCTTGGACACATTACGCTGTACAAAAGTGACCATAAAAAGGCACACTTCCATGTATGTCAAATACACAGATTAGGCCAATTCAGCCACAGAAAACTGAGTAGTGGTGGCCAGGGCCTGGGGTGGGCAGGGAAGAGGGGGGATGACTGCCAGTGGGTACTGGGTTTTTTCTTGAGATGATGAAAATGTTCTGGAACTAGATCATGACACCGGTACAACACAGCATTGTGAATGTATGTAATGCCACTGAATTCTGTACTTTAACACAGTTAAATTTTACGTTATTTATAATAAAAACATACCAAGGAAATATCAGTTCAGGTTCACAGCTGCTTATTTTCTCTTACTGTAGGTATTTTGCAAATGAGCCATTTGCTGACTTCCACCGTGTGGAGGGGTTACAAGGAGTCTATATCGCTACTCTGATTAACGGTTCGATGAATGAGGAGAACATGCGATCAGTCATCACCTTTGACAAAGGGGGTACCTGGGAGTTCCTCCAGGCTCCAGCCTTCACGGGATATGGAGAAAAAATCAACTGTGAGGTACAGATGCGTTCATCTTGTTTGGGCTTTTTATATGAATTTTTAATCTGTG
This sequence comes from Vulpes lagopus, assembly GCF_018345385.1. Taxonomy (NCBI): domain Eukaryota; kingdom Metazoa; phylum Chordata; class Mammalia; order Carnivora; family Canidae; genus Vulpes; species Vulpes lagopus. The sequence continues at coordinate 38,842,611 of NC_054833.1, read as the reverse complement.
GTGCTACCCTTAACGGTTCCCAAACTCCACACCAGGGCAACTAGGGGTGCCGTAGTTCACTCCCAGTGAACTCTGGGATGTTTTAAACTTTTGAGAGAAACACAAGATACTTGGTATTTGTCAGTGATCATGTGAAGTACCATCTTGAGTTTCGTTCCTAGTTTCCACATTAGTTCGTGCTTTGGAAGGCATCAAACTGTTGTGAAGCCGAATTTTCTAGCAGTTGACGTGATAAAAAGCAAGTGAGAAAATCCCAGTGCGATGGGAAGTGACAGTGGTGGGATCTGAGATGATTCTAAACTTTGAGAAAGTGTGTAGTACTCAGCAGGTGCAGACATCCGGTATTAAGTAACTGTGGTTATTTAAGAGTGAAATAAAAATTTTGTTTTCTCTGTGTGTGTATATGTGTGTATGCGTGTGTATATGCACACATACTGTTATTTTGAACTGCCATTAAGTTATTAGGACATGCACACTTATTAAATTGTTTGGTCTTAACTATGTAAAAAAAAAAAACAAATGTGGGTACGTCTTCTGGTCTGAGGCTGCTATAAAAAATTTACAGGGACGCTAATTGTGTTGCAAACCAAGACAGCTTGGGAAACTCTGTTGTAGATTTTTAATTTCTGCAGAACTTTTAAAAAAGTGCCTTCCTGAATATAATTTAGGAGTCTACAATTTTCCCAATCTGTGGCTCCATCTGAAAAGCTGAGAGTACTGAAATGTATTATTTGGCCTCAGTAAGTGTTCCCACTCTCCTGAGCAGCCCTGTTCTTGTCCCTCGGAAGAACATCCTGTGGATTGAGTTCCTTGGCTTTATGTGACACCCCGCACCTCTGTTTTTGTCTCACCTGAGGGGTCTGGGGTATATAAAGTAGGTAGGCAGAAGGAACTCAGAAAAAAAAAATCAAGTAGTAGTAATTTGGGGAAAAATAATATTTAGTTAGTTACCTGGTTTGGGATTTTTGAATTTTGTTTGTCCGTGATTAAGTATGTTGACTCTACTCTATGCTGTATCTGTGATCACTAAGAAAATTTTTTTGGAAACTCTTGTTCTCCACTGACTTCTTGATTCCTCCTCTCTATTTGGCAGCAGGTCTTGCCTTCGTACATGAAGTCTAACTTTGGAGAGGCAAGATATAAGTAGATAGAGACAGATATATAGGTGTTTCTTTATTCAGGGCTGACTTCTAGATTTTGGGAGCTCTACACCAGCCTGTGTAGATGGGGGTGGCCTGATTTTGAGTGTGCCGTAGGGTCTGAGCCTACCACATTAATGGTGTTGTTAAAACTCTGCTTATTCCCCTGACTGACCCATTTATCTACGAACCATACAAGTTGGTGGGCTTTTAGTTTCTACCTGTGATTTTAGGTGGTGAAAGAACAGGTTAGTTGGCAAATATGTGAGACCCAACCTAATCTGATCCAGTTTTCATTTGCTAAACAGTGTTGCTAGCAAGATGGATATTTCCTAGAGAGATCCTTTTGTTATAAAAGTAAGTAGACGTAGCCGACCAGGTTCCCAGGTAAAAACCTGTTAACATAAGCACACAGACCTACCCTGCTTAGAACACCAGACGAGGCTGAGTAACATTTGACAATCACATTCTGGCCAAGAGATGTTGGTGTGACCATACAGCAAATAACTCTGCAGAACTGTTAAAATCGGAACGCCAGTGGCGGAGGCCGGTTCGAATAACTTGTTTTGCAGCGGACACTGTAGAGTTGGTTCTTTGTACAAATGCTGACTACTTAAAAACTGTTGTAATGTGGATCCCTTGGTGTTTATAGCTCATATGTTGTACATCTGGGAGCTTATCAGTGAGACTTCATGATCTCTAATTCTTGATTTTTCCCTCTGATGGAATTGCTTAAATCACATTTGAAATATATCTCTACGGACTTAAAAAAAAAAGAAGTCCCATCAAATCATTTCATTTCTCTTTAAACAGAGGGGGGGTAGCTTTCAATCTATTCGAGTTGACACTGATGCCTAAGTGCTATCCTCTGCGAGCCTTAGGAGGAATTTTTTTATTCACATTTTTCTCTTCTCTTCAGTGATAGGCATTTATGTGGTTCAGGTAATCCCATCCACCTGGGGGTGCGTGGGGGGCCCCTGGGCTGTGAGTCTCGTTTCCTTTGGGCCAGATTTCCTTTCTCGGTGTGTGGCTGCACTGTCTGCACACAGGCCCCAGTGTTTTGAGGGAGCTGGAGGCATCGTGTCACGTGCTGACGGGGTCTGGAACTTGTGTCCTGTAGCTCTCCCAGGGCTGTTCCCTCCACCTGGCCCAGCGGCTCAGTCAGCTGCTCAATCTCCAGCTTCGGAGGATGCCCATCCTGTCCAAGGAGTCCGCTCCCGGTCTCATTATTGCCACTGGTAAGTCTGCTTTGCTCGTCCCCGTTCAGGGGTTAAGCATTTCTGTTATGTGCAAGCCAACTAGGCGGTGACCACTGACATCTGCTGTAGCAGCTGCTCTTTGTGGTTTTGAGACATTTTTGGTGGCTAAATACTACTCAGAATTTCTGGTTGGGCAAGGTGAGCGTCTGACATATTCTTGAAATTAAAAGTAATTATGCCTCTTGCATTTTAGGTTCAGTGGGAAAGAACTTGGCAAGCAAGACGAACGTGTACATCTCTAGCAGTGCCGGAGCCCGGTGGCGAGAGGTCAGCTCCCCACCCCCACCCCTAGCTCCCGGGCCTCAGCCCCCAACCCAGGTTCTGCTTTATTGGAGAACACAGTTGTGCCTGCGCATTTCAGGAACACGTGTGGCTGGTGGTGGAGGCCAATGGTGCCAAGTATGACTATAAAATAGAAAGAGGTACCCAGAGCCACACATGAGCATCAGCTGCACTGATTTGTGTTCGCACCTTGTAATGTGGGCTCGTGAGTTTGCCAAAAATATTACTTTGAATCAAAAACAGACCTTTCCTTCCCCCTACGTCTGTAACTTTAACTAAATGTTCCAAGAGGACAAAGCAATATCTCTTTTGCTTACCTCTTTACCCCTAGGACCTAGCAGTGCCTGGTTATGGAGTGGGTGCCCCTTAAATCAGCAAATGACAGTGTGGCCGTAGTGGTGTCTGGTGTGAAGTTGGCTGTGTATTGTCGTATCGTTTTGAAATAGAAGTCAAGCCCTTTCCTCAGTGGGGCTGTGGTGGGCAGGCACTTTGTTTCCCTCTCTGCTGTGGAAAGAAGATGTTTTGCCTTGAGTCTGTAGAACTACTTTGGATCCTTGGCACTGCTGATACCAGTCCTGAAAGTTGAGCTAGTTTCATAGTCCCCAAATGCTAAATCAGCCTCAGACATTAGAGGATTGCCAAACTTGTAAAAAAGAAAAAAAAAATGCTTTCACCAGCCTCCCGTGAATTACGAAGGCCAAGGAAAGAAGTACATCTGGTCTCCTTCTGTAGGGGCTGCTTACAGGGGTGCTCTGCTGTGTGTGCAGGGAGCCCCCAGGAGCACTCAGTAGATCATGGGACAGGAATTTAATTGAGCACCTTCTGTAGGCGGAGCATGACGTCAGGAGGGATTTGGAGTTCTCAGAAGAGCCAGCCAACCTCACATCCTCATGATGCTGCTTATTGGGGACGCGATATGTACACGTTTGTATTTAAATACATACTATGCAAAGCATTAATGATACCCAGTGTTTGTTTGGCTCTGTGCAGTTTACAGAAACCTATCACATATCTCACCTCCTAGGAGGAGGGCTTACCATCATCCCTCAGGTGAGGGATCTGGGCCCCAGACATTGTGTGTGTGCATTCATTAAGAACAGTGCAGCATGGTAGAGGACACAGGTATTTGGATGAAAGATGTCAAGGCCCAATTGTCAAAAAGGGTGAACAGTTTGGAGTTTGGGGGAGCATCCTTGCTGTGCTCCCCTGGGAAGGATTAAGCAGCTGCTTTCTTCTTCATAGGAGCCAGACATTCCTTTTGAAATTGGGTGTTCTCTCCTAGGCAGATAGGCTTGTGGTTTGTTGGGGCCTTCTGATGTTGTTGTAATCTGGGATTTGAGCATTTGCAAGTGATTTCCTTCTGGATAGAAAGCAGTGTCTTGTTCCTCCTCTGGTGAAGTGGTGTGGTCTGGCTAATGCTGGGGCAGCTGTCATTGCCTCCTGCCAGGCACGCTTCACACCTGCCAAGACACAGCCGTCATACAAGGGACCCTATTTTTGGAAAGAGCAGAGAGCTAAGTAGGGGAGGGGAAGGTTGAGACCATGTCTGCGGGAGTGGGCACCTGAGTCCCTGTGGGTGGCAGTCACATGGGAGGGGCAGCCTATGGGTGTGAGGAGCATCAGGGATGGCAGGAGATAGGATAGGATACAGTGGACAAGGCTGTCTAGAAAATTGGTGAGTAGAACTCTTGTTCCCCTTCCACGACTTACCAGTGGTGCAAATTCTCTGATCCTGAGTTCCTTTTCTGCACTTTTCTTCCTTAACTTTACTGAGGCATGTGGAAGCAGAGTGAACTCTGCATATCTAAAAGGTACAGTTGGATCAGAAGTGGTCACCATTGCTACACTGTTGCCAACACCACAATGAAGATGGCAACCATTTCCATCACTCCCCAAAGTATCTTCCTTCCCCCTTGTAATCCATCCTTCTCTTTACCTGGTCCCTGCCAGATATTAGTTGGCATTTTCTAGCATTTTATATAAATGGACTCCATACACAGTCTTTTTGCCTGGCCTCTGTCCCTCATCATGGTGATTTTGAGGTTCATCCATGCTGGTTTTGTGTATCAGTGGTTCTTTTCCAATTTATTATTAATTGGTATCCCATTGTAGGGATATCTCACAACTTGTTTATCCACTCATCTGTCGGTGGACATTACAGTTTTTGCTGATTGTAAGTTTAGCTGTTAAAAACACTTTATCACATGCTTTTTTTTAGATGGACATATATTTTTACTTCTTTTCGGTGGATGCCTTAGAACAGAATGACTGGACAGCTTGGTGGGTCTGTGTTTAACTTTTGAAGGAATTACCGAATTGTTTTCCAAAATGAATGTACCGTTTTACATTTCTACCAGCAGTGTGTGAAAGTTCTAATCACTTCCGGTCCACACCAACACTTGGTATGGTCAGTCTTTTTTTTAAATTTTAGACATTTTAATGAGTACACAGTGATATCTTATTATGGCTTTAATTGGCACTTTCTTGGTGTCTAATGAAATAGAACTTCTTTTCATGTGCTCATTGGCCGTTTAAAAATCATTTTTTGAAGTGTTTAAGTCTTGTGCTTATTTTTTGTAAAAAAAAGTTGAGTTTGCCTTCTCATTGAGCTGTAAGAGATTTTTTTGAAAAATGTATTCTGAATTAAGTCTTTCGTTTGATATATGTGTCATGAGTATTTTCCGTGGCCTGGCTTGTTTTCTTAATGGTGTCTTTTAAGAGTAAATATTCTAAATTTTGCTGAAATCTGATTTATCAATTTTTTTTCTATGTTTTATGCCCTTTATTGTTCTAAAAAATATTTGTCCCTCCCAACGCTGCAAAGATTTACCCCTGAGCTTCACAGTGTCAGGCTGTAGTTTAGGTTTAAGATCCATTTTTTTTTTTTTTTTTGGTTTATGATCCATTTTGAGTTGATTTTTATATCTGATGTGATCGAAAGGCTGATACTCATTTTTCCATATGGAGATTCAATGATCCAGCCCCACTTACTGAAAAAGACTGCCCCCATTGAATGCCTGTTTGAAAATCAATTGGCCAGATATGTGTGGGTCTAGTTTAGGACTTTCTATTCTGCTCTATTCATCTATTTGTCTTTTCACCTGTACCAAACTGTCTTGATTATGGGAGACTTAGAGTAAGTGCTGGAATCAAGTAGGTAAGTCCTCCAACATTTTTCGTCTTAAAAATTTCTTTGACTATCCTAGATTCTTTGTATTTCCACAACATTTTTAGAATCAGCTTGTCAGTTTCTACAAAACCTGCTAGGATTTTTTGACTGGGATTACATTGAATTTATAGATCGATTTTGGGAAAATTGACATCTTAGCACTATGGAGTCTTCTGGTCCATGAATGTAGTGTGTTTCTCCATTTCTTTTTAAGTCTCACTGAGTGATATTTTGTAGATTTTGATGTGGAGGTCTGTATATCTTTCGTTAGTTTCATTTCTAAATATTTAAAAATTTTTTGGTATTCCTGTAAATGAAATTTTCTTTCAAGTTTCCTTTCCAATTTTTGCTGTTGTATGTAAGAATATAATTGATTTTTACATATTAGCCTTGGATTCTGCAACCTTGCTAAAATAATAAATAAATAATAAAATAATGTTAGTAGTTTTGTAGACTCAAAGAGATTCATATCATCTGCAAATACGGACCGTTGTATTTCTTCCTTTCTGATCTTTATGTCTCCTATTTCCCTTCTCTTCTCTAATAGGTAATAATATGGCAATATGTAATATGGTGTATTACTGTTTTTAAAAAAACAGCCCTCTTTTCCTTTATTCTCAGAACATTTTTGATTCCAAATGTTGAGGGAGGTTCCCCTCACAGTAAGCAATTCTCCAATTCTCTGGATACTAATTGGATGTCCTTTATTTTGGTTGTGACTGACTAGCTGACATTAGCACAGATCTCACAGTTTAGGGGCTGGGTCTCATAAGACTGCCCCACCCCTTAGGATACTTTGGTGGCTCAGTGACTGAGCATCTGCCTTCAGTTCAAGATGTGATGCCTGGGTCCTGGGATCGAGTCCCACATCAGGCTCCCCTCTGCCTTTGTTTCTGCCTCTCTCTCTCTGTGTTTCTCATGAATAAATAAATCTTAAAAAAAAAAAAAAGACTGCCCACCCCACCCCACTTCACATGGTCATTGTAAGTCCCAGGTTGTCACCTATACTTCTCACTGACCAGCTTATAAATAGGGGGTTCCCATGACCCCCTTCTTGGGTTCAGCAGTTTGCTAGAATGGCTGATAGAACTCAGCGAAATATTTACTTACCTCCACCAGTTTATTATAGAGAATATTATAAAGGCTGCAGCTGGATGTGGTACATAGGGCAAGGTCTGGAAGGATCCTAAGTACAGGAACTTTTGTCCTCATGGAGTTGAGATGTGCCAACCTCCCAGCATGTGGGTGTGTTCACTAACCTGGGAGCTCTTCTAATCTCAGCTTAGGGATTTTTTTTTTTTTTTTCCAGTGGAGGCTCCATCACTTAAACACTCCCTCTCCAGCCCCTGTCCTTTCCCCAGACGATGAGGCAAGGCTGGGAGTTTCTAATCATGCTTAGTCTTTTTTGGTTACCAGCCTCTCTACTGTCCAGGAGTTCACCAACATTTGCCTCATTACAACAAAAGACTCTCCTGTCATCCTGGAAGTTCTGAGGGATATAGGAGCTCTATGTAAGACACACATCACCCCCACCAGTCAGGAAATTACAAGGGATTTAGGAGTTCTGACCAGGAGCTGGGAACAAAAACCAAAATACCATTTATTCTCTTATCACACTGTCACATATGTAGTATGATACGTTACATTGATTGATTTTTGACCGTTTTACTAACCTTGAATTACTGGGATAAACCCTATTTAACATGGATTTATTATCCTTTTTATACCAGATTAGGTTTGAGTTGCTAATAGTTTGTTAAAGATTTTTACCTCTTTTTTTTTGTTTTTTTGTTTTTTTTGTTTTTGGTAATGTCTTTTTCAGGTTTTGGTGCTAGGGTTGGGCTGGTGTCATAGAAGAAGTTGAGCAGTGATTCCTCTTTTGTGTAAAAGTGGTATTACTCTTTTTTTTGAATAATTCACCAGTGAAGTTATCTGGACCTGGGGTTTTCTTTTTGGCTGTGTTTGGGTTAGAAATTCAGTTTCTTTGGCAGATAGGGAACTGTTGAGATTTTTTCTACTGCTTATGTCAGTTTTGGTGAGTTTCATCTGGATTATTGAATTTGTTGGCTTAAAATGACTCAAGGTATTTTCTTTTCTTTTTTTTAAATGTCTGTAGGGTCTGTGGTGATCACATGTTTTCATTCCTGATATTGAGGATTTGTAGTTTATTTTTTCATAGATTTTATTTATTTATTTGACAGAGAGAGAGCTTGAGCAAGTAAGTGCACGAGCAGGGGGAATGGCAAGCAGAGGGAGAGAGAGAAGCAGGCTCCCCCCTGAGCAGGGAGCCCAGCATGGGGCTGGATCCCAGGACCCTGGGATCATGACCTGGGCCGAAGGCAGACACTTACCCTGACTGAGCCACCCAGGAACCCCTGTGGTGTTTTTTTTTTTTCTGTTTTGCTTAATAGTTTAGTTAGTGGTTTGTCAATATTATTGATCTTTTCAAAGAATGTGCTTTTGGCTTTGTCTCTTTGGCTTGTATTTTATTTTGTTGATCTCTGCTCTTTAGTATTATCTTTTCCCTTATTTACTTTGTATTTAATTTGCTTTTCTTTTTGTAGCCTTTTTTGGGTATAACACTAGGTCATTGATTTTAGATGTTTTTTCCTAATAGAAACATTTAAAGCTCTAAGTTTTTGTCTAAATATTGCTCTAACTAATGTCACAAATGTAAAGATGCATTTTTGTTGTCATTCAGTTTAGAATATTTCTTAATGTCTCTCTTTAAAGTTGAGATGTAATTCACATATCATAAAGTCCATCATTTCAAAGTATATAGTTCAATGGGTTTTTGCTGTATTCACAAGTGATCTGATATTTAATCTTTACCGCTCTCTAATTCTAGAACATTTCTATTACTTCGGCATGTCCCTTTTGCTTTTTGTCTTTGGTAAGTTATTTAGAAAAGGGTTGTTTAGTTTTCAGATATTTGACATTTCCCTAGTATCTTATCATGATTGATGTCTAATTTAATTTCCTTGTTTTTTTTTTTTTTTTATTTATGATAGTCATACAGAGAGAGAGAGAGAGGCAGAGACATAGGCAGAGGGAGAAGCAGGCTCCATGCACCGGGAGCCTGACGTGGGATTCGATCCCGGGTCTCCAGGATCGCGCCCTGGGCCAAAGGCAGGCGCCAAACCGCTGCGCCACCCAGGGATCCCTTAATTTCCTTGTAGTCAGAGAAATAACACTTTATATGATTTTGATCCCTTTAAATTTACTGGGACTTGCTTTGGGATCCAAGATGTGCCCTACTTTGTTGAATACATCGTATGCACTAGGAAGGAGTATGTATTCTGCTGTTGGATGTAGTATTCCAGAGATGTTATTTATAGGAAGGTGGTTGATACTTTGCTGTTAAGATCTTCTGTGTTCTTACTATTTTTTTTTTTTTGACTAGTTCTAGTAATTGCTAAGAGAGCAGTGGTAAAATCTCCAACTATGATTGTGGGAGATTTTTTCCTTTAAATCCTGTTAATTTTAGCTTTATGTATTTTGAGGCTCTGTTATTAAGTACATGCACATTTATAATTATCTTTTCTGTTTGTGCCCCTTCTACTGTTAGGAAATATCCCTCTTGTCTGTGGTGATAACCTTCACCTTGAAGTCTATTTTACCTTCCAGCCTTTTTTATGTTTACTGTTTCAGTAGTATATCTTCCACCATCCATTTACTTTCTACCTACCAGTGTCTTTGTATTTAAAGGGTCTCTTATAGGCAGCATCTAGTAGGGTCTTGCTTTTTTATTCATTCTGCTAGGCACTGCTTTAACTGAAATGCTTAAACCATTAACAGTTAACATAATTGTTGATATGGTTGGATTTAGGTTCAAGATTGTATATATATATGTATATATATATATATATTTTTTTTATTACTCTGTTTTTCCTTTATTGACTTTTCTATATTATTTAGATGGTTTTGGTTTTCTGCTTTTATTTAGGTATTTTTTTATTATATTTTTTTTCAGTGGTTGCTCTAAGGATTACATCATGCATATTTACTCTGTCATAGTCTTTTTTGAATTAATATGACTTTTAATATAATGTTACACTTCACATAAAATTTAGAAACCTTGCAACCATGTAAGTCCCTGACTTTTTTTGATTATTGTTGTCCTATGTATCCCATTGAAATATATTAAAAAATCTACAAGACAATGATTTTACTTTTGCTTTACATCATTATACCAGTTTTAAAGAATTTAAGGGGAAAGAAGCAGTCTTATATTTACGCAGATACTTCTTTTGCTCATTCTTCATTCCTGAGAATCCCTGTATCCCCCTGGTTAAGTTACCTTACAGCCTGAAGAAATTCTAGTAGCATTTTTTGTCAAGCAGATCTATCTGTTACGTATTTTCTTGGTTTTCCCTCATTTGAGAATCAATTTATTTCACCTTCATTCCTGGAAGACGTGTTTGTTGATATAGAATTCTGGTTTGGTAGTACTTTAAAGATATGCCACAGTTATCTTGCCTCTCTGATTTCTGATGAGAAATCTACAGTCATTTCATGTCCTGCATGCAGTCCGTCATTTTGTCTAAAGATTTCAAGATCTTTTTTCTTATCTTTGGTTTTTAGCGGTTTTGTTGTGATGTATATAAGGGTATGGTTTTGTGTTTATCCTGTTTGGGTATGCTGATCTGGAGTCTATAAATGTATGTCTTTCACCAAATTTGGGAAATATTCAGGCGTTATTTCTTCAAATACTTTATTTTTCTTGCTCTGGTCCCTTTTTCCTGTTCTTAGACTCAAATCACACATGCTTTTATTATTATCTTCCTGGTCTTTGGGGCTTTTTTCTTTTCAATCTTTTTTTTGGTGTTCTTTATAATGGATAATTTCTACTGTTCTGTACTTATAACCAGATTCACCAATTCGTGTGTCATTTCTATTCTGTTGTTGAGCCCATTAGTGAATTTCTTACTTCACATGTTATATTTTTCTGTTCTAAAATTCTTTTCTTAAGAAATAGACATCAAATATCATGTCTAATTTTTAAAAAAATTTCTTATTCCACTTCTCTGGGAAGAATCTTTGTCTTTTGTTCATTTCAAGTGTGTGTTCCTTTACCCTGTGAGACACAATTATGTGATCATAATTACATTATGATAAATAATGTATGAAATATGATAAAATAATTACATTATTTTAAAGTGCTTGGTAATTCCAGCATTTGAACCATCTTGGGGTTGGCACTTGGTGATTGTCTTTTCTCTTGAGAACTGGGCAGGTTTTATTGGTATGTGTGTACATTGAATAATTTTGGGTTGTATCCTGGACATGTGAATGACATACATGAAATAGAATCTACTGGAGGATGTGGATATTTTTGTTTTAGTGGAAAGTGTATCTGTTTAGATTTAGACTGTGGGTTCCTTCTCACATATAAATCTCCATTTCATTCACTAAACCTTTGCCATGTTGGTTTAAGTCTGCTCCACATACGTGTAGTTTAGGGATTAGGGTGAGGCTTGTGTGAGTTCATACACAGAATTAGAGGACTTACTTGATTGATACTCTCTCCTCTGGGATTTCATCCACATTCTCCCTGGCCTGCCAGGGCTTCGTTTCCAGATTCCATAGGGAGAAGTCATTTCTGTTGATGGTGTAGCCATCCATCTGAGATGTTCCAGGACTGGGATTTTCTCTTGGGGCAAAGCCATTTCCTTCTAAACAGGAAATCCCAGCTTGTGATTGCTGCTCAGGTTTTAAGTCCCCTGCACAAGCCATCTGATTTTGTTTACTCTTCAGTATCCTTGGGTAGCTCTTTTTTTTTTTTAAATATTTTGTTCAAAGTTTTTGTTTATAATCACCAGGAAGGATGATGGGCTGTTGTGGATTATACGATCATGGTAGAACTCAAACTCCAATTGATTGAGTTGTCCTCTCTGGTTGGTGAGAGTCGGAGATTTGGGTTTGACGCCTATTCCTGCTGTTTACTATCAGCCACTTTAATACCAACCCTTGGTTTCTTCATTTGGGGAAAAAAAATGGGGATCAGAGAACTCACTGCCCCATCCCCAGGGTTGTGTGGAACAAATAAGGTAATGGATGTGAATGTGCTCTGGAAACTGAAAAAGTGTCTTCAAGTGCTTGTCATCACTGCCACGTGCTTATGTGTGTACCTGTGCGTGTGTGTGCATGTATGGTGTGCATGGTTACTGCTCAGTTACTCCAGAGCAGTGGCATCAGCGCTGGCTTTTCCTCTTCAGGCACTTCCTGGACCTCACTACTATACCTGGGGAGACCATGGCGGCATCATCATGGCCATCGCGCAGGGCATGGAAACCAATGAGCTGAAGTAAGTGTCTCTGAGGAAGCTTTTTCTCTTAACATCATGCTGCTCTTCCAGAAAGTAAGTCTGTGAGTATAAGTGGATTGTCTCTCTTCAGTACTAGGTTGTTGACATCAAATCACTGTTGACCTTAGCAAATGATTTACACATTCTTTATCACAAAGAACAAATGACATATTTTTACTGATCCAGCCAAGTACGACTCTATATAAATTTAAATTCATAATGACTAAAAAATTAACCAGAGACTTCACCTTGTCCATCTTTGCTTTGTGTGGGACATGGAATGAGCGATAATAACAACAGTAAATAATAATACATAATAACAATACCTGAGTAATAATTTCAGAATGTGTACTACTTGGTAGCCAATCGACTTTTGCTGTTGACACATCTGGTTTGGGGATTCATAATTAACAGACCTGGAAGGGACATTTGGGGTTAACAGCTTCGTCTTACAAATGAGAAAACTGATACTCAGCAAGGTAAACTAATTTGCCGAGGATCCCCCCATTTGTTAGTGACGTTAAATTACGTTCTGTACTCTTTGCAAATGTATTGCTCTGAGAAGCAAAAATGTCTAGAGTCTATAACCTCTGCTCGCTCAAGTCTGATTTTATCAGAACCAGTTTGTTGATTATTTTTATCTGAAGTAGTACAAAAGTTAATTTGGCTAATGGTGGGTCAGGACCAACTGGCCCTCCTTTCTCCCTGTATTTGCACTGAACCCACCGAGATGTGTTCCTAAAGGAAGTGGGGAGGCCTCAGTAATCGTCTTGTTTAATGCAAAGAAGAAAGTCTTCTTTTCCTTTGCTCCTTTTAGAAACAGGACCAGCAGCAAGATAGAGGTGGGTGGTTTGAAAAACGATCTTTAGCATCTGGTTTCCCCCACGCTGAATTTGACCTATGTCGCGTAGGCTGGCCCCAAAGAAGCAGAGAGAAGCAACAAAGGGCTGGCATCTGGCTGTTCTTGGGTCTGTGTGACACTGGTCAGCTGCTGCTTTAGAGCCAAGAGCCAGAAGAAGTCCTGTTTGTACCCAACACTGGATCCACATTCCGACTGGTGTTTGCTCAGATGAGGACGGTCACGAAGCACCGTGCTTCCCATATTTGTACCACCACTTATTTCTTTACCCATTAATTTATCAATTCCCATCTCCCATATTTAGCAAGCACTAATTGTGCTGGGTCCTGCACATCTAAAGATGAATAGGATGTTTCCCCTCCCTCATAAGGCGTCGATCCTCCTGGGGTGAGATACATAAGCAAACTGTGATGTTTAGGACTTGGCCGTGTGAGGAATACCGCAGGGGACGTGGGTTGGCTTCCTGGGCAGCATGCATGTCATGCTTCGTGTGGCAGTCTGATCGCGGAGTCACTTTCTGATTTTCCTTGTTTAACTTCTCTGCGGTTGACATTTGCATTCCGAGCTGGCTTCTCTGGAGTAGTTAGCATGATTCTAGTCCTCTTACACCATCTGTTGGTGCATATGTGCTCAGGGAACGCAGCGTCATTGCTGCATGAGCTGGAGCAAAACATGACCAGGAAAATAAACCTGCTGCCAGAAAATCACCATGCCTTCCCCGGACGCTTAAAAATGACAGGGGGCTGAAGTGTGTGTGGGGGTGTGGACTTGAGGGGATTATGGACACTGTAGTACCTTTCTATTTCTCCAGGTTATTTGGAGGTATCTGTGTGCATGGTTCGAATAAAGCATTTGCAAATATGAGAATAATTCCTGCCTCCTGTTGACAAGTGCATGTGTCCTACATAGCAGTCAGAGCTTGGCCTAAATCTGTGTAGCCACCTGGCATTTACTCAGTAGGTTGCCCTAAGAGGTTCTTTTTTTTAATTTTTTTCCTGCTTCTCTTCATACTCTGCTTTTGACCTGTCCCTGTACTCTACTATCAGCTTCACCAGAAGACAAGCAGGAAATAATACTCTACTTAGTTCATATCCTCAGACCACAGTGGTGACTTACGGTGATAGCCGAGCACGAGTGGGGGATTTCTGGTGCTGGGCCAGGACTTTGGGCCCCTTAAAGTCAGGCCTCCCTGACCACAGTGATGTCTCTCCTTGAGTCTCACAGCCTTTATTGGCGGTCTCATTAATTGGGCATCGATCATATATGGACTTCGTTCATTAGTTAGCTTTTAATTATATGCCTGAATTCTTCAACTCATTAGCAAGGTCTTTTGACCAGTATTTCTATTCCATACAGGCCAGCAGGCACTTAGTAAATGTCTGATCATTCAATAAATAGGTCATGCACACTTAGTCTTCTAAGATTGCTTATGTCTTTACTGTCTGATGAAGCCAGAGGGGCATGGTAGTATGGCAGGTGCATGGTTCTGAGGGGGCCATTCCCGCCGCGCTCTACGTAAATGACGTGCTCTGGAGCTCAAGTAGGAGTGGATGTGTGCCACCGAGAAGCACCAGGGCTGGCCCAGTCCACCTTCCTCCGTTTTCACATGGAGGAACTAATGTGACTTGTCAGTAGTTGGGGCCCAAACTGGACCTTGAGCATATTTCCTGACCCTCTCAGGTCAATTACACGGATGTTTGTTGAACATGTAGTGAGCCAGACGTTGTTCTAGGTACCCAGCGTGCAAAGGCGAGTGAGGCGTCAATCAGGAGCTGCCCATGTGCCCTGTGGCTCTGTTGTGTTTCTGAGTCAGCTGGAGAGAGAGGCCACGGGAAGGGCTTGTTCTGAAAGTGAGCTTTCTGACCCAAAGCCTTAGGGGAAGAAAGCCACGCAGCATAACACCAGGAACTCTCAAAAGAGTTTTAGTGGGAACAGAGGTTGGAATGATGTTTCACGAAAGAGTTAGGTTTTTGTTTTGTTTCGGTGGTTGTTCTTTTAAATTATTCATGTCTTTCTTTCCCTGATTAGCCCAGATAACTAAGAGTTGACTGTTATTTGTCTCAGCTCCTGCCTTGACTCTCTGCTGAGGCTGTTACCTTTGTTATTGCTAATTGAAATTGAGAGCAAGAAGTGGAACACTTTGTTTTGCTCTTGTGTCTACATGTCTGAAATGAGTAAATAAGAACCCGTTCTTGAGATTCATGTATTCATTCGATCACACTGTCACTGTGAACCATGCTCTGGGGATTCGGGTTTTTCTTGCGTATAATCCCTGAGTCTTTCAGGGAAGGGGCTACTGGGTTCTTGAAGTCTGACCAAAAAAAAAAAAAAAAGACGACCCCAACATAAGTTTGTTGGCTTGACCATGAAAAATAAGATTGACTGATCAACTGCCATTTCTTCTTGCTGGTTTACCTGCCAGCAAAATGCTGTCCTTAGTAGTTTCTGATAACATTTTGGGTTTGCCCAATAGCATCATTCTGTAGGGGAGATTTCTGATTTCAAGAGGCTTTCCTCCAGGAGTCCCTAAAGGATCACACAAAGTACACCCAGCAGAGCAGCTAGTTTTTTATTTTTTATTTTTAATTTTTGTTGTTGTTGTTGTTGTTGTTGTTTTTGCAGGGGGAGACCTGAGTTCTGGAAGCATCCAGAATGGGGGAGGTGGCAGTTAACCTACATGCTTGGTGGCTGCCCCTTATGTCAGTGGTAACACTGGGACAGTTGCAGAGAGAACCACCCCCACCTGCTGCATTTTAACCCTCACATGGTGTCTTTGGCCTTCGAGTTAGAGTGGAACAGGTGTTCTTATCACCTTTTAACTGTTAAGAAGCTGAGGGATGGGGTTAAAAGAATACAGTGCACCTTATTTCATTTCCTTGAGCGAATGTTAATGAGTGCCCCTTCTGTGTGCCGAGAGAGGTGCCACCACGTGCCAGGGGCAGAAAAGTGTAAGATAGAGGGAGCACAGAATGGCAGCCAGCTAGTGCTTGCTACTGAGAAGCCAGGGGAAGGAAGGAGGGGGAAGAGGGAGCTCGAGCAAGGCTGGTGTGTTGTTTCAGGGTTAGTGGGACCTTGGGCAAAGCGGGCCCTGCGTGGATCAACACATCTATGGGAGGCCTCAGGCTTTAGTACTGATGGAATGCAGACTGCAGGGAGGGGTGGGGAGAAAGGGGAATTGAGGCACATGTAGGTGGGGTCTGGGAGCTGGAGGGGGCCTTGCATGCTGCTTAGGAGAGATCAGGCTTGGCTTTTGCAGGGTTAGTATATCCTTAGGGTTTTCAGTGGGCGAATGACACAGCTAGATTTGAATTATGGAAGGATGGCCCTGGCAAGTTGAGGAGGATAAATTTAAAAGAAGCAAAACTGGAGGTAAGAGAGGAAGCTGGGAGCTGGTGGGGGTGGACTAAGCATTTTGTGGGGCAAAGTCTGCAGGACTGACTGCTCTTGACTAGCCTTGGGTGATGGGGTGTGCTGATCAGACTCCTCCTGGAGGAGCAGGGGAAAAGGGCAGGGAAATCTGGACAGATTGGACTGGATTGCCCTGGGCTGTGCACGGGGAGACATCCAGCAGGAGTCCACACCCGGTTCGGCCTTCCACCAGCCCTTGTGTGAATTCTCTCTTGACGCTAGTGATGGAAGATCCTCCGATCTTTGCTTGAACAGGTTGAGTGATGGGGATTTGCCAGAGCAGAAGGGGCTTTCATTTCACTTTGGGACAGTTTGTTGTTCGTTTCTTCATTCCCTCACTTTTTTTTAATCCATTTATTTCTTTATGAAATGAGAGTCCTCAAGTCAGAGAGAGCCCAGATTCACTCTCCAGTTTCTGGTTAGTGGGCGTGTTCTGCTCCCAGGAGACACACACAGAGGCTGTTTCCTCCTTCACCTGAACACCATGCAGGTGTCTGAGGTGCCCTCCCTGTCCATCCCTCATGTCTCCCACTCCATGACAAATGGTTCCACTTCCTTTCCTCCGAGGCCATGGGATCCCAACGCCATGGATCTCCACCCTCTGGGTATCCTTTAGATCTGCCTCACCGTGTCAGTGCTTTAAAACCTGGGGCCCAGATCTGACCCTGGCAGCTGACCCCGATGTACAGGGATTAACACCAACAGGGCTCGAGATGCTCAGTTCCTGTTAGAGGACATCCAACACTGTGCTCACACTTTTGACAGCCTCCCCAACTTTTTAGCTTCTGCCAAATTGTTTTTTTTCATCTTTTTTTATTTTCAAATTATTTTTTAAAAATGGAGATCCCCATTTACACACCATGAGATGCTTAGATTGTAAATACGCCGCTGAATCAGTTCTGGAGGGCACTTGTCAGGATGCCGAGAATGTCCATCCCCCAGAAAATACCTACCTGCCCCTTCCCTGCCAATACCACTGCCCCTGTTCCACCCCAGTTAGAGGCAGCTGATGGTCTGGTTATATTTTTACCACTGTGGGTTAGTTCGGCTTATTCTAGAACTTCCTGTGTTTGTATCTGGCTTCTTTTACTCACCATTTTTTTTTTTTTTTGAGATTCTATCTCTGCTGTGACTTCTATCAGTAGATAAAGTTCAGTTAAGCTACAAAACATAAGAGAGCCTTTTCTTATGAGTGTTTTCCTATGAATTTCTCAAGATTTTCTTCATCCTGTAACTGAGCAGGTAGGTTTTTGAAACAACGGGTAGGACTTTATTCTCATTTTGACTTCTCCTTTTGATATCATAAAAGTGTTTTGAATCCTGTTTTGGCATTAATTGCATTATCAGTACAATTAGCCTTGTATGCTTTGCAAATCTGATAGACTGACCTTCCATATTGTCATGCATATCCTTGACTAATGTGTTGAGCTGTGTGGGAACCAGAGGTCTCATTTTGGATTGAGGTCATATCATATGTCAGTAATCAGCACGCTTGGGATTTGATTCACCAGCAGTAAATTTTTATCTAGCTGTGTGGCCTGCAGAGATGCTTAGGAAGAAAGAATGTTGTGTATCATTACCTCCTCCTTCCAATCAAGGATTACCGTGAGAAAAGGAAAATAGGATTAGTTTGTTGTGACTTGCGTGTGAAACCACGTGAGTCCCAGCCCTCACAGACTTCCTTCTGTTCTAAGATCCATCAGATCAGCTGTTTCCATTCTCGAAACCAGTGTTTTCTTCTTCATCTTCCTAAAGGGCTTCAAGATCTCTCTCTGTTCTCCATGATTCTTTGAGATATTCATGTCTTTCCATTTCCTAGAATGTGCTCTCTTTCATACTCACTTTCTTTTAACGTCCCTGGGTTTTTTTTTTCTCTGCCTTGTCTAATTTGAACATCATTCTACTTGATGAAGATACAACCAAAATAGAAATTGATTCTGCCTTTTTTTTTTAACGCCCTGTTGTTACTATTTATACATTGACCATCCGAAGGATGATCCTTTCTAGTTGTTGATAGAATTTTTTTGCTAATTCCTTGTAGAATTTACCAGGCAACCAACGCACCATCCCACTGACCTACTTATCTACCACTTACTTTTATAATTTGAGTCATTTTTTATTTTTATAATTTGGCTGTTTGAGTTTAAGTTGTTTGGCCACTGTTCCTACGGATCACCTGCTGTAGGAATTTCAGCTAGAATTAACCAGCAGATTATTGCTGCTCCTCACTTCTTTGCATTTGCACTTTTCTCATCCTGGACATGCTGCTTAACAATCTGAGTTCCTCAAGGAGCTCTCTGGACAGCCACACAGCACTGTGTTCAGTTGAGTATCTTATCAGCACTTCCTTTACTTACTGCATCTGTGATTATATTTATGTTATGTTATATTTAGTATATTCTATTCAGTGGCCTTCCCATCCTCTTGAGAGTTTTTGACCATGGGGTTTATGTCTGTATTTTTATCTGAACATTTTGTACCCTCCAATCCTAAAGACTGGGGCTCTGTATGGTCTTTCACGCCTGGAGGAGCACAGAGATGACTTAGGTTTGTTTCCTTGCAAGGTTCGAGTCATTTTCATGTCATCAAAACCAGTCCTCCTCTAGGGATCAGGGCTTGGTCCAGAGCAGGTGTTTCCCAAACTGTTTGTTGCAGTGGTGATGTGACTTGCCCCTTCCCCGAAATTCCGAAAAAGCATTGTTTTCTAAATGCACAGTTTATTTTCAAATACATGGCTGTGCTTGGCCATGCACCTGCTGCTTAGTCTCATTCAGGCGTCATCCCAGAGTCCTCTGGGAACCTCTCAAGAAATGGGATGCTTCATTTCCTAAGGTTATCTGGGGTTCGATGAGCTCTTAAATAGAATTAACGAAAAGCAGTATGCGAATAGATGGACTTCCAGCATCATCACAGAGCAGATAGCTCCCGTCCTGTCTGGATAATGGACCAATGTTGCTGGTTCATTTTGCTTTAAAAGTGGTACTTGGCCCTTAGCGCGTCACACTGGTACGATGCAGGTGAACGGGTTAACTTCTCTCCAGATCTGCTTCAAAATTAGCTTCATCCAAAAATGTTTCAACCAGAGTATTTCTTCTCTTTGGGAGATTTGTGGAGGAGTCATTTAGTCTTCACCGCCATTCATTATTGATGTTGCCTTGTAGCTCCCCCAACTACCCAGCCCCACCCCTCCACCGCTGGTTGAACCTGCAGCCTCTTGCAGAAGTATCTATTTTAGTAACTTCAATTTGGGATGAAGTGTTTAGATTGCATGATGTTGTGAAAAGATTTATGTCAAGTATGAGAATGCTGAGGGAGTAAAACTAAAATCTCAAAAAGGGGGAAAGGTGAAAGAAGTTTTTAAAGATTTTTTTTAACTTTATTTTTTCATGAGAGATGCAGAGAGAGAGAGAGGCAGAGACATAGGCAGACATAGGCAGGGAGCCTGCTGCAGGACTTGATCCAAGGACCCCGGGATCACGACCTGAGGAAAGGCAGACGCTCAACCACTGAACTGCCCAGGCGTCTTGAAAAAAAGAAGTTCTGTGTGTCATTGGGGGTTGAGACAGAACCTAGAGTTCTCTGGTACTAAAGGAAGCACTTAGTGGTTTCTCACGCATGTTGCCAGCATACTGGGTGATGAAGCAAATGTTAGGCAGATTTTCCCCTTCTACTCTTCCTCCCTTTTAATACAAAAAGATCATTTAAAATTAGCACAGTTACTTCAGTGCTGCTGATTTTTTTTTTTTTCAAGAGCTTGTTCTCTGGTTCTGAGGTAGTCCTCTGTAGAGACTTTTCTCTGCACAGGTTTTTTTTCCCTCCAACTTAAAAATCTGTCAGACCACAGGAAAAAGTGGAGGAATTGAGTAAAGAACACTCTAATAAGTTCACTCAGAATCATCAGTTGCTAACATTTTGCCAGTTTGCTTTACATCCGTCAGTTGTGTGTTCATCCTGTCTGCCTCTCTGTCCATCTGTCTGTCCTTTGCTGAGTCATTTGAAAGAAAGTTGTAGCCATCATACCCTTTCCCAGCTAAATATTGAAAACCTGTATCTCCAATAAATAAGGGTATTTTCCTATGCAATCAGAATGCCATTATCACACCTAAGAGAATTAGCAGGAGTTCAGTGTGCCTTATACACTGTATTTATTTTTATATTTGTATTTATATACTTAACACCTGCCTCCCCACCCCACTCCCTCTCAACCCAGGATTCAGTCAAGGTTTCCACATTGCCTGTGGTCGTTAATACCTCTTAATCTCTATGTAACAAGCCTTCTGCCTTCTTTTGTTGGTTTGTTAAGTTTTTCATGCCCCCCCCCCCCGTTTTGCTTTGGAAGAATCTGGAACCAGTTGCCAGGTAGAATGTCGCCCCTGCTGGATTTGTCTGGTTGTACAGAGTATAACACAAGTGATGTGATATTTGCAAATTTGCAACAGTGCTTCATCCAGGAAGGAGGCGTGTAGTGTCAGATTGTCCCATTGTTCCTGGTGCTGAGTCTGGCGACGGCTGTGATTCTGGTCTGCTGTAGAACTGCATTTCCCCATTCAGAGTGAATGTGAATGATTCATCTGTGAGTTAATAGTTTTAGACCATGTGGACACCCTGGTCCGCAGCCCTGTTTCACCTGGTGGTTTTAGCGTCCAGTGATCGTGTTGCCTGGCTCGGTTATTACGGTATGGGTGATGGGAGGGTCATTTTTCTCTTGCTGTCATTGTTTTCAGCATGTATTAGGTAGCATTGTGATAGAAGAAAAGTTTCCCCTCCTTCCTTTCTCTCTTCATCATCTGGCCTGACCCTACCTCCCTGGGAGATCCTTTTAGGATCATTCAGAGACCTTTACCCTATTTTTATTTAGCGTATAACCTGTTACCATCATTTTTCTTCTTATGTTCAAATTTTCCCAAACTGACCAGCTAGAGTTCCATCGTCGAGCTGGCCGCTGTGTCCTTTTGCCCTGATTGCATTGGTCTCTGAGCGCTTCCTTGCTTTCTGGCATGACCTCGAATGTTCCCTGCTTCAGCCATTTCTCCAAGGAGTCCTGGCTTCTCTCACTAGTGAATGTTATCTGTAAACCACGCTTTTGCCCTAGAGACTTTAACCATAAGGATCCTCTTCCTCGTCTTTGCACAGATACAGTACCAATGAAGGGGAGACCTGGAAAACGTTCATCTTCTCCGAGAGGCCAGTCTTTGTCTATGGGCTCCTCACAGAACCTGGCGAGAAGAGCACTGTCTTCACCATCTTTGGCTCCAACAAAGAGAATGTCCACAACTGGCTGATCCTCCAGGTCAATGCCACGGACGCCTTGGGTAAGCCGCTGCCTCCTTGGCCCTTTTCATGGAAACATTTACTGCCCAAAGCCTCAGCTTAGAGCCAACATGCCCACGGAGTCTGTAGCTGTCGAAGAAGATGCACACATAAGCAGTGACCGGGACATTCAGAGACTGTTACTCAGGCAGTTCCCAGTAGGACCGTGTGTCATTTTGTGTCCTCATTTTTCCTAGTCAGCAGTTCTGGTTTGGCAGACTGAGCGAGTGATTCCTGTGTCAGGGGCTGTGTTCCAGATGATACAGGATCCTCTCAGCTGTCTAGGGTCCCGTCAGCATCCGCTAGCAGGGAGAGGGGTGACTCAGCATCTTCCTTCCTCCCTCATCCCCCTACAGCCCCACTCTCTCCCCCTCCTTCTACCTTGGCTAATGACATTCCAACTGAACCAAAAGGTCCTCTCTGTTACCCATTCAGCTTCTACTGCTTAAAATCGTTTTCCTGTTTCAGGATCCATGTACTTGGCTGCTAAATCTCTACCAGAAGACCTCTCTCTCTTCTCTTCTCTGTGTCCAGAGCATAAGCATCCTACTCTTCACGCCCCGAATCACACATTTGTGTCTGTCACCCTGCTTATATCATTCCCCATCAACTAGATTATCAGGTCCTTGGAAATAAGAACCTGTCCTGTCATGTGTATTTTCCACCCACTGAATAGCCTGAGAGCCTTACAGTCAGAGTTTAATGAGTACTTGCTGATTGGAATGGCAAGGAGTTGACGGCCGTTCATCAGTTTTAGGCAGCATGGAATCTGATTGAAGACACACATATAAGAAAGACTTAGGGTCCCAGGGTAGACATAGGTATACTTTGGAATGTCTGGAGAAACCACTCTACTTAAATTCCAAGGGAATGTGGGTGGATGGAGCGATCATCCAGGCTGTTTTGCCATTTCTCAGCCTCCTTCCACGAAGCTTCTGTGCCTTCCAAGTAATGACAGTGAATTCTCTATTGCTCTGGGGCCATTACTTCCAGGCGTGCCCACACGCGCTCCCCTCGTCCCCCTGGGAAGCAGGCAGGAGACCATATTCCTGAACGACACCATCTACCAAGGATCCGGCCTGATCCTGCCTCCCTGGGAGATAAGCACCTCTGATACCCATTTCTGGAGGGAACTGCAGAATCTACTAGAATATTTCAAGAGTTTAGTTGGTGCCAGAGGTGGCTTGCTTCTTCCCAGCTTTCTCAGAAGCACAGCTGTGTTTCAGGAGGTGCCATTTCCATTGGCATGGGTGCTTCCTGGCATCAGAGCAGGCCAATGGGAGGCTTGGCGTAGCTCCAGAGAGTCTGTGTGCCTGCCAAGCAACAGCGGGACGAGCCAGACGTGGGTGCTCAGGCCGAAGGGGACAGGAAACCCCCATGTGGGGCTCCTTCACATGCTTCCTGCTGCATTTCCCTTTTCCCCAGGGGTTCCCTGCACAGAGAATGACTACAAGCTGTGGTCGCCGTCTGATGAACGAGGCAATGAGTGTTTGCTAGGACACAAGACCGTTTTCAAACGGAGGACACCGCATGCAACATGCTTTAATGGAGAAGACTTTGACAGGCCTGTGGTGGTGTCCAACTGCTCCTGCACCCGGCAGGACTATGAATGGTTGGTTCTTCTTCGATGCCTGGGGACTGGGTCGGGTCTTGCTCAGCCAGCAGTGTGGCGCACAGACTAGAGCCTTCCCCCTGAGGAAAAGAAAGGCAATCATAGGAGGTCGGTATTTATTAATAAGTGTCCTTTTTTAATGTGCTAAGCACTTTTTATATAGATCACTCTATTTAGTCCTCACAGCTCCAAAATGAGGGAGAGGCATCACACCCTAGGGAAGCTGCAGCAGTTGATTTAGGAATAGATCATTCTGGCGCTTATTTCAATGAGAACAACTTCAAAAGGGAACACACTGAAGGTTCCACTGTAGGTAACTCCTTTTTCTTAGGAGCTCTGTTCTACAGAAATGAGGGGATGTCAGTACATACATATTTGAGTGTATGTATACAGGCTTGAAGCAGAGTACTGAGAAAGGTGGAGGCATAAGAAACCATGGGTGCGCGAATCACGCAGCCAGAGAGGGAAAGCTGCGTGGGCTTTCTGTGCTTTTATTGTGATTGTTGGCAAGAAGGAGGAGACTGATTTGCTGCTGGCAAACCCGGAAGTTTCTGGAGGTCATGCTGTTTGAGATGGGCCTCAGGGAAGCTCCTGGGTCTGTGGACTGGAGCACTCTGAGATGTGGCAGCAATGGGGAGGGGCAGAGTCAGGGAAGTCCCTGGCGGTTTGGCTTGGATGCCTTGTAGGTATAAAGTAAGGTCAGGGAATGGAGCTGAGCTGATACTTAAGGGTAGAGGCAGAAGGGGTACAGACCTTATTCTGTGAGCAGAATAAGAGCAGGATGAGGGGCTTTGAAGGCTTTTTTTTTTTTTTTTGAATTAAAGATTTAATTTATTTATTAGTGCGAGAGAGCATGAGGGAGGTGGAGGGTCAGGGGGAGAGGGAGACGCAGACTCCCCACCAAGCAGGGAGCCCGACACGGGGCTTGATCCCAGGACCCCAGGATCATGACTTGAGGTGAAGGCAGACGCTTAACCGACTGAGTCACCCAGATGCCCCCTTTGAAGGCTTTTGATGAGAGCCTGGCTTTAGATAATTCTAGAAGTAAAGCATGTAGGGTCTCGGAGCCCCTAGGCAGTCCTTTGAGCTTTGAGCATGGAATCACTCCAGGCCAGGCAGGACGATCCGCAGAGCATGAGTATCAAACTAGATAGAGCATGTAACTCCTTTCTCAATAGTTGCTGAGGCACATAAAACCTAAAGTTTGCTTTGGGAAGCCACACTTATCTTGACAAAAGCCAGAGGCCTCTGATATGTCCTAGTCTAGAGGTTGGAACAGGGCCACGGAGTAAATGTTTTAGGCTCTGCAGGCCATATGGTCTCTGCTGGCAGCTCCACAACTGCTCGTGGTGGTACGGAAGCAGCCACAGGTGAATGGGTGCGGCTCTGGTCCCATAAAGCTTGATTTACAAGAACAGCTCTCTAGGTCGGGCCAAGTCCTGCCCTAGACCAGTGGCTTCTGAAATGTGAGTGCACGTGAATCACCTTGGATCTTGTTAACATGCCGGTTCTGACTCTAGCTAGCTCTGCTAGGCTCCCTGTGATCCCGGTGCTGCTTATCTGTAAACCTATCCTTTGAACAGCAGGGTTTTAGACAGTACAAGACGCGTACTCCCTTTGAAAGCTCGGTGGTTCTAAAATAACAGCGTTGACCCTTCTGTTGCAAAACCACAGAGGTTCAATGCCCCTTTGCTGCCTTCTGTTCTCCCTTAGATACCCCCAAATTGTAATTCTATTCTGAGAGCTTTTGCTGGCCCGAGGTCCCCCTGACTGTAGGGGTCCTCTGTGGAAAAGGTTATAGTGCTCTTCTCTCTTCCTTGATCCCCATTATTACTTCAAAACAAAATGAAATAAGAAACATGCAAGGAAAATCTAACAACTCTTTGGGATTTTTCCTTAATGACTACTACTATGCTTTTTCTCTAAAATCTGCCTCTCTTCTACCAAACCAACAACCCCCACCACCAGAAACCGGAGGCTGGTGTGCCTTCTTTGAACAAAGGCCTGGCTCCCACTGGTCTACCAATGCTCGCCTCAACTTACTCATGGAGATCACTAGGTGCTGAGTCTTAAAGATTGAGAAATCCACCTGCCCTGTCCCTCACAGAGTTGGGCTTTAGGCCATATGAGATCATGAGGGTGATGACTCAAGCCATCTGTGTGTGTAGCTGCTAGAAAGGGGGTGGCTGGACTGTGTGGCTCTTGGAAATGTTCGGTGGCCTTGGACTGGGGCCTTGCGGAGGGAGATGGTCTAAAGGTGGACAGCAGGAGGGGAAATGAGAATGCATGAGCTTATAGTATCTGTGCGTTAGTTCGGTTCCTGAGTGACAACTACATCGGAAAGTCTGGTTGCTTTTGACAGTCCTTTCTGATCTCTCTGGGACGCCCAGCCACTGGCCCGTATGTTCCCTGATTTCAGAGCTAGTCTCTTTCAGAAGCTGGGTTTAGCACTCCAGTGTGTATTCACAGCCTATTAGGCCATGACCTAGAGATTGAAGAAATCTTACTAAGAACAGGTGCTTTGCCATCGGAGGTAAATAAGTAATTAGCTAATGCTCCACCTACCCCTCCAAAAAGATTTTAGGCAGCCATTTGGTAAAAAAAAAAAAAAAAAAATTCATTAAAAAAAAAAGAGATCTATTTGGTAGAGTAATAAAACCCTGCCTTCTGAAAAATTTCTGCAAATTGCTAAATGTGGATTATGACATAATAAATACACAAACTGCTTAGCCCTGTACCTGTTAATACTTCTTGTGGAGAAGGTGTTAAGTAAGTATTGGCTGGACTGAATAGAGTAAATGAAGCCTTTTGAGTAGAGCACATCAATGTGGAAAATCCCTTTGAGTTACAATTTAAGTTTGGGGCAGGGCTTTGGGAATTACTTAGTGCAGTTGCCTCTTCTTGGGATTGTTGAGAAGTCATGCTGTGAAGGGTGGAGTCGGGATAGACCCAGATCTCTGCTTCTTACTCCAGGACTCTGCCCCTGGAGCTGGGTGTTTTGGCAGAGATGTGGCCCCCAAATGGCGGAAGGTCTTGTGGCCCAAAGCACTATGTCCCTAAGTTCAGGATGAGACACCCCAGGTGACTTTAGGTAGTATGTGGACATGGTCTTAAATAACATTGAATCTTTAATGAAAAAGATTATTCTTTGAAATTTCCTCTTTTAGTTCTTCTAATCACATCAAGGAGAAAGTATCACTGGGTGCTAGTAACTATTGAACATTTGCTAATGCCTCTTAACAAAGACCCGGCAGACCCAGAGCCTTGGGGAGGGAACTGGATCCAGCTAAAAAAATTAATATTGTTTTGTTTTGGGGGTAATGATGTGTATTGTTTTGGCATATGATGGTGGTTTTCCAATCATGGTTCAGGTATGGTTCAGGTATAAAGTTTCTTTTGAAAATGTGTTAATGTAAAAAGGTGAGTATTTTTTTTAAAGATTTACTTATTTATTTACTCATGAGAGACAGAGAGAGAAAGAGAGAGAGAGAGAAGAGAGAGAGGCAGAGACACAGGCAGAGGGAGAAGCAGGCCCCATGCAGGAAGCCTGACGTGGGACTCGATCCCGGGTCTCTAGGATCAGGCCCTGGGCTGAAAGTGGTGCTAAATCGCTGAGCCACCCGGGCTGCCCAGGTGGGTATTCTTTAAAGGGACAAAGGAAGTAGCTTACAATAAAGTGATAGGCAGTCTGGGAGATGTCACAAGGGTTGGTATTGACATGCCTGAAGTATTTAACGGCCCTCACGGACCCCAATTGCCTTTTTTAGTGACTTTGGCTTCAAGATGAGTGAAGATTTCTTCTTAGAGGTTTGTGTTCCGGATCCTGAGTTTTCTGGGAAGTCCTACGCTCCTCCTATGCCTTGTCCTGTGGGTTCTACTTACAGGAGAACAAGAGGGTATGTCTCACAATGGTCGCCATGCGCGGGACACGAGGGGTCTACCCTGGGTTTGAGAACAGAGAGGGCCTCTTGGGTTCCTTTCATACTCCAGGTGCTTGGATCCAAGCTGGCATCTCTTAGGGAGCTTGGGCAGTATTTAGCATTAGTATGCAAACTCTACTACTCCAGAAAAAAACCCCATGCAAATCTGTGAAATTCGCTGCAGCTCTCACTATGGGCTAAGTCATAGAATTTGGCAAGGATACATCTTTATAGGAGTTCGTTGAAGAGATATTTATGTAAACTCTTGGCCAGGGCAGCCTTCCCAATGGTGTGGGCTGCCCAACGTAACCATAAGCAGGACCAATTCAGAATGAATACACATCCTTCTTGTTCTGTAAGGAAATGAATGGATGGATGCCACTGTCTGTGGATAGGAAGAGGTTTCCAGTTATGGAGACTTATATTCTTGGTTGTGTCTGACCTCTTGCTCTTGGGGTTGGGGGATGACAGCTATCGGAAGATTTCTGGGGACACTTGCAGTGGAGGAGACGTTGAAACACGACTGGAAGGAGAACTGGTCCCGTGTCCCTTGGCAGGTAAGAGGTGGTTTCTTGCCTTTGAGATCTTGAGATACTCACTCTAGCATCCTCATGATTTCACCCAGGTCTAGTCTTGCAGCCCTTCTAACAATGGAGGAGAAACATGGAAATTACAAGCAGCACTGAACTTCCCTTTTTCCCTAAACTTGGGGAAATCAAAGCCAAATTTATTTATAGCCTTGGGCTTTTATAGGAATGGGAAGTATTTTTTGAGGAAAATCCCTTTTATTTGTTGAAGTGTTTATTCTGCGTGCCTTGTATCTTAGGCATGGTGGGGGTGGGGGGCTTTTGCATGTTCCTTGATCTGTTTGTCTGAGTTGAATATAAAGAGACTCGTGGCTTTTGGGGAATTCACTAAGTGGTCTACCTTAATTTTTATAGTAATAATAATAGCAAGTACTTCAGTGAAACTTCACACATTTTAATGTATTTTTCCACGTGTTCTCATTGTAATCCTTATCACGACCCAGTGGAGCAGATCCTGTAATAAGCTCCTTTTTCTTTTTTTTTTTTTAAATAAAGAGGCATGTTCAAAGGAAAGGGTTAGTCAGCCTATTGCAGGTCATACATCTGTTAAGAGACAGCTCAAATTCAGACTCTTCAGACCCATGCTCTTCCCTGGACATCACCCAAGTGGCAGAGGAGTGTCATTCCCATCATTTTAGGTGATCATTAGTTATGCTCATTAGGAAAAACTTTGGAGTACACAGGCTGTAAAGGAATAGTGTGGTCCACACATGCTTTAAATTGATGGGTGATGGCGCAGGTGGTGTGTTATTTGCAGTCTAGCCTCAAAATGAGGAGACCCTCGCAAATAGTTAATCTCTTAGCCACCTTTCCTTTCCTGCTGTTTCTACTGCTTATTCGTGCAAAGCTCCCTTGTTTCCTGGGAGCCCTTCCTGAGGTAGATGGCTGGAGCTGACCTGGCGGGGGTGTCTGATGGAACAGCAATCAGTGCCTGCTGGATCATGAGAAGTGCGTGTTCCTCTGCAGAGCACCCCCCTTGTTCTCTCCTGCTTGCCAGCTCGCCCCTGTGTTTTTCATGCTAAGCTCATTAGTTCCTTAATTTAATCTTCCATCATTACCAGAGTAATTAACATCCCTCACTGTGGAGACTTCAAAAGAACGCGGCTTCAGCAGATTCTCGCAAATGAGCAGATAATATTCAAATACGCTCCTCACAAGAGCTGTTATTGATGAGGGTTTGGGTGAGTAGGGTTTGAGTGATTGCTCTTAAGGGCTGGAGTACATACTTTTGCAATAAACATTTCTGAAGATAATCCAGTGAGGGACAAAACAGTTTGTTTAAAGCCATCTAAACTGGGAGGAGAGCTATTTTCTGAGGAGAAAAAGAGAACAGGGAACAAAGTGGAAAAATCACATTTGTAGTGTAGGCCCACCTCCTAAATGTAAAAAAGAAAAAGAAAATGCCTGGCACAAAAGGCAGGGGCATACCATGAAAGGAAAGGATGGTTTCCCAGGGCTGATGGGAACCGTAGCATCTTTGCAAAGAGGAGGTCATCTAGAAGAATTTTTTAAAAGATTTTATTTAAGAGAGAGAGAAAGACAGCACGAGCAGGGGAGGGGCAGAGGCAGAGGGAGAAGCAGACTCCCCACTAAGCAGGGAGCCCCGTATGGGGACTCAATCCCAGGACCTCGGGATTATGATTTTAGCCAAAGGCAGAGACACTTAACCTGACTGAGCTACCCAAGCACCCCACCTGGAAGGATTTTTTTTTTTTTTTATGATAGTCACAGAGAGAGAGAGAGAGAGAGAGGGAGAGAGGGAGAGAGGCAGAGACACAGGCAGAGGGAGAAGCAGGCTCCATGCACCGGGAGCCCGACATGGGATTCGATCCCGGGTCTCCAGGATCACGCCCTGGGCCAAAGGCAGGCGCCAAACCGCTGCGCCACCCAGGGATCCCCCTGGAAGGATTTTTAAAGATGAAGTCATTCTTTCTTTATGATTACTATAAAATAACACAGATGTTCAGGCTGTTCTCAGGTATGACTGGAATTGGCTAAGAATTCTGTTCCTTTCCTTTTAAAAAAAAAAATTATTCCTGAGAGACACACAGAGACAGAGACACGGGCAGAGGGAGAAGTAAGCTCCCTGCAGGGAGCCCAATGATGCAGGACCTGATCCCAGGACCCCAAAGCCACGCCCTGAGCCAAAGGCAGATGCTCAACCACTGAGCACCCAGGTGCCTCTCTGTTTCTTATCTAAGTTAATCATTGAGCACAGAAAAGCAGAAGTTTCCTCTGGACCTAATCCTAAGGCAAGTATTTCTGGACTCAGGCTCTGCTATAAGGGCATCGGGTGGTGAGAAGAAAAACTGAAGCTGCAGATTGGGGTTTGCAGATGTTAGAAACGAGGGGTGGGAGGCTTGCTGCGTGAGTGTATCCTCCGTGGCTCTCCACGGCAGCTTCGACGAGAGTCCTTGGTTTCTGTGTCACTTACAGGCTTGGCAGCTTTCATCGTAAGGATCCTCTTCACTGGGAAGCACAGTGGGAAACTTCTTTTGAAAACCAGAAGAGATCAGTTACCATGTGGTGGTGGCTTAGATACTTTTGAAATGAAGTGAAACCAAAGAAAAAGAACACAAATTTACTTTTTTAAAAAAATTTTTAAAAATTTTTTTATTTATTTATGATAGTCACAGAGAGAGAGAGAGAGGCAGAGACACAGGCAGAGGGAGAAGCAGGCTCCATGCACCGGGAGCCCGGTGTGGGACTTGATCCCGGGTCCCCAGGATGGCGCCCTGGGCCAAAGGCAGGCGCCAAACCGCTGCGCCACCCAGGGATCCCCACAAATTTACTTTTATTAAACATTGTAGGTAGGGGCGCCTGGGTGGCTCAGTCGGTTAAGTGTCTGCCTTTGGCTTAGGTCGTGATCCTAAAGTTCTGGAACCAAGCCCTCCATTGGGCTCTCTGCTCAGCAGGGAGCCTGTTTCTCCCTCTTCCCCTTTCCCCAGCTTGTTCTCTCTTTCTTTCTCAAATAAGTAAAATCTTTTTTTAAAAAAATTGCATATAGATTTATTTTTTGGTGCATTGTCTCTGTTGAAGCCTATGCAGAGTGGGTAGCTAGTCCCTGGGATCTCACCGAATGAGGGAATGAGGAAGAAAGAGAGAAACAGTCACTGTGCAGGTGTGCAGCAGAGGGATTCAGATCCCATCTGCAACACATTGGCAAGTGGACCCTTGGACATGGATTCAGGTGTGTCGCCTGTCTCCACCACTATGGAAGAATCTGGATGCTTTCCATCCTGCTCCCTAAGTGGAAGAGAGGCGCACCAGCTCTCCCAGTTACTCGTTGACATTAAGTCTCCTTAAGCCCCCGGGGCCTCTATTTCTGCATCTTGAAAAACGACAATGTTTAACAAATGCATCGTGGCAGGCAGCATCATGTAGTGGGTGAAACGCAGATTCTGGATTCAGACTGCCGAGTTCAAGCCTTGATTCCACCTCTTACCAGTTGTGTGACCTTGAGTGCATTAACCTCTGTGCTCTCATTTGTAAAATTGACTTAATAGTGGTTCTTCCATTATGCAGTCATTATACCAGTGAAACGATGCCTGGCACGTAGTATGCACGTTTATAGTATTTAAGATGAAATAGAGTCTTTGTGATGATGATGTTGGGAAACGCTTTGTAAGTATCCGAGAACAAAGGTTATTGTTGCTGTTTTGAAAATATAATAGGTTGATAGAATTGCTGTGTGTCATTGCGAATAATATCGGATGGGTGAACATCCAGATTAGCTGCAAGTCTTCAGGGACCAGGGGTCTCTGGTCAACATGATTACGGTGCCATGTGATACAGTCATGGGACGAGTGAGAACATGCTGAGTGGGGTAATTATTTCGTCACGTGTGACTCTAAAGACTCCTGGGACGAGCTCAGGAGCATGGATGTTGGACATGACTGGGGCATCTAAGTGAACAAAACAAATGTAACAGGACAGCTTGCAGATGAGCAAACAGATTTACGGGAGTTGGAGTGACCTTGCTCCTTAAGGCGGAAATGGGATTTCATTTTACGCACCTTCGAAATCTTGATGCCTGCGCTGTGCCACCCGATCTACGACGTGTGCCAATGGCCCTGAGGTGTATGCGTGAGGGGAAAATAGGTGAGACGTGCTAGCAACCTCCTCGGCGTCCCCCAGGCCCACCTTCTCTGTCATTGTCTGTGTCTCTGCAGAGGAGAATGAATTCATCCTGTACGCCATGCGGAGGTCCATCCACCGCTATGACCTGGCCTCAGGAGCCACCGAGCAGTTGCCTCTCACCGGCTTGCGGGCAGCGGTGGCTCTGGATTTTGACTATGAGCACAACTGCTTATATTGGTCGGACCTGGCCTTGGACATCATCCAGGTGCGTCCACCCTTGGTCTGCTTGTGGGGGGCCCATGCCTTGTGACCTCCCGATCCCAATAAGCTTCCTTCAGGACAGTCTCGGGAAATGGGTTATTAGAGGTTTGAAGTCATGACTGTTTTCAGGGCTGACAGGTGACACTTTTCATTCTTCTGTTTTAGTATTTTCTTGCCCTGCCTCCCTCTGTCCCTGTGGGAAGGACAGAAGGAGCCCTAGATCTTCAGTCTGGCTTATAAAGGAGGCCTCACTTTTCCTGCTGGGAAGATTTGAGGTCTCAGAGTGTAGGATTCTGAGTCACTATCACAGCAGCTGCCTCTGAAGTGTCCTTCTTCCCAAGCCATGATACAGTAACACTTGACTTACCCGCAGTTCACGTAATTATCCATTTCAGCTATTTTGAACACAGTCAAGAACCAGGAAGTGAGCTGTAAAGATCCCCACACAGGCCAGATAGATAGCCATAGACTCCAGCCCATGCATTTTAAAGGAGAGCTATTTGATCTTTATTCATTGCCTATTTAATCCTTTTTAGAAAAGCAATTCTAACAAGTTTTATCTGGACTTCCTACCCAAGAGAAATTATACAGTGCCTGGGTTTTCCAGGCCCTGGCAGCGACTGCGCCGTGCAGCTGTCCCAGACAGCACCTGATGGCCAGGAGCCTCCCGAGGGAGAGGAGCCTATAAAAGCTGCCACAAGAACTTAAAAATAACAGCAGTCTGGTTCCATTTATTTTCAAAGCAAACAGACTCGTGCTTGTCAGTAATCTCCGACCTCATTACTGGGACACAGCATCATTCGGTAACCAGTGTTTGTAATGAAAATGCAGAGTAATATCAATGATTAGGTTCTGTTTAGGTATTCTGCTTGAAACAGGAAGCCATAATATGTTTTAGAAAAGCTTTTATTAGAAGCCGGCTTCGCTCATGTGGAAAGTTTACTGATAAAAGACATCTCATTCCTTGGCTGTCAAAGCCAGTGGAGTAAAGGGTGGCCATCCATGGGACCGAGTTGGCACGAGGTCATTTGAGCACTCACAACCTTTTCTCTCCCCTCCCCTGTCTCCATAGCGCCTCTGTTTGAATGGGAGTACAGGGCAAGAAGTGATCATCAATTCTGGCCTGGAGACCGTAGAAGCCTTGGCTTTTGAACCCCTCAGCCAGTTACTCTATTGGGTAGATTCTGGCTTTAAAAAGATTGAGGTACGTGTATTCCATCCTGTCCTTAATTGTTCAGGGGGCAGCATCTGGGCCTTGAGCCAGGTTTGACACAGTGGGAGGAGCCAGCGTGCCAGGCTTCTCTAGAAATCCTTTGAGAATTCCAGAGAATGGACCAGGTGAGCCTCTGGGAAAGGAAGAAAAGGCGGATAGTTTCAGAATTATTGGGCATTGCCCCAAAAGTCCCACGTGAAAACAGGATGCCTGCACCCATCAAACTGAGATTCCATTAAGATGCCCTGAATGGTGCTATTTTGGCTAGCCAGAGCGTGTGCTAGTAACAATAATGATAATTATATAACACCATAGCATTATTAGAGTCCTGTATTATCCACGCTGTAGTATTATTGTAGTCGATTAGAGTAATTAAGACCATATCATGGTCATAATCATGATGATTGATGACAGCGAGCGCTTCTTTCGTGCCAAGCCCAGTTGGAACCACTTTGGTTGAATTTACTTGATTTGGTTCTCACAACAACCCTGTTAATTTATTTGCACCTTAGCTATCCAAGGCGATGTGAGGGTAAGAAAGGGCCTCTCCAACACCAAAGTCGTCTTATAGGCACACTCAACTCCTGGAAGTCACTACTGAGGCCCTGGGGCATTGTCTTCGCCCCTGTCTGTACTGACTATGTGGAGGCCTGGGGTGTGGGTCATGTGGAAATTTCAGTAGAAGCAAGGAGGCACAGAGAGTCTGGAGGAGTTGTAAGCCAAAAGCCACAAAGTTAAGAGCCAGACCTGGGTTCCGTCTTCATTCTGGTAGCTAAGGAAGCCAGGCAAGTTTCTGCATCTGTGAGACAGAGGTTCATTTATCCACCCTGTCGTCCGACGGGTGCTTTTTCTGGCATGGTACGTGCCAGGTATGGTTGGAGGCTGTGAGGATACAGCAGTAGGTGAGATACCCAGGCTCCTGTTCTGCTAAAGATGAGATGTTAGTGGAGAAAGGAAACTAATGAAGACATAAATCCATCAGTTCTAACAGTGATGAGTCCTGCAGAGAACGTCCAGCAGGATGGTGTGATCATGTGGCTTTGGGGTGGGGCAGCATTACACAGCTGGGTGGGAAGGCCCTGAGGATGTGGCATCTGAGCTGAGCCCGAGGGGAGGATCACTAGTGTCCATCTCACAGTGCGGTTGGGAGAAATGAGTGAAAAGACAGTGCCAGGCACATACTGAGTAGTACGTCGGTGGTCTTGTTATTTTGGTTCTCTCCTTTCTTTAATTGTGTGTGGTCAGCACTTTGCCAAGTGCTAGAAGGATGCAGTCAAGCATAAGTTGTCCATACTCTCCCAGCACACAGCTCGGGTACTGTTAGTACAGAATGGTAAGATAAGTCTCTGATGCTCGTTGATGAAGGCGGGTCAGAGGAGTGAGCTGAGGAGCTGGGCCCGGAGGGGAGTTTCAAGGGAGAGACACGATTTGATTGCAGAGCAGTGGGCAGGCCCCGCAGGGGATATGGTGACAGTAGACGGACGAGGAGGACTATGTCAGGCTTCGAGAACCACGAGATGGCCAGCCTCACTGAAGTTGTTGGGGCTAAAGTGGAGGAGAGAGAATATGGAGGAGAGAGAATTAAAAGCCTGTGGAGACTCTTAATTGTAAAGCTGAGACACTGTGTATTTGTTTTGTGGACAGTGTAGAACCATTGGTGGCTTTGGAGCATGGAGCAACGTAGGTGGGTTAAATAAATAATACATACTGAGTACTTTGTGCAGATCTATTGTCTTGCCTCCAGAACTGGGTGCAGGTGGCAGTGCTGGCTCCTCTGTCAGACCCTGTGAGCATTGTCCAATGAGCCAGAGGAGAGAATAGCTCATTCTGACTGCACATCAGGGCAGGTTTCCCAGATGAGTCTGCAGGGGAATGGGGCAGCCACAGAGGCCCAGGTCTGTAGGGGGAGCCCAGTAGGAAGCTGTGATGGGGGCCTTCCCAGGGAGCTCAGATCCATCTCGGCTTCCCCTCCTGCCCCTCCCCACTCCTCTTTTTGTCAGGTAGCTAATCCAGATGGTGACTTCCGACTCACGATTGTCAACTCCTCTGTGCTTGATCGGC
Source organism: Vulpes lagopus (assembly GCF_018345385.1). NCBI lineage: Eukaryota > Metazoa > Chordata > Mammalia > Carnivora > Canidae > Vulpes > Vulpes lagopus. The sequence goes on along the minus strand of NC_054833.1, from coordinate 38,807,144 downwards.
CCAGGGCTCTGGTCCTCCTGCCCCAGGATGGGTGAGTATGGCCCCAGAGGTAATCAGCGTGTGGCGGATGCTGCAGCAGACAGGTTCTCGTGGAAGTGCAACCTGCTGGACACAAACTTGTTTCTGGTGATGGCTGTTGAAATAAACTGTTGATTTCGAGTCTTGAAACCAGAGCTCAGTCATCTTGTCGGGTAACTCCATTCCCTTTCGTTAGCAAGCATCAGACTCTCCACATCCAGATGTCTTACATCTGTGGGGTGTTTCTCCAATGAAAGGTATTATTAAAAGTCTTTTCATAGAGCGGAGTCAGGCCTGGTTGGAGATGGCAAGGATTTTTATCCTGAGTTTGATGCATGATGCAAACTTATAATCCCTTCCATTCCTTCCTTACCCTCCCGCCCCAGCTTAGGGCAGAGTTTCTTGCAAGCAATTCATATGCCCCTGGGAAATGCAAAGGTGCTTTTTATTAATTTCTTAACTTAAGGAAACATAGCTGAAAGAAAATTCTGGATTAGGCGTTCTATCCTTCTAGTATTTATGATTGAGAATTAGATCTGTTTTTTAAGAGAAAAAATATATGTACTTGATTTAAAATATTAAGAGAAAAGAAGTTTATGGTATGAAAAATATTTGTTCCCTCCTTTCCTTTCTCACTCTTAACCCTTCTCCCCCACACTTCCTAGGGGTAGTCAGGGTTAGTTTGCCGTGTATCATTCAGAGTTCTTTTTTACCCATGTGCAAGCACATAGCCTTAAAACACACAGGCACACTCCTGCATCAGATAGAATTGTAGGATATTTACTGTTTTGCACATTTTCAAAACGTTTTGCGTGGCTTGAAGATGCTGTTTTCACGTGAGCACTTAGAGATTTTCAGGCATCATAATATTCTTTTGTATGTACCAGAATCTATCACTTTCTCCGTCCACCTAAAAGTGTGTGTTGTGTCTCTACACGTAATACATACATATTTTTTTGCTGGTATGAACAATGCTGTGATGAACGTCTCTGTACATTGTCTTCACATAACTTGATTATATATGTAGAAAAATTCCAGGAAAGGAATTTTGGGGCAAGAAATTTGGTGGCTTTAAGTATTATAATTACAGCTTATAATAATAATCCTGCTGAACTAACTGCTAGAGAGGCTTCTTACCTCATTGGGGTAGTATCTGGCTCCCGTTACCCGAGGTCTGATGTGATGTGCGTTCTTTCCCGGCTTTGACCAGGGTGATGTTCTGGACCGACTGGGGGGACCTGAAGCCTGGAATTTATCGGAGCAACATGGATGGTTCTGCCGTCCATCGTCTTGTGTCAGAGGATGTGAAGTGGCCCAATGGCATCTCTGTGGATGACCAGTGGATCTACTGGACGGACGCCTACCTGGACTGCATTGAGCGGATCACTTTTGATGGCCAGCGGCGCTCGATCGTCCTGGACAACCTCCCCCACCCCTACGCCATTGCTGTCTTTAAGGTGGGGCTTTCTTTGCTCCCTGGTTTGGACAGTCCATTAGAGCAGGTGCAGAGCTGCTGTCTTGGGTTGTTGCAGGGATGCTTGTCCGACTTCTAGAAAATCAGCTCATTTACAGATGGATGTCAGACAGAGTTGCCAGGAGTCTGGGCTGCTCACTGCTCACAGTTCAGAAGGCTAAGGGTTGAGGTGGTTTCACAGGAAAATCCCTGTTTGCCCCTGAGTGCTGGTCGTTGTGGCTTGGGGTCTCCATCTCATGCTCACCTCGTGCCCTGATGACCTCAGATGAACTCCGTACCATCTGTGTTACTTGGCACTACCGCTTTGACTCTAGAGAACAGAACAGTTGGTTTTTCTTGACGTTGGGAAGCAGATTTCAAACCAAAGGGTCGGGCTGTGGTCAAACTCGAACACTTATCACATAGTTTCCATTGGGCAGTTCCTTCAGTGTGACTCTTTGGTGAGGTCTGGATAAAACCACTGCTTTGCATTTCAGTGAAATCTTGATGATGGGGTGATCATTCCCCCATGAATGTTAGGTGTCCTTCATATGGGTGGCCCCTCGTTCTTACTGAGGGTCTAGAATCGGAGACCCTGGAGCTGGACCGATGAGCAAAGGTTTTCTTTCTAGAATGAAATCTACTGGGATGACTGGTCACAGCTCAGCATCTTCCGAGCTTCCAAATTCAGCGGGTCCCAGATGGCGGTTCTCAAGAGCGAGCTCACGGGGCTGATGGACATGAAGATTTTCTACAAGGGCAAGACAACTGGTAAGCATCCCCTGCTTCCTCCCTCTCGAGCTGGTCTCTAAGAAGGGGCTGGGTGTGGGCAATCGCTGCTCAGGCGGGGCTGGCAGCTTGCATCTTTATTCTCACGACAACATGCACATTATTTAATTTCTGTCTAATGACATCTTAATTTCTTTTCTAATGGTACACAAACAGCTGGAAGACAGCATGTTTTCGCCTGCCTAGAGTGTGATACTTGGTGGGTAATTATACCCTCCTCCTGCCTTTGGCCCCTGACTGATTGGTGGTGTGGCTTCTGCTGCAGCTGGAGAGTTCCAGCATGTGCTTCATCCCCATTTGGCAACCTTACAGGGAGCAGCGCTGTGCTGGGTGCTATGCTGGGTGCGCTGGCAATTGCTGCCTCCCGGCGGGAGTCCCATCTTGTCCTCTGGTTGCCCGGGTGACCTGTTGCTCATCGAGCACCTAACTCCCTTGTAATGCGAGGTGTAGTTATGTGATGCATTACTTAATGTGTCTCCACCTGAGTCTCCTAAACCCCATGAAGAAGGATATTGGGTCTTTTTCCCCCCCTCTCAACAGTTTTGCTGCTGCCTAGCACTTAGTAGGGCTCGGTGTTTGTTGAAAGAGGTCATGAAAAGGGACCAGGTGCCAGTTGGTATAGACAGTAGCTGTCTTGAAGATTGTTGAGTGAGGCTTCAAGAGGTGCTCCAAGCCTTGTGACCCACCGGTCCTGGAGGCCTAGACTATTTATTCAGCTGAAAGCCTCCTTGCTCACGTCCTGCCCTTTTCCCTCTGTGTGTCACCCACACTGTTGGTTCTACAGGAGAGACAGCAGGATGCTCCCAGAAGAATAGCCCCTTTAAGAAGCACCCTGTTTATCTCAGCAGGATTAAACAGCATCCTGGGTCTGCTGACTCGCCTTTATTGACAAACTGCTAGGTTTCCTGTTTTGAACTAGAATGTTGATGCTGTTTTGTGGGTTTTGGCTGACGCTGGGCTGAGAGATTGAGGGAAATAATACGTTATAGATACCATCATTATTTTGGGGGGAACCAATGAAGATAGCATTGGCAGCATCCTTACAAAATGGTAAAGAATGTTAGAAATGTAAGTCTGTATTATTGTTAGGTCTTTGCAATGGACCTGTGATATGGGCAGGGCTGGCATTATGATCTGTGGTTCATAGATTAAGGAACGGCATCTCAGAGGTGAATTAGCTCTCTCAAAGGTCCCTCGCTAGTTTAGGAGCTGGGCTTTTCTTCCAGCTCTGCCACTAAACCAAGGAGTCACATTCTTCTTAGAGGAGATGCCTGTTTTAAAATAGGGAGGGCGCCCCTGGGTGGCTCAAAGGGTTGAGCATTTACCTTCAGCTCAGGGTGTGATCCCAGGGTCCTGGGATCGAGTCCTGCATCAGGCTCCCCATAGAGTGTCTGCTTCTCTCTCTGCCTATGTCTCTGCCTCTCTCTCTGTGTCTCTCATGAATAAATAAATAAAATCTTAAAAAAAAAATAAAATAGGGAGATGAAGGACTCCTGCTTCACATGTCCAGGGGCTGAGAGTCAGGGCCTTTGTTTGATGGAGGACCCCCAGCCCTGCTGATGGGTGTCCCTAGCAAGCCGAGTTGAATCATCAGCATTTCTTTGAGTTAGCACTCAGTCCAGAAAGTAGGTCTTCCTTTTGACAAGTGCTTATAAGCATGTGTGTGGTGAGCACCTGACAATTCCTGAAACACCAAGTTCAGGTGGCCCAGTGATCCTTGGTCTCCCCCTCTCCAGTCTTGTCTGGTCACCTGCTCCATTCTAGCTGATGTCCAGTCACAGCTGGGTCCTGGGGAGCAGTAGGAGGGATAGTCTGTGGTCTAAGCAGCACGTGCACATGTAGTCTCCTTCATGCATCAAAAGAGTCACCTTCACTTAAACCATCCGAAGTAATTCTGGGAGTCTGGTTGGGGTCTGGATGGAGGAGACGTGTGCCGGTGGGTAGAACAGAGATCCAGGACTGTGTAGCATCACCTCCAGCCACAGCTCTCTCTTTGCTCCTTCCTCCGTTCCTCCATTGGCCTTTGGGATTCTCTTTTTCTCCTTTGTGTGAGCAGGATCCTTGCAGCTGAGCTCCCACCCACAGATGCAGGGCCAGAGAAGCAAGTCTGTGACCTCTCAGATGAGCAAGGTTGGGTTAACTGAACACTTTTGAAATGGCATCTGGTTGCTAGCACCACCTGTATGCTGCAGGTACTTCTTGGCCTTGAACTTGTTTGCTGTAACCTGCTTGCTCTTTTGGGACTCTGTTTTACAAATTCATGATGCCTATCGGCCAAGCCTGATGCCAGTCAATTATTATTTTTGGCATCTGCTCCTAACACATATAGGACTGCCCGTTCACCAAGTGTAAGGTAATAATACAAATAAAACCTGTATTTATTAAGGGATTACTGTGTCGCAAGCACCACACCGATGTGCTTTGTGGGCTTGGATAACCTCAGTTAACCTTTGCAAAATCCATGTGTACTGTTCATATTTCCATTTTCTAGATGAGGACGTGAAAGTCAGGTTTGTGTTTCTACAGCGGATGTTTAGAAAGTGGTAAGAATTTGAACCATGGCCATATTGACTTCCACGAAACAGGCTCTGCTCCCTTTGTCATCTGTTGTTGGCATAGCACTGCCCTGGTGTGTGACAGTGATACAGAAGTACTAGATGTTGATCGATTCTTTTGTTTGTGATAACAGTTTTGTTCATTTGGAACATATGTCCGTTGCAGTTATTTGGTTATAAGAACAGACGCCTGTCTTAATCTATATGTCTGGTTGATTTTTATGTAGTGTTACTGGGATTTATTCTTCATCAAGAGTGCTTTTTCTTTGAAGAGCTTATTTTGCATGGCTGATGATTTATCCACTTGGGGTTGCAATGGATTAAAATATTTTGGAGCTCTGGGGATTGTCCTTCAGAGTCTGCAGTAAGCTAAAGCTTTTAAATATCTACAACGAAGGCAAATACTTATCCTGTGGGGTGGATTTGATTTTGAAAATTGTCAAGCATGTAGATAATTAAGCAAGATAATAGCATTTCTGGCTCTTCAGCTGGTTCTGGAGGAATCTTCCAAAGAGGAAATCTGAATGTGTTTCTGAATCTGCCCAATGAAGACACCGTGCAGCTGTTTGATCTTTAAATGGGACATCTTTGGAGGTGATGACTGTCATTTGTCCACTCTTCACATCTGCCTGCCTTACCTACACGAGACTGCAGCATCCTTTATAAAGAGTCTGGTGAAATTCTGCTAAATGCTCCTTCCAAGCTCTCCCAGGTTCTCTGTGACGTACTGTGGCTTTGTAGCACCCCACATGCACCTGCCTACCTCTTGGGGTCAGTGACTCAATCTGCCTAGTTTGGGGTTTGCCCTTGGATACTGCCTCTCAGACTATATACATCTCTGTCTAGACCAGCTTCCTGAAATACTGCACCTCATTTTGGGTTCCAGATCCCTGGCTCTCGCTTCTTTGGGTAGGAACATTTGCTCCATATGTGAAAATGTTAGTCATGTTATTTTACCAGGCCTAGCCCACATGGAATTATCATCCCGTCATTGAGTATTATTCAAATATTCTGTTCTTGTTCAATTTCTTGGAACATTAAGTGATATGTTATCCTTTGAATACAAAGAACATGTTCCAGATCCTCTTGGCGTTGTTTTTCATTAGCGGCAGCTCTGTGTTCCTCCCTGTAGCCTAGGGCATATGTCTTTCAAAAAAGGACCAATCTCTACCCATGGAACAGATAGGGGTGAATTGATTTCTGGCATTTCTGCTTCCGTCAGCTGGTTATTCTACTATGGTAATGCTACCTTCAGAGTTGGATTGAATTATTTGTAGAATCCTTTGGAATGTTTCATCGTATGGATTCTCCTCTGTGGGTGTGTGTACTTCCTCTGTTCGTAATGCTTCATGCTCTCAGGTCCTTAGCATCAAAGGAACACTTGCTGCTATGTCATTGCAATTTTTATTTTTATTTTTTTTAATATTTTATTTATTTTAAAGAGAGAGAGTGCACGAGCATCCACACAAGCGAGCTGGAAGAGGGGCAGAGGGAGAGAGAATCCCAAGCAGACTTTGCGCTGAGAATGGAGCCCGACGCGGGGCTCCATCTTATGATCCTTATATCACAACCTGGGCTTGAAATCAAGAGTTAGATGCTTCACCAACTGAGCCACCCAGATGCCCCTGCCAAGGGGCATATATGTATGCCAGTTAAATACTGATGAAGTACCAATGCATCTAAAGCTACTGAGGGTAGTAGCTGATGGTTGCATCAATACTGATGGTTGCTAATGAACCCTGTTTTCCCACCAGCAGGCCGGTATAGGCATGACATAGCAAAAATCTTGGCTGGATGGAAACAGATTGCTTGGATGGGATTCTGGGCAGTGGAGATGCCGTGAGATGGCACCACTGAAGAACCACCATCGGCTGAGTTTTTATCAAAGCATTTGTATTTATTTTCCTCAATTTTGATGATGAGTAGTCACAGCCAAAAGAACGAGCACACATTTCGTAATTTATGTGGCTTTTATGTTGCTTGATAGTTGTATTTCTAGCTGTTACGAAGTGCTTTATGCATCCTCTCCCCTCCTCCTTGGAAAGATGTGGGGCATAAGAAAATACCTTTTCCATCACCCTTCACCCACAAAGGTTCTCCCTCCAGAGTACAGTGAAGGATTTTATGGACTTTTATCTGGCCCTCTCTTTGGAAAGCCGAACCCAAGACAAGATTGGAGAAAGGGACAGGCCCATATTTACTAGTCCTTATGTGGGTTTATCGCAGGACAGGACAGGTAGTGCCGAGGCCAGGGAGGGCCCTGTGGTTGGGTCCTTGTTCAGCTCGGCATCTGCACGTGGCCCACAGAGCCCGGGATGTTTATCCGGCCCCGGCATTATTCAGGTGTGTGGTTTTAATGAAGGGCTTTTGGGTCATAGGAGCAGAAACCCACTCACGCTAACTCAAGTAAAAAGAGCTAATAAAAGCATAAAGGGAGACTGTGAGGAACTCAGAGATGGAAAACATAGGCGAGCCTGATGGAGACTGGTGCCGGGAATGGCCAGGCCGCCCCTTCTCTGGCTCTCTGTCCCTTTCCCCCCGGGACCCTGGTCTTGTCCTTTCCTCCGCTCCAGATGTCTGCTGTATCCTCCCGACTCACCCTCTGGAGTTTGTTTCTGCCCAGCTCTGACCTGCACAGGTTTTGGAGCCCAGTTCCAAGTCCCCAAGGAGGAAGGGCCAATACCTGGCCTGGTTCCAGGGCCATCTGATGAAGCCCCCCCCCCCCCCCCGTATCGTGGTCTCACTCAGGGCTCTGAGCAGAGAGAGGTGGCACAGTGCAGCGCCCGCCACCCCGTGTTTCTCTCTCCGAGCTTCACGCCGTCGTTTCTGAAGATTAGGAGGTGGTCTTGAATCTCAGGCCCCGGTTCGGGGTCTCCTTGGTGTGGACTCACCCGGACGTGGCCGTATTTGTCTCCTCCCCAGGAAGCAATGCCTGCGTGCCCAGGCCCTGCAGCCTGCTGTGTCTGCCCAAGGCCAACAACAGTAAGAGCTGCCGGTGTCCAGATGGCGTGGCCAGCAGCATTCTGCCATCTGGTGACCTGATGTGTGAGTGCCCCCGGGGCTACCAGCAGGAGAACCATACCTGCATCAAAGAAGGTGCGTCCCATCCCCATCGTCTTTTTCACCACAGGCCCCCTTCCCTTCTTCTTCCATCCCCTCTCCCCATGCTCTCTGTTCCCCATGTGTTTGGGTGACATGGAATGCTCTAGATCAACCTAAAATCCACCAGTACTTGGTGACATCCTGGCCCAGGCTCTGAGGCCTGTGCTCCTGTAGTCCTCATCAGGAACAGGCCTGTGCAGTTTATTTAAACAGGAGAGCTGGGCTTTTGGTTTAATGTCAGACAACACAGGCCTTCCTCGATCTCCCCTTTTCGTCTCTTTCTGTGTCTGCCTCTCCTTACCCATCCCCCACATCTGGGTTCTCAGCTTCACCTGCTTCCTATAAGTTTGGACCAAACCTGACTTGGAGAAGGGACTGGATTCCTTCACTGCTCACCACCCAGGCTCACCAGCAGTTCTCCCCTGATGCTCCCACCCCCCGCCAGTCCAGAAATGTCCAGAACGTTCAAAACGATGTTGCAGGCTCCGAGGCTCTCCTCTTCACTGTGACCAAGTGGCTAAAGCAGTGTCATCCACTCTTTCTTTGAATTTAAAGACATAGATTCTGAAATTTTTCCTCTTAAAACCTGTCTTGATCTTTCTTTCCTCTCTGATTTGTGCCCCAACCACGTCCCCAGTCCCAGCCTCACCTGACTGTCAGTGAGGTGAAGGGGGGAGCCCCTCCAGGAAGCACCCACATCCCTGCTTTTTTTTTTTATTCTTTAGATTGTATTGGCTTCATAATCACAGCCTCTCTCCTTGCAGAAACCTCTCCGTCCTGAGCAGGAGAGCACACAGAGGACCCCCGTGGTTTCTTTTCCATAAGAAATACAAATGGAGAAAGGATAACCCTTCCCTTAGACACTGGAGATTCTCTCAGGCTCCAGACATCTTACAGCTGCTTAGAGACAAAGAGAGTGAACACTTAAGTTAGACAAAGACTTTTTAATATTTTCCTTTGGAATGCTTTTGGTGATCAAAACAAAGAGGCCAGCCATCATGTGTTCTTGACTCGGTTTACTGAACAAAGCATTTTTTTTTCCTTTGCATTGTGGGTAGAAAAAGTCCTAGGAGTATTATGTATCCTTTGGAACTTACTTAGCTGAAAAAGTGGATATATATGGCTATATGTATAAAACACACACAGGTACAAATATATTGAACACGTATGTTTTCGTATTGTGTAGACACGGCCCCTCAAACAGTTCCTTGTATAATTAGTATCTTATAACGTCGGTGTTTGGTGTCTACCCATTAGACCCAACTGACACCATCTCCATCCTTTTTCATCGTTATAACCACCTCCAACCCCTCATTAATTGTAATTAAAAGAGGAAAGAGGGAGGCCTGTGTTGTATGCTCCTGCACGCAGGTGAGCTTGGCATCGCTCTTCCTCTTTACCATTTAAGGCATGTTATTTGAGGAAGAGAAATGGAAACTCAAAAGTGAGAGTCTTGTGGTCCAGCAGTAATAATAATATTCGTCTCGTTTCCCCCTCTGCCCACCCACGCTGGCCAGAGAACACCTGTCTCCGCAACCAGTATCGCTGCAGCAACGGGAACTGTATCAACAGCATCTGGTGGTGTGACTTTGACAATGACTGTGGTGACATGAGCGACGAGAGAAACTGCCGTGAGTCTTCCCTGCTCGGCCGGGCTTTCGGGATGTTGCACACTTACCGTTATTCGGAGGTCTGGCCAGCTGTGCCCGGGGGGCCGGGAGGAAGGGGGCTCCTGCTGCCAAGGTGTTGGCTGGTGGCCCGCCATGGTGGGTGACCCCAGTGTGAGCTGATGGGGCTTGGAGAACAGAGGCACTTAGATATAGGTGGTTATTTAATTTAAAACCAAGCCCCACAAGTCAGGGAACTGCTCGTTAACAAAGGGTTTACCAGTTGGGGCCTGCCTGGCTGAAACTGAGCTGACTGGGGAGTCGGGCCGTCTGGGCTCTCGTTGTGGCCCTACCACTGTGATAAAGCTGGTGACCAGGTGACATCCCTTGATCTGCTAATTCAGTGTTCAGCCTTTTCAGAGATGGGAAACAGGTTTTGCTTTGTATGCCATCCAGTCAGTGGATATTGGCTGCCGGCCAGGCTCCAGAGAGATCGTTCTAACTGATTGATGATGCCTGGTTGGCTTGAAATGTGGGGATGTTGATATGTGTGCATGGAAACATCATCTTTGGACTGTAAACTTTCTAAGGGTAACTCCTAAAGCACGATTCTGTTCAGCAGGGTTTAAGGACAAGTAAGTACTTATAATGAGTAATTTATTTATGGCAAGATTTTAATTTTTAATAGTCTCGACATTAACTTCTTTTTTCTTTTCAAGATTTGTTTTTTATTTATTTATGAGACACACACACACACACACAGAGAGAGAGAGAGAGAGAGGCAGAGACACAGGCAGAGGGAGAAGCAGGGTCCATTCAGGGAGCCTGACGTGGGACTCGATCCCGCGTCTCCAGGATCACACCCTGGGCTGAAGGTGGCACTAAACCGCTGCGCCACCCGGGCTGCCCTAGACGTTAACTTCTAATGAGATGCTTTGCCCTCTGACACTGAGTAATACATTCATACATTCATTCAGCAAGTATTTGTTGAGAACTCCTTTGTTCTAGGCTTTGTGTTTGGCTTGGGAATGACATGGAGTCTGCAGTCCAGAGAGGAGTTGGAAGAGTAGAGAGGCGGTTACAGTAGAGCCAGTGAGCGTGAGAATGGGGGAGCGCCATATCCATATAGGAAGAGCACACAAATCAAACTTGGGTAGGCATTTATGGAGAGCGCTGAAGGGTGAGTGGTAGGCATTTATGGAGAGCCCTGAAGGGTGAGTAGAGGTGAAGCAAGCAGAGGTGGAGGGAGCATGATTGTCAGCAAGAGAACAGCAGGTATGAAAGCCCAGAGGTGAGGGTGTATGTGGCACAGTTAAGAAACTGGTGTGAGTCATCAATAATATGAACGGGAGCAGTGGGGCAAGGGGACGTTGGGCTAGTTATGGTGCCCCCAGCAGCAGGGGCCTGGGGACTTTCTTCAGAAGAGCAGTTGAGAACCACTGAAATAACATGATAAGAATTTTGCCTTTGGAAAGAGAAGCAGTGGGCAGAAGGCACTGGCTGGGAGGAAGACCAGAAGCAGGGAAGCCAGAAGCCAGTGTGAAGACTTCTCTTGCAAATATTTTCCCACTGGAAATCCAGAAGCTCACTTGCCATTTTGTGCTATAAGAACAGGTTAGTGGGTGATTCCTGGCTCCATGGTGGACATGTTTTGCCAGCCATCTGTGGAGCCTGTCGCAGGTTCCCACGCCACCCCAGCCAGAAAGCAACCTTAGAGGCACTCAACTCACTGAAGTCATCTGGGCCCAGCAAAACTATGCGCTGTCCTTGCTGGCTCTTAGGAAGTTATTTAACAAACCTTTTCTTAGTCATTTTTCCTTGGTTTCAATGGATGCCATTCACACCCAGGGAGAAGAGCTCACTGAATGGCCGATCTGGGGAAAGCATTAGGCTGTCTGTGCGTTTTTTTTTTTTTTTTTCTTTTCTGTGAAAAGGACAGTGATAACACCTTCTCTGCCTACCAGAGTCTCAGGAAGAGGTGGTATTTGTGGGGGAAGAGCCAAAGCTCCTTAAAAAAAAATATTAACAACATTGGAACCGAGCCTGGGAAGGACTTTATTACATATGGGGGGGGTGCAGGGAGGAGATGCTTCTTAGAATTAACACATTGCACGAAGATTGCCCAGACATGATTAGGCTCAGTGGAAGCAAAGATCTAAACTAGATGACCTTGGGTATGATAGATGGGGATTCCACCCGGGGCTTTGGTTTCCACTAGATGACAAGCTGGGATCTTGTATTGGTTGAGTGTCCTGAGAGAGGGACCTCCCTCCATCCCTCCCACCCCCATTGCTTCAGCCCCCGAGCTCCGCGCCGGCCTCACAGGGTCAAGTATGCTGTTGGCTCTGACCGCCTCGTGGTTTGGTGTCAGCTTCGGCTGGGATTGACCTTCCCGGGACCGTGAGACTTGCTCGCTGCCCTGCTCTGCTCTGTCTCCATTCATTCCAATTGGCCCAGGAGAGGCGATGAGGAGGGGTGCGGGGGTGTTAAAATGTGGAGCCTGGGAACCTGGAGGGTGGTGCTTGTCTGTGCCTGTGCCAGCGGTTCCCTTATCGAGGAGGAGAAGGAGGAGGAGAGCCATGCTTATCTGATGGCTCCTCGTCCATGGGCAGGGCTGCAGGAAAGGCCCAGGCTGTGGCTGGCCACTGCTGTCTGGGAAGTTCAGCACAGCATCCCATCAGCTGCTGGGGAAGATGGGGGGTGGGGTGGGCAGTGGTGACCAGGGAGCCGGGGAGGGCTGTTGTCAGCACATCTCTGTCCCTTGCACAGACTCCTGTGCTGGGTAGTTGTCAGGCTCTCCGGGTTTTGACGTGAATGCCCTGCAGCCTTGTCATTTTTGCCTTCATCCTCTGCCTCCCACCATGAGCTCGATTACAGTGAAGAAACGGAGCCTCAAATAAATGCCACTGGGATGTCTAACTGTAGTGTTGTCCTTGGCTTTTCAATTCCCGGCACGGCCCCCCCCCCCCCCCACCCCAGGATCCTCTTGTGTCACATCATACCTGCTGTGTCAGCGGCTCCTGAGCGCAGCCTTCCTTCCCAAAGCCTTGCCTGGAGGGTCTCTTGCTGGGCTCTAGGGACTGTGCTCACTCCCAGATAATTTTAGTTAGAAGAGGGAGAAGAATCTACTTCTGTACCCATCCTGGTGCAGGAGGGCAGAGGAAGGACAAGGAAGAGATGTGACATTTGTTTGAAGCCTGTTCTGCTTTGCAGCCTACCCACCGGGCTCTGGTCCCAAACCAGTTTGCTTATTTCCTTTCATAATACTGCCTCAGGGTAGGTGCTATATTATCTCTGTTTTATGATAGAGCAAACGGAGGCACGGATCAGTTAGGTTATGTAACTTAGAGACTTGAGATCTGTATCTAGTCTATGTCATCACAGCACTTGGCCACGTTACCTTATCCTCCTCCTGCCATGTAGGAAATGGGCTCAAGGAGGTTAAAGTTAATTGCTTGAGGCAGAGGCAGAGCCAGGATCTGGAACCCAGTCCTACCTGATGACAAGACCCACGTGCCTGCTATAAAATTCTTCCCTGACACTCCTTGTGTCATTGATATGGGGAGGTGCCTGCTTCTCCTGTAAGATTGGGCTTTTTAGTCATCATTGTCTAAATGAAGGTGTCTCTGCCGAGTACTTAGAAATACACCTTCAGGCCTGGGGGGTTGGGGGGATGTCGTAGGAGGTGATCCAGCCCATCTCTCCCAGCTGGACGGCAGTATGTCACCCTCCCAGCCCGGTGCCCATCTGGAAGCCGTCCACGGAAAGATAGGCTCTTCTTGCCCTTGGTTGTAAATGTCAGGTTCTCATGTGATTTATATATATATATATATTTGTCTCTGTTGCTGCAATTAAAATCTGCTGCTACTCTGTTTTAGTTCCTTCTCCATGGGGATGTTTGTATTTAGGGTAAGGCGGGGGGATTAATTGTTCCTCATGAGTATATGGTCTCTCCCGTTTTAGCTACTACCATTTGTGATCTGGACACGCAGTTCCGCTGCCAGGAGTCTGGGACCTGCATCCCTCTCTCCTACAAATGTGACCTGGAGGATGACTGTGGAGACAACAGCGATGAAAGTCACTGTGGTAAGGGGACGTGATGTCCAGGGACCCCATTCCTGAGCGGGGCAATGCCTTTACTCACTGAGCTGCCGTGGGTTGCAGATGGAGGATTCCTGAAAGCATCTCAGGGTTTTCTTTCTTTCTTTTTTCTTTTTCTTTTTCTTTTTTTTTTTTGAGAGAGAGACCACACATGTGGGGTGCAGGGGAGGGAGGATGGAGTAGAGAGGGAAGGTCAGAGGGAGAGAGCATTCAAGAATCCCAGGAAGGCTCCTCACTGAGTACAGAGCCCAAAGCTGGGCTCCATCCCAGGACCGAGATCATGCATGACCTGAGCTGAAACCAAGAATCAGACGCTTAACTGACTGAGCCCCCCAGGCGCCCCCATCGGGGTTTCTGATATCCAGCCATATGACCGTCTCTGCCCCCTTGGTAGGAATGATTCATTCGAAAGATCACGGACCCTGCTTTCCCTTGCAGAGATGCCGTAAGCATGAGTGTGATAGTAAGGAAGATTTGTAACTGAATTTAGGTGGTTATTAAAAGCTATATGTGGAACAGAATTGGCCCACACATCTGGGCGACTATGAGACTATGAGACTAGATCTCTACCTTTGTGAACAGCTTTTTTTTTTTTTTTTTAAACCAACTAATTCAGTAAACTCTGTTGGAAGCCAGCAGATGGTACAAATGTTGTTCGAACATCTGTTTTCTGAATGGAAATTTTTACATTTAGGAAAATAGTGCATTGGAATTGCCAAGAGTGATAGGGGCTCTCTGTTTCAGTCTTTTTTAATTTCTGACTAAATGACTGAGAGGACTTCTTCAAGGTGACACTGTTAGTTTGTGTCAGGATAGGGACCCGGAGCCGTGTTTCCCAGCCTCGCTGCACAGCCCAGCCCTGCCTGGTTCGGGCGGCCTGTCTCCGTGAATGGCTCTGGTACCAAACTCAGCGTTGCTGACCTTCCAAGGAGGAAATGTTATGTGGTACATGGAGTGCACCAGACTGGAGGGATCCTGACTAAAGGGGAAGTGAGAACAGAGGCCAGACGCTGGCCCAGACAGCGTGAAGAGTTGGTGGCTCTCCCTAGCCACCCACGGGGCAGGTCCAGTCTAGCCTCGCATGTGCTTACAGACAGGGCCTGCTTTTTCACCAGCAGCTGACCCCAGGGGCTTACATAAGGGGAGCCAGGGAAATGCTCCTAGGCTGGCTCTTGGAGGAATCTGGTGTGTGTGGGAGGAGGGGGTCACATCATTTTCCCTCATCTTGGTAAAAATAGGAAATTCCAAAAAGCAGTCTTTTGGGTTCAGTGCTGTCCATTCTTTCTTTAGCGTCTGCACGGGGTCAAAGGGCACAGCTTAGTAGGAAGTAGACTCCAGTGATGTCATCTTGCTCACCTGTTGGGCACATGTTGGGTTCCCCACTTATGGCCTGTTAGTGTCGCCTGAATCCTTGCCACGGTCCCAGTCCCTGATAGCTGCAGGGCCGGGTCCTCTTCATAAGTCTCCAGACTGTTTCCTCATAAATATCTGAATCTCCAGCTTCACCACCAACTTGTCTCCTGAATGACACAACTCAGGCAGCCACCCTGGGCCCCAGGCTTGGCTCCCCTTGTTTCCCTAGATTCTTTAAAATTCCCATTGAAAGCTCTGTTTTAAATGACATTCCCAGGGTCTGTAAAAGAGGTCACTGGGGTAGCCTGCTTGCAAGTCTTGGTCAGGCTGCATGGGTTCCCTTGCCTCAGGACCCCACCCTTCTAGAGACAGCCCATCAGCCGACGTCCCTGGAGCTCTGCCCATGGAAGGTCCCCGGTTTTCTCTATGTTGGGAGCTCAGCACTAATCTCATCATCTCCGATCTGAGCATCTCGTACTAGTTAGCTTGCTCAGAGTTCTCATTATCCCCTTTTCTGAACCACGGACTCCATCTCTAGAAGGCTTCTGTTTCTTGAGAATTCTTAGGATTCTACTTTCTGGGTAATTAGAGCATTGCCTCCTAAACTTCTCATTGTAACAAGCATAGATAATATTTGTTAAGTGCCCCAAGGTAAATGGATAAAGCTCTTCTGGGCCTAGGGGTTACGAGGGGCAAGGATGTCAGGGTGTCAGGGGTGTCTGGATGGCTCAGTTGGTTAAGTGTCTGACTGTTGATTTCAGCTCAGGTCATGATCTCGGGGTCCTGGGATCAAGCCTTGCATCAGGCTCAACATTCAGTGTAGAGTTGGCTTGAGATTTTTCTTCTCCCTGCTTATGCATGTGTGCACTGTTTCTCTCTCTTTCTCTCTCTCTCTCTAAAATAAATAAATAAACAAACAAACAAATAAATAAAATCTTTAAAAATAGAATGTGAAAGTGTCAGTATCCCAGCACACCTGGAGTCCATCCTTGGTTAGCTGGCATTCCCCAGCTAAGTCCATACTGTACCTGGATAATCAGTGATAATTTGGGTAATGGGTGCTACTCTAGCCCTCAGGAGTGCTGACGCCTGAGCTCCATCCGAGATGGATCTCTGAGTCAGCGTTTGTCCCTACTGCTCTGTGTTTGTGATCTCCCCTGCAGAAATGCACCAGTGTCGGAGTGACGAATACAGCTGCAGCTCTGGCATGTGCATCCGCTCCTCCTGGGTGTGTGATGGAGACAATGACTGCAGGGACTGGTCCGATGAAGCCAACTGTACTGGTCAGTGTTCCGTGCTCTCCGTTGACAGCACCTGTCTGTGTGTGTGCTGGTTAGCTCTGCAACCCTCCACGATGGTAGGCTCTAGATTCTAAGAAATGGACCTTAGGCATCAGCTAGTTGCATGCTTCTCAGAGAGCTGGACTCTGCTGAGCTTGCGCTAAAAGGGAAATGGACACCCTGCTTTCTTCATTGAGAAGGTCTTGCTGTGCAAAAAAGCATTACCTAAACAAGTGTCCCTGAGCGATATGGTCGATTTTGCAATCTGGCTCAAGCTTATTTCTTCAGGACCAGTCACACCAGTTTATAGACTGGCCCCTGGTCTGGGGACCACACATTGAGCAGCGCTGAACTAACTCATGCTTTTGAAGGGAGCATCAGAGAGTTCCCCAAACAGTGAAAACCTGAACGGTGCTTATACCCGTTTGGGGTCAGATTGCATGAAAAAGAATGTTGGAAACAGCGTGAGAATAGGAGAGGAAGACGTGGTGGTATGAGGTGGAGGTAATGTCATTATTCTCATGGGTGATGAGAATAATGTTCACTCGTGTTCATCACGTTACTTCTATGAAGGAATAAATGAAAGAGTGAATAAATGAGACCCATTTTACAGTATGCTGGAATTGGGAGAGCAAGGATTTAGGGAAACCGTGGAGGAATAAAAACTGATCCCACTACCTGAAAAGTACATTTTCTCTGCACCCTCTCCAAATGATCATTCAGTTCTATCTTAAATCCAGTGATGGGGTGAGGGTTATTTCATGTAAACATTTTGTGGTAGGGGCAGATCTGCTTCTGGGCTTTGTGTTGCAATTCATTGGTACTGCATGAACTTGTCATTCACGTGGTGTGGATCACTAATCTTGGGGCGGGCCTTCCAAGTCCCCTGTCTTAATCCTCCTCACCCCATCCATGTACCCACCTGTTCCTACAGTGCCCAGCACTGGGAGCTCAGAGCAATGCCTACTGATTTGCGGAAGCAAATAAAAAGAAGGCTACACTCTCCTATCCCGAACCTAAATCGAAGTAACTGTTAGGTTTTTAGTTTAGATCTAGTTCCTGAAGGGCAGAAATGACCTTTGTATTTTCCCATTGCCCAGCGACTGGAGAGGATGTGTTCAGGGAGCTTCTGTCGATTGGGCAATTTACACAACGGCTTCTCTGCGTTCATTTTAGTTTCGAAGTGACCTCAGGTGACCCTGAGGAGTAGATGGCTCTCCTCAAATGCCATATCATCACACAGGATAATCCACGATGTTACCAGATTCTCTGCCCTTATAAACTTACCCGAAACTTGCCCCTTGTCCTTTCTGGTGGAACCTCAGTGCCTTGGAAGGACACAGGAGAAGGCTTCTCTCCAAAGACAAGCATGGCCTGTAGAGGGAGGGAAAAAAAACTGTCCACGGAGGAACTGCCATCAGCCCAGGAGCCACGATGCTGTTTGGAAACAGTGGGCTTGGGTGGATAATTGGTTAATAAATTAAAGGGGTGCACTTGGGCATTTCAGTTTGTAAATTGCAAAATGATTGAACATCTTGTTAGCACAACCACATGAGTCAATTTTGTGTTTCAGCAGCATGTGCTGCTCCTCTGGGATGAATTAACAACTCATTTCTATGGGTGGGTTCATCTGAGACTCCTGGGTTTTTTTTGTTGCTGTTGTTGTTGTTGTTGTTTTGTTTTGTTTTTTGGCAAGGCTGTCTGGGGAACATGTAAAGTGCTTACACCTCACCTGCTCCCTTGTTCCAGGGACTGTTCTTCCAAACCTATTAAAGATGATTCTCTTTCCTTGTCATCTCAAGATAGTTGGCAGTCAGCCGTGAGCTCATTAGGATGCGTGGCGTGTCCCTCCGTTTCCTGACCTAATACACGAAGTTGTCTGCGAAGCCGCAATCAGTCGGGGTCGGTGGACTTCCTCTTGGCCTCAGCTTGCGGGCACAGTCTTTGGGCTTCTCCTCCCTGCTTTTTGTCTTTCATGGGACTTAATTTTCTTTATTCCCTTCTCCCTACCTCCCTGCATCAATTTGACCGTAAACATTTGATTTCTGCTCTTTCTGGGGTTATGCTTAGACACCCCATGTGTCTTCGCACAGTGGCTCTCCGCCCTCCTAGACTCTCAGGGATTTCAGAACAGACTCCACACGTGCTTAGTATTTTCATGGTACATTTAAAAAATTCCTAATATTAATCATTGTTATATTTCAGGAACCAGTCACCTTTGCTTCTTGTGCCCGATGTCTCCTTTCCACGTATATCTTTCTCTGTTTCTTGCAGCAGGAGTCCATGAGTGGTCAACTCTTTGAAGGTTTTATTTACACAAACATGTTTTTATGTCACTCTCAATCCTGAATTCAGATGGATCTGGATTTCTCGGATTGTAATAATATTCCGTTAAGTATTTCAATGGGATTATTCTATTTCCTTCTGGCCTCTTCTGTGTTGATTTGAATTCTCCTGTCAGGTGAGCGGTTCAAAGTATCATCAGACATCCTTTCTCTCTGGGTATCTGTAGGTTTTTGTTTGTTGTTATATAGTTACACCTCCCTAGGTGAAATTATTTTTATTCATCCTACTCTTGAGTCTTGTTTTCCTTCCAGAGGCTGAGGATTTATTTTTCATCAATTCTGGGGAATTACAGCCATGATGTTTCAGTTCTCTTTGCTAGTATTTCTGGTCTTGTCTTCAATGGTTACTGTCAGCGTTCTATTGGGCTGTGTCCTTCTGTTGTTCATGCTTCTGTTTTAGGATTTGCGGTCTCTTTATGACTCCGTACTAGAATCTGAGTTACTTCCTCAGTCTTCTCTTCTGGTTCAACAATTCTCTTTTCAGCTGAATCTAACTGGCTGTTTCTCACATCCACTGAGCTATGTTTATTTCCACGGCTGTATTTTTTTATATCTAGAATTTCTATCTTGTTCTTATTCCAAGTGTGGCTTTTGCTTTTCAGTGCCTTTTCTTTCTTAAAAAAACTTTTATTTAATTTTAGTTAATTAACATATACTGTATTATTGGTTTCAGAGGTAGAGTTCAGTGATTCATCAGTGCTATATAACACCCAGTGCTCATTACATCATGTGCCCTCCTTATTGCCCATCACCCAGTTACCCCATCCCCCAATCCCCTTCCCTCCAGCGACCCTCAATGTGTTTCCTATGATTAAGAGTCTTATGGTTTGCCTCCCTCTCTGATTTCATCTTGTTTTATTTTTTCCTCTCTTCCCTTATGATCCTCTGTTTTGTTTCTTAAATTCCACAGATGAGTGAGATCATATGATAATTGTCTTTCTCTAATTGACTGTTTCACTTAGCATAACGTCCTCTAGTTCCATCCATGTTATTGCAAATGGCAAGAGTTAATTATTTTGATGTCTGAGTATATATGTGTATAAGACATCTTTATCCATTCACCGATAGAAAGAGCCCAGGTGTCCATCAATGCTCTTTCTTTACACTTTATGTTATTATTTCTGTGTCATTAATCATTCAAGTTGTATTGATAGTCGCATTTTTCCCTCTCATTCGCTTCCTAATAGTCCAGTGCTCTGTAATTCCTACCATATGAATTCATCCATCCCTTCTGCCCCAGTTGTATTTGGTTAATGCTTTTGATCAGGTATTCCAGAGGGTCTTGCTGAGTCAAGGAAGATCTGTCCAAATCAGAGAGTGGGGTGTAGGATAAGTAGGATAGGTTTCCATTAGAAACTCCGATCCTCTAATTTCATGGTCATTTACCCCATTTGCCCATCCTGCTGTGCAAAGGATTCTTATCCCCCCCCCCCATTCTTTAGTCTATATTAAAATCAGTCTCTTCCATCTTTATAATTAAGTGAAAAAGGTAAAATAATTGAACATGTATTACTTAACCAGAACTCAGTGTCAGAGAGCTAATAAGTTACTCAGAAGATTGGAAAATTCAGAAAAAGAAAATGTGTTAAGAATTCCATTCATACCTGGC
The DNA here is from genome assembly GCF_018345385.1 of Vulpes lagopus. NCBI lineage: Eukaryota > Metazoa > Chordata > Mammalia > Carnivora > Canidae > Vulpes > Vulpes lagopus. The sequence continues at coordinate 38,786,932 of NC_054833.1, read as the reverse complement.
CACTTAAATGAAATTGTGCAAACTGATTAGTCTTTCTGAGCTCAGCTTCTGTGATAGATTTTGGAGATCTCAGACATGCCTCCCAGAATGGTCATTTGGAAACTCCATTAACACTCTGAAATTGTTTTCAATTAAAAGTGAACTGCATAAGCTGAATAATAAGTAGATCAGCATGGCAGTGAGCTTAGGGAACAGTGTATCTCATGAAAGGGAGCAAAGCTTTGCGGAGGAGTATTTGCAAGGGCTGTCAGACTTGTAAAACCATCAGATCAAAAGTATTCCAGGCGATGGCTGTTACTGCTGCAAAAGCTCATGTAACGTGCAGCCTATATGTATTCCTCTTCTCGGAGATAAGTGTATTTTAATCTCTTTTTAAGATTTTATTTATTCATGGAAGACACAGAGAGAGAGGCAGAGACACAGGCAGAGGGAGAAGCAGGCTCCCTGCGGGGAGCCCGATGCGGGACTCAATCCTAGGACCCTGGGATCACGCCCTGAGCTGAGGGCAGATGCTCAATCGCTGAGCCACCCAGGCATCTTATATTTTAAAAAGATGTTCAATGGATTCTGAGAGCCAGAGGTTATATAATATTAAAACTTCGTGTAGACCTGTTTCTATGCTATGCACATAGCCTTGGTAGTCAGTGAGATAAGACAACAGATAATGGACCACCACTTGTTTCAAAGTGGTTTGAAAAATCAGGTTCTTTGTACTTCAGACTGCTGCACACAATAGCCCCAAATTCAGTAGAAATTCTAGAGGGCATTGGAAGCCAATTTTCCCAATCCTTGAGTAGCAGTTGCCAACCATCTTGATTGAATAAGTAACTGTAGTATGCCCTCAATAACCCACTTTTGTTTGTTCTGCTTCATGTGTTGCAAAGACATCCTTGTCGACACAGTTTAACAGAGAGCCCATCTAGCTCTCTTGTTTTATGTCAGTGGTAAACAAGGCCAGCCCTGGCTTTCACTCAGCAGTGCACAGACACAAACAGCTTTCTGTTTTAGCAGAGGAAAGGGAAAGCTAATGGAGAGGTGGTTAGTAGTGCTGGTTGGGTTTGAGGCAGATACTCTGCATTCAAACTAGTCTTTGACCAGTGTTTTGAGACGTTTCTAAAGGACTTCCAACTGGCCTCAGCCCACGTATGCAAACAAGGCTGCTGGTTTATAACAACAGCTCTGTTTCACTTGTGTCTTTTTCTTTTAATGGTTGTAGTGGACACCACACATCGTTGGCTGATAGATGTCACTCCTGACTATTGGGAAAGTTAGACAAGTCTAGGAGGTGCTGGCACCTTTCTGTTTTGAGTTTGAGTAAATCTTCTGTGCTCTCTGGATCTGAGGGTTTGCACATTTGAAATGGGGTAGTTTGTTGAGAATTATAAAATCACAGCCTTTCAGAGCTTACAAGGGTCCTTACATATCAATATAGATGATGAAGTGGAGCCTCCAAAGAGTGGCTACATCGGGTCGAGAGCTGTCTGCAGAGCACACACCACCTCTCCTTGTCCCACAGAATCTGGATGAGTGAGTGGGTTCATGTGAGAAGATAAAGTAGCAAGATAGAGCAGAAGCCATACAGGCTTTGGACTTGGAGAACGCTGGTGCTATTACTTATCTTTGTGAATGTGAGCGAGTATCTTAATCCCCCTAAGGCTGTTACTTAGGGGATGTGGGGAATAACCCTCACATCATAGGTGGTTGTGAAAAGTAAATGATTTCTTTTTAACATGTACATCTATACTTGTGTAGCTTTACAGACTCACAGAGTTAAGTGATTGCTCCATTAGGAGCGCAAGCTCAGGTGCCTGGCTCCTGGCCAGGGAGGAGCTCAGGCTCTCTGGTCCACACCTTATTACCCAGCACAGTCTCCCTTCGGTCAGCTCCTTGGTGGTTGGTGGGGGAGCGGAGGTGAAGGTGGCACTGACATTGTCTCTCTTCTCTCTTGCTGGCAGCCATCTATCACACCTGCGAGGTCTCCAACTTCCAGTGTCACAACGGGCACTGTATTCCCCAGCGGTGGGCGTGTGATGGTGACATGGATTGCCAGGATGGTTCTGACGAGGACCCAGTGAACTGCGGTAAATGCTCTGCTTTGGTCTCCACGTGGAGCGGCCCCAGTGTCTGCTGGTCAGGAGAAGAGGGGACAGATTGGGCCGGGCGTTGGAATACTGCTCTGCTGTGCCTGGACGCCCAGGCCGACCACCAGACAGGCCTTCCCGGTTTTTAGATGGCATGGCCATAGGATGTATAGGGGTGTGTTGTGTCATCCTCATTGGCAGGCAAGCTGTTTTGCCTCATTGGTTTTCCATAACAACTTTGCAGCAAAGTAATGGAAACCAGTTCACCCACCCAGAGTGCTAAATACAGTCACCAAATACAGAAATGAGCAGTGTTCCACCAGAAATTAGCCAGCAGTTTCGGTATAAATAGCGTACTTTATGACTAAGAGTTCTGTGTTATGGTCCTTTGGGAAAGTGGTTACCACCCCTAAGGTAGAACTTTGTCAGCATAATTGATTTCAGAAAGAACTCTGAGGTCATTAGCTACCTTCACAAAATAGCTGTCCCATGAACACAATGTATAAAATTCGTTTTTATACCAAATATCTTTTTGTTTAAGATTTTATTTATTCCTGAGAGACACAGAGCGTGAGGCAGAAACATAGGCAGAGGGAGAAGCAGGCTCCCTGTGGGGAGCCTGGTGCAGGACTCGGTCCCTGGACCTGGGATCTCCACCTGAGCCAAAGGCCCAACCACTGAGCCACCCAGGTGCCCCTATACCAAATATCTTTAAGGTTCTCTATCCATATCCTTTTTCTATAGCATGGGTAGGAAAAAAAACCCTGTGTTTCTCCTCTGCTCTCAGTATTCTGTGCACAGTGTACTTCCACACTTCTTGGCCACCCCATGTGTGTTTTCCACGCCAAGCAGTCTTCAGTACCAGCTGGGTGTCCTGCAGTTAACTCATTCCTTGCACTATCTTCCTTGCAACAGCATCAGATTTCACGGGTTAAGGGCACGGTCCCAAACAATGTCCCCCCACTTCAGATGCCAGTCACAAGCCTCAAGTTGTCACCTGTACTTCTCACTGACAACCTATAAATCCGTCTCCCCTCCCTTGGCTTCAGTGATTTACTAGACTGTCTCACAGAACTCAGGGAATCACATTTCCTAGCTTGTTAGAAAAAGATGTATGATAAAGGAGAGAGAGAATGAACATCCAGATGGAAGAGAAAGCATAGGGCAAGGTAGAGGGAAGGGTTGTGGGGCTTCCAAGCCCTGTCCAGACCTCCCGCTCTCCCAGCATCTCTGTGTTCAGCCACCTGGAAGCTCTCTGAGCCCCATACTTTTTGGGATTTCTAGAGAGGCTTTATCACATAGTATGAATCGTTAAGCTAGCTCCCCCCCTCACCCCTCCCTAGAGGATCAGGGGTGGAGTTCAAACCAAGCCTCTAATCATGGCATGGTTTTTCTGGTGACCAGCCCCCATCCTAAAGCTATGCAGGAGCCCACACAGAGTTGCCCATTAGAACACAAGACATTCCTGTTACCTAGGGAATTACAAGGGCTTAAGAGCTCTGTGCCTATAACCAGGGCCAGAGACCAATATATATTTCCTGTTACTTTGCACCATACCTTCCAGATCTTCATGGGACCGTAGTCATAGTCTGCATGTTGTAAACTCCATTCCTTTCATGTCACAGTATTAAGCAGAGGTCTTTGCCTATATCTGTATTTTTCTGTAGCCCACATTTTCATGGCAGATGCATATTCACTTGATATTTCTCATAGTATACTTAGTTGCTTCCCGGTCAGGCATTTGAGTGTTTTCAGTTTTACACTATTATGTGCAGTAAAATTATCCTTTTTTTTTTTGGAAATGAAGGCTTATTTTTTTCTTGAAGATACTTCCTAGGATATGTCCCTCAGTATGGAATTGCTGGGTCAGAGGTTCTGATGGATTTTAATGATTCTCCTTAAGTGTTTGCATGTTGCGTTTCTGAGTGATGATACCCGAAGCATTTCTTTTTTTTTTTTTTTTTTAATTTTTACTTTATTTTTTTATTTATTTTTATTTTTTTTATGATAGTCACAGAGAGAGAGAGAGAGAGAGGCAGAGACACAGACAGAGGGAGAATCAGGCTCCATGCACCGGGAGCCCGATGTGGGATTCGATCCCGGGTCTCCAGGATCACGCCCTGGGCCAAAGGCAGGCGCCAAACCGCTGCGCCACCCAGGGATCCCAAAGCATTTCTATCAGTAACATAGTGTCTGTTTCCCCACGTCTCCCTTGAACTTACATTTTATCTTTTTAGTTGTTTTCACTAATTTATTGGATAGGAGTCTGTCTTGTATAATTTTAATTTTATACTTTTTAAAAATACCTCTTACACTTAGCGACATTAAGTATTTCCCGACTCATGGTACTCACTTAGTGGTTCTGTTTGATTCCTTAGAATAATTTCCTAGGCATGATGATTTATTAGAGGATTAAAACATACTTTCTTGCCTTGCTCCTGAACCCCCTGGAACCGGTCTCCTAAGCGTTGGGTTTGCAGTGGCCCTGACTTACCTGCTAGAACTTACTTTTAAGCCCTAACGTCGGGCAGTAGCTCTGTGTTCAGGAGAAAGGGTTACCTTGTGCTAAGAATTCTCTACTAAGCACAAAATCTAAGATTCTTAACATTGCTAGAATGGACTTTCTCTGAAAGGGCTTTAGTTTAGAATTCCTGAAGAATTAAGATGGTGATTTAGGAGAGCTTTAAAAGACCAGGATTATAATCAGGATTCATGTCCTCCTTTTTTCCACTCACTGAAGCTTTTCTTAAAAATAGGTACTCAGTTTTTTGAGTAGGTAACACGTTTTCATGGTTCAAGATGGAAGAAAGCATCAAGAGATGTACGGTAAACATTTTTCTCCCCATCTGCCAAATCCCTACCATGTCCACATGGGAAATTATGATTGTATGCCCTTTTAGGATATTTTTGTGCATATCTGCAAATTTAAATGTACCGTGTATTCTTGTTCTCTTTTACACAAGTAGAATGCCATGTGTGTTGTTTTGTACCTTGTTTTTTCCACACAACTGTGTATCTGGGATACATTTTTGCAGAGTGCCTCTTCAGTGCCTTTGTAGCAGTCTTGTGTTTTAGGGTATAACGAGGTATTACAGAGTCCCCTACTGACGGACAGGTAGGTGGTTGTCCGTGCATTACAAAGAGCATTGCAATGAACAACCTGGTACTAACGTCATTTCTCACTTGTGTGGCTAGATCACGTGTTTGCCATGGCATCGCTGGGTCAAGGTGTGCATGCATTGGTTACTGTGACCGCGGTTACCAATCACCCAGTCTCCTTAGGGGTTTGCCCATTTAAACCCACACAACAACGCGTGTGAGCACCTGCCTCTTTCCTCTTATCACTCTCTTCCGTTATCAAATTGCATTTCAGAGAAGAAGTGCAATGGATTCCGCTGCCCGAATGGTACCTGCATCCCATCCAGCAAGCACTGTGACGGTCTGCGGGATTGCTCCGATGGTGCGGATGAACAGCACTGCGGTGAGTCCTCTCCCTGCCCCGGGGAAGTGCAAATATTGGACTGAACCCTTGCACCTCCTCAGGATCTGCTGGGGGTTAGTTTTTAACCGAGTTCATGCCGGACTCTGGGAGGCTGGTGGCTTCAGGGTGCCCTGGTTTGGGAGGAGAGGAGCAGGACGGAGAGCAGTGTTGGGGTGATCCTGGAATAAATAGGTCGTTGCTTGGTGAACGCTGCTGTTGCTTGCTCTCGCTCTAGGAGTAGACCCAGTGTTTTGAACTGAATACTTATTTCTCCTACTTGATGGGTTTTATTCATGTTGCTGGTGATTACTCAAGTCACATTTTCGTTTGGCCAGGTGACTCTCTTATCCCCGTTTCCTTTAGACTCCTAGAGGTTGTCTTGGGCCAGTGGTGCTCATCTGTGAATGTACCTTGCTTGGCTCCCCGACTCCCTCCCACCCCCAGATTCTGATGTAATTTGTATGGAGTGTGGCCTGGGCATTGGGATTTTTAAAATCAGCCACTGTCCTCCAGAGAAGCAGAACTGATAGGATGTGTGTATCCACAGAAGGAGCTTTATATTCAGGAATCAGCTCATGCACTTATGAAGGCTGCCAGTCCAAAATCTGCAGGGTAGGCCGGCAGGCTGGAAACCCAGGGGCAGGCTGATGTTACAGCTTGAGTCCACAGGCCGTCTTCTTGCTTTTGTCTGTGTCCTGCATCCCCGGTGTCCCTTCTTATAAGGACTCCGCACCTGTGGGATCAGGGACCCACCTCCATGACCTCGTTTTACCTTCATCACCTCTTTAAAGGACCTGTCTCCAAATGCAGTCACACTGGGGGTTAGGGCTTTAACATACGAATTTTTAGGGGTACAATTAGTCCCTAACACTGGTCCTTTTGTGGAAGAAGTAGCAGAGAGTCAGTGTTCTGTGACTCGTGATGAAGATCATGAGCATGGATGTCAGACAGGTCTGGCTCTACCCTCAGTAGCTGTGTACTCTTGGCAAAATACTTAATGTTACCACCCCCTCTGTTCTCATTTTGAGAACAGGACAATAAAATCTCTCCTGGCGTCGTCTAGAGAGTTCAGTGATGCGCCTCTGTGTCAAGTGCTTTAGCTCAGGGCTCGGCACACAGCAAGTGCTCAAGAAATGGGGGCTCTTACTACGGTTTCCTGAGCGCACAGGGAGCCTCTGCTCAGGGCTGGTGCCGGTCCCGAGCGTTCATGGCCTTCTCCCTGCCCCGGACCCCTCTCAGAGCCCCTCTGCACGCGCTTCATGGACTTCGTGTGCAAGAACCGCCAGCAATGCCTGTTCCACTCCATGGTGTGTGACGGGATCGTCCAGTGCCGTGACGGCTCCGATGAGGATGCGACGTTCGCAGGCTGCTGTGAGTGGGGCGGACGGGGAGGGGACCGAATCCCTGGAGATGCCGTGGAGGGTTGGGCCACTGTGGTTCACAGGTCTCACTCGAGTGTCCAATCTGGCCCTTTCTGAGAAAGGCTTACCCTCTGTTGCTTCATAAGGTCTGCTTTTTGGTGGTTGGTGTGTGTATGAGGGGAAGGCTTGGAGGGACCCTTCTCCCGCGGGCCTTCCCTGTGCACCTGTCACCCTGTAGCACCCTTGCCTGGCCCCGGTGGTCTTCGTTGCACTAGTCACCACTTGGCACACCGTATATTTATTTGATTATTTGACTGCCTGTCTCTCCTTGCTGGAATGTGGGCCTCATGAGAGCAGGACTTCTGTTTTGTTCACTGCGTAGACCTACTCCTAAAACAGGCCCTACCAGCGGTGGCTACTCATTCTAGTCTGCTCGGGCCACCATCACCAAAGACCACAGCCTGGGTGGCCGAAACAGCAGACGTGTATTTCTCATAGTTCCGGGGGCTCCAGTTTGAGGTTGAGATGTTGGTCGGATTGGTTCTTCTGCAGCCCCCCTCCTGAGCTTGCTGAAGGCTGCAGTCTGCCTCAGCCCTCACGTGGTCTCCCCTCTATGCCTGTCTGTGTCCTGCTTTCCTTTTCTCAGAAGGACCCTACTCCTATTAGGTTAGGGTCCCTTGTGACCTCACGGTAGCTTAATCACCTCCTTAAAGACCCTGTTTCCAAATACAGTCACCTTCTGAGCTACTGGGGGTTAGGCCTTCAAGTGGCTTTTGCCATCCCGGAGCCCTGTAGCTGGCCTGTCTCTTGGTGGAGGTTCTTTCCCCTTGCGTCCTACCTTGAGCCCTGCAGGATGGCAGCAGCCTGGAACTTAGGGATGTTTGTTCCTTATCTAGCGGAAGACCCCGAGTTCCACAAGGTTTGTGATGAGTTCAGTTTCCAGTGCCAGAACGGAGTGTGCATCAGCCTGATTTGGAAGTGCGACGGCATGGATGACTGTGGTGACTACTCCGATGAAGCCAACTGTGGTAAGATGCTGGACCTTCAGCCTCTCGTCCCTAATCTCCGGGTCCCAGTGACGCCTGTGGTTAAGGAGGCCGTTCTCAGCTCACTGCCATGCAGGCTGTGCCTTCTCCTGCCTCACCACTGGTTCCCCTGTAAGGAATTGAGTCTTCAAGTGGCAGCCTGCCCGCAGGAGGTGTTGGGGCATGTTTATTCCCGTTCCTTTTCTTTCCCCAGTTGGGAAGTTCACATTATGTCTAAGGAATACGGTAGATGAATGATGGTGAATATTTTGGAAGGTGTTCCCCAAATGTGCTTATTATAGATGCCACAACTTTATAAAGAGTCCTGTCATCATTGGGCTGTCACCAATAGTTATGTCATTCCTTTGGTAAAGTGTCAAAAAGTTGGATATTATTTGTAAGGTCTAGAAGTGTGGCTCAGAGAAGCATGAGTTGGGATCCAGGAAGAAGGGCTCAGGTCCAAGAAGCTGCCCCACCTGTACTGGGTAGGGTTGTGCAAGCTGCCCCCGGGGACATGGGCGTTGAGAAGGTCGTGTCTATCTTTTTAGCATTTGTGTTCACACAGGTACTGGGCAACTAATTGATGGTGTGTGTGCTTAACCTCCCCAGAAAACCCGACAGAAGCCCCGAACTGCTCCCGCTACTTCCAGTTCCGCTGTGAGAATGGCCACTGCATCCCCAACAGATGGAAATGTGATGGGGAGAACGACTGCGGGGACTGGTCTGATGAGAAGGACTGCGGAGGTGAGGGTCCTGGGTCAGCCGTCAGCCCGTAGGCAGGACACAGCAGACACACTGCCGCCTTTTCTGCACAGAATAGAATCTTATCTCCTCAGTGCTGGGCTCGTTCGGCGATTTTGGGGGGTGTAACTGTCTGAGTGCCTCTCTATCTCCTCCCACTCCGAAGACCAGTGTGGTTGGTTTCTCCTGTTTCTAGGGTCACGCTTGCCATAATTTGCAGGCCACAGCAAGCGCTGTGCAGCCTGGCAAGTATAGGCATGGCCTGCGGACCAGCAGCGTCCACGTCTGCTTGGAGCTGGTTAGAAACACAGAGTCTCTAACCCCCACCCTAGGCCTCTCTTCTGAGTCAGAATCCACACTTTAACAAGATCTCTAGGCGATAGGGGTACCACGCTGCATCTGGGGAGCACTGGTGTGGAATGCATGCTCCTGACTTTCCTTTTTGGCATCCTCCTCTCTGAACTAGGTCTTGGGGGAGCTGCAATGGAGCTGTAACTGGAACGGTGTGTGGCCTCCGTGGGAGCTCCCCCATCCACCCTGTGCATTCTGAGTCCTGTGCCTTGCATCAGCCTGCAAAGGCATCAAGCCCCTGTTGAGCTCCTGCAAGAGCAAACTCCCTCAGCCCCAGTCCCATCAAATAGGTTGCAGCCTATTCTGATGCCCTAATTATGAATGATTTTTAGATGAGCGGCTGTTCAGAACTGTGCCTGACCCTGGCCGTCCCAGGGCTGGGGCAGCTAAAACGGGGACGTCTGCACTGAGTTTGGGGCACATTTTGCTCTGAGATGAAGCATCTTGTAACACTTTGGGTGTTCTTGCTTGCTTGTGTCTTGCACAGATTTACATATCCTTCCCTCCCCTACTCCCGGGCCCTCCACGTGTCTGCCCAATTACTACCGCTGCAGCAGTGGGGCGTGCGTGATGGACAGCTGGGTGTGCGACGGGTACCGGGATTGTGCCGACGGCTCGGATGAAGAAGCCTGCCCCTCGCCCGGTGAGTGCGGCACCTGCCTGCGGGAAGCGGACCTTTGGGGGGTACGCCCTGGATACTGGGTGCCCCCTGCCTTCTGGGCCCCCGTGCTCTGTTGGCCGGGCTGCTGTTCACCTCTAGTTTGGGGACACCCGTGGCTCTGGGAGCTGGAGTGTTTCACCTCCTCGAACCGCCTTGTGATCCTCCTGCACGGAAAGGCCAGCCGCCCTGCTTCCCGCCCTGGCTGCGGTGGGCCACCCTGCTTCCTCCTCGGGAGAATCAGTGGGGGCCACCTGGGGCGTGCTTGCGTGCCTATCAGACTCTCAACCTCCGCGCTGGCCTTTGGTGGCCGTCCTTCGAAAGGAGGGTGAGCACTGCCATCTAGTGGCCGAACGCAGAGGCACCCGGAGCGCGGCCCGTCGCCCTGTTGGCGGGAGGCGAGGTGGGCCCTGCGCCCGGGCTCCTGCGTGGCCCTCGCTGCGGCCCAGCACAGGTGAGGGTGCTGCGTCCTTTCCTGGGCCGGATTCTATTTCAAACTCGTTTAGCGTAAGAGAGTGGACAGTTGTCCTCTACGCTTTGCAGATCCTGTTCCTGGCAAACTTCTAGGTCAGCAGTCAGTTTCCTCCTTTAAAACGAATTGGTCCCCTTGCTTCGCTGCTTAGAAATCGTCAGTGGTGTCCCCTTGTCTGGAAGACAGATCCCCCCCCTGGAGTCCTGTTTCAAGGCCCTTCCATACCTGCCGTTCAGTGGTGCTTCGGCCAGGCTGGCTCCTCAGCCTCTCTAGGCAGGCCTGCTGCTTCCACGTTTTCCCTGTTAATACTCCTTCGGCTGCGTTTCTGCCTCATGAGACCTGTGTCCTCCCTGACCTTGCCTTCCCACTGGCCCCCTCTCCTTGAGACCCGCTGTCCGTCCCAGCAGACAGGAGCACAGATTTTGTAGCTAAGAGAGACCTTGATATATCACTGGTGATCATCAAAGGACGTTCCCATACTAGACCACCTGTAATGGGATCACATGGGGTGTTTGTAAAAAAATGCGGAATTAGGATTTCTGTGTGGAGCTCAGGAGCTCCCCACGTGATGGGCAGGGTCACCAAAGTTTGAGATTCCCGCTTGGAGCAAGTGCACCATTACTTTCTCCCGCAAGCCCACCCCTGTGGAGCTATCACTGGGTCCTGTCAGGGTCCTGATCTCTGTTCCAGTCTCATACCCACCTGTTGTCCTTTTGATTCTTCCCTATGATCCGCCATATGCTGCTTTCTGGTTGTTGCCTGCACGGGAATCTTTCTTTTCCAAACAATTATACAGACCTCATGTCTTGAGATCATGCTGCCTACTATGTTGAATCCCCCACTGTGTTTATCACAGTAATAGGCAAATAGTCACCATCCTGTAAATGCTTCTCAATTGAAAACAAATTGTGTAAAAAAATAAATTTTTCTTATCTCTGTTCTTGGCCCCCCAAGACCCCCCTATCTGTTGAGTGACTTGATTCTTCTTTCAAAATTTTTTTTTGCTTTATTGAAACTCTGTAAAAGGTATTAACAGGCTGTAGCAAACCCCGCCTCATCCAGGGAGCAGATCCTATTTTGATCTTTCATTCAACTCCTGTGATTTCTTTTGTAAGTACGTCATCAGTACAAATTTAATTTGAGTTGTCTCTCGCTCGTAGGTCTGGTTTCTGCACTGCAAGTCTCCTAACTGGTCTCTGGGCCTTGTGCTCTCCCCTGTACAGTTAGCCTTCCGACAGGCTGCATCCGGATGCATGATCATGTCTTCCCCAGTCTGGAACCTTCTGCAGCCCCCTGACCGTCCAAGCATTAGTGCCATGATGGGCCTCGGCCTGGCTTTCTGGCCTCATTTTTTTACCACTTTTCCCCAGGCACCCTGTTTTAGCAGAGTGGTTCTAGGGGGCGGAGGGGCCCCTTTGAAAATCCAGTTAAAACCATGGGATATACACAGGATCCCAAAGTTAGTAATTGGTTTTTGTAGTTTTATTTGTTGGCACAGGTTACCATATGCCATTTGGTAATGCTTTCCCCGTCCCGGTAGCCTCCGAGGGCTGCCTTCCACAGGGTCACCATATCACTCATTTCTCAGCCCCACAGTTTCTCTTGGGGGCGTCCCTTCTAATAGCCCGGGCCCTCATCTCTGTGCTGAGTTCTCTCTGCCTGCTGTGTGCCCCTCCCCTGGGTCTTCACTGCCTTCCTTGGGAGTCCCTTTGCCTTTCTCCTGGTGTAGATTCGTGGTTTCCTGGGTCTCGAGTCTTTTCTTGCTTTACTCCTTGTGTTGTTGGAGCACACCCTTTAGCAGTTCTATCAGGTGTTGAATATGGTGGCAGGGTGGCCAGGGACCCAGAGAGGACAGCCTTCAGTTTGTCTCCTGAGCTGCTGCTTGGGCTTGTGCTGTTTGCTCTCTATGCCTGGGCCCCAAGTGGCTCGCCGGATGCGGCTTCTCCATCCCAAGGACTTGTTTTATTTCTGTTCTGTTGGAGCTACTGCTTTCTATATCCCAGATTTCCTTCCCTCTCTCTCTTTCCCTTCCCTCCCTCCTTCTGTCTCTGTGTCTCTCTTATCTCTCTCTCTTTTTTTCAAGTTTAATCCCATTTTTTGGTAGAGCATATTTTCCAGAAGGTTCCCTGGGAAAGGGAACGTGGGAGGCACCAATGAGGTCTTGCTTATCTGAAAGTGTTTTTCTTCTGTCTCAGATGTGAGTGATCGTTGTTGGTGTGGGTTTGGAAATCTAGGTTGCCAGTAATGCTCCTTCATAATTTTGAAGGTATTGCTCCACTGTGATCAAGCAGGTCTTGGGAAATCCAAAGCATTTGATTCAGAACTTTTGCATGTCACATGTTTTTACTCGCTGGAAGCTTATAGAGCTATTCCCTTTGGCTCTGGTGTTTTGAAATTCCACAATGAAGTGCTTTGATGTGGGTCCCTCTCCATCATTGTGGTGGATGGACACACTGATAGGCTCTTTCATTCCAGAAACTTCCGTGTTTGAGTTTGAGGAATTTTTCTTGAAATATTCTTTTTTTAATATGTATTTTATACATTTGATTTGCCAACATATAGTGTAACACCATTGAAATATACTATGAATGATCTTTTCTGTTTTTTCTTTCTTCCTGGAACTCTTGTCATTCATACTTTAAATCTACTGATGTGGTCCTGTCCCTTTTCTATTTTTTAATTTATCTCTTTCTTCCTCCACCCCTCCGCTCCCCCGGCTCTGTTTTCTGGGAGATTCAGCTCCATCTTCTAGCTCTGCTTCTGAGTTTTCCATTACAATTACCATGGTTTTATTTTTAGGAGCTTTGGCATTTCTAGTACTATTCCTTTTTCATGACATCTTGTCCTTTTTTCATGCAGAAATCTATATTCTTTCATTCTGAGTGTAGTAAGGATATTTACATTTGAGAATTTCTTCTTACTAACTCACTATTTCCTCCAAATTTTATTTTTTGCAGGGAAGGGGTGTGTGCCCATTTCTGTCTTTCATGTCAAAGGTTTTCCCCAAATAATCCTGGCTTGCTTGTGTCTGAGGGTGGTGATAAAAACACAAGAGATTCTGCACACGGGTTGGCCTGCTGGCTCTGAGTTTCATGGTTGGGCTATTTGTTGGGGAACTCTTGATCTGGGTTGCTTGAGGATTTGCTCCAAGGCTGCTCAGTTTCCCCAGAGAAGATTTGTACGTCCTCCTGTCTAGAGAATAAAGATGTCCTTGCTTATGAGGATGGGGGCCAGGACCCCACATTCAGCAATCTGCGGGTTTACCCCCTCTCTTCTGTATGACAGTCTTGTTCTTCATTAGGCCTGTCTAACCAGCCTTTTTACCCTCCACATAATAATCCTCCAGGCTTTTGTGGGTGTGACATCCGGGGTGATTGCCTCATAGGGCCGGTAGGGCCAGGGGATGCAAGGGATCTTGCTGCTACTCAGACACTCTTCAGTTTGTTCCCTTCCTGTCTTTCTCCCTCTTCTCTGCCAGTTCAGAGATGCCACTTTCCAGCTTTTTGAAGATTCTGCGATGTCTATCTTGTGGGTTCTTTGCTTTGTGCTGTGACTACTTAGGATGGGGTACAGCCTCCTCTGGTCTCTTGAGTCACTTACCACTGTCTGCGTCCTGGCTTCCAAATTCAATGGCTGTGTCTGGTCGATCTGCCTTCCTTATCCAGAGCTCACACGTTGTGTCTCCATGTCCCTATTGAAATTCCGAAAGCACTGGAGGTCCCTGAACTTCCTAATGTGTTGAGTTGGTTGCTCTTGTTGGCCAGCTCCCTGGCTACCAAAAAGTGAATTTTCAAAATCTTTTCTTCCAGCAAATGTCACTACTGCCTCTGTTCCCACTCACCGTGGGCTCTGTGACCGATTTGAATTTGAATGCCGCCAACCAAAGAAATGTATCCCCAACTGGAAGCGCTGTGATGGCCACCAGGATTGCCAGGATGGCCAGGACGAGGCCAACTGCCGTGAGTAGTCTCAGAGGAATTCACCACTCGGGGAGGATTTCTAGAGAGCAGGAGACCCCATTACTTAGGCTTTGTTTCTCATAATAACCTTGTGATTTTGCTATTATCTCCATTTTAGAGATGGGAAAATCAGCTTCAGAGAAGAACACCTCATCAGTACCAGACTGGGATATCTATTTAGTAATTTTTTTCTCCCCCCAAAGCTTGTGACCTTTACATCATGCCACGTTCAAAGTTCTTATAGTGAAATACTCTGAAATAACAGGGGGAGTCCAGGGAGTAGGGTAAAATTCAGATGGACCTTTGGGACGTCAAAATCACAGGGCAGATTGACCCCACGTTTCCCAAAATCAGAATAGGAACATTTCAGCCAAACAAGTAACCGCACAGTAAGATGAGCTTTGAAAATAATTAACAGGGGCACCTGGGTGGCTCAGTGGTTGAGCGTCTGCCTTCAGCTCAGGGCGTGATCCGGAGGTCCTGGGATCCAGACCTACACTGGGCTCCCTGCCAGGAGCCTGCTTCTCCCTCTGCCTGTGTCTCTGCCTCTCTCTGTGTGTCTCTCATGAATAAATAAATAAAATCTTAAAAAAAAAAAAGAAAAAAGAATTAACAGAGGCAATAAAATAGGATCTTCCTCCTGAGTGAGATTAAATCATTAGTTGGTATTCTTTAAATAAGTTTCTTTAACCTGCTCCAAATTGGCCTCATTCATAAGGATGTTGCTAGGTTAGGGGTCTTAAAATCAAGATGTGCTCTATTTCCAGTCTTCTTCCATCCGTTAGTCTGAGAGCCCTGTCAGAAAAAGAAATGAGATTAGCATGACGGGATCGTTCTTAGAGAAGCTGGCCCCTAAAGGCCACCATGTTCTCTTCCAGCGCCTGTGAATCATCTGTTTAATTATCAGCTTAAGAATTTTCAGAGATTAATAGCAGCCGTATTCTCTATTTCTAAAACCTATGTTTTCCCACTTTAAAACAAACATCGAGACGTGTTTTGTAAAGAAACCTCAAACGTCCACCTGCTTTACTACTCACCTGTTGTTTGGATATATTTTATCATGTGGAATAATTCTGGCATGGGGATCTTAGTATTTTTCTAAAACAATGCCCTTCATGGAGTTTCTTCCTGACTATTCTATATGAAATGACCTCTGCCCATCATTGTGTTACTATTTCTTTCTTTAGGTTTTTTTGTAGTCTTTAATCACTATCTAAAATAACAGAGTTGTTTATTTATTTGCTGTTTCTCTCAATAGAAAGTAAGCCCTGTGAGGGTAGGTCCTTTGTTTTACACATCACCATATTCTTAGCATCTTGAACAGCACCTGATTCATGGTAGGCCCTCCATGTGAATATTCACTGGATGGGTGGATGGTTGGGTAGATGAGTGGATAGGTAGATGGATGGATGGGTGGATGGATAAATGGAGGGGTAGGTGGATGGGTGGATAAGGGATGACTAGTTGAATGGATGGATAAATGGGTGAGCGAATGGGTAGGTGGATAGATGGAAGGATGAATTCCATCTTAGGTTTCTTATATTAGTGGGTCTCAAACGTTTTCTAAATGCTCTAATGCAGTTTTATTTGTAACCAAGCCTCCTTTCCAACCTCCCCAAGACACACCAATTTCAGCTCCGCATTTAACAGGGCTCTATAATAAAATGATTTTCCAGAAGGTGGAGGATTATAGTTTGTAAAAAGCCTCGCATTTCCTTTCTTTCACTGACAATAGCAGAGAGCCCTTTTAAAAGTATATTTAATTGAAGTCTGTACCTCCACACGAGAGACATGCAAAGTTTAATTCTTCCTTCACATGAGCACTTGCCAGTTGAGAATAGCTGTAACATTCCGTCCCACCTGACCCCCTGAATCTTTTTGTCTCTAGGAACATATCTCTGGATCCATTATCCATTTCTTTTGACCATGCTGGTTCTCTCATGAGAACATTATCCAATTTTCTACCTGCATCTCAAAGTGTGGTTTTTAGAAGTGGGTGCCATGCTTCAGACAGAAAACAGGATTCTTTGTTCTGAGACTTCTAGGAGTTTGGAACCCTGGCCAATTCTAGTGCATCACTGTGAAGCTTATAAATTATTGCATCCACTCTAGGTCATTTGACCCCAAAGCTCTTCCTCTTCCTGAAGGTAGATTCCAGTTGTTAATGTCAAATAAGGAGGCATCACAGAGGCACTGTGGGGGTTATTACTCCTCATCCCAGAGGCATATTTTGAGTCAGAAGCTGACGAGTGGACACCACTTTTCCTAAACATGATCAACCATCACCACAACGTGCCCTCCCCTGTGTTGCAGCCACACACAGCACCTTGACCTGCATGAGCAGGGAGTTCAAATGTGAGGACGGCGAGGCCTGCATCGTGCTCTCCGAGCGTTGCGATGGCTTCCTGGACTGCTCTGACGAGAGTGACGAGAGGGACTGCAGCGGTGAGTGCCACCCCTCCTTGGGCCCTGGGCTCAGCCTGGACCCCACGTGCACTCTGCCGGGAACCTTGTGAGCCTCTCCTCGGTCTGAAGAGGAGATCCCTTTTTTGCCCAGTATTGGAGCACTTGGTGAATGAGGCTTGTCCTGCTCTGGTGTAGCTTGACCTCATTCATCCCTGTGAGGGAAGCACTGGTCTTGCATTTGTTTTCTGTGGACGCGTCCCACGTCGTGTGGGTGCACCATGCTCCCAGGGCCTCAGGCTTTGTGGTGGGATGAACGCAGTCCTTCTGTCTGGAAGGTATTTGGTCATTGTCCTGGTCCTTTTGGGCTGCCATGATAGAACCCCACAGACTGAATGGCTTATAAACAACAGAAACTTTGAGAAGTATTCTCAGTTCTGGAGGCTGGAAGCCCAAGATCAGAGCACCAGCAGATTCCACGTCTGGTGAGGGCCCGTTTCCTGGTTCATAGACGGCCGTCTTCCCTCTGTCCTCACGTGGTGGCAGGGGTGAGGGAGCTCTCTGAGGCCGCGTTTATGAGGACACTGATCTCATTCGTGAAGACTCCCAAAGGCCCCACCTCCTAATCCCATCACGTTGGGGATTGGGTTTCAGCATATGAATTTTGTGGGACACACACATTCGATCTGTAGCAGTGACATCCTGCTCTCACGTCATCTCTGGACCCGTAGAACTCCCTGTTGAGAAACAGGCTTATCTCAGTACAGACGAGGAGGTGAAATGCAAGGAAAATATTGTGATTGGAAATTTAGGAGACCCTGGGAGAAGTTATATAGGGAGGTTTTCAAATCTTTACTCTTTTTTTCTGATCTCTTAAGATGCTGACCATAGCCTGACAATCTAGATCATGGTAGGTCTCCCTAAAAATCAAGGGACCTCTGAGATCTTTTGAAACCCAAGGATTTGTGAGATACAACTTTCTTTCCCTTTCCCCCTTCATCTCTCTAGATGAACTAACTGTATACAAGGTACAGAATCTTCAGTGGACGGCCGACTTCTCTGGGGATGTCACTTTGACCTGGATACGGCCCAAGAAGATGCCCTCTGCTTCTTGTGTCTATAACGTCTACTACAGGTGGGTTCTGTCTTTGCCATGAGAGAAGAAAACAATGTTCTTATCACCACGGGGTGTTCTATAACTCTTGTGGTGTGTGCAGAGTGGCTCTTCATTAACTGAGGCTGGTGTCCCTGTGACCCCCCTGCCACTTTGATGCCATGGTATCTTTCTTCTTTTGACCAGGGTGGTTGGAGAGGGCATTTGGAAGACCGTGGAGACCCACAGCAATAAAACAAACATGATATTAAAAGTCTTGAAGCCAGACACCACGTATCAGGTTAAAGTCCAGGTCCAGTGTCTGAGCAAAGTGCACAACACCAACGACTTCGTGACTCTGAGAACCCCAGAAGGATGTAAGTATTCTAGTTTATTTTTATGGCATGTCCAGGACCTTCTTTGGGATTTGCAGAGTTTCCCAAGGATGGTCACGAGTGTGGGAACATAATGATATGTGCCTCACATACACAGAAGAGGTGTAGTGGAGTTTAATGGTCCTGCCTGAGTTGTTGAGCATGCATTTCCCTTATTACGTCATGGGGTGTTTTGCCTCTGTCCGAAGTTAATTTCAGATCGTGCCCAACGTTGCCACCTTCTGCTTCTCCAGTTCCCGTCTCTACCTTCCCTTCCACGTATTTCCCAGCACTTGGTATTTGTGTAGATCATCACTGTTAAAATATGAGGTGTGTCAGGAGTATTAAGGCTCGGTTTTCAAGAATTTCACCAAAAGTCATATTGCCCTAGAGAGTTCCTTGCTTCCTTGCCTTTCACGGTAGCTGACATCATTCCCAAGGTCTTGGGAACTTTCCATCTGCGAATGCCTGTGCTTACATTTGGGTTACGGTTGGAGGCACCCACATGAACTCGTGCAGATTTTAACATTCCTGCAGATGCTCACCCGTAAAATAGTTACAGATGCATGTATGGAGGCAGGTTGGTATCAGGTATATACTTCCTTGCTTTGTCAGCTAAGAAGGCCCAGACAGGTGACGCTTTAGTAGCGGTAAGCACATCTATCACTAAGATCTAGGCTTCCGTGCCATTCTTTAAAAAAAAAAAAAGGAGGGGGAACCCCAGGGCTCCTTGAAGAAGGGGGTGATTCCAGCATGAGGGCAGGATAGCTACTAGGGGCACCTAGAGAAAGCAGGGAGGTTCTAGGCAGGACAAAACTCACCAATACCTGTGCATTCTGATTTTGCTAAATTAACATTGGCTTAGTAGAGCCCTGGGGTGTCAGATGGTCCACAAAATACCGCAAGGGAAAATTGAAATAGAGAAGTGTGTCATTCATAGGTCCCAGAGGAAGTCACAGCATACCCCGTGTGACCCCTCGGGCACAGGTAAAGGCAGGATGCAGGCAGAGTGCAGGATCTGGGCACATGCTTTTTTTTAGGATTGATGGGCATAGTACATTGGGGTTCCTGTGCTAAGGCTGCATTGGTCAATTCAAGCCAAAAAAGAGGGGGGTTTGGATAAAGCTTTGTGGGGCTCACAGGGGAAGGTCCTGGGAGGCCGGGGAGACTTTATCGATAAACATGGGCAGATGGGAAGTCATATCAGGAGCTCACATTTGCTTGTGAGTCCGCAGGCTGCCGTCTGGAGCACACGCTTGCATAAGGGACCAGTGTCCGTTTAGGATCCCTGCGGGCTGCTTGGCTGGACAAAATGGAAGCTGAGGCAGCAACACCGTGGAGAAGCTTAGCTAAATCCTTGACACTATGGAGCTGTCTTTGAAATAGGCCACTCGTTGGTTTTCTCTCCACAGCTCTTAGCTGAGCACCTCACGTTGCTCAGGTGTTATGTTAGATACTGGAGGTGCAGAGATGAATGAGACGCCGTCCTGCCAGGGCTCAAGTCTCCGATTGTTGATGAATATTCATTATGTTAGTTTGCTGGGGCTTCCGTAACCAAGTACTGTAGACCGGGGGACTGATACAACAGAAATTTATTTTCTCACAGTTCTAGAAGCTAGGAGTCTGAGATCAAGGTGCCAGCAGGGACGTTTCTTCTGAGGCCTCCCTCCTGTTGATCCTGTGTGCAGGAGGGTGGTGGGCAGTGTTCAACCCATAACGTTCATCCTCTGTGCATTATCGATGTGGATACGTCCTCTGCCGTCAGAATCAAGTTTGACTAGAAAGTATTGTGAGTGGTTTTCGTGTGTGGCTTCCAACCCGGCCCTGAGCAATCACAAAAGAGAAGATCAGAAATATCTTGACAATGCCAGCACTAAAGTCACAGAGGAGCCCGCTTGGAAGGTGACCCCATTTGTTTGGGTATAGGTGTTCTGTGCTGTTAGAAAGTAAGTCTCATTCCTTTGTGGCCATGCCCACGATACTCGGGTTGGATGAGACATCGAGGCAGCGGGCATTGACCTTGGCAGTTAAGATCTGGGCACTGAAGGCCTAGTGCCGGCAGGTGATTACAGCCCGCAGCCACATCATGGTGAGCCATCCACTCACATCACACTTGACTACACCACGACCTGATGGGCACTCGGCACACCTCACATTCTGGAAGAGAGGACAGATTTGTCGATGGGAAGACCAAGCGTACAGCCTTTACTAGTGGACAGGTTCCAGTGCTAGCTCTAGCTTCTTCTTAGTCTTTGTTCCCATCTCAGGAAAGTTCCTCCCATTTACCAGTACACAGATGGGTTTTAACCCCAAGTTGACTCTTTCCTAGTGCCAGACGCCCCTCAGAATCTCCAGCTGTCACTCCACAGGGAAGAGGAAGGCGTGATTGTGGCCCACTGGATCCCTCCCACCCACACCCATGGCCTCATTCGAGAGTACATTGTAAGTAACTTCTAGGAGCGGGCCGCATGTGTCTGTGTGAACAGACTTCTGGGTCCTGCCGGAGCAGGAATGTGCTGTGTGTGACTAGGACTTGATTTGGAGAAGCCTGGTGAACAGCGATCCCACCCTCTAGAACATTTTGCATCTCGCCCCTGCCCTCCTGCCTCCTTATAAAGGTATCGGGATGTCTCGGACCATCGGTTGCCTTACTAATGATTTCTTCCTTTCACTGTAGGTGGAATACAGCAGGAGTGGTTCCAAGATGTGGGCCTCCCAGAGGGCTGTTAGCAACTTTACCGAAATAAAGAATTTGTTGGTCAACGCTCCGTATACGGTCAGAGTGAGTATTAGCACCCACTTCAGCCTGTTGGGCAGTCTTAGGGCACGAGAACTCCGTGCTCACCTTTATGAGATTCTTACCACTCATCTGCTAGATCCCCAGCCCCTTGCTCTGGGACGTCATCATCTTGTCAGTGCCTTAAACCAGTGCCATGGAGAACTTGAAATCAGACTTCCCTTGGGTAGCCGAGAATTGATGGTAATGCAGCTTTGCCTGCTTCTAACCCAGATTTTCTGCTATAGCGTGCCAGCTCCTACGCTTTTGCACCTACGACATTTCTGCTTCTCCTTAGCTGCAGGGTGATGCAGAGCTATGGTAAGTGGCGCTTACAAGCCACTGTCGTAGGGATCTGATGCCATATATCAATACCTTTAGCAGAAAAGAGGGAAATTTTGTGCAGAAAATGTTTGTTGGGACAGACTCTATGGCAGTGTGTCTCATATGTGTGTATGTTTACACGTATCTGTATGGACCCACTGGGGCACACGCACTACCTCCCCTCCCCGCATAGAAGAACCTCAAGGTCTGTCAGTCAACAGAAATGCCATCACGTCCGCACCATCGCGGCTCCCTCTGCCCAGATTCCTCTTGTCTCCTTGCCCGTGTTGTTGCAGTTGCTGGGACCTCTGAGGGTCCGGGATCTCCCTGCCTAGAATGCTTGCCCACCCTCATTGCCAGAGTCTCAGCCCCATAGCTCATTTGGAACCCTTGCCGTAAGGTGTATTGCCTTTACCTTATACCAATCCACGTTCTGATTTGCAAAGGTGGCTGCGGTGACGAGCCGTGGAGTGGGAAACTGGAGCGACTCTAAATCCATTACCACTGTTAAAGGAAAAGGTACGTGATTTCAGCATTTGCAGATTTAGAGAAGATAGAAGCTTTTGGGAAAGGACATTCTGTGGGACTGGCAAATGGAGCACAGAGAACTTCAGGCCACCTCCTTCCCCCCAACATGCACATGTTTCCAGGGGTTAGTGCTCTAGATAGAGTTT
Organism: Vulpes lagopus; assembly: GCF_018345385.1. Classification (NCBI taxonomy): domain Eukaryota; kingdom Metazoa; phylum Chordata; class Mammalia; order Carnivora; family Canidae; genus Vulpes; species Vulpes lagopus. Next base: position 38,765,159 of record NC_054833.1, on the reverse strand, counting down.
CTTTGGGGGCTGTTGAATGTACTCCTGCTCCTAGAGCCGAGCATTTCTTATGGTGCAAACGTACAGAGGGATTTCCAGAGACCAGCAAGCCCAGCTCTTGTGCTCACGCGCAAAATCCACATCCAAAGTTCTCCTTCCCTCTTGTGATGGATACAGGTGATTTTGTACGTGTCTGTTCATGGTGTTTGTGAGAGCTCCATGCTGGCCCTTGTTAATTCCCCAGTGACACTGACAAACGATGTGTAGGCAGTAGTTGCTAGCACTGGAGCCGATCTCAGTGTTAGCCGACGGCTTGCCAAGGGCCCGGCACTAGTGAGTGCTCACTGCTTTGTGTACATCAGCCCATCTCGTTGAACCCTTAGCACCCTCAGAACAACCATTAGAACACATAAAGAGCCAGAGACAAGTTAAGGTACTTACCACACAGTAAATGGCAGAGAGCGGGGATGGGAGCCCGATCCCCCCTGACTCCAAAGCCTGAGCATTTAACCACCGAACTGCCCTCCTTCCCCTGGGCCGAGACACATGCCCCCCTCTGCACTGTCCTGCTTGTGCGTGTGCCTGGCAAGGGGGGCGGGGGGACTGGTCTGGTTTCCTCCACTCTCACTGGTGTCGAGGAGAATGAAATAGTTGAGGGGTGAGTTAAAGCCATGAAAAGGAAGGAGTCTGGCACGCTTGGGGGGACAGCACTACTGCTTGCATTCCTGAACGGTTTCCTGGACTTGGCCTCGGCACTCGTCGCTTTTGTTTCTAGGTACATGTGTTACCTGGAATGGCATGTGGTTGGAGGTTTTTATTTTAACCTGAGCCTATGAGAAATAGGCGGTGGGTTATGGAGAGTCACGATCTGGTTGCCTTTAAAATTTGGGCTCCTTGAGATCAGGGCAGGAGGCAGTCAGCTTAGTGAGGCCAGCGAGTCTTCGTGACAGGGTGCCTGGGGCTCGTTAGAAAAAGTGTACTGAGTGCACACTCGCTTCGAGTTTTATTGTCTTGTCATTCCCCCTCTACAAAATCGATCAAAACATCCTGGTCGTACGTACTGAGAAGAAGTGATACTAGAAGGGCAGCAGTAAGACACGTACCTTGAATTCCCTGAACACAAATCACAGGTGCCGTGGAAAGTCTCTTGAACTTCTTTTGTATGATTTTGATGGCGAACCTCGCTCTTCCTGCGGGTTTTGGCTAGAGTGTGTACAGGAGGCCACGGGTGCTGGGTCAGACAGTGTGTGTCGTGTTCCGTCTGTGACCCTGTGATCCTGTGTCGTCATGACGTAACCCAGAGGACAAACACAGCAGTGGCATCAGCCACGTTCGTTAGTGCATGTGGTGAATTAATAACAGCAACGAGAGAAGGAACCATTAGTTGAGCACTTAAACGTACTCAGCTCCGTGCTCGTTGTTTTACATGACATGATCTCCTTTAATCCTGATCGATCCTGTAAGTATTCTTCTGCTCATTTTGTAGCTAAGGAAGCTGGGCTTTGGGAAGGATTGTGACCTCTCCCCAGTCACCACGGTTATGATTCAGGTTGGCATGACAGCAGCACCTGCACTGTTTTGCTCTGAGTTGGCGCCTGAAACTCCTAATGTCGTCTCTTCTTCCTCACACCCACTCTTATTATGTGGTTGATCATCCAGAGGGACTCCTCTAGATTTTGGTACATCTCTTTTGCCACCAAATCTCATCCACTCCTTTGAGTGTCTCTTGCCTGTATAAGATGCTTATGTGCCGTTCAATCAAGTGTACAAGTTGTCGTTTAAATACTGTCTTCCGGGGCGCCTGGGTGTCTCAGTCTGTTAAGCGTCTGCCTTCGACTCATGTTATGATCTCCAGGTCCTGGGATCGAACCCCATGTCTGGCTCCCTAGCAGGGATCCTGCTTCTCCCTCTCCCTCTCCTTCTATTGAGTGAGCACTTGCGCTCTCTCTCTCAAATAAGTAAGTAAAATCTTTAAAAATAAATAAATACTGTCTTCTGATAGCGGTTGTCCCATGGAGCCCTGACACAGCACGGTCCGCCACCTTGTGGGCAGACCTTCCAAGTGATGAGCACCCCGCTCTCGTTACTTGACCCAAGAGAGGTCTTTTTCTCTCTGCCGCTTTCATCTCGGCCCTGCCGCTGACTTACCAGTTCCTTAATCTGTCATAGGTGGGACTTTATTGGAAACGGAAAGAAAGGGAGCGCTGAGGTAACAGTATAAAGATAAGTAGCGTGTGCAGTTGCTTAGTGTCTAAATGGGAATTTGAACTCAAGTTTACTGGACTTCAGAACCCCATGCTTTCCATCTTACCACATGGGTGTTGACGATTTATGCCTTCTGATGTATTGTGCCCTCAACCTTCGAGGAGGGCCAGGGGCCATAGGACTTGGTGAGTGCCAGGAGAGGTGGCACGTTTCAGAACCAGGCCGCAGCCTGGCTGCCTGGGGGCATCGACATAATGGAACTTTTATGCTTGACCTAATTGCCAGGATAGCTGACGGAGCCAAGGTAGTCGTGTGTTCGCCAGGCAACTGCGGACCCCCCCCTCAGTGTCAGGACAACAGTGGTAAAAGCGACGAGTGGAAGCAGCCAGAGAAATGCCCTTTCTTCCCCCGCTCCAGGACCGCTGTGTCTGTTGACTTGAAAACTGTTAGGTCCTGCCTTCCTCACTTTTCATCATGTGGTTTCTCTTCACCTTTTCGCTTCTAGTGATCCCACCCCCAGACATCCACATCGACAGCTTTGGCGAGAATTCCCTAAGCTTTACCCTGACCATGGAGAGCGACGTCAAGGTAACGTTGGACTTCCAAACTGGCGGGTGGGTGGGCTCTCCTAGCTGGGGAATTGCTCGCTGCAGCCTGGAATGGTACGATTAAGAAAAACGGATGGCTTGGTCCAGTAAGACCAAAATCCCACGACGAGGTTGGTTCCTTCCCCCGTAAAGAACAACGTGAGTCTTCTCGTGTAATTACTCTGCCTCAGCCTGGTGCCTTTTTTTTTTCTTCTTTTCTTAAACCGTATAATTAAATGGTTCACAGCTACAGTGCAAATAAAGAGTTGGTGTTAACAGAATATGTATGCCCTGTAATTTTCAGCTTTATTGGATTTCCTGGTGCTAAGCACTAATGCAGAGGTTCCCACAGTGAAAGAGTCAGATACCTGAGAAACATGCCCACTTACAGCCACTCCGCGTCTTCCCCTTCACGCGCCACCGTCCCCTCCGCGCGGCCTGTCTGCGAGCCAGCACCGCTGTGACCCCCTTTGCGCCTGTGGTTTTCCAAGTGGAGATGCACCTCCCATAATGTTCTGTCTTAACCATTTTTCCTCCCATCCCTCCCTGTCTGTGAAGCTGTGGTGGGACAGAGCTTCCAAGCGATGAGCACTCATGCCGTTTACTGAACCACAGTTCGGTGGCCTGCCCTTGGCTTCGGAGACCGTTGCTGCAAGCCATGGCTTTCGTATACACGTCTCTATATCGTCTTTGCTCTTAAAAGCGTTTTTATTTTTTTGTCACTGCCCCATATTTAAAGATCTTTAGATCACATCATTTTATGAGCCGAGGACAGTGGGAGCTAAGGAAGCTCCTTTTGCACTGACCTCTTGGCCTTGACTGCAAGGATCACCCGAGGTATCCGTAATTGCCATAATGGAATTATCTTTAAGGTTTTTCCTTTTTCTGCCATTATGAATTGGCTGTTGTCCCTTTTATGCTGCATCAGTTTTATTGGTTTCATCACATCTATATTGTGTATTATAAATAGTCTCATGTTTGTTTTTAGAGGTAGGCGTAGTATAACAATCCAGCGATAGCACACATGGAACCAAGAAACAACCTGTCCATCCTAAGAAAGGCGAGGCCTAGAGCAGCAATAGCAAAGGGGTGCCTTTTGTCTTTGCTGGGCTCCCTGGCTGTGTACTGTTCCCATAACATGTTTCATGGTTGCTGGCAGGTGAATGGCTACGTGGTGAACCTCTGCTGGGCATTTGACACCCACAAACAAGAGAAGAAAACTTTGAACTTCCGGGGGAGCATCTTGTCACACAAAGGTAACACCTTGAGGCCAGTTGGTGTGCAAGTGGTTGCAGGGAGTAGGGACTCCAGTACTTCCCGCAGCAGCAGAGCTTGTGTGGGGGCTGCCGTTCTGGGTGGGCAGAGTGGAGGCACTGCCTCTGGGGGAGGGTCCCCTCAGTGGCTCCTCAGCCTGCTTCCCTAGCTCCTGGAAAGAGGCCTGTACTGATGATTTTGGAGTTCCTAAAGAAAGTTCTGAGAGTGGGCTGCCTGCCCCTCCTTTCTGGTGGGGTTCGCTCCTCCTTTATGTATGTGAAGCGTGCAGGGCGTGGTGCATAGTCGGTACTTGGTGCACGTTTTTGTTGAATGAATGCACAAACTGAACTGAGGGAGGAGGGAAGGTGGTGTCCCACTCCCTCTTGTATCTGTGCACCTGCTGCAGTAGGCCTTTCCGCAGGTGTTCTGTGTGTACAGTTTTATATAACCCCAATAATAATTTCGTGGGATATGCTCATGTCACCGATGAGAACCCACGGTTGAGAAAGTTAATTCCCACAGAAGGTGACGGCACTGGAACCCACGTCTTTTTAATTCCCAAGGCTCTGATCTCACTGTCTCAACGTTGCACTGATAGAAATTGGGAGAATCAGCAACAATAGTCTTCTTAGCTAGTGCCTGAATTATATTAAAGGCTAGCTTGATGCCAGGCATCATGCCAAACACTTTACAGGTGTTTTCTTTTTTTAATCTGTGCAGTAGCAGCTGCTCAGTGCTGTTGTTGTTGTTGTTGTTGTTTTTCCAGTTTACAAACAAGGAAATGGACTTAGTTTGAGTATAGATGACCCTGAACAGTCGGGGGTCAGACGGCTCTGACCCTTTAGCTTTTAACTCCCCCCCGAAAACTTAACTACTCACAGGCTGCTGTTGACCAGAAGTCTTACCGATCGCATGAACAGTTGATTAACACATATTTTGTATGCTCTGTGTATTCTGTACTGTTCTTACAATAAAGTAAGCTACAGAAAAGAAAGTATTTATTTGTCTCTGAAGGGAGGGGGTGAGGGAGAGATAGTCTTAAGCAAACTCTGTGCCTGACGTGGGGCTTGATCCCACGACCCTGAGATTGTGCTCAGAGCCGAAACCCAAGAGTTGGAGGTTAAATCAACTCCACCAACGAGGCACCCTGAAAAGAAAATACTCCTTTTATGTTTTAAAGATTTTATTTATTTATTCATGAGAGACAGAGACAGAGAGAGAGAGAGGCAGAGACACAGGCAGAGGAAGAAGCAGATTCCCTGCGGGGAGCCTGATGTGGGACTTGATCCCAGGACCCCGGGAACATGACATGAGCTGAAGGCAGATGCTTAACCACTGAGCTACCCAGGTGCCCCAAGAAAAGGTTGTTAAGAAAATTATAAGGAAGAGAAAATACATTTACAGCACTGGGCCATTAAAAAACAAACAAACAAAAAAACCTCGAATATGAATAAACCTGCATAGGTTCAAACCCATGTTATTCAGGAGTCAACTTAGTTTTGTATCCTGCCATTCTCACTTTATGTGAAGTTGTAAGAATTTTCTACTCTCGTTAAATATTCCTGGAGACAACTTTGAGTGGCTGCACAGTAGTTCGTGGAATACACGCTATTTAACCATTGCTTTGTCTCTGGGCAATCGGATTGTGTATACGTGATGTGTGACATCATGTCCCAAAGATGTTTGCTTGCCCTGATTCCACGGGAAATCTGGATGAAGACCTTGCAGAATTGTAAGACATTTACCCAAGGCCAAATGGCTCTCTAGGAGTGTTGTCCCGGTTTATACCCCCAGATGGTCAGCTTTAAATCTACGAGCGCCCATGCGAGTGTATTATGTGTAGTAGTCGTCAGTAAGTAATGCTGGGATGAATGTGTAAAATGATGAAAATTCCTACGTGAGCATTTGAGACTCACTTAAATTGAGAGATTACATTAAGAAATAGGGTATCAGGGCACCTGGCTGGTTCGGTCAGAAGAGCCTACAACTTGAGATCTCAGGGGTCATGAGTTCAAGCCCCCACGTTGGGTGCAGAGATTTTTTTTTTTTAATTTAAAAAAAAAAGGCTTAAAAAGTAGGACTTTATATATCAAAACAATTATTTTTTCACTAAATTTTTAATTCCAGCGTAGTTAACATACAGCATTATATTAGTTTCAGATGTGCCATATAGTGATTCAGCAATTCCCTATATTACTCAGAGCCCGTCAAGGTGAGCGTGCTCTTAATCCCTGTCACCCATCCCCCCCCCCCACCTCCCCTCTGGTTATGTCAGTTTGTTCTCTGTAGTTAAGAGACTGTTTCTTGGTTTGTCAAGATACACACTCTTGACTGACGCCTCCAGCTCCCTCCCGGCATCTCCTTGTCCCTGTTTTCACAGTTGCCAATCTGACTGCTCATACGTCCTATGAGATTTCTGCTTGGGCCAAGACTGATCTGGGGGACAGCCCTCTGGCATTTGAGCATGTCACGACCAAGGGAGTCCGCCCTCCCGCTCCTAGCCTCAAAGCCAAGGCTATCAATCAGACTGCAGTGGAATGCACCTGGACGGGCCCCAGGAACGTGGTGAGTCAGCCAGGACGGCCACCTCCCCTGATGCCGGGCCAGGGGGTAGCCCCAGAGCTTTCTCCTCTCTCTCTGTTCCTGTTTCCTCCTTTCTCACCCCAGCACCAACTCTCCTCTCCGTCAGCTCTGTATTACATTCTAGAGGCACCTGCTACCTATTTCCACACCTGGCCTGGCGTCTGAGAGAATGTACTCGAGCTCTTTGCTATTGAATAGATCGTGAGTGTGAAGGGGGGTGGGGGAGGGCGTGTTCTGTGCCTGGGGACTCACCTTGGCTCGTGGGTGTGGTGACACATTAGCAGCAGTGACAGTTGCTCCAGTCTCTCCCTACCTACGTGATCCCCCCCCACCCCCAGGTTGCCTTCTTGGGCTGCTTCTCCAGCTCTGTCCACCCCTGCTCCCTCCCAGTGTCCCCGCTCCACTGGTTCTTTCTTTCTTTCTTTTCTTTCTTTTCTTTCTTTCTTTCCCTTTCTTTTCTTTCTCTTTTTCTTCTTTCTTTCTTTCTTTTTCTTTTTTTGTCATTATGTTTTTTTTTTTTTTTTTAAGATTCCACTTATTTTTTTGAGAGGGACAGAAATAGTAAGAACATGAACAGGGAAGAGAGGGCTGAACAGGGAGCACGACGTGGGACTCGATCCCAGGACCCCAGGATCATGACCTGAGCTGAAGGCAGATGCTCAACCACTCAGCTACCCAGGTGCCCCATTATGGATGCATTTTGAGGCACTGTGATCAGATGTGTGCTTTTCTGAGTCTGGTCTTTATTTCCCATACACAGCTGTCTGGGGCTCAGAAATCCTGGTGCCTGTCCCTGATCCGTGGCCCCCGTTCCCATGACCTCTCCAGCCTTGCTCAGCTTTCTTCCGGTCCCCAGCTTACCTGCCTGTATGCGCTTCCATGCCACCCGACCAAGTGCTTACCCGGGCGCTCCAAGCCCATCAAACCCCCAGGCCCTGCTTTAAACTCCCACATGTACCATTGGGGTTGGGAGTGGCTGCATAGAACAGGGCCGAAAGTGACAATGGCTTCAGCACTTTATTTCCTTCTTCTTTAGCAGAAGGTGGAGCCCTTCAGCATCCCTGGGTTTCTACAACAGCAGGTTTGATTGAGGATGATCCCAAGCTGCCTGTGGCATCTGTCCTCAAAGTCACCTTGTGGTCCAGGAGGTCTGGAGCCACACCAGCCTCTGTGTGCCGGGCAGCAGGAGGGCGGGAGGAAGGGCTCCCCGCTCCATGTCCATGAGCTCACTGAGGTCCCACGGGACACCTCTGCTTGTGTCATGTGGCCTCTCCTGGCTTCCAAGGAGGTGGGAAATGGAGATTTTCTTGCAGGTGGCAATTCGCGCTAGCGACCAGGATTCTACTAAGGAGGAGAGGATCAGTGGGTGTCTTCTGGGCAGCTCCTCACATCCCCACCCGGCTGCCCTCCCTCCTCAGCCGCCCTCCATGAACACACTGGCTCCCCCACCCCCATCAGCACTTCCATCCGTGCTTTGCAAGTAGCAGGCCACCTGCTCTGAGAACCCCACTCTTCTCCTACAGGATGTCTTGTTCCGTATTTACAACTCATCCTTTATAATTGTGTCCGTTTTTCTTCTCTGCCCCTCATTCCCCAGAAACGAGCATTTTGAGGGGCACCTGGGTGGTTCAGTCGGCTGAACGTCTGCCTTCGGCTCAGGTCATGATCCTGGGGTCCTGGGATGGAGCCCCAAGTCAGGCTCCCTGCTCAGCTGCAAGTCTGCCTCCCCCTCTCTCGTTGCCTCTCCTTGCTCTCTTTCTGAAATAAATAATATCTTTATTAAAAAACGAAACAAGCACTCTGAGGACAGAGAGCACACCATGTTTATCTTGGTGGTGGTGGGATTCGCACCTGCCCAGTGCACCTTCTCTGTAAATAAACACAGAAGGAAGACTTCTCTCTTTTGTGCTCTCCTGAAGCCATTCCCAGGGCCACCAGTTAGGAATGTTAAGAGAATGGCCTTTGAGCTGATGTCCTTTTTCATCCCGTTTGCCAGGTTTATGGTATTTTCTATGCTACATCCTTCCTTGACCTGTACCGCAATCCGAAGAGCTTGACTACTTCCCTCCACAACAAAACGGTCATTGTCAGTAGGGATGAGCAGTATTTGTTTCTGGTAAGTTTCCCGTACCGGGGAGTCCCAGGGAGTTTCTGTGTTTTAGGGATGGTTTAAATCCTGGGCTCCAAGCTCAGGCCCAGGACCTGGGGAGCTGGAAGTAGAACTCCAGGATCCGTGTGTGTGCAGGAGGGTGGCTCCTCTCCTGTAGAAGCGTCAGGTTCCTGCTTGAAGAACAGAATGACCCTGTCACCGACTGCAGCTCCGTTGTGGGGGATTGAGAACTCGGCAGGTGGATAAACATTTGCAGGAATGGAGAAACCGCTGTCATCAGCTTCCACTTCCAGGACTAGGAATTTAGCTCACGTACTTTTACATGTGTGCCAAGATATATTATGGAAAAAGGCGTTCGGTAAACTATTGTGATAGCGGAGGATTTGAAACCAGTGAGTCTCAAGAGAAGCCCGGTTAAGAATACAGGGAAAAAAAAAAAAAAAAAAAAAGAATACAGGGCAACCCTTCAAAAGAAATAGAACCTAGGTGGAAAAGGAATCTCTGCTTTTTTTGAAGTAAAACAAGTGAAGAGCCTAAAGATATGTGTGATATTTTCATATTTGTGTAAAAAAAATTAAGAAAAACAGGCCATATATACACGCATATGCACATCCTTATGCAGACACATGTATCCGTGTTTACCTAAGCGTAGGGCCTTTCTGGAAAGAAGCATATAAAACTTGCCATATCTGGGAAAATGGATTAGACATCTGGGGTAGGTAGAGAATTCTATTTTCTATCTAGTTATATATTGATTGAATTTTAATCATGTACGTGTGTCCTTGTTTCGCTGGGGGAAAAAAAGGCTTAGTGCCGACTACATGCAGCCCTATGGTATTGGTTTCAGGTCCGGGTGGTGGTGCCCTACCAGGGCCCGTCCTCTGACTACGTTGTGGTGAGGATGATCCCAGACAGCAGGCTCCCACCTCGGCACCTCCATGTGGTTCGTACCGGCAAAACCTCTGCTGTCATCAAGTGGGAGTCCCCGTATGATGCTCCTGACCAGGACCTGGTGAGCGAGCGGGCCAGGCATCCAGCCAGCCCTTCCTGTTCTTGACGTGGTTGGCGGGGGAAAGGGATACGTCATGGGGCAGGAAAGCTGGGCGGTAGGAGCTCAGCAGGATGACGTCGCTTCCCCGTATCTGTGTGCCCAAAGATGGGGCCCTTACAGGCGCCTCTTCTGAGTTGTCCCAGCTCCGTAATTTCCAGCTGTTACATTTGTTTGTCCCTTGGATCTTGTCCGCCATCTCACTTGCCCTTCCCTGACCCTCTAAAGTGGGTTGGCACACAAAGGCCTGGCAGCCAAGCGCAGCTCATTGCCTGTTTTTGTCAGTACAGTTTATGAGAACCAAGCTATGAGCAGTCAAGTCACGTGACTGCTTTCACGCCACAAACGGCAGAATTGGATAGTTGTGGGACAGACCATTTGGCCTTCACACAGAAAATAGGTATTTTCTACCTGAACCTTTACAAAAAAGTTTACTGGCTGGTCCCTGCTCTGAAAGAAGAGGCAAAGGGTGCCTGGGTGGCTCAGTTGGTTAAGTGTCCCGAGTCTTGATTTCAGCTCAGGGTCGTGAGATCGAGCCCTGGGCTGGGCGTGGAGCCTGCTTGAGAGTCTCCCTCTGCCCCTCTCCCCCTCCAGAAAAACTAAAGTTAAAAAATAAATAAAAGAAGAGGCACTAATTCTGGAAAACAGCTCCCATCTTCCTTTGGCCCAGGCTGCTTTTCCCTGCCTCTCCCTTGTCCTGGGGGTGGGTGGTTTTCTGTGCTCGGTTGCTGGCGGTTGGGCTTCTGGTAGCTGCCCCATGGCCTTGCACTTGCCCTTGCCTCTGTGTAGGTAAACGGCAACCAGGGAGACAGTGCCTAGAATTTGTTGTCCTCTTGTGTGTCTTCTGACCACACTTGGAACAGTGACTGCTGGGGAGTCACCCTAAACACTGAATGAGAACTCTTCTTGTGCCCGTTCTCACCTATGTGCGGACGCCACGAGAAAAGTGACTTCCCAAGGTCATTTTTTTGGGTCGAATTAACAATTCTGTGCACGTTTCTGGGAGCGGGTGCTTGTTCCAGGTGCGGACCCGGCTTCCCCAAAGGCTTTTCAGAGAACAGAGCCAGGCTGCAGGCCTCAGAAGGTTGTTGCTATGGGTCACAGCCCTGACATGCTTTGGTTACATCGTCCACCCCTGAATGGCAAAGAGTAAAAAAAATAATAATAATAAAAAATAAAAAGAAAATCCAAGTTTCTGGTTACCATGAAGGTCTCTTTTTTTCTTGTCCCAGTTATATGCAATTGCTGTTAAAGATCTAATAAGAAAGAGCGATAGGAGCTACAAAATAAAATCCCGCAACAGTACCGTGGAGTACACCCTGAACAAGTTGGAGCCCGGAGGGAAATACCACATCATCATCCAGCTGGGGAACATGAGCAAAGATTCCAGCATAAAAATCACCACAGGTAAATGGGAGAGCAGTTAGGGTCCCTCCACACGACAAGGGACCTGCAGGGCTGCTAGGACACCCGCCGACACAGAACCTCTGTCCAGGACCACTCGGGAGGTGCAGACTCCCCTACAGTGGGCAGCAGGGTGGGGGGCCCAGTGCCTGGGCTGCAGGGTGGTGGACGGGAGTGGCTGTTCTCCATCCACTGTGCCTCTTTGCCCTCTCCTTTGCCCAGCTGGTTTGGACCCTTCTAGGGGAAAAGAGCAGGAGGCCCAAAAAGGGTTAGGAATGAAAACTGGGTATTCGCCGCAAAAGCCACGAATGGGAACCTGGGGTCGAAGTCACATGGTTCCTCATGGCAATGATGTGTGGCCGAGGAAGGAGACCAGTACCTGTGCAGTAGCATGAAGGGGACTTGCTGGCCCCCGGGGGGCTCGGCAGTCAGGCTCTGGTTCCGGAGGAAGGTAATAAGCTCAGGTCCTGGGGCCGGAGCAGAGACAGCGACGGAGTGTCCGGGATGGAGGCTCAGCCCCACCGGGCCGGCGGGGTGAGCAGCGGGACTTACTGCGCCACCCCAGGGCTCCGTGTTCACGCATAGTCCCCGGCCCCTCACCGAGCTGAGCTCTGAGGCTCCTCAGGCCCTGGGACGGGACTCGGGAGAGCAGGAACACAGGCTGGAACCAGAGCAGCGCTCCAGCAGGGGTTTAAAACCGTGGCCCATCCCATCCCGTCCCTTCCCTTTCTTGCCCACCCAGTTTGGTTTTGGCCATCTGTGCTTCTGAGGGCCATGAAATTAGGAACCGTCCAAATCTTTGAATAAAGGTATTAATAAATCAACAACAAATGAGGTGCCGGTTGGGATGTGTCTACCAGGTGCTACGCTCTCTGCTAAGCAACACGTGTGTTTTATTTCTTCCTTAGTCTAGCCTTCCAAGTTAGTATTAGTTTTTTTCTTTTTTAAATGTTTTATTATTTTAGGGAGAGCAAGCATGAGCAGGCCGGGGAGGGGGAAGAGCAGAGGGAGATGAGGAGGGAGAGAGAATCCTGAGCAGGGTCCACGCTCAGCACAGAGCTCAACGTGGGGCTCGATCTCACGACCCACAGGATCCCGACCTGAGCCGAAACCAAGAGTCGGACGCATAACCGACTGAGCCCCCCAGGTGCCCCTCAAGTTAGCGTTATTTAACCTCTCTCGGACAGACAGGAAAACGGCGATTCCAGTATACAGCCACCGACTGCATGCTGTTTATCTTTAATTTTCAGTTTCATTATCCGCACCTGATGCCTTAAAAATCATCACAGAAAATGACCACGTTCTTCTGTTTTGGAAAAGTCTGGCTCTGAAGGAGAAGCATTTTAATGAAAGCAGGGTGAGTTCCTCCCTCCTTCTCAATGACTTTGGGAATCTAATTGAAATGCAGTTTTAGAGATGAGCTCGTTAACAGCATGCTGGCAGAGATGGGGGAAAAGAACAGGGCAAGGGAGTAAACTTGAGGATTAAAGGACCATTTTCTGTGGGCTTGCTCATTAGCAAAATGTTTATACTGCCCATTAAAGACGAGAATCTCTGCACTAAGCACTTTGCATTCCTGAACTTGTCTTCCCCTAAAGACCGGGAAACGGGCTGGAACCCCCCCACCTTCCCCCGGGCCTTATGATGCTGGGTGCATGCTGGGTGCAGCTCAGCGTCGGAACCAGGGCCCCATCCTTCGCAGCCAGTCTGAGAGCTGGGCTGTGGCTTCAGTGCTAGGAATGACCTACAGCCTCAACCTGGCCTCGTCTTTTCTTTCCGGTGATGTTTGAGGGAGTGGGATGTGCTTGTAGAGAGTCTGTTGACATATGGAGGACCCCACCCTGTTTTGTCTTGTCATGGGCAGACCCATTACTGGATTCACAGTAGGAATTGGGAGAAAGAGAGTGACACGGGGAATAGATCTGCCACCCAGAGGTGGACAGGTTCTTGAGTGGGCCTGGCTCATCCCCATGGTGGGCAAAGCATGAGCTAAATAGAGCCGATAAATCAGCTGTGGCTCTTTCCGGGGTAACGGTGAGGGCACAGAGCGCGCGGGGGTTATAAACAGTCACTGTGCATAAAGCCAGAAGTACAGCTACTTTAAACTTTGAAGATTCTCCCAACTCTCCCAACTGAGACATCTAAGTGGGTAATCTACTCAAATTTAAAGCAAGCGTTCGAGCAGTTCAAATCAGAAATACTCTGATTTAGAAAAAAGTATAGGTAACAAGAACCCCAGTAGTGGTGAGCAAAAGAAAGAAAAGACCCAACCTCACCGAAAATGTGAACAACAAGGATAGGACGCCATCCCATTAAACAGGCTACATTTTGGGGGACAAAGTATCACCAGCATGAGTCGTGGTCGGGGAGGTTAGCACCTTTGGAAAAATGAAGTGGTTCCGCCTTCCGTAAGGCACTTTCATATAACATATTAGGAACATAAAAAGCGTTCACACCCTGTGACCCAGCAATTCTTTCAGGATCTTTTTTTTTTTTTTTTTTTTTAAGATTTTACTTATTTATTCATGAGAGAGACACAGAAAGAGGCAGAGGGAGAAGCAGGCTCCATGCAGGGAGCCTGATGTGGAACTCGATCTAGGACCCCGGGAACACGTCCTGGGCCGAAGGCAGATGCTCAACCGCTGAGCCACCCAGACATCCCTCAGGATCTTATTCTAAAGAAACAACGTACATCGAGAATTTGTGTACAAGGCTGTTCAGGGCAGTTCTATTTCTGATAGCAAGAAAGAGGGAATGACCTTAATGTCCAACAGAAGAGGACTAGTTAAATAAATGTCAGTGGATGTTTGCATCATTTAAATATTTTTCCTTATACTTTTATGTATTTTGCAAGAGTTCTACAACAAATATACATTAGATAGAAAATAATTCATGCTGGCTTATAAAGGAGATTGCAGGAGTGGGGTTCTAGGTGGATGGGGTTGGGAGGCCCGGTTTGGAAGCTGGTGGTCATCAGGGGATCCCTCCTGGGTGGCAGCAGCCCGGCTTTCAGGTTGAGGTGGCGGGTCAGTACTTCAGTCCCAATGGAGGGAGGGTTCTGGCATGAGCATGTAGCACGGCCTCCTTTCCCCCAGGCTTTTACAGTTCAGGGAATAGACAGGCCAGTGGAATGGGGACCAAGAGACCGTGAGTGCGCAGTGGGGCCTAACATGGGAGCAGAGATCAGAGAGGAGGTCTTTGGGAGGGGGGTTGGCGGGGTGGGAGTTGGTAGCTTTAACACCAGAATGCTCGGAGATTAGCAGGGCAGCCCAGTAGTCCGTTCTGATCCCAGCCTGATCTCGAAGCACCTTCTATTCAAGGCCAGGTTGGTCCGGGGCCACCATCAGCCTCAAGGAGCTGGGGGAGCGAGCCTGTGCTGCCAGTGGAGTTCCCACACGCTGTTCTACTGAGAAATGCCCTGACTCTTCTTCCCTCACTGCTGGCGTCCCCTGCCACCTGGATTTATTATGAGTCAAATCCCATTACGGCGAGCTACTGCTGAATTGTCCGGATTCTTTGTAGCATTTGATATTGTGTGAGATGAGTGGACTGTTGACCAGCACTTTGAATGTGTGCTGGAATATTTGTTAAAATGGCTTTTATGAAGGCTACACTTTTCACTTCCACTTTGCAGCTCGTAAGTGGGCGTGGTAGTTATTTGAGACGTTTGCGATGGGAAAATTGCCATTTTCTGAATCCACTATCTCAGCGGTAATGTGAAAAGATCTAGTAAGAAACCCGGAGTGCTTTAGCATCTAGAAAAGCCTGCAATAAGGAGCTCACATAAAGTTGGAACCAGTAATAGAAGCTGTCAGATTCCTTATTTAACTTCTTGAACAATCTTTCGTGTCTTTGTTTTCAGGGCTACGAGATACACATGTTTGATAGTGCCATGAATATCTCAGCATACCTTGGGAATACTACTGACAACTTCTTTAAAATTTCCAACCTGAAATTGGGTCATAATTACACTTTCACTGTGCAAGCAAGATGCCTTTTTGGCAGCCAGATTTGTGGGGAGCCTGCTGTCCTGCTGTATGATGAGCTGGGGTCTGGTAAGTCACTCATGTGGTCACTTTCCGTCTTCAGTTCTGGGGAACTAGATGAAGGATGTAGCAGGGTTTGGTGAATATGTATCTTCTTTTAAGATTTTATTTGTTTGAGAGAGAGAGAGCGCGTACATACTTGTGTGTGCACAAGAGCAGGGGGAGGGGCAGAGGGAGAGGCAGAGAATCCCGAGCAGACTCTGTGCTCAGCACAGAGCCCGACACAGGACTCTAGATCATGACCCGGGCTGAAATGAAGAATCGGGTGCTACCCAGGCACCCCAATATGTGTCTTTCTAAAGTGCATTTAAAATATTCTTTCTGGGGCAGTTGGGTGCCTCAGAGGTTGAGCATCTGCCTTCAGCTCAGGTCATGGTCCTGGGGTCCTGGGATCGAGTCTCATATCGGGAGATTACATTAGCCTCCTAATCACGGCCTTGCTTCTCCCTCTGCCAGTGTCTCTTGCCTCTGTGTGTCTCTCGTGAATGAAGAAATAAAATCTTTAAAAATAATAATAAGAGAAATTAAAGGCATGCATATTGAGATATTAGACCGGACTTGCAAGAAATGGCTGCGTTCTGGCCTGTTGATGAACATCTGGTTGGGATGAGTCCCTGGGTAGCCAACGAGCCTTCCCTGTGAGGCACAGGCCTCGCCTGTACCCCTTTGCCAGATACCAGGGAATAACCTCAAGCCTGAGGAGACTCCTTATGGGACCTGAAAAGTCCACTGTGCTTCCTTAGATACAACTGACTCCCAAGTTCTGTTTCCTGCCCTCTGCCTCAGACCTTCCCCAGGATGTTCTAAGACTGGCCCAGACCCAACAGGGGGATGGATGGCTTTGCCCTAGCCCTCTTGGGGCGGATCTACCAGTACATCAGCATCGAGCTGGCATTTGTTTAAGATACGAGGAAGTGAGCATCATTGTTAGGTCACAGACACCGCACTGGCTCTACAAAGAGCATGTTAGAAATGTGAAACGTGTACAGAAAGGTTCTCTCTTTCATCTAAGTAAAAAACAAAACAAAACAAAACCCTCATAAAACTTCATGAGCTGTTAAGTCAGTGTTGCAGTAAAGGAATCTCGTTTGTATCACTTAATGGAGCTTCAGGTAATTGCAGTTCAGAGTGACTTTGGTGCCAAGTAGGGGGAAGTAATTGCAATCTCGTTAATTAGTGGTCTGATTTCACATCCTCTTATGTAAGGCAAGCAAGTGGTCTTAAGTAATAATGCTAATGAAATCAATGTTGATACCCCAACAAAGGTCTCCCTTCCAAGAGATTATCTAAATAAACAACAAGGCCGTGATTAGGAGGCTAATGTAATTACCGTATTTGCATGCACAAGGCCCGTGGTCTCGCAGCTCGTGGCACGGCGTCGGGAAAACAGGCAGGCATCGCAGGCAGGCACATGTCACGCCAGGCAGGCGGCTCGGGTAACTGTTGGCAAACCCGTAGCTGTTTTTGGTGGGTGGGTGTTGAGCGGCCCGGTGGGTCCTTCCGCCCTCACGTCGGAGGCTTACGTGTTGGCCTCTGGCCTTGGCAGGTGGGGGCGCCTCTGCTTTTCAGGCCGCCAGGTCTACTGACGTCGCTGCCGTGGTGGTACCCATCCTGTTCCTGATTCTGCTGAGCCTGGGGGTCGGGTTCGCCATCCTGTACACAAAGCATCGGAGGCTGCAGAGCAGCTTCACCGCCTTCGCCAACAGCCACTACAGCTCCCGGCTGGGCTCGGCCATCTTCTCCTCCGGGGATGACCTGGGTGAGTGGGGCAGGGCACGTGGGGCAGGGCGCGTGGGGCATCCTCCCAGCTCAGACCCCGCAAAGCCAGCTCCTTGGTTAGGAAATACCTCTTCTGACGCTAGAGGGGTGACTCGTGAGCCAGGGATCTCACTGCTTTAGGTCAAATCAGGTGGAGCCCTTCGCTTTGCACTTGCTTCTAAATTAAAATACCTGTAGTCCCTTCCGTGGTGTGGTCCAGGCCCGAGATCGGGAGCAGGTTTTGTGGAAGAACTGGTACAGGAAGGAGAGATAGGCCCTGGGCTGTGGATGCTCCCGAAGCATCAGCAGATCATCAAGAATTTCTGAGCCCTCTCACCCTTCATGGATCTGGAGGTCTTGATATCTTTGAAGAGCCTTGTCAGGAGAGGAAGTCATGCTTTCCCAGATGACTTCTGTCCGAAGAAAGCCTTTCCGTCGGGCTGTCTTTCTGATAGCTAGTGAAACCCTCTCGGCCATTCTTTTTTTTACCCATAACGTGGTATGGAAAAAAGAAAGAAATATCCCATTTAAAGTGTCTACGTGCTCCAATTACTAAATGCCAATAGAGCCAATAGACCACTTGATCTAATAAATCAGGTGTGTTTGGGGATCTTCCCCAAACTCATGATAAATGTGATTTTTACATAGCCATTTTTTTTTGTTTGTGAAATACTTGTGTATTCCCTGTTCATTGAGCATTTGTATCAGCTCTGCACCCTCCTCTTCTCAGTTTCCTGTCTCGCTTCGTACAAGTATTTGGTCTGCCTTCATGAATGGGGTGGGTTCTTTGCATCTGTTAGTGGGGACAAAAGGAGTTGGACCCATTGGGATACCACACAATGATCACTGAATGTGGATCACAGGATGGTACCGGGGGCCGCAAGGAGACATCCATTAGTCTGGGAAGCTGTCCTTAAAGAGTTTAAACCCCTCTAAGATCTCTTCCCTTAGAGCAGTGTGGGTTCAGGAGGAGAAAAACAGATTATGAAATTTCACTGTGTGAACATAGGGTGTGGATCATTCAAATTAGGGGAGCCAGATCATCCACTGGGCTTTTGGGTAGGTAATAAGATTCTCCTTCCTAAGGGATTTACTTTCTTTATCTGGCTAAGTTCAAGCTACCATCAAAATAAGCCTGGCCACCCACTGATGAGGAGAAGATGACCCAAGAGTGTCAGTGGGGAGCTGAGCTGGGTTTTAGCTTTGGCTACCGTGCCTGGCGGGCTGCATACTGATTTTCCGGGCTGGGGCTCTTGATGGTGTTGGGGGGTGGCTGGGGAGCAGTGGGAGCTGGGCTTGGGTGCCAGTCCACTGGAACTCACCAAAGACCGACTCTTTTGCCTTTAGGAGAGGATGATGAAGATGCTCCTATGATAACTGGATTTTCAGATGACGTCCCCATGGTGATAGCCTGAAAGCTTTCCTCACTAGAAACCAAATGGTGTAAATATTTTATTTGATAAAGATAGTTGATGGTTTATTTTAAAAGATGCACTTTGAGTTGCAATATGTTATTTTTATATGGGCCAAAAACAAAACAAAACAAAAAAAAAAAAAAGGAAAGAAAGGAATGAATACACTTTGTAGTAATCAACTGTGAACTTCAAACCAGGTTGATTTTAGTAACCAAATTGCTTTGATTTCGTATTAATGTAGTCTTACAGGGCTGTGCTTGCTGGGCATGCTTTTAAGTCTGTGAGATAATTTTGGTTCAATAAATTGGCCGTTCTTTTTATTTTTCTAAGACACAGAAATGTATTTAAATAAAAAACTTCAAGAGAGGGTGATGGGTGAAATCCCTCCCACCCCCGCTCATTGAAAGTGTGCTCAAATTTTAAATTTTGTTCGGATTTAGTTTCTATGAAAGTGTTTGCGTGTATTCGGGGAGGGGGGGTGGGGAAGGGAAGGTTCTTTTCTGTAATTTTGTTAATTTATTGGGACTCCGTAAGAGGCAAGGCTTTAGTGGTCATCTGACTCTGCACGTCACGAGGGGTCGCAGGGCTTAGAGGTGGGGACCAGAAGCAGTTTCGTTGCCGTTCGCGGAACAGGCCGTTTTTGTTCGCTTGTGTGTCACTTAATGGTGTTTGGCAGGAGAGCACATTGACTCATTGCTCAGTTTCAGTTAAACAGAGCTGCAGCTCGGGAGGCCCTGCAAGCCACAGCATCTTCTCTTACGTTACTGGACAGAATCTCACTGTATACGCCTCTGCACAAGATGTAGCCTTCGGCGCTACACGATGACAGCACTGCTTCGTTATACACTGGTGTCATGGTCATTGCCACGAACGACTCTGCTTGTGGGAGAGTTCCAGATCTGTGCCATGATAGATACACTGGCAGATCGAGTACCTACTTTGTCCTTTGCGGATATTTGGTTTTTACTTAACCACCGAAGAATCTCGAAACCTCGAATGTAAAGTTTTATATTTATGTTGAGGGTAGCCACTTACTGTCTTGAAAGCTCTACACCTGATATATGCAGTCATTTTGAATTGGGTCAGTGCCTTCTCTCTCTCTCTCTCTCTCTCTCTCTCTCTCTCTCATTCTCTCTCTCTCTCTCTCTTTCTTTCCTTCCACCTCCTTCCCCCCGCCCCCGTACCCCCACCCAGTGCAAAGAGTGCCATTCACACATGGATACAGGAGATGGGTGGATTGGAGACCATTCTATCCAATTGACAGTCGCAGCAACACTACAGTTTATTCAGTCTGTAGAACAAACTGAGCTTTTTAAAAATTTTTCCTTCTGCCTTTCAATGTCACCCTGGTATTCAGATCATGGCCACTTGATAGGTTTGTGGAATCCACCGTGGATTGATGCTCGTAGGCACCAATGTCCAGTGCTGCCGTGACTCCTACTGTATGAGCCTCACTGCAGAACTTCTCAGCGGAGAAGCCTTGAGCTCTGGGGATATTCCAAAGTCATATTTCTGAATATACATCCTTTATATGCAAGCTTTGTAAAGGCCCCATCTCCTCTGAGGTGCACTGTATCACCTTCTCACAAGTATTTGCTTTCTTTAAACCAAAAGTATCATTCTTGTGTGAGAATATAGTTTTGTTCTATCTAGTGATTGCCTGGAAAACAAAGAGCCAACTAAATTCTTTTAGTTTTAAAAATTTTAATTTATATATATATATATATAGAACAAAGAGTAGTTTAAACTGTAGACACGTAGTATGTCACGTGCTAAGGCCCCATGTTATTTTAACAAGTGGTGATCACGATGAGCCTCCTTCCAGCATTTTTTCCCCTTCCTCTATGACTTTTTTAAAGAATGGCATTTCTTTGACTTTATCCCGTCTTATCTTGGAGTTTTGTTCAAAACTCCTAAGCGCTGCCCCCCCTCCCCTTTAAGTGAAGCTCTTTAAGTAGCTGAAAGATGAATAGTCAGGTGGGAGGCAAAGTCATTTAATTGAAGCACTAGAAAGTATATTTTCTTCTTTTCTTTTTCCGCCGACTTTTTGTTGGCATTCGTAAAAGCTGATATAAAAGGCTCTGAGACTTCATTTTCCATTATTCTGTAGGCAAGCCTTTTTCCAGAGCCTGTGACTCCGGTGGACAACGTGAGATATTTCTGAGCATCCGGTCGTTGTTAGCAGTGCCTCCCAGGGCCAGCCCACAGTACTGTATAGACCGGCCATTCCTCTCCCCCCAACCCTCCCCCCAGAATATGCCACTGTGCTGTTTGAGAAAAAGCAGCCTTTTAGGGCTAGAGTATTTTCTATAAACAGAAGAGCTACGTTTCTGAAGACTAAGCTAGGTAGATGCAGCTATGTGTAAATTGTATATTTTTATGAACTTTTCACGCACGCACTCTTCCTTCTGCATAGTTTGGTGGGCTTTGGGTGTACACCTGCCATCTGCAAGAGTCCAGAGGTTGGAGTGGCCGTAGGAAATGAGAACACAGAGTATGTGCAGCCTTTGAAGGGACCCGATAATTGTCTTCACTGTGACCGATTGGAGCCCCTGGTGGTTTGTGAAGAAGGGGCTTTTTATTTTTATTTTTATTTTAATTTTTTGTACCTTTGTTGGAGATGCCACCTCAGAAGTTCACACTGTACCAGGAAAAGATTTCGTTCTCTCCCAGCCCACGTTAGAGTGTCCGAAGCCCACATCCACGTGGACTACATGGGCCACCAACGGACCACTCCAGTTTGGCAGGCAAGGGGATTGTGTACAGATTTTCTCTGGAAGCTGATTTTTGCCCCTTTATATCTTGAATGCCCCTTGAGCCTTATGAGATACGGGTCCAGGCGGATGAAATGACAGAGAGTAGAATTCTGCAGAAGAGTCCGGGGAGGAGCCCTGTCTCTGCAGATGTTTCCAGACAGGTGAGAAGCTCCACTAAGTACAGGCTGCCCTGACATACTGGGTACAAGGTTATATGATGCTGGGTAACTGGATGAAACTTTGGACTTTGGGAAGAGAGGTGGCTGGGATTCCATCTCTGCCCATATCACTAGGGACATTTAGGTGGGAGAGGTGTGGGACATAGCTCTGTGTTCTCTCCTGCCCATCATCCTGGCCTACTAGGTTTAGGCTGTGCTTCAGCCATCTAAGGAATGTAACCCGTCTCAAACAGTGGCCATTTGGGGGAGACCTGGGGAGAGTGATGGTGTGGTTAGGCTCTTACAGATAATCACCCACTCCCCCTTGGAGAATCCTGCCGTCAAAAATATTCACCCAGCAGTCACTCCATCCTGTAAGATTACAGTCCCAGTACATCCTTAAGGGCAGATACCTCATCTTGTTAGCTTTGGTTGGTCACTCTCCTACTCATGGTGTGGTGGTGAATCCCCAAGAAGATTTTTCTCTTCCTCCGGCAGACCTGGGAAACCCCTCAGAGAAGGGGTCTGGAAGAGAAGTCAACTGAATACCATCTCCATATTGATTTTCAGAACTGACTCTAAAACTCTGTGCAGAATCTTCACTTTGTTGGGATTGTATCTTGACATTCCTAGTATGTTATTTTTATTAAACTGGAGTGTGTGCTGCCTTTCAGGTACAACTTTTGTGTAATAAGAGCCAGTGCATTAAGTTTATATAGACTACTTTCTATGCAAGACTGAGATAAGGAATAGATAGCAAGAGGTACGGATAGTTGGGTACGTAGACAATGAGCATGTTCTCAGAATGGAAGCCACCATCGGATGTGGGTTGAGAGAGGATAGGTTGTGTATATGTTTCCGCCCACTAATTTCAAGCAGCCATATTATGAATTAAATCCTCAGAGCCAAGTAACCCAAGAATGGTATTCGTTTCATGTTATAATGACACAAATGGGATAAGTGTGACTGCTGAAGTGGAACATCATTCTCAGATATTCCATGTCATTTCTCATTTAAAGACTCTTGTTAGGAATTATTAGAAACTTTAGGCAAAATTGAAGTATTGGCAGCAAAATAAAGGCCTACTCTGTTCTTATTTAAAGTGAAACACTGTATTCTTGTTTCCCTCCAAAGTGAAATTAGGCATTTATGATTTCAATCGCCTTGATACGTTTCCAAATCACCGATTTATGCTGAAGATTTTACTATATTGTTGCACAATTTTACGATAATTTTTGTCTCAATGTCAACTTTTTTCACTGAATAAAAATTTAACTGGGTCAAGGAAACACCTCTACGAAAATCTACTCTCTACGTGTGTCTCGAGTTGTTCTTTTGAGTGCAATAAAGATGGTTAATACAGTCTCCGAACGCCATTCGATTTGCCTGTTTTAGAAGGATGTTTATTTCATAGACGAGAGAACACAGAGACCTGGAACATTTTTGTTATTAACAAGGTGGTCTCAGGTGGTGGCTCCTTGAAGAACACGATGCCTTTGTGTTGGCTGAGGAGTGGGGAGATGTCAAGGCGGCTGTTTTGAAGTAAATAGAATTATTCCACGGGAGCAGCGGCTCCCTTAAAGCTGTCACTACATTTGCTAAGACACCATTTGCTAAGAAGGCAATTTTCAAGCCTAAGAGAAGAAAGCACAGCAGTGTGATGCGCTCTGTGCCAAAGAGCACTCCGAGGAGGTTTCCCTGGGAGGTGGAGTCAGAAGAATTCTGCGTGCTCCTCTGATGGGTAGATGAATGGCAGGTGGACCCATCAGTCAGGACTGGAGAATATGGAAGGAGGGGGGGCCCAGGTGTTTTTAATTCAACAGATCTGCTAGTTTGCTGCTTTTGTTTAAACACTGAGCCAAAATAGAACTGAAGGACTACCAACCCTTTTTGTAGGAGATGAAAAAGAGGCTCAGAGAGGTTAAGTAACTGGCATAGGGGAAACCAGAGTATGAAGGGCAAAACCAGCTCCCAGAGCCAGGGACTTGTAACCCCAGATGCTGCCCCCCTGCCACGGTTCAGTCAGAACACAGTCCGGCACCTCACACCCTGAGGAATCCCAAGCATGAGTTTACCTGGTCATGGCCTTGCCCGTAGGTTTCTGGGCTTGGATAATTTGTCAACACGTTAGTGAGTTCATCTCTTGTGGGCAAATGCAGTTTAACCAAGCTCATGAGACTGATCAGCAATGAAATAATGCCCGTCTATTAGCTCATCACGGCCAACAGTCCTGTCACTTAGGATGTTAGCACGGCCAGTGCATTCTCCCCCTGTAGGGCCATCTACCCAGGAAGCCACACACAACTAGAAGGTTGCTTAGTGACATAGACTCAGAAAAAAAGGAAATGGGAGGGATCCAGGCGAGAATAGTGGTTGCCCAATAAATATTGAATGAACGAACAAATGACACTCCACTATGAGAATAATCTACTCCATATGAAGTTAGTATTGGAAACCTTCCGGTTGCGACTCTCCGTATCCGTTTCTATTTAAGAAAGTCTTGCCAGTGGGGACTTGATCCTTAAGTCCCTTCAGTAAGGTTCCCCTTGACAGGGCCTGGGCACTGCCCGTATCTGCCACTCTTTTTTTTTTTGGTGGGGGGGTGAGGAGGTTGTGGTTGAGCACACTCCTCCCCTTCCACTAAAACATTATATAGCTAATGTAAATCAAGTCAGACTGGGTTACCATAAAATCTGGCTTGAGAGCCACTGTATCTGTAAGATTACCTATTATGTGTTGGGTTTAAAGTTCAACTCTGGGAGGACATGGTGTCCGAGTCCTAGGGGGACACAGTGTCCCCCCCAATTCTGACTTCCATTCCCCAGTTCACATCATATTAAAAATGGAAAGATTGCTAAAAGCAGATCGCCTGATGTTAAAAGAAAAACTAAGGATAGTTAAGCTGTCATAAATAGGACTATCTATATATATGATATGAGATATATATGATCTTATATTATAAGTCCGTCTATATAGGACTTCTCAACAACTTGAGGCCCTTTACCCTAAACCCTGTAGAGCCCGTATGGATGGTCCTACACATTTAGTAGCTCACTTGGTTAGAATAATAACAGTTCCCTTCCCCGCAGCCCCTGGGCTTTGCCAGTCATTGTGCTAAACTCTAGAAACATCTTTCAATTTTAAAAGCGATCCTATGATTTAGGTTATTAATCTTTGTTTTAAAAGATGAGTTACATTAGTCTCCAGAGGAGGGGAGAGGGAGAGTAACCATGATATCTCACATGTAAGTGGCAGCAGAGTCCAGATTTGAACCTAGATTTATTCCGTTCTTAAGTTTGTGTTATTCACCATGCTGCTTTGCCCTTTTGGTTTCAGTATTAGAGGTCTGTAATAGTAATACTATCTGGTTAGGGAACTTAAGGGCACAGGTAATACAGTTTTAAAGAATTTCCCCCAGAAAGATTACAGATGACATTTGGAGACATAAAGAGATATACTTAAATTTCTTTGCAAAACCATTTAAGTGGAACACAATATTCCCCAAGATGACAGATCAATGAAACCTTTTTTTAAAAAAAGGAAAATGTTTTTGTAAAGAATTGAGTACTTAGAACACAGAGAATTCTTTTCCTTTGTGACAATCCAGTTAGATTTTATCAAAACCCCTTGCATCTTGAGAAAAGAATGTTGAACGCACTTCTTATTCACCGTTATTTATGCACACGATGGGGCCCACCATTGCAGCATGTTCCAGTAGGGCGATAATTGGGCTAGCATGAGGCCATCCTGGTCCCAGCAAAAGGAGCCCTACCTGGCTTTGATGCCAGTGCCCTGTTAATTTTTTTTTTTTTTTTTTTTTACTCTAAAGATTCTGTGTAGGGTAATTTGAGCCTGCAATGATTTACAGAAGAACAATGATGTTAAGGCTTTTAAAAATGCTAATGTTATCATTGTTAATGCTGCAACCTTATTTAATGCCAAAATGACAACTGGTAATGTTTGGGAATATTTGTATGAAAACAATGACATTTCATACTTAAAGCTTGGCATCAGCAAACTTTGAGGAAGAAAAAAAAAAGGCTTGGATTTAAATGTAAATCAGCCTTTTATGAAATTTGCCCTTTGGTTGTGGGCCAGTCACTAAAGCCCTCAGGATCGATTGAAAGAAGAGGTCTCATAATTAAAATTTATTTTTCAGTCTCTTGCTAAGCAGGAGCTGAACCCATTAGTCACCCAGGGATTGATCAAGCCCTAAATGGTGCTGAACTGTCTGGATGTGGGTCCGTGGGTGTTTTATGGAATATTTCATAGGCAGTAGATGAACGATGCAGGAGTTACTAAGTTCTTGACTTCATAGGCATGGGTTATTTTGAACCCCAAATAGCTTGATTGCTCCCAAGAATTAGCACTTCCTCAAAGGAGGAAATGGCATCCCCATTGCATCCGCATGAAGTGATTCAGGGGGAATGTGCTTAAGACCCTGAATACAATGTGGTTCCAAGACCATTTTGAGCAATAGTGTGACTGACTGTGGGCAGTAGCAAATAGGCAATAGCTCCAGGCTAGGCGTTATTCTGAGGGTTTATTTACTAACTCCTGTACACCTCACACCGATCCTTTAAGGAGGGTATTATTGTTCTTACAGATAAGGAAACTGAAGCACAGAAGGGTAAAGAAATTTGCCCAAGTTCACAACAGCTGGGAAAGGGCAGAACTGGGATTGGAACCCACGTGGCCTGGCCCCAGGGTCTGCGCTTTTAATTATTTCACCCAGCCTGTGTGACCCTTCTGAGAGCCTGATTTAGATGTATACATTTGGCATTTATTTTAACCAGCTAGTTTGTTTTCTTAAAGATCTCTTTTTGGGGGGTGGAGGGGATTATAAAAGGAATCTGTATTCACTACAGAAATTTTGGGAAAATAAAATCCCCGAGAAGAAAATGAGATTTTTCTGATTATCCCAGTGAAAACCGCTGTTCACATTTGGTGTGTGTCCTTTTACCACTTTATTCTATATGAGCAATTCCATCTGGTTATAATTCTGTTGTCGTGAATATGACTGAATGCATGTAGGGGAGTTTGCCAAACCTCTGCTACTTTTTTTTTTTTTAAGATTTTATTTATTTGTTTACAGAGAGGGTGCATATGGGGCAGGAGGCGAGGGAGAGAGAAATTTCAAGCTGACTCCGGGCTGAGCTCTGAGCCCAATGCGGAGCTTGATCCCATGACCTCAAGATCAAGACCTGAATTGAAATCTAGCTGGACACTTAACCGACTGAGCCACCCAGGCGCCCCCAAACCTCTGCTACTTCTGTTAGGTCCTGGTTTCAACCACAAAGGTTAACTGTGAGTTCAGATCTCAGAAGTGGAGTGATATTCTTTTTCCCTTAGTCCCTAGTCCTGTTTTTGTTTTTGTTTTTGTTTTTTAAGATCTTATTTACTCACGAGAGACACAAAGAGGCAGAGACATAGGCAGAGGGAGAAGCAGGCTCCCTACGGGGAGCCTGATGTGGGACTCGATTCCAGGACCCCAGGATCATGCCCTGAGCCGAAGGCAGATGCTCAACCACTGAGCCACCCAGGTGCCCCCCCACCCCAGACTCACTCTGAAGAACTGTGGAACAAGAGCATTGTCACTTCATTTTCTCTGGCTCACAAGGTTTTCCAATTCAGTGTTGAGCTATTCAGAACATGGGAGAAACAGCTATCAATACCTCCCACTGAAGAAAATAGCACGAACAGATTAAGAGAGCATAAGACAGGTGCACAAACAGAAGATGGGTGCAAACATGCCACACTAAGCATGTTTGGTAGAGAATAATCTGCCTAGCTGGAAGGGATGTGTCTGGATTCTAAGAGAAGGGAATGGTCTAAAGAGACCTAGAGGCTAGGTGGTTTGCCCCT
Organism: Vulpes lagopus; assembly: GCF_018345385.1. Lineage (NCBI taxonomy): Eukaryota > Metazoa > Chordata > Mammalia > Carnivora > Canidae > Vulpes > Vulpes lagopus. The sequence continues at coordinate 38,737,991 of NC_054833.1, read as the reverse complement.
GTCTGTGTCCCCGGTGTAGGGAATAGAAAGAAGAAATTGGGAAGAGCTCTGGAGGTAGTATTCAGTGTTGGATAGTGAACTTTTTCTCCACTTCAACTGGGAAGAGAATGTGTTAAATGGCAAAACAGTTTCCCTAAGTGTTAAACTGCAGCGTACAGATATGCCAGAGCCAGAGAGTAAACAGTGTGGATTGTACGTGAATAGATGTGGAGCCCCCTCTTGGAATCTCTTCTAAATAGCTGCAGTCTCTTAAGATAGAGAGGTCTCAAGTAGGAGGAAGAGAGAGTTCCCAGGATAGGGCTAGCTCCTGAAGAAAATAAAGATTAACGATAGGTCTCAAGCTCCAGGCTGGCAAGAGTCGAACCTTCCTGGCCAGGAATGCCCTTACTTGATCCATGGATCCGAGAGCAATGCTCATTCAAGAAGTACTTACTGAGCACTTCCTCTGTTCAACGTCCTGTATTAGGGATGGGAAGAGCAGGGTAGAGAAGGACAGGTAGGATTCTTGCCCTCCAGCACAACAGGACAGAGCCTCCACGTGGTGAGGCCATTGTGAGTCTTGTGTCGATGGTATCGATGATTCTATGAAACAGGAAGCTGAGGTTGAGAACGTTATGTGACTTGCCTAGGAGTTGGGTTCACAGCTAATCATTCGTGCGTCTAAGAGCCTGAAGTCAAGTCTGCTGGTGCATCTCATGATTCCACTCGGGGAGGCAGGAGGCTCCAGGTTGATACCGAGCCTAAACCAGAAGCTCCGATCCAGCTTCTAAGAGGAACTCTACTGGAGATAGAAGACTATGTCATCGGATGCTACCTAGATCTTATTAATAAATGTGATACATTGTTTCCTTTTGGTGATCGCTTTTTTTACAAGGAGACTTTCTCAACTGGAAGAGGGGACGAGTGAAGGATGCTGGTACCCAAATACTGTTCTGTAACCCAACACTGTTCTTTTATACTCAAGAAAAATGAAGGCCGACTGTGATAACTTCAGCAAAACGCACGAAATGTGGGCAATCTTTTATTTTTACAAAACACACAGAGAATAAAATTTTGAAGAGCCCACCTTTTAAAATTTTCCCAGGGCTCCTCAGCTCCCCTCCTTTAGCTCAGATGACAGAGCGCAGGGGATACATCGCTCTTAACCACTTCATCCAGGACTCTACAATTCATGCTAATTGATACTGAAAATTAGCCTCTACAACGTAAATGAGCAAGCCGCCCCTTCCTCCTGGCTCTGAATCCCATGGTGGGATTTCTTCCCCGTGCCTCATCTTTCAGACAGCCCTGGAAACATTGGTGCAAACAGCTGCATCCTCACCCCCAGATGGCCAGTTGTGAATGTCACGTCCTTCATTCCCTACAGGACCACAGGAGGGTCACGGTGGAGTCCTTCCCTGAATGTTTGTGTTTGTCTACTTCGGTAACAGGGGCCCCAGCAGGACAGAGAGTGTGAAATAGATCCTTGGGTCCAGTCTGGCCCCTTGCCATGTGCTATTCTTTATTTACAGGGCAGATCTTTTCTGTTAGTCTCCAGGTAGAGCTCTGTGCAGAGCTGACACAAGCACATGTGCTCTAAGGCATGATATGGCTTATTGCTAAGATAAATCACATGGGAGGATTCGTTAGAGAATTAATTTTCTGTTTGCAGAGATCCATGGCTATGGGAACACTTTGACAGGAAATCCATCTTACCTTCTAACTTGGTAAAAATTCCCGTAACTTCTATTTTGGATGGCAAAATTAAGTTTCTCTTAAATTAAAGGCCATATTGTCATCTTCTTTTCTGTTACCCACACTTACTCCACTGCTCTGAGCTTCAGATTATTTTGGAAAAGTTTGTTCCGTGGACAGATGGATGAGTGGATATCTCCCACTTACTGAGGACCACTGATGTGCTGGGCACTACCATTTCATTTAATATTAAAACTCCTTGAAGTAAATATAATCTAGTCTCATTTTATATAGAAGAAAATAAAGCCCATTTTTGAACAGAGGTCTGTTTGACCCCGAGATTATTAAACCCCTACTACAATGGTTGATGGATGGTCTGATGATGTGGAATCAACACTTGCTTTTTGAGTGCTTCCTGTGTTCAGAGCCCTGGAGGTTCCAGGGGGAGGTAGACAGGAAGGAAAAACAGAACCATTGTGTCTTAGAGGAGACCACAAGACGCGGATGGAAGAGTGGGTCCAGAGATTTATGTGCTTCCCCGTATCCTCACTGAGAATGAGAGAGAGATTGATTTGTTGTATGTTGCTGTATGACCTTTCATATTCCTTACAGCTACACAAGTTGATGAAACGTTGAACAGATTAGAGTGGAGGAGGGACACACTTCCAAGATGTAGCAAACTTTCTGAATAAGGGCCAGAGTGAGGCAGTCCTTTGGGGGGCTCACTCTTCCTTAAAAGACATTCCACATTCAAGAGGGCTTGCTTTTTACACAGAGGTATCTAGGCCGGAATTGGCCGTGAGAGTCCCCTGGTGGGAAAGGCTGCACACACGGATCAGGAGCTCTCTGTTCCAGAAGCATAAGTCAACCTTCTCCTGGAGGCAGAAGGCCTGGCGGGGGAGAGAAGGGGAGACGAGCCCAAAAGTGAAGCCCAGTGATCTCTCCAAAAACCAGGTGGACTGTTGTGTAGTAAAACCCCATCATTCATCATCCTGGATCTTGGAGGACCCTTGGGGCAGGGTGGGAGTGAAGAAGCAGAAAATACAGAATCTTTGAGATTGTAGCTCCTCTATTCTATTTCCGCAGAGCCTTGGACATTCCTTGACACTTAGTAAATTTGTTGGTTTGAGTGAAGGAATGCGTTAACCCGTTCTTGAAGAGTGAATCAGCGAGTCTGAGGTTCAGCGGTGAATAGCCTAAAACTCACGTGGCCGTGGTTTGGAAAGTTTGTTTGGTTTCACATAAAAGGAATATAAGGGAAGGGAGAAGAAATGTGTGGGAAATATCAGAGAGGGAGACAGAACATACAGACTCCTAACTCTGGGAAACGAACTAGGGGTGGTGGAAGGGGAGGAGGGCGGAGGGTGGGGGTGACTGGGTGATGGGCACTGGGGGGGAGTACTTGACAGGATGAGCACTGGGTGTTATTCTGTATGTTGGTAAATTGAACACCAATAAAAAATAAATTTATTAAAAATATAAATAAATAAATACATAAATAAATAAATAAATAAATAAAATAAAAGGAGTGGCTGCTGTAGAAGCTTCTGCTTCAGGCTTTAGAGCTTCAGGATTGTCCCATCTTTCCACTCTGCCATCTTTTGCGTGGTTTCATCCCTTGGGTCCCCCAGGGTCCACAGTCTGCACTGGGCTCCCATTCTAGTCATTGCACCCAAGGTCCAGGCATTAAGAAGGAGGAAGAGGGAAGGGCAGAAAGAACCTTACAGCTGCACTGGCTCCTTCAAAAGAATTTTCTCAGAATCTCCACCTAACAAGTCATGTTCCCTTTCTGCAAGGAGTCTGGGAAAGGTAGCTCATTTAGCCTGGCTCATCGCCACTTCCAATGACAGAGGAAGGAAGAAGATGAGAATAGATACCAGCCAAGCGACTAGTGATCTTTGACGCCCAGAGTCTTTGGTAGGTAAAAGTAAAACAAACAAATGGTTAGAAAACAAAACAAGTCAGCTCAGGTAGAGGGCCAGGTGACATAGGTCCACCTCTGAGGGAGGCACAGGGGAGAGTCCATGGCCTCAGGCAGCAGCCTGCTTCTGTAGTTCTGGCTCTGAGACCACAGAGACAAAAATCTCTCCAAGGCCTTAGTTTTCTTGTCCATAAAATGGACTAATGCTAAAGGTGACATCACGTGGTGTTGGGAGGCCTGAAAGAAAGACAGGTACCAGTGCTTGTCGTCTTTCTTTCTTTCTTCTTTTCTTTCTTTCTTCTTTTCTTTCTTTTCTTCCTTTCTCTTTTCTTCTTTCTTTCTTTCTTTCTTTCTTTCTTTCTTTCTTTCTTTTTCTCTCTTTTCTTTCTTTCTTTCTTTCTTTCTTTTTCTTTCTTTCTTTCTTTCTTTCTTTCTTTTTCTTCTTTCTTTCCTTTCTTTCTTTTTTTCTTTCTTTCGTCTTTTTTTTTTTTTTAAGATTTTATTTATTTATTGAGAGAGAGCACAAGTCATGGGAGAAGCAGAGGGAGAGTGACAAGCAGACTCTGTACTCGGTGCAGAGCCTGAGGTGGGACTCAATCTCAATACCCTGAGATCATGACCTGAGCTGAGAATCGACACCGAGCCCACTGAGCCACCCAGGCACTGCCCCTGCCAGTACTTTTCAGTTGGAAGGTCTGTATGAATGCAGCCTCCACAGGTGTTCAGAGAATGGTGATTGTGCCCAGACATGATTACCTGTGACCGATTTCACCACCTTCGACGCTATTTGTGCCACACATTTCATTATTCAGTCTTCCTTATTTCTTCCAAAGTCTCATCAAGGGAAGTTGTTCTCAATGAGGTTGTCAGGGATCTCCTTGAGCACAGAGATCACCGGGACGCACCATTCCCAGAGACGTCTGTGTGGCCAAGAGTGCTCCTGTAAGAGAAAGGGCCCGAGGACAGGGAGGCCCTGGATGGTGTTGCCAGCCCTCACCTGGGAGACCTTGTGGCTGCCTGGTGCTGTCGACCAGGATAGGAAAGGCAGGGTGCAAAATAGGAGCTAGGAGGGCCGGTGAGTTCTCCCTGGGACATGTTGAGTTTGAAGGGTTAGTGGTACATGTAAGCAGAGGAGGAAAAAATAAATAACGAATACAAGAGCTGACTCAATGACACAGTATGTCTGGAGGTGACAGTGCTATGGGGGAGGGGGAGCTTGGAAAGAAGCACTGGACCTTTGGGAGGGTGGTCTGGGCATTTTCTGGAACTCAGGGACAGCTGGGCTGGGGATGTTTGCTGGAGGTTTACGTCTAGGCTGGTGGTGGGTAGAGGGATGCATGGAGGTAAAGGCTGCAGAGAGTTATGTCAGGCGAGAAGAGGTCTCAAAGTGACACCCGTGTTTCAGGAATCTCCCAAAGTTGAAGACCCTGGGGACAATCCAGAGGGCTGGGTGGAGACCGGGAGCACTCAGGTTCCAAGGAGCTATGAGATCTGAGGAGGAAGCATTCAGTCCAGTCAAATAGAACCAGGGAGAACCCATGACCAGCGTCAGCCGAGCACTACGTGGGCACAAGGAGGCCTTCATGCAGAATCTCGGTGCTTTCTCTGTGGGGAATTGCACACAGTCAAGGGTCTGGGCTCTGGGATCACAGCCTGAGGTCAGATCCCAGCTGGGGGGCTGGTGATGTGGGGTGTCCTAACCTTTTTTTGCACTGAAGCTTCCTCTCCTGTAAGGATCCTCTTGCACCTACCCCACAGGGCTGCTGTGAGGACGAAATCAGGTAATTGGGCGCATGAGGTAACGCATGTCAAACACCATGACTAAGAACATTACCTAGGAGAGCATCCCCTCCTGCCCTTCCCACACCTGCCACGGAAGAGCCCCCCATTCTCCTCCTCCCAGTAAGCACGGGCTGTTGCATGCTGTGGTCCTGGGTCAGGCAGGCCTGGGGAGGAGGTTGCTGGTCCCATCACCAGGGAATGGAGGGGACGAGCTCTGCTCCCAGGAGCAGCCCCTCTCAGTCCACCTTTACTCAGCAGGCTCCACACTAGGCCCTGGGGGCTTGAGCCAAGGGAGGCACCAGGCCACCTACAATTTGTAGGCCAGAGGGCACCAGCATTGCCAGGACCTGGGACACTGGGGGATGCACACAGAACCTCAAGGGGAGGTTATGCCTTATATTTGGGGAAGTCGGATAAGGCACCAGGGTGCCATTGGCATCAGACCTGGGCCATTGAAGGAGTAGGAATTCACCTCGTGGGGAAAGGAGTGAGGGTGGCCATGCAGACCGTGGTCTGTGTCAGGACGTAAGTCTGACGTGGCTGCTGTAGGTCATAGGCTGGGGTGCTGGGAGAGGGTCAGAGGGATGGAAGGGACTTTGTGGGAGAAAATCGCCCTTCCCTCTTCCTTCTGCTCCCTCCCTAGTGCTTCTGGGGAACAAAGGTCATCACAATGGCTGGGAACCCAAGGTCTTAGAGCTGTGCATCTGGTTGATGGAATCACCCCTTCACCTCACACCAGAAGAAACTGAGGCATGTGGCTGGGCCCTGACATGCTAACACGTGGCAGAGCATCTCTGGAAAACCTTCTTGTAGAATCTTCTAGAATGCCAGCAGGGTCCTCCAAGTCCAGAGGAAGCATACTGGAGCACCCTCTGTTATTCTCACAGTGCTCCAGAGAGGCCGCAGGCCTCAGAGGATCTTGACCTTGCACGGAGCCTTCCCATCTCACCACCAAGTGTTCTGACCCCCATCCACCTTCTCTGTGTCTCAGGGTCAAAGTGCTCATGAGCTTTTCAGAGACGGAAATGTGGGAGGGGTGGGTCGAGGAGGAGTGCAGATCGGAGTACAAATATACCATGTTTTGTGCACAGATGCATTCTGGAAATTTGTGTGTCAATCTGGTTTTTTTTTTCTTTCTTTTTTTTTTTTTCGAATTCAATAGAATCTTAAAGAGATGAGAGGGAGTTGTCATTTAATGGAGTTCAAACCTGCCTCTTTTTATCAAGTGAAGGGTCCTTTTGTAATGCAAATAACGTCTCCCTTCGGTGAGCAGCGTTTCTGTCTTGGCTTTCTTTAAACGAGACACACCCCAGTGGGGCAAAATGTGGGGCTTACACGCAGCATTTTCGATGTAGGCGAGCGTCCACCCCTGCCTTTGTTGTCACCACTTGCTTTGGTGGTCTTTGTTTATATCAGGAATTATTCTGGCCACTGGAGGGCCCTCCAGATATAGAATGACTGGAGAATCCCAAATGTGCTCCGGAGCCCAGACTTCAGCTCACACCCAGATTTTTGAGCATGCAGCATTTCTTGCAAATCGGATTTAACTGGGGGGAGTAGCAATAGCATTGATGTTTCTTTTATTTAGGAATTTAAGCATAAAAGAAACCTCTATTTAAAAGAGCAGCTTTTGGATTATAGTCTATTTGGAGCTGGAAAGGAGGTGCTAATCTTGTATGTGGAGAGTGATCTTGCAGAATTCAGCACAGCTTAGGAGAGCAGAGCTTTGAACAAAGGTTACTTCTCTGTGTGAAGAGAATCACACCGCGATAGACAGAGTGAAGTGGGGCGATAGAATTTATTTTTATAATGACGAAAAGGGAGTTTACATAGGACTCGAAGAATAGTTTGGAAGGCTGGGATCTTACACCCAGTACAGCACAAAGTCACTACTGTTTATTTTCCTGCCACCTCTTTTGTCCTGCAGTTCTCCTGCCCTCCTGTGTGAGTCTAGTTCTGTGATTTTTATTTTGCTGAATGTGGACAACACACCCTAACTTCTGAGTTCAAAGACGTCAGTGCAGCACGAAAAGCCCCACGTCCGGCCCCCACTGGCTCAAAACACCGACCTGTTGCAAGGCCAGGTCGAAATGAGAGAAGCGGTGTTGGAGAAAGAGCCCTGGGGAGACATATGGGCCAGGGACCAGATTTCCTCAGTTGGTAAAACAAAGAAAATTCATCAGAACTCTCTAGGGCAGATCCATGTCAAGGCAGAGGAAGATGAAGTCTCCTGTTCTAATCTTTCAAGGCCCGAAACAAAAACTGAAGTTGACTGTATTGATTTGCATGGTTCCCCTGAACTAGGGATTCTCCAGCACCAGAGCAGGGCAGCTGCAGGTGACCGGCCAACTTGCAGGCAGCTTTGAGGATTACATGCTAACAATGGAAGAACAGATGTGGGCAAGGGGGGGGGGGGCACATAGCTAGTGCGTGGCCAAATCCCTAAGGACTGAGCTGGTTCTCGTACTATTTGTCCAGTTGTAGGATGGGAATAGATCTTTGCTTTCTGACGCATCCTTTCGATGGTAGTCTGCTCCTCGTACCCACCCAGAGGGCAGTTCTTGCTCTCCTTTGCAGGTCAAACAGAAGAACAGGAAGGATTGGGCTCCAACAGAGAATCTCAGTTTCCCTTTGAACTTGGGAGTTTATAGGTAAGGGGCGGGGGGCAAAAATAAGCAGACGGACTGACTTCAGTTCAAATTAGTAGACTTCTCTGAGAACCTCCCAAGTGGGCAGCAGAGAGTTGAGGTTGTGTTCAGCGGAGGAGGATCCCCAAGGAGAGGTATAGGGGCTTCATGAGGTCAGCCAGCCTGGACCTCTCCCTCCCTATGACCAAAGTTCTTTCTCCTTTAGATTAACCCTTAATGACCCATGAGTTTTTGGGAAACACTGTTCCTGAGGGTCTATCTCAAAATCGTGCTTCTGACCCAGAGATGACCACATCTGGGAGTGGAGAGGTAGGACCCACCCAATTCTGGTCTTGGGTAATGGGATGCAGTTGGGACCCGGTGATGGGATGCAGTTGGGACCGTCCCCTAGTGGTGATTTCCTCCTGGCAGAGAAGGACCTGAACTTTCAGGTGTGTGTGTGTGGGGGGGGGGGGGACAGAGGGGAAGTCTGAAGCAGGTTGAGTAAAAGCACTTATTTAGGGGATTCGATTATACAGGGGGCGACAGGGAAAAGAGGCTTCTCAGCACGGCCCACCCCCGGCCCCCAAAACACCGAGAAAGGGCTGGGATCAGGGTCTGGAACCCCCTCTCTCTGTGCCTCTGAACTCCCAGCCGTCATTGTCTCCAACACTCACTTGACATTCAACATACATTTTCCTCTGACATATTTGTATTGTTTTTTAAACTGTATGACAAATAGTTGTGCTGAGTGAGTGCCGGGCACCTAGCAGGCAGGCAGTAAATATTTGCTGAACATTGAAAGAATGCGGTGGCTTGGCTGTCAGTATGGCTCCTATTCAGAATCCATCCCCAGCGCCCCATTCATACGGGGCTGGGTGGATCTCCTGTGAAAGGGTTGGCCAAGCCCCTGCCTGACCAGAATGGTCTCTTTGAATACTGGAACATTCTCAGCCATGCTGAGTAAAAGCCACCAGTGCAGGAAAGAGGGATGGCTGCAGGGGGGTGGGGGGTGGGTGGGGGGAGGAAGCGCAGCTGGGAGTTTTCGTTAGGGACGCGGTGCGGCTTCTTTGTTCTGCTAGATTTCAGCCAGAAGGAACAGCAAATTTTACTGTCTGCAAACCACCGACGAGCTGCTCCCTCCGCCTTTACCTCCGTGCTTCCCAACCTGGGAATTCATTTGCTGCTTCTCCCTCCTCCTCCTCCTCCTCCTCCTCCTCGGCCCCAGAGCAGTCCCCAGGGACAAAGCTCTTTGTTGCAAACACCCGAGCCAATGCGGAACTGCACAGTCCCCAGGGCAAAACCGGGGCGGTCGTGCAGGGAGAGCGCGCCGGCCCGGGCAGGGCCCCCCCACCTGTTGCGCGCTCCGTCCCCGGGGTGAGCGGCAGCCCGCATTGTGCTGGGGACGCTCGCCGCTCCCCCGCGGGCTCGGCAGGTGGCGCTGCTGAGCAGAGGCCCCCCCATCCCTCCCTCCCTCCATCCCTCCCTCCATCCCTCCCTCCATCTCCATCCCCCCGCCCGCCCCTCCCGCGGCCAGAGCCTCGCTGGGTCTAAAGCGAAAACAGATGTTTTCATCATTTCTGGAGCTGGCATGTGACTCGCAGTGCGGCGGTGCGCCGCCGCGGCCCAGAGTCGCGAGCTCTCTTCGTCGCCCGCAAAATAGAGATTCTCACTCCAACGAGCCTTCCTCCTCCTCCTCCTCCTCCTCCTCCTCCTCCTCCTCCGCCACCTGACCAGTTCAATCCGAGGGGGCACGTGTTTTAGAGGAGCTGCGGCTGCAGCCGCCTTTGTAGGTAGCCAGGCCTGCCTCTGCAATGGGGAGGTTGTCCTTTTTTTTTTTTTAAATCCCAGAGAAAAGCCAGGGCAGCCAGACTAAGCTATCTTTACACCGAGGGCTGGGGAGAGGCGCTAGTTTTCTAAAATAGCCCAGGTCTGGCTGGCTGGCTGGCGAACGCGTCTGCGTGGGAGCCCGAGCGTCCCTAACAAAACAGGAAGGCCGGGCGGGCGGCGCGCCCTGTTCCCCGCGCCCTCGGCAGGTGGCAGCATCGGCCCGCCCTGGCCTCTGCCGCCGGCCAGCCCCGGAGCGGGGGCCCTTTTACTTTCGGTGGCCTCAAAATTATTAGTTCCAGATGAGTTCTTGCAATTGTAATATTTGGTTTAACCCAATCTGCCGATTGCGTCAGCACACGTTCAAATACAGCCGTCTGAAGCAGACATCAGAGGCATGTTTCAGGGGGGTGTCAACATTCCTTACCCTTTGAAAGAATTAAGGGGGGAAAAAGGGGTGGGGGGAGTTTGATTCAGCCTTAAAAAAAAAAAAAAAAAAAAAGAAGGGTGAGCCTGCATGGGGCTGCGGTGCCCAAGAGGGAGCGGAGCAGAGGGGAAATTCAGGGAAGGCGTAACAATAGAACTTTGTGGGCCGAAGCCTGCTAGAGTGGAACTGGATTTATTTGTTGAACTAGGAAGGGACCTCTGGGCTCTTTGAACGTTAGAGCAAATAAGCAAGACTGGTGGGCATTTGGTTTTCTAAGCAAAGAGCCCCTCAAGTCACGCAGCTGCTATTGTCACACGCAGGACACACACACACACACACACACACACACACACACACGGTCTGTCCCGGCTGGGCCTCTGCGTGCACTTGGCCTGGCGGCTCTTGGAGGGTGCCGGTCGGGGAGAGGCTGCTCTATTTTAACCCACGGCTTGAGGGGCACCCCGAGGTTCCATGCTGAGGATGCAGGCCAGGTTTCCTAAGGACACCAGCTCAAGGCCCTCCTGGGGGACCCATTTGGAAGACGGAGGCCCTCCTTAGGGCTCCCGGCCAGTGGGCCTGCTGGAACCCGCAAGTGTCCTATCAGTCACCCTGCTACTTGCCACTGGGGGAGCTGGGGACCCGCTGGGAGGGTCTCAGGGTTTTACAGCTGTGTCCACTGAGGCTAAAAGACCCTCTGACCCTGGGACGCAGCAGCAAGACACGCAGAGACAGTCCAGGAATCTGCTCTAATGGCCAGATGAGAGAAGGCATCTGGCTCCCTCCCTGAGGTGCAGGGATGGGGTTTTGAGGGGGCGCTCTCCGTCAGGCAGCCCCTGCCTGCACCCCACTCATAAGCCTGAGCTCAGTGCTCCCAGCACCTCTCTCGAGGTTGCAGACGGCCGCCTGCCAGCCCAGCCCGGGAACGACGGGGAGCCCGGCCGTCTCCCTGCAGGCCTCTGACTTGACATGGTGCTGATCAAAAGCCGGCACCCGGCTGGCAGATGCTTCCAGTCCTGCGAGTGGGGAGCCGGTGGCTGGCGCTGGCGGCAGGAGGCAGGCTGAGTGGCCATCTTGTGGGCCGGGTTGGGCCCTGGCCACCCCCCCCAGGCCACCCCACTGCCTGCTGGCTGTGCTCAGGGATCCAAGCCTCCTGCTGTTCTCCTCTCAGCTGGGAAGCTGCACGTGTCCTCACAGGTTGCTGGGCAGGCGCTGGCTGGCGGCGGTGGGACACAGGGGTGCTCAGTGTGGGGAGATCAGCAGAGCGACAAGCGAGCACAGTACTCCCCTTACACGGGGAATCGTTAGCAACTTCAATATTCCTTCTCCAGGCCACACTGACTTTTAGTCCCTTTTGAGAAACAGCTTTGCAGATCCTGTAATCCAGAGGATCTTAACCCTGCCTACTCAGGAATCACCTGGGTCCCACCCCAGAGCTGTCGAAATCAGAAGGGAAATGAAGGGAGGCATAGGCATCATAGTTTCAGATCACCGTTCCCCCAACCAGATGACTATAATGTACATTCAGAAGAAAAAGAAAAGAAAAAAAAATCACTACAATTCTATTTCAACTTTTCTCGTTTAACGGATGAGAGTCCTAAGAGTCAAGGGGTTAAGGGTTCAGCCAACGCCACACAAGTTCAAGTCTGAGCCTAGAATTTCTGTTTGAGGTCTCTGGCTCCTCTGTGACGATTGAGCTTTTCCTCTGTCTGCATTAGTGCCTGAGCCAGCTGCCTCTTCCACGAACTCGCTTCTCCCCACACTGTGTGAACTCTCCAACAACCACACACCTGTGTTTCTGTTGCTACAAGAAATCTGGAAAAAAACAAATGCTTCCCGAAGAATTTTCAGGTTTTCTGGCTTAAATGAATGCTTATACCCAGGCGATTAGAAATGAGGACCACCCCTCACCGATTTGCCTCATTTATCACTTTGGTTTCCAAAAGGGATTCATACCTGCAAATGCCCCTCCTGGTGAGAACTGGCCCGAAATGATCTGTTTTTATGGGTGAAGCAAGTGGGTCCTATTAGGGCTCACTGATGTGTTTAGGGTAAAATAGGTGGCAGAGGCAAAGTGAGCGTGGGGCGTCTTTCCTCTAAGCCCCTAAGCCCTGAGCTCAATGGCTTACTCTTGCCGAGTTCAAGTACTGCTCAAGGGACTGTTTGCTTCGTGGTCTCTTCTCACTGGGGGCAACCGGCACCCTCCGAAATAACTCCATCCGGTGCAGGCCAGGGACCGTCACTGGCTCATCCATATGACATAAGTTTTCTGAGAAGTGGTTTGTCTTACTTTGAGATGTTTGATGCTTGAAAATTGAGTGAACTACCATACATCATTGGAAACCAGGGAGACCAAGAGCCCAGGTATTGTCATGGTGACCAGGTAACCTTGAAAGGAAGCAGAAGTTCCCCATGGGACCATGAAGGAGCTACTGCACTTTTCTAGGAGCTCCCTCCCCCTGAAAAGCCAGGCGGGGAGTGGGTGGGGGATAGATGTGATCTCTGAGGTCTCTTCCAGCTTTGACTTTCCATTAGGCAATGAGTCTGTGCTGTCTGGAACCTTCCCATCTTCAGCTGGATATGAGGGACCAGATTATTTTCTCTCCCTAAGTTAATTACCCCTGAACCATTTCCCTGGTGGCCTAAGGACTGGCTCATGGATTAAAGTGGAAATCTGGAGATGGACAGTTACAGAAAGATAGCGACTCAGTCCCCTACTCATGGCCTGGTAATTTCACCAAGGATACTTGCTCTATGTCTCTCTGGTAGAATTCTGTTCCTTCTTGAAGGAGCTTCCTAGGGCTCTTGCATCACTGGGGTTTGTTTGTCCACTTACCCATTTCTTGCATCATTCAACATTTATTAAGTACCTACTATGTTTAAAAAAAAAAAAAAAGATGCGAAAGAAAGGCTCATACTCAGGAGCAAGTCTTCCAGATGAAGAGAGACCAAAGAAGCATTGTAATTAAATACAATGTGTGAACATTGACTGGATTCTAGTTCCAAGGACAAAAAAGCCATAAAAGACACACTTGAGACAACTAGAGAAATCTGCATGTGGACTTTATAATGGGATTACTGGTAATTTGTAGATGTGATCATGATATTGTGGTTTAATGGGAGAAAGTCCTTCATTAGAGGCATGCCGAAGTATTTAAGGATGAATGTCATGTTTACGACTTACCTTCAAATGATTCAGGAACAAACAAACAAACAAACAGACACAAATGTGCCAGGATGTTAGTGATGAATGAATCTAGGATGGAGTATTTTGGTGTTCATTGGCTAGTTATTCGACTATTCTGTAGATAAAACATTTTCAAAAGAGAAAGCAAGACAATGGGACACCTGGGTGGCTCAAATGGTTGAGCGACTGCCTTTGGCTCAAGTCGTGATCCCGGGGTCCTGGGATCGAGTCTCACATGGAGTTCCCTGCAGGGAGCCTACTTCTCCCTTGTCTATGTCTCTGCCTCTCTCTCTCTCTGTGTCTCTCATGAATAAAAATCTAAAATAAATAAAAATCTAAAAAAATAAAATAGAAAGCAAGACAAAAAAAGAAGTATCTCTATCCCCAAGGAGCTTACCACTTATTCTTTACCAAAAAGGGCAAAAAGACACGTGAATCACTGTGTTTAATCAGAGGCGGAGCAGAAAGGATGGCCAGTGGAGGTATAAGTAACAAATCTTGGGAGCTCAGAATACGGAATGGCTCATCTTCCCTGGGTGTTGGTGATGGTGAGGGATGTCTTCCTAGGGCATTTGAGTTAGACATAGAAATATGTGCACTATTTAAATAGGAAAAAGGCAAGGCAAAAAGGCTGACTGAGGGGGAAAATAGAAGCAAAGCATAAGCCTGAGGTTGTTTGGGGGAATAAGGACTAGGCCAGAGGAACTGGAAGAGAGTAGGTGGGTGAAGGGATGCACTAGGATTTAAAGACTGGTTGATGTCTGGTGACTGGTGGCCTTGAATGCCATAGGAAACAAATTCAAACTCTGGCCTTCTCAAAATGAAGTCAACCAGATGTATACTTTATTCTGTATTCACAGCTGTCTGCTGTATAACCACCATCACTCAGTTATCTAATTCGTGAATTTTCTATGGCCAACTCCTGCAAATTCTTCAAAACCAGTATATGTGACCCTTCTCTCAAGTTTTCCTCAACCTCTGCAGAGAGATCTAGGTGCCCTGGCCATTTCCATCCTGTTCCTGAAAAACTCACACTCATTGCCCCCGCTGTGGGGAGAACGTATGGCCAGTCTCAACAACCACCAGTTCTGACTATTTTCTTTAGAATTAACACACTGCTCCTTATTCTTATCCTCATCCTCATCCTTATTCTTATCCTCATGCTCAGTTCCCTGTACTTGTCTCAGTTCCCTGTACTTGTCTGCTTGCCAGGGTACCAACCAGTGTTCTTGGGGTTCTTTGTTTTGTTCATGTTGGCTTGGTTTGCTGGCTCCGGGGGTCAGGACTACAGGAAAGTGGCCTGGCTTCTGGCTCGGTCATGCCAGGGACCTACCTCAGCTCGCCAGTGCAGAAGACAAGAGCATTCCTCCCTCCACATTGTCAGAGCAAATCTGCATGCCTCTGCCGTGTACTTAGCATACGGTGGTGAGAGTATTGTCTTTGTCCATTTCCCCTACTGGATGACGAGTTCCTAGAGGGCAAGCACCTTGTCTGAGTCAGCTTTGAGTCTCCAGGACTTAGCACACTCCTTGCTGCTTAGTAGGTGCTCAGTAAATGCTTGTTGAACTGAGTGGATAAATGAATGGGCAGAAGGAGAGGTGTCTTTCGTTAGCATCCATTTAGCTTTCTGCACCATTAGTTCCTTATTTGAGTGCATAATTGAGAATTGACTACTTGTGTAGAAACCAAGAGCCATAAATAGGTCACAGAGAGTCTATCTTATTGAAGTTTCATCTCTGTGTTTATTTGTATTAGTGTGAATTTTAAATATGGCTCCCTAAGATAGCGAGAGTCTCTAGTGGGAAGCTGTTTATCCGATGCATGTAAAAGAGATCAACTCTGCCTTTGAAATCGCAGTGGGATTTCAAAATGTATCAAC
Organism: Vulpes lagopus; assembly: GCF_018345385.1. NCBI lineage: Eukaryota > Metazoa > Chordata > Mammalia > Carnivora > Canidae > Vulpes > Vulpes lagopus. The sequence goes on along the minus strand of NC_054833.1, from coordinate 38,722,670 downwards.
ACAGAGCTTGGGAAAGGAGTTGAGTCATAAACCATAATAATCAGACTTCGCTCCTACATGTGGCCCTTTTCACTAGCAGATCGGCAAATACGCAGCAAATACTGATTTGATCAAAAGATTGCTAGAATAGCCTTCCTGTCCGGTCTGTACGGCGAACACATTCTCATCACATCTGCAGGGGCATGGCCGTATGACCTCAGTTTCACACACCAGTAAACTGTGTGCAGAGAGTCAAAGGCACCAACTTCAGAACACAAAGCAGTTTCCACGAAGAGCCCAGGCCAGGAACCATAGGGTCTGTTCTGATCACTAAATAACTCTCCTTAGTCCATATAACAGATGGCGGGTAATTGTGTTGGCTTGTGTGTTTTGTCCTGGCAGTGTTTCCTTGATTACTGTTTTCAAAATATTCTCTCTGTCCCTGTCCCCCCCCACCCCCAGGCCCCACCCCCTCTCGCTGAAGGATGGGAGATGAGTCTCTTGTTACCTTCATAATTCAGGACCCAGCTGACCAGAGAGGTTCTTGTAGAAAATAAAAATTTCATGCTAAACCAAATAGCAGCTTAAATCCCACGTAGGGAAGCTTGAAGTGGCTTTGGCGATGGGATTCCACTGACAAAGAATGGGTACCTAGTGACCTGACTGGCCACAGGGACTCAGCCCTATGATAGAGAGGGCTTCTTATCTTTTTATTCCACCTCCTTAAACCAGAAGCACAAGAATCCTCCCCCTACCAATGACTAAGTCTGTGACCAAAGAATCACATGTCACACCCTCCTCTGAGCACTATTCATAGAACGTTTTTGGCTCATTTCAATTCAGTGAGACTCAGTGATTATTTATTGAGCAACTCTCATGAATAAGACACTGCACCAGGTGCTATAAAGGCATGATCTTATATGTTACACATGGATCCTTCTCCTCAAAGCTTTGTGGATCTATATCCCATCTCTATCCTAATTCTTGTAGGACCACAGAACTGATATCATCCACAGATTCTATTAGATACATCGGCATGGAGGGAGATCCCAGGAGACAGCAGCATGGGTAGGGTGAGGGAGATTATATTCAGTTGAGTGTCTTCAATGAAAATCACTATGCAAAAGAATAGTCCTGGGGTGCCTGAGTGGCTCAGTCAGTTAAGCACCCAACTCTTGATTTCAGCTCAAATCATGATCCCAAGGTCATGAGATTGAGCCCTGTGTTGGGCTCCACACTGGGTGTGCAGCCTGCTTAAGATCCTCTCTCACCCCTGCTTATGTGCACACTCTCTCTCTTAAGAAGAAAAAGAATAGTAGTCTGGTTGTAAATTCAATTTCCCAAGATCCATTCCCTTAGAAATAGCATCTCTAAATTATCTGGCTTCAAAAACAGCCATCCTTCTGCCTACCATTCAGAGGGCTGATAATAGGAAGGCTATAAATGGTCCATTTTCATTATTTTGGGACATTCCTCTTCCCACGACTCTGGTGCCAACAGTCCACAGCCATCCGAATGGAGAGTTGGAACCATGGGCACTGGGTGAAGACCCACTACAAGAGAGACAGACAAGCAGGATTTTCAAAGTGGCTGAAAGAAAATGCTAGTAAGCTTTTCTCTATGAGAACTCAGGCACCCTTGACAAAAGGGAGTGATAAAAGTTGATTTTTCTCAAGTTTTCCAGAGTTCTTTCCTGCAGGGGCTCTTTCTTGAGTTATGGTGACACTAGAAATTTCTGTGTTTTGTGTTGTAATGAAGAGGCTTCCCCAAAGCCACTTCTTTCCACTATGAATTAGTACTGGTTGCATCACTTGCTTGTTGTTCGAAGAAGGAATAACAGCTCTTTCAGTGGGAGGATTAAGGATTTAAGGATTAAGTAAAACAATGACTGTTAAAGCGTTCTCTAAACTCTTTTTTTATATATATATATATTTTTAATTTTTATTTATGATAGTCACACAGAGAGAGAGAGAGAGAGGCAGAGACATAGGCAGAGGGAGAAGCAGGCTCCATGCACTGGGAGCCCGATGTGGGATTCGATCCCGGGTCTCCAGGATCGCGCCCTGGGCCAAAGGCAGGCGCCAAACCGCTGCACCACCCAGGGATCCCGCGTTCTCTAAGCTCTTAACCACTGCAGCAATGATACCCGTCATGGTTATAGTCACCCTCACCCTCAAAGAGCTTACAGTCATGTGAGAAGGCCATGACACGCACCTGTGAAACACACATAGTACGTGACTAAAAACTCAATGTCCCAGTGCCATCTGTCGGGACCCCAAGGTGCCAGTGTCCTCTGTGAGTACCCCAGTGCTCCGATGACTCACATAAGTTCCCCAATGCCCGGTACACTCTATAAATACCCTAATGCCTAGTGTCCCTACAAGTGCCCTAATATCCAGTGCCCTCTGTGAGTACCCCAATGCCCTGGTGTCTTCTGCACTACTCCATTGCCCAGTGCTCTCTTAGTGGTTTGACCTAACCCATATTCCTTCTTCCAACATAAAAATGGGGCAATAAACGAAGCTGCCTAGCACCTTTCAATGATTTAATGATTTTTGAAGAGTGCCAAAATATCCTTCCTGCCAACTCAGCCACATAAAGGTATTCCCTGAGCATTGTTCCCACCACTTTTCACCTCCTGCTGCTCCACTAAGCCCCTGGACAATCCCTTTGCTCTGGCCAGGTTGGGTTGCCTTAGTTTTCAGCAAACCTAGCTTGCCCTGTTTCACCTCTACATCTTTGCTGATGCTGGGGCCCTTCCTTTCTGTCCTTACCCTTCACTTTGTTATTGACTCACTTTTCTCTGTATGTTTAATCTAAATCTTTGTATTCCCATGACAACCAGCACAGGGACACTGCACATGGTATGTGTTCGATAAATATTTATTGGATGAAGGGTTAATTTTGTTCTCTATATTATATTCGAGAAGATTTCATAAAGGGATTAGCTATATGAGGCACTGTGCCAGGTGTCCTACCGAGATAATCACACGAAGGATTCCTGTCCCTAAGTAGCTTAACATCTAAAACTGTTAAACAGATATAAACAGTCACTTATAGCAGCCAATGACCTGGGTTCTTACCCCGAAATCTATTGACAATCGCCTCTCCCTGTGAAACTCCTGGAATCCTGTGGGAAACGGTTGTGCATGTGCATATTCTGGGGGTAGGGGTCACGACCCCTGCGGAGAGTTAGAAGGGAAGAGGTGGTGAGGAAGCCCACAAATTCTGAATTTGATTCTGGATTTATTGATGGACTGGATGAAGAGCATTAGGGTAGGAACAGAAGAAAAAAGTTTTTGGGTTTTCTATTTGAACAATTGGGTGGATGTCCTGCCCAGTACTGAGGGAGTGATGGTTTGGTGAGGGAGGTGGAGGCAGCCTTGGGGAGAGGGAAATTAATGGGTGAATAGGGAGTGGGCTTGGGGTATCTATCAGGCATCCATGCACAGATGCCGGTGAGCAGTTGTATGTACGAAAGGGAGCTCAAGGGAGGAGTCTGGGCTGGAGATAGAAATTTGGGAACTGTCTGTGTAGATGGTGCCAAAGCTACAGGGCTCAGATATCACCCAAGGGAGCAGAGGACCACAGAAGGATCCTGGGACTTCTTGAAATGTAGAGAAATGGAGGAGGAGGATCTGGCCCTGGAAACTCAGATGGAGAAGCCACCGACTTTGGAGGAAACCCAGGTGAGCGTGGTATCCTCGAAGCTTAGGGACGACGGTGTTCAGAGAAAATCAGTGGTCAGCCACGTGAAGTTCCTCTCTCAGAACTCCATCACCTTTCACGTACCGGTTTACGTATCTGTCCCTCTGACTAGACTGAACTTCTCCAGTGCAGCGATCACGTCTTAATTATTTTAGAATCAGTGGGGTATAGCACCAAGCTGGGCACAGAACTGGTACTTGCTCATTATGTAATGAATGGGAAAAAAAATCTCAAAGGCCATGCAGGAGAGTAAAATGCCCTGAAAACAGAGACCTCTAAGACTGAGATTGGGATTGTTTCTAACACACGTAGGGGATGGGTAGGAGCGGGTGTGGCATGACATATCTCCATACAGCAGGAGGCAGGACACTTGCATTGCCATGTCAGAGAGCTGGAGCTTTGGTGGGACACTTAACCAGCAATGTCATTTGTGCACAAGGGCACTTGGCTGGGAATACGCCTGCCCTTCTACCTCCGCCATCTGCTTCGCTAATTCCCAGCCCACTGGCTCCAGTGTCACTTACCTCTTAATTATCAGCCTTGGCTCCCACCTGGCTTGAGAGACCAGCTACGCTTCCCTGTTGCATTTTAAGCAGTGACCCGATGAACCCAGCTCTCCTGGCTGCGATCTGCCTTTGACCAGTCCATCCCCTCTGAGATGTCCCGCACTTGACCTTCTAGGGGTTCAGAGCGGCCTGACATCTTGGTGACCCTGGAGGCTCTCAGCTAGTTCCGTCCACCCAGGGGCAATGCCCCATGAGACCAACTGGCAGATAGAGGCCCTGAGAGTAACTGGCACAAGGTAAAACCAATCAAGAGGGCAGCTGAGAGATGCCCGGGACCGGTAGTATAATGTACCATACGTGGACCTTCCAAGTCGGGATGAGGGTGATTGCCCGGATCCTGGATATTCTGTACAACATTTTCACATCCTGGAAAGGATCCCAGTTTAGGTAGTTTATTGCACTCCAATGATGTCTATTCTTGAGCCAGCAAGAAAATAACATTTCCCCATTGCATCCCTTAGTAAGGGAGAAGGAAAGAGCGGGGAGTCTTTTTCTTCTGCCCTCTTTGCAGATGGCAACGGAGACATAGAAATGATGAGTCTGGGACTTGAACCTGGCTCTTCAGATGCCCACCACAGGTTCTCTGAGAATGGGGGGAGTCACATGTGATTCCTGGTCCGTCCTTCTGGGATGGAGGTGGCAGTAGATGGCACTGTGATGGGGACCCAGCCAGGTCTCTACCCATCTGGTGCACATCAGAATCTTTAGAGTGGGCAAAAAAGGGGCAGAGGGGTGCTTTACAGAAACATAGTCATTATACTTTCATGTTTAGAAATTGAATGCTTATATATAAACCACTTAGCAAAAGCCCTAATGAGGCATGGGTTAAAAAACTTTGAAAACCAGTGTCCACTCATCTCTTTTGTCCTCTATCTCCACTGGAGAACGATGGTCTCTGGAGCTGGGGCAGCCACTGCACAGCTCAGCCATCCTCTTTCTGTGCCCTGGCCAGTCACAGCGTCAGAAGCACCACTGGAGGAATCAGCCATCCTTGGGGCTCTTACTGCCAACCTGTGGTCTCAGATGGAGTGCATTCTGGCAAACTGGTAAACCGAGGCTGGCCCTTCATTTAATCACCAGGCCTTACTAAGCACACGCCTAGTGCTGTGCTGGGTTCTTTGGCTGGCAGAGAAAGCCCACAAAGAGCACGCGTTCAAGGTGAGGAGTCAAAATACCAGGCTTGAAGTTGGATTGAGCAGCATTAAACATGAGACACGCTTACAAAAAAGAAGAATTCTGTACATTATTCAATCAGCATTTGAATATTAAATATCTCCTATGTGCTAAATCCCATGTATCAAGGGTTGAAAAGGTGGTGGCGGTTTACAGTCAGGATAAGCTAGGCTATACTCAAGGAAAGGCAGTCCTCAAATCCCAGAGTTTTTTTTTTTTTTTTTTTTTTTTTGTCTATTTATCCATGAGAGACACACAGAGAGAGGCAGAGACACAGGCAGAGGAAGAAGCAGGCTCCCTGTGGGGAGCCTGATGCGGGACTTGATCCTGGGACCCTGGGATCACATTCAACCACCAAGCCACCCAGGCGTCCCTCCAAATTCCAGAGCTTTCACACAACACTGGTTTATTTCTTGCTCAGCGACACATCCAACGAGGGTGGTGAGGAGTTGTCCATCCCACACATTCACACATTCAATGCACATATTGATGATGGAAACTTTCCATATTGGAGTTGTACCTTCTGGGGACATGTGACCAGTGAAGTTTCCAAAGAAGGGAAAAGAAGGATGGATGGCCACACTGGCTTTTGTCCCTCAGCCCAGAAGTGACATCCGTCACTCCTGCTGATAATATGTTGACCTGAACAAGTCATATGACCCTAAAGTCATGCAAGGGAAGCTGGAAAATAGAGGACCCGTGAAATATTTGATGAACACTAGCAGCTTCTGCCATAAGTGGGGAGCAGATGTAAAAGATAGAGCCCCTACCCCCTAATCACTGAGCAGAACCATGATGGAAAGCAGACGGTGCTACCCAGCATCGGGAAGATGCAGACCAAGTGCTGACAAAGTTTAGGGACCAGACAGCTTTTGGGGGCTGAATCCAGGATAGGACCTTGGAGAACATGGCATCTGCGTGGGGCCCGGGGACTCATGGGTTTCCTAGACTTCACAAACAATGGCTGTTCGTGGAAAAACGAAGTGGAGTAGTGAGTAGTTAGCTGGAGGGCAGGATCCAGGACAAGGCAAAATAATATTAATGACAATTGTTAACGAGAAACACTTCCTGAGCACCAAGTGAGGGCAGGCGCAGTTCTAAGTGCTTCGCATACATTAACTCTTTCAATCACCTCGACCGAGGACCCTTTGCTGCAATCCAGGCTGGAAGAAGTGAGGTCATTGGCCAACCCCTCAGCAGGGTCACAGAGCTGGGGTTCCCAGCTGGGCTGTCCGGCTCCAGACCCGGTGCCGTTGACCCCCGGTGGGAGAAATAGGCCAGGGCCAGACTCCAGAGGGCTATGAACACCAGGCTAAGGAATCCGGACGTTTATCTTGAAGGCGGGGGTTGTGGTTGAAGGGTTTCAAGCAGGGGAATGACGTCATTAGGTTTGCAATGAGATCACAAACGTCCCGGGGCCTGGGCGTGGGGATCAGAGAGAAGGAGGTGGAAGGCTTGGCAGAGAAAGGACCCAAAGCTGAGTTCCTAGAGGTGAGGGGACCGGGGCCCGTGGGAGAGGAATAAAGGCCATTCCAGGCCGGGGATGGTGACGGGAGATGCAGAAGAGGCAAATGTGTGGGTTTGCCTGAATGATTCGGAGTAGGTTTCCTGGGGTGCCGACCAAAGGGGAGCGATTTTAAAGTCAGGCCAAGGAGTTCCATTTAGTAGGAAGGAAAGAGACACTGACTGCTTTGAAGACACAGACGCAGAATGTGTTAAGAGGAGCCTCTTTGCCCTTGGATGTCCTCAATCTAACTCTAGTCACAGGCCCCAACACACCTGGCATTTCAAAGCCTGGGGGCATTTTCAAAGTCAACCTGAAAGGCCCCTTGTCATTCTTCCAAAAGATCTCTGCACTACGAGCAATAAAATAATTGAAGTCAGGTTGTTGTTGTTTTTTTTTTCTTCTTTCTTTCTTTTCTTTCTTTCTTTCTTTCTTTCTTTCTTTCTTTCTTTCTTTCTTTCTTTCTTCTTTCTTTCTTCTTTTTTCTTTTTTTTTTATTTTTACAAGAGCCATTACAAAGGTGTGAAATATTAGACACTTACGCATCTGTGAATAAGATTGGAGGCTAAAACGTGTGAGTTCCCGTCTCAGCTAATGAACCGGAATATGGTTTTAATTTTTGAACTGCAAAAATGTTCTGCCTTTTTTGATCGTCCCTGCAGAAGACTCCGTATTTTAATAATTCAGTGCAGCCTAATTACTTTAATTAATCACCTTCTTTTCAGAGATGTCAGTGGGCTTCCTTATTTTCTTGCTACTGTAGGTACTGTTGGGAGTTTTAAGAAATTCAAAAAATAATACGTGTAAGAACACAGGTTAACCCTTTCGTGAGGTCTGAGATGTGTGTCCCCGCCCTTAGAGCGCTCCGTCATTCTCAAATGGTGGGTGAGGGTACACCCCAAACTCCTGTCTCTTTTGTCTCGTCTCATTCCTCGCCTGTGACCAGTTAACAAAACTATCTCTGGTCATTCTGTGCCTTAAAAACTGCTGTCTGGAGACAAAAGTAAAATGCTATTTAGAGCGAGTCAATATTTTTGCATCTTTCTGAGTCATGATGAATATACTGGGAATGACAATAGCTTTTATTGTACAATCAATATAATTTGCTTCCCTTGCAGGAAAACATAATTAGCTATAGTTCACGCAGTGGCAATGAAAATGTGCTCATTTCTGAAGTTTGTTTGTGGGTGGAGAATCCTTTCTGGATCAGAGTGGGGGATGCCCCCTCCTGGCTCCTGACCCAGGCGGATTAGGTGTCAGTAAGCAGATCATTTAACTTTGAGGGCCTTTGTGAGATCTTTGCACCAAGGAGTGACCACGCTTTTGTACAGAGTTAATAATACATAAGTTGCATGTTTAGAGGTTTAAATTTAGAGCCTGGCCTTGAATACAATCCATATTGCTTCAATGACAGTAATATTGATGGTTCAACTGGATCCATCATTCTCTCTCTCTTTCTTTTTCTCCATGAAAAGCACAGCTTATGATTTTTATCCATTTCCACAGTTAACGTAAAGGGACCTCTAACTGGTTAATATACTAAGATAGAAGGAGAGGAGGCACCATGTAGCTCCCTTCGTCTTTCCTGGGACCGGTTTGTCCCCCTTGGTGGCTATTCGGCCCCCCACTCCTCAGTGTGGGCTAGCTGCCTGCAACATCATTACCATACATTTGACCCTCCCTGGCATTGATCTCTGGAGCCTCTGCTTAGTTCAGGCGGGGCAGCTTCGTAAGCAGTCTGAGGTTTTATGAGAACTCAGAACAAAGTGAGGTTTGAGTGGAAACCTTGTCTGAAGTACATCTCTCAGGATTCCTGGTAAAAGGCTGCAAGGAGGCCTCTCGTTTGGGGCTCAAGGTTGAATGCTTTTATTTTGAAACGCTGACTGTCTGAAATCAGATTTACTCAACCCCGACTTTGGCTTTGAACTGAAGCATACACACGCTACCTGTCACCTGAAGGGTGCAATTAGGGTCTGCACTTGGAGTTGTGTTTTCTATCAGTGCTGGGGGGTGGACGTGAGCGGAGCCTGGCATTTGTTTGGCTGAAAGAAAAAGAAAGAGCGATTAAAAAAAAAAAAATCTCCCTTTTTGTCTCCTCCCATTTTCTATGTATGCCCCACCCTCCATTCCCCCCAATCTTCAACAACCTCAGAAGTCACAGAAATCTGTAAGAAACTGATAATCAGATCAATTCTTGCCATGGACCCAATAAAGTGTTGTGGTGGAAAACCCTCTTGGTCCTTCTGAGGCTCCTAAAATCTTCTACTGCAATCAGAGATGTTAATTGGTTGAAACTGCCTGTGGTCTTAGGAAGTGCTCCGATTACAAGGAGAAATCCTTTTATGTTGCTGGATTCCAGCCACAGAATCTCTGAAGTAGGAATCTGGCAGAGGTTGAACCCCCTCCAGGGTGTAAATAAACTGGCCAGGTCTATAACCCAATAAGAAGTCAATTTATTGCATGTGTGTTTCAACTCACCCAGCCCAAACCCTGCACATTTATTAAAGAAAAGGTGTGGGTTACAGCCAGAGCCCAGACAATGGAGCATGGCAAGGGAGGTGGATGATTGTCAAGTCTACACAGCGAGTGGAGGGAAAGAGGGGGCCCTGCAGGGATCAAAGCTTCTCTTCCTGCCTAAGTTTGCAAGGAACTTTCCAGAATCAAGGAGCTGAGCATGACTGGCACACAAAAAGACCTGCTTACTTTCCTAGCCTGGAGGCTGAGGCTCAAACGGCTTAAGTGGGTGAACGTTTTATAGCCCCGCTCTGGAGACCCGGGGGTGACATTCTTTGCCGCACTGTGCGCGCACACGTGGTTGCTATCAGAACCGGAGGTTTTGCTGGGCCAGATCTCGCTGTGACCCGCTGAGATGCCAGGGCAGCGTGTTGGGAGGCGGCTCCCAAGCCTTGGGCTGGGAACACGCTGAGCCCCCGGTTTATGCACACACAGCCGTTTCACTTACACTGCAAAAGGTTGTTTGGGGTCCACCTAATTGTGATCAGGGCTGGAGGAAGCTGCAAAGCACAGCACCCCCCCAACCCCACCCCACCCCGCAGCTCTAGCATAATTATGTTCCCGGAACGGTGTGTGGCAGCAGGGTGAGGGTGTGAAATGTGCCCAGCCTCGTTTGCATACTGCTCCAGACAGCCGGTGACAGTGAGCTATTAGTGAAACCCAGGACAGTGTGAACAAAGCTGCCTCTTAATTGCTCATTCTTCAGCATTGGTCCATCGGACAACCACTACCCACCTACGACTTAAAAAAAAGGCCAAAAAAACTTCCATAAATTTACAGTACCCCACTTTACTTTAACATAGCAAACACAATATAGTCCAGCTAGTCTTTTTTTTTTTTTTTTTTTGGATGCCTTCCCCCACCCCCTCCATCCCCTGCATCCCCATTGGCTCCTGCCAAGTCCGAGAGAGCCAATGGGATTCCTCCTCTCCATTCATGTCCTAGCAACAAGCCCTGTTCCAATCTTTCTCTGCCAAACTAACACCTGAAAAATTACATCATGAATAATGGCAAAAGCAGCAAGGTCCAGAGAAGGGCCTTTCCCCCCCCTTCTTTTTCTTTTTCTTTTTCCTTTTCTTTTTATTTCTTTTTTTTTTTTTCATCTGTCTGCTACAGAGTTCATTTAAGGTGTTTGAGTCTAGTTTCTTAAAGTGACAATGTCCTAGATTTTTGCCTATGTTTTTCTTTTCCCAGCACATAGGTTCACGTATAAAGCAGAAAAGGAACAGTCATTAAACATAGTGAAAGGCCTTTAGGTGAAGCGAGGGGAAAATATTTCATTAGATGTGTTCCGTGAACATTCCTTGCAACGGTCCCCTTGCAGGGAAGCCTTCGCAGCAGAGGAATCGATTGTTCCTAGAGTATATTCTTTGGGAAATGACTAAAATATCCCAAACCGCAGAAGCTGCCCACCCACTCTCCCCTACGAAAATACAGCCCTTCCTGGTGGCTTCTCTTGCTGCAGTTAACTACACCCAAGGCTCTTTCTATTCCCACTTTGGAATAAAGGGCTCATTCTGGGATGGGGGTCTTGGAGCCCGGGAAGGAACTGCCTTAGGAATCTGGGGAAGGTGTGGGGTTGTCGCGGTAAGGGGCTCCGGGGTGGGAGTGCCGCGAGCACGTGTGTGTCTGTGCACGTGCAGGGCTGCAAATGCAGACAGGCAGCTGGGAAAATGCAAGAACAACGAGATCCAGATGACCAGGGAGGAAGGAGGTTGGTAGAGGAATCAGGAGGGGGAGGCGAGGCAATAGGCAGTGGGGCGTGGGGGGTTGGGAGGGTGCAGAGGAAGGGGGGGCGGGGAGGGGAAGGCCGCTGCGCATGCAGGCTTGCTCTCTCCAAATGTGCAAGGGTTTCTAATGAAAATGTCCACCCTTCTAGGCATTTTTCAAGCCCCAGACGTTGATTTGCAGCTTCCGGCTTCCCCCACCCCACCCAGTCTAGCGCAGACAGCGAGCAGGAGAGACGCAGACACAAAGAACTGCAGCCTTGCGGGAGCTGGAGCGAGGCGGAGGGCGGTGGTTAGCACCTGCTCGCGTCCACGTGCAAGTGCACAGACCGCCTGGGAGCCCCCCCCAACCCCCAAGTCCTAGGCACCGAGGCCCAGGCCCTCTGGCAGCCTGGGTTCCTTGTGTGCATCTGCAAGGTGCCCGCGGCACGGGCGGGAAGGCACCCAGGGCTCCGGAGGCCGTCTCGGGTGCCTTGCTCGAGAAGCAGAAAATAGATCTATTTGGTGTCTGGCTCAGACGCGGAGTTTGCAGCTCGCCTCAGCCATCGCCTTGGCAGCAGAGTGGTTAGAGGTGCTGGCAGACAGTCTGCCTTGGTACTTGTGAAACCGCATGACTATATAAGGCCCGGGAAGGAGAGAGCACGGTGCCAACCTGAGGGATGGGGTGGCAAGGGAGGGAATTGCAGGGGGGCTGAGCTAGATGTGTGCCCCTGATCCCCCCCTATCCCCCCACCCCCTTCACCACGATGCGCCCATGATAACTCCTGCAGGAGTTCTGTGACCAACTGTGGAGTAACCAGGAAATCATACTGGGTGGGGGTGGGAGGGGCAGCTGCAGGAATAGATGCTCTTTCCCTGGAGGCCGGCTTGGCAGCTGAGAGCCAGCTGGCTTCGGGGTGGGCCAGGAAGGAGACCCAGAAGTCCCAAGTCTGCAATGTGTTGGACTATACGCCACCTTCCATGGTGGAGAGAATTTGGGCCCCCTAGCCATGAGGGGCAGTTTTGGAGAGCTAGATGGCCCCGGTCGCTAGGCGAGTAAATGGCAGTAGGGGAAGGAGCACTGTAGCCGGAGTTGGGTGTCTTGAGTTAGTTCTGGCTTTGGTAGGGTGATCTAGAGCCGAGCTTCCCCTCTCCTACCCATGGTTGCTGTCGGAGCATCAGATCAGATGATTCACGGGTAAAGTGCTTAGAAGGGCGCTTCGAATGTTCAGTGAGTACTCAGTCCTGTTAGACATTATGGTCTCCACCCTCCCACTGGCCTTCTTCGTGGGCCTAGAAGCTTGAGTTAGAAGGGATGCGCTCCCTAACTCCTTGAAGTGCTCTCTATCCTTCCTTGGCTTTTGAGGTAGAACATCTTTCTGCTTTGCTTCCCACCTGTCCGGCCCTCCTTGTCATTGTTCTTTGCAGCACTTGTGTCCTCTGGCTGGGCCTTGATTGTTTTTATTTTGTTTGTTTGTTTGTTTGTTTTGGGGGGGGGGCTTGATTGTTGATACTCCTCTGGGCTCTATCTTGGGCTCCTGCGCTTGATCGCGCCCTTGTGCGATCTCATGTGATCTCCTCATGTGATCTCATCCTCTCCAAGGTTTTGACCATGTGTCCTGTCCTGACAAATGTGAGTTCCAGCCCAGATCTTTTAAGTGTCAGGACTTTTGGAGATTAGTGTCCTTCGGGGACTTTAGATTGGGGGTGCCTCTCCTCTCCTCTCACCCCCATTTGGCTTCTTTACCTGTGTTTTGTTACCTCAGTGAAGAATGTTTCTATCCATAGAGGTATGCCAAGGCAGAAGCCTGGTCGTCATCCTGGATCCCTCCTTCTCCTTCACCCCCATCTCTAATTCTTCACCAAGAACTGTCAGTTTACCCTGTTACCACTTCTCTGCCTCCCTACTGCCATCACCCAAGTATAAATATCCAGGCCTGTGTGGTGGGCTGCTGCATCAATGCTGGCCCCTCACCGCGTAGGTTTGACCTCATCACTCCTGCTCAGGATCCCTTGCGTGGCTCCCAGGACATGGCTTTGACCTGGTTCCCTGCCTTTCATGCTTCATCCCATGCTTCCTTCCGTCCCTTGTTCTTAGCACTTCTGCAACACTGATCTTCCCTTAGTTGCTTCAAAACTCCTTTCCTCTCCTACCCTGGAACTTTGTGATGCAAAATGCACCCCTCACCTACATTAAGTCCTGCCTGCTTGTCCATAAGCTCTCAACTGGGTGGGAGCCTCAAGGAGACTGACCCTGCGACCTTTAGCCTTGACCACCTTCCTCTTTCTGGGGTCTCATAGAGCTGTACGGCTTCTTTGGCTTTAAAATTGCACATTCCACTTATTTGGTTAGTGTCTGCCTCACCCGAGCACTGTAATGCTGTAAGAATAGGAACCTCCTCTCTTTCTTCACCACTATAGCCCTAACTCTAGCATATAGTGGGTGCTTAAAGAATATTTGTTGGGTGAATAAATAAAAGAAACCCTCCCAACTACGTGCCACTTGTAAACTTGATAAATATAGTTTCTTGCTATGTAGGAATGTAGAATCCAGTGAGGTTGAGAACAAAGCCCTGTACTTTTAGTTTATATCATCCTTTTTTGATGATTTAAGATCAACATTATTAAAGCATACAGGCATACCTTGTTTTATTTCGTTTTGCTTTGTTTCACTTTACAGGTACTGCATTTTTTTTTTTTTAATAAATTGAAGGTTTGTAGCAACCCTGCATGGAACAAGTCTATTGGTGCCATTTTTCCAATGGCATTTGCTCACTTCGTGATTCTGTCACATTTTGGTAATTCTTGAAATATCTCTAACCTTTTCATTATTATTATATTTGTTATGGTGATCTGTGATCCATGATTACAATTCACTGAAAGCTCAGAGAATGGTTTGTTTTTTAGCGATACACTATTTTTAAATTAAGGTGTGTACATTGTTTTAGACATAATGCTATGTCACACTTAATAGACTGCAGTACAGGGTAAACATAACTTTTATATGCACTGGGAAACCAAAATACTCATTTGACTCACTTTATTGCTATATCCACTTTATTGCAGTGGTCTGGAACCCAACGGCAGTATCTTTGAGGCATGCCTGTGATTTACATGTAAATTACATACATTAAAATGAACCCATTTTAAGTGTCCGCTTTGATGAGTTTTGACAAACGTATGCTCCCGCCCCCCCGTAAGTACCACCCCATCAAGATACAGAACATTTCCACCGCTCATCATGCTTCTTTGCAGGCAATCTTCCACCCGCCTTGGACCCAGGCAACCATAAATCTGTTTAATGTCATTAGTGATTAGTACAAGGCATTGCCTGTTCTAGGATTTCATATAAAGAAATCTTACAGAATGTAGTATTTGTGTCTGGCTATGTTTACTGAGTATGTTTTTGCAATTCACTCATGGTGGCCCACATTAGCTTGATCTTTTTATTGCTAAGAAGTATTCCGTTATAAGGATTTATCACAATTTCTTTATTCATTCATCTGTTGGTGGACATTTGGGTTATCTCCAGTTTGGTCTATTATGGTTAAACCAGACTCAAACCAGTCTACAAGTGTTTGTGTGGGCGTATCTTTCACTTCTCTTGGGTAAATGCCTAACAGTAGAATTATTAAGCCTTAAGGTCAATGTGTGCTTAACTTTATTAGAAACTGTCAGTTTTCTAAAGAGTGGTCCCGTTTTGTGCCCTACCAGCAATGTATGAGAGTTCCAGTGGTTCTACATACTTGCTAACACCTGTTACTGTGTGCAGTAGGATCTCATTGTGGAATTAATTTTAATTTCCATGATGACTAATGACGGCAAACTGCTTTTCATGCTTGGCTATTCATATATCTTTATTTGTGAAGTGTCTATTCAAATATTTTATGTTCATTTTTATTATATTTTAAGTTTATTTATTTAAGTAATCTATACACCCAATGTGGGGCTTGAACTCACCACCCCCAGATCAAGTCGCATATTTTTCAGATGAGCCAACCAGGAGCCCCCTTTTGTGTCCATTTTTTAAAAGGATTTTATTTATTTATTCATGAGAGACACACACACACAGAGGCAGACGCACAGGCAGAGTGGAAGCAGGCTCCATGCAGGGAGCCCGATGTGGAACTCGATCCTGGGACTCTAGGATCACATTTTGGGCTGAAGGCAGGCGCTTAACTGTTGAGTCACCCAGGCCTCCCCGTGTCCATTTTTAAATTGGTTGTTTGTCTTACCAAGTTCTGAAAGTTCTTATATAAATGTTTGTGTATTATAGACATATATAAATAAATACTATATATATATATAGTCTGATTCAGGAAACATGTCTATTTCTATCCCCCACCCCCCTGGTTTGTGGCTTTTCTTTTACTTCCTTAGCAGTGTCTTCCAAAGAATAGAACAGAAATATTAAATTTTTGTGGAGTTTACCTAATCATTTTTTTCTTTGAATGCTTTATTCACCCTAAGAAATTATTGCTATCTTAAAATCATAAGATTTTCTCTTATTGCCTTCTAAAAGTTTTGCAGTTGTAAATTTTTTTTTACAGTTGTAAATTTTAGATTTAGTTCAATGATCTGTTTTGAGTTACTTTTTGTGTGTGAACTAGAGTCAAGATTTATAGCTTCCCCCCAATGTTCCAGTTATTCTAACACCATTTTTGAAAAGACTGTTTTTCCCTTCATTGAATTACTTTGGTAATTCAACTGTGTGAATTACCTGACCAAAATGTCAAAACTCGCCAAAAATCAACTGACCGTAAAGATTTGGGTCTGTTTCTGGAGCCTCTATGTTCTCCACTGACTTGTATGCCTGCCCTTATGCCAATAACACAATGTGGTGTTTAGTGTAGCTTATAGTGAGCTGAAATCAGATAAGATGAATCTTCCAACTGTGTTCTTGATCTAAAATTATGTTACATATATGTATATGTATAGATATGCTATATATATACATATATATATTTTAAGATTTTATTTATTTATTCATGAAAGACAGAGAGAGAGGCAGAGACATAGGCAGAGGGAGAAGCAAGCTTCCAGGGAGCCCAATGTGGGACTTGATCCCAGGACCCCGGGATCACGCCCTGAGCCAGAGGCAGATGCTCAACCACTGAGCCACTGAGGCATTCCTATGTTATGTATATTATAGATCCTTTTCATTTCCATACAAATTTTGGAAGCAACTTGTCAAATTCTACAAAGTATGTAGATGATTATATCATTTTCTTCTTTATTTTGTCATTAGGGTGAATGTCCGTGGTTGGGTTTCTTTTTCTTTTTTTTTTTTTAAAGATTTATTTATTCATGAGAAACACACACACACACACACACACACACACACACACAGACAGGCAGAGGGAGAAGCAGGCTCCATGCAGGTAGCCTGATGCGGGACTCGATCCCGGGACCTCAGGATCACGCCCTGAGCTGAAGCCAGATGCTCAACCGCTGAGCCACCCAGGTATCCCAGTGGTTGAGTTTCAAATGTTAAATTAACACTGCATTCTTGGTATGCACCCCATTTAGTCATGATGCATTATCCTTTTTTTTTTTTTTTTTTTGCATTATCCTTTTTATACATGGATGACTTTAATTTGCTAATATTTTGTTAGGATTTTTGCTTTAGGACATTTGTTTGAAATTTCCTTATCTTGTAATTTCATCATTTGGCTTTGATATAGTATTACTGTCCTATAAAATAAGTTAGCAAATAGTCCCTCTTTTTCTGTTTTCTAAACATTTTTGTGAGATAGTTATTATTCTTCCTTGTAAGTCTGATAGAACTCACCCACGAAACCATCTGAGGTTGGCGTTTATTTGGGAGAAAGTTTTAATTTATTAATTCAATGTATTGAAATATATTTTATAGTTACTCATACATTTACTATTTCTGTGCTCTTCATTTCTTTATGTAGATCTGAGTTTCCATCTGGTGTCATTTTTCTTCAGCTTGAAGTTCATTAACTTTTTTTTTTTTTTTGGAGTGCAGATCTACTGGTGACAAGTTCTTTTAGCTTTGTTTTTAAAAATGTCTTTATTTTGCCTCTATTTTTGAGGAATATTCTCAATGAATATAGAATTCTGGGTTGACTGTTTTCCTTTCAAGACTTTAAAGGTCTCATTCTGGCTTGCATTACTTCTGAGGGAAGAATGTGAGCACATTCCCTTATTTTTTTGTATATAATGTGTCTTATTTCCTCTGGATACTTTTACAGTTATCCCTTTACCTTGGATTTATAGCAGTTTCATTATGATGTGTCTAGTTCTTTTTCCTTTTTTCTTGCTCTTTGTTGGCTGTCTTGGATCTGTGAACTTATAATTTTCATCAAATTTGATAATTTTGCAACTCTTGTTTCATATTCTTTGAAATGTCTTCTCTAGGACTCCAATTGCATATATGTTAGACTGTATTATGTTGTCTTAAAAGTTATCGATGTTACTGAGGAGCATTTTTTTCTCAATCCTTTTCTTTTTCAACTTCAGCTTGGATCATTTCTATTGCTCATCCAAAAGTTCACTGGTCTCTTTCTCTACAGTGTTTAATATGCTATTGAGGAAGTCCACTTAGTGAATTTTTCATTTCAGATACAAGTTTTCTACTCTGGAAGTTTCATTTTGCTTCTTTTCCCTATCTTTAATTTATCTCATTAGTTTTATGTTTTCCTTTAAGTCCTCAAACATTTGTAGATTAGCCATTTGAAAACGTCTGTCCACTACCTCCATTCTTTGTATATGCTCTGTCATTGTTTTTACTGTTTGTTTTTGTTTGTTTGTTTTGCTTTGTCTTACTGGTTAGGGGTTATAACCCAGCAGTTTGTGGTGTTGGGTGTCCAGGTGACACTGGAGATTATGATTGTAACATTGTAACATTGTTTAGTGTCTAGGTTTTGTTGTCTTCCTTTAAAGAGTGGTGAATTTTGTTTTGGCACCCACTAAGTCCCTTGTGCATCAGTCTGATCCTCTTGAGCCTTTAAATAATTTTAAAAGGTAAGTCTAGAATAGCCTTGGCCCTTGGAATAGATTTACCATATTTCTAAGGTATGACCCTTCTGGAGTCTCTATGAAATGCTCCAAGATTCAACAAATTCTCTCCATGCTGGCTGGTTGGAATTTGGCTATCTCTCAGCAACATGTGAGCGCTAGAAATGTTTAGTCTACAGATTCTTAGTATTTGTTATTTGCCTGGCCTCATAGAATTTCTTCCTGAGCATGCGAAGCTTAGTACTTAATGAAAGACTCAAGGGGATCATTTTGCAAATTTCTGGATCTCTTTTCCTGTGTAGATTCCTTCTCTATAGTATTCTAGTCCACAAATTCCAGCTGCCTCTACCTGCTCAAATATTGACCTCTGCCTCCCCAATTCAGAAAGACTACTATGCTTTGTTTGGGCTGCTTCTCCCTGTACTGTAGCTTTGGAAATACTTTCAGATGAAATGCCTAGTCTGTCATAAGACTCATCTAGTTTGCATCTTTTTTTCAGGGATCACACTCAAGCACTGTGTGTTTTCAAATGTCTAAAAATGATCATTTCATTGCTTGTGTCTTGTTTTCGTGTTATTTACCACAGGAAGTCAGGCCTGATATCAGTTACTCTGTAATAGCCATTGATATATTTTTAACTAGCTTACCTAACAATTCTCATTTTGCCTATATTTCTCCTAAGGAAATCACCAAAGAGAGTACAAAACATTACGAAAAAATGAAGATATACTACCTCTGGATAATCACATTAATTCAGCTGACAATCCTTTCCAAACAGGAAATGAGACTAGTGGATTTTACTTAGTCATAATGAACCCATGCTAACCTAAAGATATCCCCTCTTTCTCTTTGTAAGTCCATGATATTTTCTAAGATTCTGCTAGAGTATATTATGCTCACTATTAAGCTATTTCCAGAAATTTTTTTACATATGAAAGCATGTTTCTATTTCTGGTCTTTTGACACAATAATGTTTGTCAATAATATCTACTTACTTATAGAGTGCTTGGTCCGTACCCGACAGCAATGTTAAGTATTTTATATACATCATCTTGTTGAGTCATCACAATACTATCTGTTAGTTTCTTCTATCATCTTCATTGAGTAGATGAAGAAACTGAGAAAAAGAGATACAAGACAACATGCCCAAAGGCCCACAACTAGAAAGAGGTGGAGCTGAAATTTGAATCAGGGTGGTTTGCTTAGAAAATGCCAGTTTATCCACAGGATGATCTTTACTATCACCTCTCTCTTCATGCTTTTTCAGAATTTGTATTATGATAAAACTTCGTAATTCTTCTTTGCTTCCTAATATCATTTGTGATACCCATGGAATGGCAAATATGAACAATAATACGGAGACCCTCGGTGTGTATCGAATATGCTTTATTGATTAATTCACTTAATCTCTTTCTACTCTTAGGGGATCATGGGCAAATGGAACAATATGTAGAACAAGAGAAGCATGAAAGTGCAGAACTCATTAATTCAGATGCAGTATGGGGATGTGCCATAGAAACTTCTCATGGATGTTGTGAGGGTAAAAAAAAAAAAAGGAGGAAACACATTTTAGATACATCAGGTACTAATAATGAGAATATGCATTTGGAGTTCATGGATATATTT
Organism: Vulpes lagopus; assembly: GCF_018345385.1. NCBI lineage: Eukaryota > Metazoa > Chordata > Mammalia > Carnivora > Canidae > Vulpes > Vulpes lagopus. The sequence continues at coordinate 38,702,910 of NC_054833.1, read as the reverse complement.
GCCACAACAATAACTATAGTACCTGCATGGATTTAATTAGTGCTTTTCCTGTAAAGAATGTAAAGTACTTCAATATATAATAAAATATTATTGCCAGTAGTTTTAGGAGGGGAAATCAGTCACCAAACAAAGCAGAGGGGAAAACCATTAGAGCCTGGTAAGTGCGATGGGTTGGATATAAGGGTATTCAAAGGAGGGCAAGATCAGCCTCACTCATCTTTTTAAAGAAGGGTGAGAATTTGCCTGACAGGAATCATGATAGCTGGAGAAGAGAGGGCATTCTAGGCAAATGGAACAATATGTATAATAATACAGAGGCATGAGACAGGCCACCTTCTCTTTGATCAATAATTATACAAATACCTATAAAAATTGCATAGAACCTTCAGATAAGTGTGAGATCTTGGTTTTCTCTCTCAAAGAGTTTATAACATAACTGAATAGGTCAGGTGCAAATATGGAAAGAAAATATTGATAATATATGATGGAAGATAAATATTTGCTGAATGAATGAAAGACGAATGTCAGGATGTGCTAAATACCAATGACTGATGTCAACTGTGAGAACTTCAAGGGGACAGGGCACAGGATGTTCATTTTTGGGTGAGTGCTATGATCTGCTGTACTTTACAACTGTCATTCTGCTGCTGTGTGGGAAATGAGGTACACAGAGAGACAGGGATCTTGTTGGAAATTATTACATCAATGTGCAGAGAGGATGGTGGCTTGGATTAGAGTGACAATGGCAGAAGTGGTGAAAAGTAGATTCTGGATATTTTCTGATGGTAGAACCAGTGATCTGCTTTTGAAGTATGACTTCAAGTATGATGGAGAGACTGACAAGGTTGTCTCTAAGATTTCTGGCCTGAGAAACCAGAAGAATAAGGCATTTACCAACATGGAGATAGCTCAGGGAAAAGCAGGCTCTGTGTGTGTGTGTGTGTGTGTGTGTGTGTGTGTGTGTTGGGGTTGGTGGTTGTATCTAAAATGGACATATTACATCTGAGACTTGTAAGAAAAGAAATCAAGTAGGCAGTTGTATATATGAATCTGAGGTTTAGAAAAGCATTCTGGCCTGGAGATGTAATTTTTGGAGTTGTCAGTGTATAGATATTCTTTAAAACCATGAGACTGGAGGAGGTCACCATGGGAGTGAGAAGAGAAAAAGCAAGAGGAATAGATGTTCCAAGATTTGGTGATTGGGGAGATGGTAAAGAACTGGCAAAGGAGATTGAATAGGAGTGAGCAGTGAGCTAGGAAAAGATCCAAGGGACAGTAACATTGTGGAGGCCAGGTGAGAAAAGTGTTTCAAGAAGGAGTCATTGTCTATGTCAAATGCTGATCATCAGTTGAGTAATATGATGATTGGAAGTAGCTATTGGATTTGTCAACACTGAGGTAACTGGTGACAAGAAGAGCTGGATGATAAGAGCTTGGATGATAGTGCCCAGAAAGCCTAACAGAAGTTGATTCTGGAGAAAATAGGAGAAGAGTAGAGACACCAAGTATCAATACTTATTTTGAGGACTCCCGTTGTGAAAGGAAGCAGAGGAATCTGGTGATGGGGACGGCGAGGGGGGTGGTGGGGGTGGGCTCAAGAGTTTTTTAATGGGTGGGGGAGATGTTACAGTTTGTAAGTTTATAGGTTTATGGGAATGGCCCGTGGAGAAGGGACTTCTAAGGAGAGGAAGGGCAGGGTTGGTTGAGTGAGAATGAGAAGGGGAGGGGTCAGCCTTGGAGGCAGGAGCAGGGACAGCTCATTCTGAGGATAAGAACAAAGGCATGATGTGATTCCAGACACAGCCAGCTTAGTAGGTGTGGCGGTGGGCCTTGTAGAAGTTCTCTTGATTGCTGCCACCGCAGTGAAATGAGAAGTGAGGTCACTGGTGGCCAGGGGAGGTGGGGAGGGGTTGGTGGGGATCTTGGAAGGAGGACGGTCGGTTTGGTTTTGCTTATGTTGAATTGAGTGAGCTGACTGATCTCCCAAATGCAAATTCTAGCAGGTAGTCAGAGCAGAGCAACGTGGCTACAACTTGGGTGTGAGGGGGTGTCCCCTTCGAGAGAAAGCTGGGCGCTGTCTGCAAAGACATGGGACCTGTAGCCCGATAGTGGCTGAATTCTCCAATAGACAAATGTGAAGTGATAAGCCTCGCACCTGTCCGTAGCTGGGGGCAGGATAGGAATTGAGAATTCGGGAAAGGAGGCCACATCAGGGGAATCTGTGCGATGCTCAGGCCCCCCTCCCTTTGCTGCTTCCCCCACCCCTGTCTCGGCAAGTGGGAAGATGGCTCACAATCACCGCAGGCCACCCTCATGCCCACCACTGTGCCACCTAGCCTGTCTTTAACCCTTACAAGCCTCCTGTTATTATGGTTCCTGTTGACAAAGGAGAAACTGAGGCCACAGACACAAATGAAAGGAGTGAAGGAGGACGTGAACCCGGTCTGTCCTCTCCTTTCCATTTCCTCAGGGAAGGAGAGAAAGTTCCATGAAGACAGAAAACACTTCATTAGCTCCTAAACCGCAGCACCCTGAAAGATTCCCTTCTGACCAAGTATGCTCTGCACTGTCTCTCACAGAGAGTCTTCTCGACAAGAACAAGACTCCCCACCTGGGTGGCCTTGCAGGCACTGGCTTGGAGGGCAGAGAGCACCTCTGAGTAGTTTTGAGAATGGTGACCCTCTTGGGGCTGACCCTGCCTGAACGGTATGTGGCCTGGGGCTAAGATTACAAGCTGCGTTTCAGCTACTTAACCTCCTCGGCCCTAGGGGTCAACTCTGACCATTATCATCACCCTCATTTTTAAAATGGGGCAACAGCCCTCAGAAAGGTGACGCAGCTTGCCCCAGGTCACACATGCACCAAGAGGCTGAATCAGAAACTCGACTCAAGTTTCCTCTCTAGCTTTAGAACCCACACACTTAGCATTGGGCCTCTCTTCACCTCCACTGAGCCAGGAAGCCTCCCTGGATTTATATTAGCAAGCAGGTGCTGACTTCACTCTACCCATCCATCTAAGCTGACCTTCACTCGGCATGTCCGGCATGTCCTTTGTGCAAGGGGTTATCTGTATTGTGCCATGGGAGGCCGAGAGCCGAGCAAGCGATCAGAGCTTCCAAGCAGAGTCTGGAACGTGGCGTGCATCTCAGTGGGCCTGGGGAGAAGTAGCCAATTTATGCAGAGAAGACATACATCTTGCCATTGGTTTCCTGCTGTCTGGAGGTAGTGCCTTAAGAGCTTGGGAGCCAAGCAGCTGGCTCCCAAATGCCTGCTGGAGCCTGGAAAGGGGATGGGCATGCAGCTGGATCAGCATCCACATATGCAAGCATCTAGAAGGCCTCTGTCTCAAGTGCAGAGGCTGCAGCAATATTCTTGCATACCAACGGTTGATGTATTCCCGTGTTTGGGCATCGGTAGGAAACCTGGAAATCCATCTGGACTCCTTTTTTGAGCAGTTTTGCTGCATACAGAGGCCTCTGGATTTGCCGGTGAGAGTGATGGGGACAAGTGTATGTTTGAGGCAGTCTCTGGCCAAGGAAGGATGGGCCACCGAAGCTGAGAAAGCAGCTGAAGCCTTATCTGCCCCTCACGAGCAATGGGGTTAACTAGCCTCAGCATCCTGCTCTGTAAAATGGGGTAATTATCCTCATTCTATCTCACTATGGAGACCCAGGGGCTTACGGAATATGTGGGAGAATGCTTTGCAAAGTGTAAGGAACAAACAACACCATTTCGGATGATCCTAAACAGCAGCCAAAGAAAATCATTTGGAATGTTTTAATTTTTAGTTTAAGGAAATAGTAGCTTAGGCTAATACACACACACACACACACACACACACACACACAAAGTCCATGGGGGTGCCTGGGTACCTCAGTCAATTGAGGGTCTGCCTCTTGATTTCGGCTCAGGTCCTGATCTCAGAGTCGTGGGATCGAGCCCCATATGGGGCTCCATGCTCAGCAGGGAGTCTGCTTGAGATTCTCGCCCTCTGCCCCTCCCCCACTCACTCTCACTCCCTGTCTCTCAGATAAATAAATAAATCTTAAAAAAAAAAAAAAAGTCTTGTGGCATATATTTGACTGAGGCCCAGGGTTCTGAAACTCTGTATCAGCACTGTCCACTGAAATATAATCAGAACCACATTTGTAATTTAGAATTTTGTAGAAGCCACATTAAAAATGTAGAAAGAAAGAGCTGAGTATTTTTTATTGCTATATCTTATTTTATCTGAATGGATCTAACATATCAGCATTTTAACATTTAATCAATATTAAAACTATTAATGAATTATTTTGCATTCCTTTTTCACGCTAAGTGTTTAGAATTCGATGTGTATTTCACGCTTACAACACATCTCAATTTGGGGGCTAAATTTTCATTGGTTAGGAGTAAAATGTAATCCTACCAGACAGGAAGGTTGTGTTGAGCAGAGAAATCTTCCACTCCATTTCAGTTCCTTAGTCACATGGAATGACTCTCAGAGATGAGGAGGTGAATCAGCTCGTGGCCGCCATATTGAATGGCACAGCTTTCTATCAGCTGGCCCCTCCTTAGTCTAATTTATGTTTCATTATGGCATCACTGATGGCATCGATCCTCCTGTCATAGGCAGGTTCCTGCATTAGCCTCTGAACATTGCACAGTTAACGGGGGCTCAGTTTCCTCATCTCTGCAATGGGGATACTAAGAATGGCTGCCTCACATAGTGGTTGTAAGGCATCAACAAGACAACTTAAGTGATGTACCTAGTCAAGGAGTAGGTGCCAGCAAATAGGAGTTCCTGGTCTTGTTTTTCTAACATTGTCATGAATTCCTTCAGGGCAGGACCAGAGCCCTCCAGATCTCCCAAGCATTTCCCACCATGCTGAATTCACTGTTGAAAATACACATGGATGGGGGGCCGGAGTGGCTCAGTAGGTTGAGGGTTAGATTCGTGATTTTGGCTCAGGTCATGATCCTGGGGTTGTGGGATCAAGCCCCGTGTTGGGCTCCATGCTCATCATGGAGTTTGCTTGAGATTGAGATTCTCTCTCCCTCTCCCTCTCCCTCTGCCCTGCCCCCGGCTCCCGTGCTCTCTCTCTCTCTCTCTTTCTGTCTCTCCCTCAAATAAATAAATAAATCTTCAAAATAAACATGTACATTTACATTTTTTGATTGACTGATTGAGGTTGTCTCAGAGGTGTTCATAGTGACCAGAAGGGGTTCCACTCGGATTTAAAAAACTGAGTATAGACAAAACAGTCTGTGAATTCAGTGACATGAAGATAATTAGGAGAAATTGCCCGGATTTGCCCTCATATGGAGTTCATCAATTTCAAGTTACTTTAGGTTACATTTTACAATAAGTTAAATATCCTTTCTTTAAATACTGCAATCAAATTTCCAAATTGTCAGAAAAGAAGCACAAGAAAAAATTCATCCACAATCCTATCCCAGTCCTTCTTACCAGTTTGACATGTTTACCCCCAGCTGGAATTATTCTAATGTTCTTGATTCTAAGTAGAAAATAAGATGCTTTCTTCATTTGATGGGTAGTGATACTGAGGCTCAGAAATTGGAGAAAACTGCTCAATTTTACATCAGAAATCAGGGTGAAGACTCAAGAGAAAGGTTACGTGTGCTGAGCGCCTCTCCTAGCGTGGCACCAGCAGGTTGTGGAAGAGCAACTCCATCCGGGAACCATGGCTTTGAGCTTCCACGGTGGGTATGAATTCGAGCGCAAGGCATCACTAAGAAATTGCATTGTCTCTATTTTCATTGCGTGTTTACTTGCCTTCTAGGATTATGTCAAGGTTTCTTAACATCAATAGAAAAGAGGGAATTTGCAAAAACCAAATGACTATGGCGTTCAGTTGCCTCTTTGAAAGGAACCTGGATTCAGTTAGATCATTGAGGCTTTGTTTGACCTTAAACAGCTTTGACAGTTTAAATTTGAGATTTTAACCCCTCCATAAGGCTGTTAAACCAGCCAGAAAATGTGGAGCATTTGAGAAATTTCGCAGATCGTGGGGACACCAATGGATTGAAAGGAGCCCAAATGCTGGTGCTGGGGACGCAGGTGCCCGTGGCAGCGGGAAGACTCGTGCCTGGGGCGGCACGTCTCTGGAGCTCCCTAAATGATGAGGCTCCTTGGTCTTCAGCCCTGCCCTTCCTCAGCGTGCACCTGCTGCCCTGGCACTTGCCATAGAGCGGATCTCCAGCACCTTGGCGTTTTGAACAAGAGTCAAGGAGAAAATCGTAATGGAGCCACCTCACTGTCCTGCATGGATGCACTGACTTGTCCGTGTTGTGTGTAAGAGCCTGCGGCGGGTGCAGAAAATGCAGAAGGTTCTCAAGTAGACGACATCACGGGTAGAATGTGACTCGACTTGTGATGGGGGTCGGAAAGGTGCGATGACTGCTCCTAACTAACCCCTCTGGTGAGATGTGAATAATCCCAGGGGTCTTAGGTCAACAGACTGATTTGACACCACCTTTGTCTGAGTTGAGTTTGCTGATGGTAACTGTCAAGTTGGGGGGTTGCCTTGGGGGGGCTCAGTCGGTTGAGCGTCAGCCTCGATTTTGGCTCAGGTCGTGATCTTGGGATGGTGGGATGGAACCCTGTGTTGGGCTTCGTGCCCACTGGGGAGTCTGCTTGAGAATCTCCCTCTCCCTCTGCCCCTTCCCCCACGGCCCCCTTGGGAAAAAAAAAAAGAGTAAAAAAAAATTGTCAAGTAGTAGCACAGGCTTCCTATCTATTAAGGGGACAGAGAAATGGAGTAAACCCCAACCCCACAGGCCGTTTCTTACCCCCTGGGGCTGGGCTGGTGGCTCCCAAACCTATTTTCACACAAGATCCCTTTCTTGGGCTTCGGAATTTCATGCTCCAACTCTTGTTTCCTTCCCAGTGGCTTCTGCGTCCCTCTGGCCTCCTTGCCAGGAGCCAGGTCCCAAGGATCCCAGTGTGACCACCACAGGCCACTTTATGCAAATGTAGCTTAAATATTAGGGCCACCAATGGCCTTTCACTACCCCAGGAACTCAGCATGTGAGCGGATGGGGTCCCCGGTGGGCAGGTATGAATAGGGCCATGTTCTGCTGGGGCAGTGGAGAGGTCACAGAGGGGAGCCCCCCAGCTCAAACACCCCGCATGCACCGCAGGACTGACCCCAAGGGCCATGCGCCGCCCCCCCCTCCGCCCCCCCCCCGCCCCGGCCTTGCTCTGGCCCGGGTGGGATGGTGACCCGGCGCTCCAGGGCTTGCGGCCAGGGCTGTCGGAACACTCAGGCCTCTCTGGGGCCTGCTCTTACCCTCCAGAAAGCAGAGCAGGAGCTTGCAAAGAGCTCGAGTTTCAGCGGGGGATGGAGTGGGAGGCAGGCAGGCCTGGCTGCAGCGGTAATTTGTCTGGTTTACTAGGTCAGTTTCCTGTCACGGCTCACTGTGGTTTAAAATTATTGCGGAGCCGGTTTCTTATTGACAGAGGCCTCCTGAGCCCCGGGAAAGTCTGCTCCCGCTTCCATCCTGCAGGGAGCTGCTTCCCTCCAAACTCTGCAGGCCCTGCTTCGGTCATCCAGGGCTCCAGATGGTTTTGCTGGGTCCCCCGTGATGCGCTGCAGCATCTGAGCCCCGAGTCCCACGTTTGGGGGCCGATGCTGGTTGTCTCAGCTCCTTTCCCAGTGAAATGTTGGGGCACCACAGCTATCTTTTGGAAGACAATGTCACTTTGTTTGTAAACACAATTGATTGTCTGGGAGTTGCCCCCTTCCCTCTGCTTGTGAGCTGTCCTGTACCCCATGTGGTTACTGCTTCCTCGAAACGGGTGGGATGAATCTGGATTTCCACATCTCCCATGCACAAAATGCACATTAGATTTCCAAGACTTAGGACAAAAAAAAAAAAAAAAAAGTGAACTAGCTCATTAAATCTTTTAGAGAGTCATTATGATGAAATGATAATTTTTTAAAAAGATTCTATTTATTCAGGAGAGACACAGAGAGGCAGAGACATAGGCAGAGGGAGAAGCAGGTTCCCTGCAGGGTGCCCGATGGGGGACTCGATCCCAGGACCCCGGGATCAGGACTTGAGCCAAAGGCAGATGCTCCACCACTGAGCTACCCAGGTGTCCCAAATGATAACATTTTAACCATATTGGGTTACATAAAAAAATTATCATTCATTTCAATCGTTTCTTTTTACTTTGTTAATTTCTTTTTACTTTGTTAATGAAAAACATTCACAGCGCGTGGGGTCTGCGTTCTTTTTCTGTGGAGCAGTGCTGAGCCACACCAGTTTATTTTCTCTAAAAATGCGGAGCGCCCCTGTGCTCCTGTTCTTATTTGAAAGACCTGGATTCAACTTCTAGTTCCCTCCGGACTAGTTTCTCGTCTCCAGCAAGTCGCCTGCCTGTACCTAGAGTCAGAGCTTTGGCTTCATGCTAATAATACCGCCTGTGCTTCCTGTATCCCATGAAATTTTATATGGGGTAGGGAACGCTTTGAAATGTGCGGCGCTGGCTGTAAGGAATTATAATTTTTATCAGGTGGTAGCGGCTGCCACCTATAATAGAGAAGCCAGTGTGTCTGAGATGATGTGTCATCCTCCACTCGGTGCAAGGAGAACACGGAGAGCCTTGTCCCTCTTAAGAGTTAAGAACAGCAGTTTGAGAGAATCAGACTCTCTTTGGGTTAACAGTTCCCAGAACAGAACTGGGGAAGTAAAAACAAAAAGGTCATCGAACCGGGTAAGGAGACTGAGGGCTGCTGGCATTTCACTTCTTTTGTTCCCGTTCTTGGCCGTCGGAACAGAAACTGATGGGCAGTTGGTGGAGTGTGGCCTCTGCAAAGTGGCCTGATCAGATTCCTGAGCTTCTAGGTCATTGAGCAGGATCGCGACTGGCCGGAGCCATGCGACTCCCTCCTGACCTTGGAAGGTGTGACAAGTGGACTTGCATTCATTGCTGTGCCAGCCTCTATTGACTCTCTATGATGTACTGGGCATCGATCTTCTCTTTGTGAGAGTTTGGTGAGCCAGCAAAGGAATAAGCAGAGGAAGTGAGAAAAAAAAATCCATGTTTGATATTAATTAACAACAAGAAAGAAACAAGCCAGAGACAGAGAAGAATATAAAATACTCCTCCCTTCCTGTCCTTTGGCTCCTTTTTATCCTCAGAGTGCAGCAGAGTCCCGGCACTTAGGGTTCCCTGCAAATAAATGAATGGATGAGTTGTTTGTGTCAAAATAGACATATTCATTTGTAAAATAAAACCATTTTGGGTGTTGTGATTTATCTTTGCAATTCCCCAGAAAGCTGCCAGAAGATGTCAGGCATCAGTTTGGAGCAAAGCAGAACTCAAAAGATGCTGGATGTATTGACAATATACTAGAGAAGGTGAACTCAGCCTACATTCATCCGATAACATAGATTTTTCTGGGGGGCTGGAGCGAGTTACTCCTCTTGTAACCATGCAAACATAATTTTATGCACACACGAAAACGCAATCATTGTATATACGCTCTGTTTTCGTTGTTAGTGTGATCTTTCTTTTTCTGTTTTCGCTTGGCTCCTTCCTCCTCCAACCACTCTCTCCATTAATGTCACCTTCTCCCACGTAACACATATTAATACCCTAATACAGGTCTTTCCTTGCTTTTCTCCATGCTCATATAATCACAGACACTCCCCATATGCACACAGCGTTCCTTTTGTCAAGGTGTTTTTTAGTTAAATGGAATAAAGCCCTACTGCTTTCCCTATTCAGTGATACTTCATGGAAATCCCACCAGGATGGAGAGCTCTAATTCATTCTTTTTAACGACTGTATCATACTCCACCGTGTGGCTCTATCATTAGTTCCCAATCTTCCCCTTAGCAGTAGGCATTCACTTTGCTTCCAAGTTTGTTTGTTTGTTATCGACCATTTGAAAAATGTCCACATGCCTTCTTTCTTTTGTGTGGGTATTTTTATTTATATTAGCTACGTTCCCAGGAGTGAGATTACAGAGCACATATGTATTTTTAAATTTTCATAAATATTTTCACATTACTTTCTAGAAAGACGGTAGCAATTCTCATTTTTATCAGCTATGTAAGAAAGTATTATTTTGCTACATCTTCCCCCCCGCCCAAAGGTCGTTTCTTTTAAAGAAATACTTTGCCAGTGTGGTAGATATAAACAAATAAATTACTGCTTTACACCAGAAGTTGTAACCATTTTGAGGGGGAGAATGGACTCCTTCTCAGAATACTATTTTTTAATAGGCAAAATAAATTACATCATATTGCAAAGAAAATGAATTATATTGAAATATAGTTATCAAATATCCAAAAATCCAATTTATGATATAGGCATGTATGTGTCTCTATTAACATATTATATAACAAAATCTAGTTGCAGAGCTAATAGGTATCATAAATTCAAAGAAGTGATGAATATAGATGATATTTCAACATATATGCCACAACTGTAACATGATATGAAAATATCTGTGATTTGTAATTCAGACAAAGTCATAGGTAACTGCAGATATGACTGTGGCTTGTTGCCGGCGCTTGCGATTGAAATAAAGATTGCATTTCAATTGGAAATTAATGAAACTAGAAACGTAATGTTTGTTTCTCCATCTAAGTTCACAGACTGCTCAATATTATCCTTAGATTCCTTGGGGCATCTCTGTACCCCCTGGTTAGGTACCCCTGCTCTAGACTCTCAGGGAAGAGGCTCTAGAGACCCTCTGATTCTACTCCTTCATTTTACAAGAGCGAGACAGTATCCTATACTTTGGACTCCAACCAAGACCTGAGTTCACATCTCCTGGCCCCCTAACTGGTATTTTTTTTTTTTTTTTGTCATAAATATTCTTTCTCTCTCTCTCTCTAGGCAGGCCCGCCCCACCTGATGAAGTTGCTTTAGCCTCTTCTCCTTGGCTCCAAGTCCCAGTTAGACCAGAGGTTGAAAAACCATGGCTTATGGCCCAAATCCAGCTTACTGCTGTTTCTTGTAAATAAAGTATTATCAAAACACAGCTGCGCCCATCTGTTTACATATTGTCATGGCTAGTTCCTGTGACAATGGCAACAGACCAGAGGGGCCACGGAGCCTGCAATATTTACTCTCTGGCCCTTTGCAGGAAGAGTTAGCCAACCCCTAGCTTAGATCCACCTGTGAGGTGTGCTCTCACTACCACTGCGCCTTGATGCTGTCCTCTTCCATCTGTGGAGCTGGTGGGGAGCACAATGGCCCTCGTGTCTTAGGAACATCACATATACTATTGTCTCTGTCAAGAATACTGAAACCCCTCCCCGCTCCTGTGATGTCATTCCTTCCAGGAAGCTTTCCCTGATCATCATCCCTTTCCCCAAGCCTGCTTTGTGTGTCCATACTACGTGGCCCTCAAGTGCCCTGTGCCACCTGGGCTAGCACTGGCCATGTTTAACTCTAGTCATCTAGATGCCTATGTGTCTCCCAAGGCAGATAGAAGCACCTGCGGACAGGGCTTGTGTCTGCCTTGTTCACAGATACAACCCCAGTCTGGCTCAGCACAGATGTTTGAAACATATTCACAGAATGAATGAATGAATGGATGAACAAATGAATGAAGTTTATCCTCAGTGCTCCTTACTTTACCACTTCTTCATTCTTTTTTTTTTTTCTGTTCAGGGACAACCTATCACCACCCTGCTCTCCTTTAGATGGACTCCCTATCGCCTCCCTTCTACTATTGAAATGTGCCTTCAGGAAATAATCTGATACATTCATTCTTAAATGCCTGATACAGATTAATATAAGTGCCATGAGAGCAAAAATCTCATTAATCAAATGCCCAGCACAATACATGGCACAGAGTAGGTGTTTGATAGGTATTTTCCAAATCAATCAATGATTATGGTAGCTCGGATTTGGTTTGTACCCAAGGAACATATCTCTAATTATGGAATTTATGGTGTGAGAGGTCAAGATGGGAAATATTTTTGGAAGCAGAATGTCTTCTTTCATGTTCCTGAACTATCACCAATTCAAAGACTTCCCCTTCCACTTAGCTCTAAGTGGTAGGCTGGCATCTCAGGTGTCAGGATAGGTGAAGGAAATGCCAGAGGAACGTGAATTAGGAGAGCTATGAAAGCCCAGGGAAGGTGTGGGTTTTTGTTTTTGTTTTTGTGAGAAAGTCTATCTTTGTAGCTCCCATATCTCAAAATTCTTGCAACCCCTAATTGATTTACAAAAGGTAACCTTTTAAATGTTTACGGGGAGTCTTGAAAGCCCAGCTTCTGATCCCCAGTTCTAGCTCTGCTCTGGGGCCACTCTTGTCAGCTCTGGATGAGAGAGAGTTGGCTCAGTGCCTCTGGAGATGTGTCACTAGAGGCCCCCCACTCCCCAGGGCCAAGGCCCCAGCAGGCCGGCCAACCCCACTTTCTTCCACCAGTGCCTTTGGTGGCTCTCCGTGCCAGGGCTTCGGGCTGCTCCTGGCTACCAAGGCTGTTGGGAGGTGCCACTTGTTACTGCTCAATATCCTGTTTTTCCCATACTGGGCTTCCGTCTTTCTCTAATGCCCTGAGTCTCTATGGGTAAAGAGATCTCACTCCCCCTGCAAAGTGCCAGAGAAGCTGGAAGCCTCTCAGCAGAGCTTCCAAATCTTTTGCAGCCATCAGGAGGGCTGGAGAGCTGATTGGGTTCCTGTCACTTTTCCCATCTGTCGGCTCCGAGAGAGCCCATGAGGGCGAGGAGGGCAGATGAGGAAAGAGAAGAATGACAAACGTAGCCTTCCCCATCTCCGCCCTCTCTGGACTGTGGCTGGGAAGGTTAACGGTAGATTAGTGGATGCTGAGCCTCTTCCCACGATCACGGACTCTCAGGTGGCTTTTCTTGGGAGAAGAGGATACAGAGGATTCTATTTAGATTTAAGGCCTCTGTGGGCTCCTGCTACCAGGACACTTTCTTTCCCAGTCCCTTTCACCCTAATCCAGCCTCCTGGAGAAAATAGTCTACTCTGGACTCCCTGCAGTTCTGGTCCTTTCCCCTGCTTGAGAATCCATGCACATTATCTGAGGTCATTCGGCCTTGACCTTCTGATGCCTCTCCCTGGGCAGCCAGTCCACCTGGGCCTGGATCCATAAGGTCTTCACAACATATCCAGGCAGTCTGGCCTGCTGGGCTGCGTAAACGGTGTGTGCCAAAGATGGTCCCCTGGCCCCAGGAATGCCTGTAGCGAGTCAGAGCAGGAAAATCGTGTAAGAGCCACAGACTTCTTAGTCCACAGGGCAACTACAAATCCCTTCTTTTCTGGAACGTACCACCAGCCCAGGGATGGACTGTGTCGAATATTTGGCCTCAGGCAACGCTAGAGCCTAGGGAATGCTTTAGATGCATGTGTGTTTTCTCACAGAATTATAAAGCCCAGCAGCTCCCGGTGCCAGAGGCTGCAGAGAGTTTCTGTGTTTCTCGACTATTCATTAGTGATTACATACCCCCCCGAACACCTGCAGGACAGATTCATAAAGCGAGCATTCATGGACTTTGGCAAGGCCTTCATGGGAACTGCAGAGCATGGGCCACGGTCATTGTATCTCCAGATAAAAACATTCTCTTACCAAGGAGGCCTCTGAAAATAGAAGCAGGCTGCAATTTCGGTTCGGCACCACGGGGTATTAAAAAGAAAAGTGTTACTTCACCTCGTCTCTTTATAAAGTCAGCCCGCCGCGGGGCTGCGGCGTTCCTGGACAAACTCTCTTTCAGGAGCCTTCGGGGAGTGAGCAGAGGGGAGTGGTGCGCCCCGCATTGATGGGGACAGAGGACAGCCCGGCCATCGGTGCCTTGTGGCCTGCTCTCCTGCAAGTTACACTGATTTACAGCAGGATAACAGGAAATGCGGAGCCTGGGTGGCCCTCTGTGTAATCCTGGGTGACAGATTGCTCCTGCCACTTATAAGAACCGGGCCATAATTAATCCAAAAAGACCAACGATAATAAATAACCGTCGCAAAAATAACATCTTGGTACAAAATGCGGCAGTGACTTTCAGCAGGATTCTCTTCCACCTTGAGTTTTTTATTCTTTTTTCTGTCTTTCCCTTTTTCTTTCAAATGCTCCCTATTAAATGGCAAGATGGCCGTGGCTGGCAAGAGAAGGTTCTGGAAATCCGGGCTGGGGCACAGTGGCTAAGTCCGAGCCGGACTTGCGGAGCCAGAAGCGCACTCGGAAGGACCGTGAGGACCGTTCGACGGAGTTGGGTAGCTCAGACTTAGCTGGGCATCTGAAGGCCCAGGCTCCTGAAAACATGAGAATATTTTGTCTGCAGAGGCAAAGAGAAGTTTATGTTGATTCACTGTCAGATGAGATGGGCGGGCCTGGATAATACAGTAGGGTTTTTCCTGTGGGTGGGTGGGGGGACAGGACTGGGGGAAGGTGTCTCCAGATGTCCCCTCTGCTCTGCCTGTGTAGACAGCCTCCAGTGGTCAGTTAAGCCTACTGAAGTGCCCCATTCTCCGATAACAGCTTATCCGCTGGGAGAAGCGATGCTCACAGTATGTTTTATCCTCACACATAGAAACACGCATCATCACAAACTCATTTATGTTAGAAAAGAACTTTTAATGGGACATCTGGCTCACTTCCACTACTTCTTGTCAAGGCAAAGTAGGTTCCCTTGTTAGTATCCTGTAGCAACCACACAGACGGCTAGAATCTGCGGCTACGGGGAAATATTTTTTGTCTCTTGGTATCCACTCAACTAGTACAATGGAGCAAAAATAAAATGGTTACACCTAAGAAATGACAAGTCCGAACTTCCATGTGTATCATGGTCCTGAAAGGCAGAGGAAGCTCAAGTGTTGGGCAGATAAGGGAAGCCAGGACTCCTAGGAGAGACAGGACAGTTGGTGATGGTGAAGGGATTGACTTACAGCCTTTGGTAAAAATCCTGCTCTTCAGTGGAGGGACCCTACTGGCTAATGGTATGGACTCTGGAGCTGAACTCCTCGGTTTTGAATCCCGGCTTGGTCACCAACTACCTGTGTGACCTTGGACCTGATTTTTCACCTCTCCATTTTTTGGGGGATTGAAGTAACTTCCTCATCTGTAAATTGGCATCATAATAGTTGCAAATCTCAGCGGGTTATTACAAGTTTTGAACAAGTGAACGTATGCAGAGCACTTTAAACAGTGCCCAGCTATATTGATGTTGCCACTAAATTATCCAAATCGAAATAAGTAAATGAATAAACAATCCAGATCGCTGGTTATTGCTAAAGAATTGTTTGTGCCATTCATTACATTCCTAGGAATGATTGCTCTACCCATGTTTAATGGTAACAATTATGGAGCACTTACTGTGTGCCAGGTATTGTCACATTCCTCAATGCTTTTATATAACGACCCTCCTTTTTACAAAGGAGAACACTGAAGTGAGAAAGAGTAATTAGTCTAAGACCACACAGCTAATAAGTAGTAGATCCAGAATTCAATCTAGGTGGACTTCAGCAACAGTGATTTTAACTAATTAAACTATCCCACCTATGAAGAGTCAAAAACTATAACAAATATTGTTTTCCATTTTTATTTTTATTATTTTTTAAAGATTTTATTTACTTATTCATGAGAGAGAGAGAGAGAGAGAGAGAGAGAGAGAGGCAGAGACCCAGGCAGAGGGAGAAGCAGGCTCCATGCATGGAGCCCGATGTGGGACTCGATCCTGTGTCTCCAGAATCACACCCTGGGCTGAAGGTGGTGCTAAACCGCTGAGCCACACAGGCTGTCCATGTTTTCCATTTTTAAATTTATTTTTATTTTTTTAAAGATTGTATTTATTTATTCATGAGAGACACAGAGAGAGGCAGAGACACAGGCAGAGGGAGAAACAGGCTCCCTGCAGGGAGCCTGATGTGGGACTCGATCCCAGGGCCCCAGGATCATGACCTGAGCCAAAGACAGACACTCAACCACTGAGCCCCCCAGATACCTCTTTCTAACCTTTTTACAGCTGTTCTTAGTGTCCTGATCCATACTTTTGAAAGTATAATTTAGACAATGGCTGAAAGTTAGCAAAGATCCATGTTCATATAGCAGTACTCTATCTGGGTAGACTGATGGCAGAGGCGGGGAGCACCCATTCTGCAGTTAATCCAACCTGAGTTCAGAACCTGCTACTGCCCATATAATGCCTGCCAGTAATCCCAAATCTCAGTGTTCTTATAGTAAAATGGGAATTAAAACAACAACAACAACAACACCCTACTTCAAAAGGCCTCTTCTATGTTTAAATGAGATACTAAGTGTTTTAAGACCTGGCACATGTTTGGCTGTCAGGAACTGTTTTGCTAGTGTTAGCAAAAGCCAACCCATCAAAGATTTCAGTGGATTATACGGGGGACGTAGGAGCTGATTAATAAAATGAGATTTCATCAGCTGCAGTCACATCTGACGCATTGAAAATGCTGCCTGCACTTCTACCTCCTGGTATCAATACGTAAGCAAAGTAATAGGAAGCAGGTCATTATTTAAATAATTCAATGTGTGTGAAAAGTCAATCAAGTCTGGTCTCTACCATGAGAAAGATTTTCCTTCCGGCAGGATTTTTGTTTTGTTTTGTTTTATGATAGATAATTCCCTGGGCTTCCCAATGTATTTTGCACGGAGGTAGCCATGATCTGCAAGACTTGAAAAGAGCAACTGGATTTTATAAGAGGATTTCTTATTATCCTGTTCTTGTCACCTGTTAACTTGCAGGCTTGATTTGGCTCCGTCCACAGTGTAGACTCCATATTGCAGTAAATGGAGAAGGTTGTCAGTTACCCAATAATGATGAAGCTCTGGATAATTTAGGCAGCATAAAAAGCTTGCTCTTTTCTGGATGATCTGGTTAATTATCTGGTTAAATTAGGTTAAAACCTCTTTGTCAGGGGGGTCTCTAATTATCTGGAAAACCAGGTAACTGTGTCCTTTTAAGAGCCTTTAGGCTTGAATTATTCATCGACAAAACCCAGCATCCCGGGAAGACACCCAATTCTTCACCTGCCTTTTTGTGCATAGATTTGGACTGAGACTCTTGAGCTGTTCTATTTACAGCTTCTTATAGATGCAAAATATTCAAGCCATCTCCATTTTTTTTTTCTTATACAAAAGAGAGATCCAACTTTGAGCTGTGAGGATGCTGGTGCTCAACTTGGAAGATCGGTAGCAAATTTTCCCAAGAGACACAAACAAACACATACATAACCGGAATATCAATGAGGTCTTTTTAGAGACGACACATTAAAATGCAAGGCAGCAGATAATGAGATAAGCAGCAAGTTACAGGTTTCTTAATTCCAGTGTGAAAGGAGAGAGGGGGAAAAAAAGAACAGAAAACCGCCCGTAAAGTAGCTTAGCTCAAGGATATCCTGGGCTCGATATTCAGCTTGCTTGGGGAGGGGGTCGGGGGGGGGGGTGCTTTCACCAGTCATCTCAGTGACATAAATGGAAGTGGAAAGAATTGTCTTAGAGGTGACAGGGGAGATATTAAAACCATGTTGTTGTTTTTTTTAAGGTCTTAGTTCATGTCTCTGTCCCAACCTCTACTAGCATATTTCTGAGTCAAATATGGGACATTTCTTCGGGTTATAGCTTGACTCTTTCCTGGCTATTCCTTGGAAAAATTGGTACCATTTCTTGAGAATAGAGGATGTAGCAGGCATCATACTGGAAGCTTTGATCTCATTTCCAGCACCCTTCCAACAACCCTGCAGGATGATGTTATTGCCCTCTTGTGAGAGATGAGGAGATAGCCTTGAGAGTTATTGCTCAAGGCTGGGAATCAGATTCAGCTTACTTGGACTCCAAAGTCAGGCTCTTAGCCATAGCTGTGTTTAGAGCCACCAAAGTTATGCCTTGGCACATCGTCTGTCAGTCTTCAGTCTGGCCTAGAGAAGAAACAGAACAAGAATTAGTCTGAGGCCACTTCATGGAGGTGCAATAGAAAGAGCACTTGACTTAGAGTCAGAAAATCTGAGTACCAGGCTAGCTGCTGCCTTTAGCTGTGTGGCTTTAGGCAAGTTATTTGACTTCTCTGAGCTAGTTTCCTCACTAGTAGAACTGAGATATGAATATGTATTTTTCAGGTGGTGTTTTGAGTCTTAATTAATGTGAGAGCGCAGGAATACTTAATTCATATTTAAAAAATAAAAACCAAACCAAACCAACCAAACAACAAGATTTAAGTCCAGGAGGAAATCAGGCTAAGTAAGTATCCACAATGGTTAAAGTTACTTCCTCTTGGGATGCCTGAGTGGCTCAGCGGTTGGGCGTCTGCCTTTGGCTCAGAGCATGATCCCAGGGTCCGGGGATCAAGTCCCACATCAGGCTTCCTGCATGGAGCCTGCTTCTCCCTCTGCCTGTGTCTCTGCCTCTCTCTGTGTGTCTCTCATGAATAAATAAATGAATTAATAAATAGATAAATAAGTAAATAAATATCTTTTAAAAAAATCTACTTCCTCTTTTCAGTAAATGGTGCTGGGAAAACTGGACAGCCACATGTAAGGAATGAACCTGGATCACTATCTTACACCAGACACAAAAAAATTTAACTCAGAATGGATTAAAGAGTTCACTGTAAGACTTGAAACCACAAAACACCTAAAGAAAACATAGGTGGGTAAGCTCCTTGACATGCATCTTGGTGATGATTTTTTTTTTGGAACTTGACCCTAAAAGCAAGGGCAACAAAAGCATAAATAAACAAGTGGGACTATATCAAACTAAAGATCTTCTCCTAGGGAAAGAGAACATCAACAAGATGAAAAGGCAATCCACTGAATTCGAGAGAATATTTGCAAGTCATACATCTGATAAGGGGTTAGTAGCCAAAATACATAAAGAACTCATATAACTCAACAGCGAAACACCAAAAAATATGATTTAAAAATGGGCAAAGGACCTAAATAGATAGTTTTCCAAAGAAGACATGCAGTTGGCCAGGAGACACACGAAAAGGTGTTCAGCATCACTCATCCTCAGGGAAATGCAAATCAAAACCTCAATGAGATATCACCTCACACCCGTCAGCGTGATTATGAAAAGCAGAAGAGATAATCAGTGTTGGTGAGGATGTGGAGTAAAAGGAACCCTTGCGCACTGTTGGTGGGAATGCAAGTTGGTGCAGCCACTCTGGAAAACAGTATGGAGGTTCCTCAAAAAATGAAAATTACAACTACTGTACAATCCAGCAATTCAACTTCTGGATATTTATTTGAAGAAAACAAAAACACTAATTGGAAAAGATGTCTGCACCCACAGTCACTGCAACATTATCTCCAATAGCCAATGTATAGAAACAACCTCAGTGTTCATGAATGCACTAATGGATAACGAAAATATGATATATGTGACATACATAATATATACAATAGTACTCAGCCATGAGAGAGAAGATTTTGCCACTTGAGACAATGGGGATGGACCTTGATGGCATCATGCTAATGAAGTAAGTCAGAGACAAATACCATGTGAGTTCACATGTGGAATCTAAAAAAGGAAAACCACCCCCCCCACCTACTCAAAAAAACAAACAAAACAAAATAAAACAAAACAAAACAAAACAAAAAATCCACATGAAACCCAAGATCATAGATACAGGGAACAGACTGGTGGTTGCCAAGAGGTGGACGGTAGAGGGTGGATGAACTAAGTGAAGGGGGTCAAAAGGTATAAACTTCTATTTATAAAATAAATAAATCCTGGGGACATAATGTACAGCGTGAGGACTATAGTTAAAAATGCTGTGTTGTATATTTGAAAGCTTCTTAGACAATATATGTTAAAATTTTTCATCACAAGAGAAAATTTGTAGCTCTGTATGGCCACAGATGTCAACTAGACTTATTGTGGTGATCATTTTGCAACATATACAAATATCGGATCATTATGTTGCACACCTGAAGTGAATACAATGTCATATGTCAGTTATATGTTAATGTAAAGAAAGGTTTACTTCCTCTCCCGGCCCACTGTTATGCCTCAGCTTAGGCGTCCTATTCTCACCTGGGCTTTTGCTACATTCGCCATCAACTTCACCTGCCTGCAAGCATTGTCGCTTTTAAGGCAGCCTCCAGCCTGCTATCAAAGAGGGCATTCCAAAACTAAAGTATGGTATTGGGACTCCCCTGCTTAAATCCTCCAACGACACCTCAAAGCCTATGGGATAAGACCCAAATTTGTCCCTGTGGAGCGAATCTATCTGCAGGTCTCCATGATTTGGCCCCTGCCCCCTCCTCAGCCCCTTTTCCTGACATGCTTTTATCTGCATGCACACCGTATTGAGCTACTTGTGAGTCAATAATGAATCACGATCTTCCCTAGCTTCAGGTCTTTGCACATGCCATGCTCTCTTTTGGGAATGTCTTCCAGCTCAGATTCACTTTTGTTCCAAACCTTCATTGATTTTTCCAGCCCGAAGTTGCTACATTTTCCTCTCTGATGCAATAGCCTCAAGTTTCCCCAAATTGTGACAATGATTTTCTTTAAAGATTTATTTATTTTGGGGGAGGAGGGACAGAGGAACAGAATCCTCCAGCAGAATCCTTGGGGAGCAGAGAGCCCCACACAGGGCTCCATCTCATGACCCATGAGATCATGACCTGAGCCTAAACAAGGAGTCCAATGCTTAACTGACTGAGCTGCCTAGGTGCCCCAGTGTGGTAACGATTTCCTTACATGTATCTCATCTGCTAGATTGAGAGCTCCTTGAAAGCAGGGCGAGGTCTGCTCTATCTCTGTTGTCCTAGCTAGCACCAAACATGGTGCTTCCTACATAACATTTTTTCAAGAAGGACTGCATGGGAGCAGACAAGGGACCATTTAGGAGGTAGCTGCAATAGGGAAGAAATGACAAAGATCTGGACTGTGAGGTAGAGGAGATCCGGGTTGTACCTCTCTCAAAACCCATTTCCAGGGTGCCTGGGTGGCTCAGCCAGTTAAGTGTCTGCCTTCGGCTCAGGTCATGATCTCAGGGTCCTGGGATCAAGACCCATATTTGGCTCCTTGCTCAGCGGAGAGTCTGCTTCTCCCCCAACTCCTGCTCTCTCTCTCTCTCTCTCTCTCTCTCTCAAATAAATAAATAAATAAATAAATAAATAAATAAATAAAATATTTAAAAAAACCCATTTCCTCTGCACCGATCGATTGGTTAAATGGTACCCCCTTTCTTATTTGCTGGTCCACAGACATGTCTTGAAGCACAACTTCCCCCACGAGTGAAGGACCTGAACCGGGTCAGTGGCAAGGACATGGAAAGGGAGGAGTGGGTTTAAAAGATTTAAGGGATCATTAAAACGTAGAATTAAGCAAGAGAAACAGTTGTATGTGAAGGTCAAGGTATGGAGAGGAATCCGGCATGAATTATCTCAGTAACTCAGATGGGAGAGCATGATATTCACCCCCCACATTCTTTCCCTAAAGATTATATTTATTTGAGAGAGAGAGAGAGAGAGAGAGAGAGAGAGAGAGAGAGAGAGAGCGCTCATAAGCAGGGAGGAGGGATAAAAGCAGAGGGAAAAGCAGACTCCCCACTGAGCAGGGAGCCCAACTCAGGGCTCTATCCCAAGACCTCCAGATCATGACCTGAGCTGAAGGCAGATACTCAACTGACTGAGCCATCCAGGTGTCCTGTGATATTTCCTCCTTTAATATAATCTATTTATTATTCAGAAAAAGGGAAAAGCAACTGCTTAAGAGTGGGTCATGTTCAAGCCAATACAAAGGATTCAGAACTCATAGTGGCTGACAGGTGGTCAGGTAGCAACCAGTAAACTCATGGGTGAGCTCAGTCCTTCACAGAGGAGGAAGAGCCTTGAGGGGATTTGGGTTTCCCTCCAGGGCAGAAAGACTTCTGATCTTGTAATGGCTCAATTGACAGAGTGGTGGTTCTGTTATTCTATTGTCCAATGTTGAGGTGAAGATCCTGCACCTCCAAATCCCCTCCAGTTTTCTCTCCAAATATTTGGCAGTTCTGGAAAGGGCAGAATTTATTTCTTTAGCATCATTCTTTTTATTACTTAGGGTGGTGGGCAGTGCTTAACAAATATATAGCACTCTATATATTTTTGATCAATTTGATGGCTTTGGGGAATGGTGGCGGAAACCATTTAAAATCTGTATTTCACCCATCTCCAAATCTCATTTGCAAATGAAGAAATGAAGGCCCTGACTTTGAGTGGACTATTTCCTCAGGAACAGTAGTGTCAGGACCATACTTCACCATCCCCAGCCTTCCTGCAACTCAGCTCTTGTACATTTTTTATTATCCTCTGCTAGCCTCCAGCTGTCACAACCAACGCTTCAAGGATCAGAAAGCTGACACTCCAGGGGACCTTGGGTGGCTCAGTAGGTTAAGCACCTGCCTTTGGCTCAGGTCGTGATCTTAGTCCTGGAATCGAGCCCCACTTTGGGTTTTCAGCTCAGCAAAGAGTCTACTTCTCCCTCTGCCTCTACTTCTTCCCCACTCATGCTCTCTCTCTCTTTATGTATCTCTCTGTCTCAATTGAATAAATAAAGTCTTTAAAAAGAAAGAAAGAAAGAAAGAAAGAAAGAAAGAAAGAAAGAAAGAAAGAAGAAAAAGGAAGAAAGAAAAAAAGAAAAAAGAAAGAAAGTTGACATTACAGAAGAAATGGTAGCTGAGTCAATTTTTTGAAGTTTTGGCTACACCCCTGGGTTTAGAGGACAAGTCTTGGTTTTAGGATCTGAAGATAAATTTCAGCTTTAAGAATGAAGTCTTCATACCCAGATTTCCTACACATTGTTAGAGGATCAAGAGAAAGGCTGTCTCTCTCTCAGACAGAACCAGCTTTAAAGCAGTGGTTTCCATGTTGACTACATATTGGAATCCCTTCAGGGCTGAAAATTTACTGACGCCTTGGTATCACTCCCAGAGGTTGTAATTCAGTTGGCCTGGGGTGCGGTGTGGGTCTTGGAATTTTGGAAACATCCTAGTGTGTTCTCAGTGTACAACCAAGGCCGAGAAGTGTTCCCTTGGATGTCTAGGCCTCAGGTAGCTCTGGTTAGTTCAGGAGAGCCTTTCACCGCACCTTGCACCGGGAGGCGGGGGGGTGGGGGCTCTCGGAGGCCTTGCTGAGGAAATCAGAAGGAGAACAAAGAGAGAGGAAGTTAAGACATAAGAAAATATTCAGAATAAAGGTTCATTATTAACCAAACCCAGCAAAGGAGGGAAAAGATATTTTCATTTCTGCCAAAGGCCATATGTGAGCGCCTGTGGGGGAAAGCATATCCATAGCTTTGTGACTGAACCAATAATTCAGATCTGATTCAGAAGCTGACGTTGTTGGATTACAGCTCTACAGCTGTTCCCCGTCTAAGCCCGGCCTCTCCCGATGGGACTTACTGTAGCAACACGTCTCATTTATAGAACTCATATGCAGGGGCCCGGAGACCCAGAACTGTAAATTAAAACCTTGTGTATATTACTGTGGTGAATTCAATTCCGAAGCATTTTGGCTTCTCCAAACAGGCCATTTTCTCACTGGAAAGGGGAGGGGAGAAACACAATGGAAAGGAAGTAGGTCTTTTATAGTCACCCTTCCTATTTCTGGTAGGAGGTCTTGACACCAAGGTAATGATGGAAATAAATTCTAGTAAAACGTTGAGGCTCAGGTCAGGATTGGTACCAGCGTATTGGAGGGGTGAGAGGAATGGGAAAGCAAGCGAGCAGGAAAGAGATGATGGCTCTCTAGAGTCTGAGTGTTAGAGCTCCAAGTTCCAGAGAGAGCACCCTTGGTAGAAGACCAGCTCAAAATTGCTTTACTCTTGGAGGTTTCTCTGGAGGCTTCCCCCTCCCCCCGCTCAAGTTGACCAGAGAAAAGGAAACGGAGACCCAGAGAGAGAAGTTATCTTGACGAATGTCATACAGTGAATTAGCAGATTGGAATGAAAAGCTGAATGCACAATCCCTGTTGCCTTGAAGGCACGATGACGACATTAACGGAGATCTAAGGAGAGGGGTTTCTAGGTAGTGTGGCTAAAGCCAAGTAAGACCATGATTCAGAAAAAAATTGCCAGGAGTTTCAGGCCAAGAGAATTTTCCAGGTTTATCCCGGAGAAAATATATATGCCTAGGGCTCAAGGGTGATGCAAAAGTGAGGATAGATGAGGGGAACATTTTAGAGGGAGAACTAAACAGACCCGTGACTTACTGGATTGTGGAGGAGAGAAAGAAGGATAGGGTCAGGGGATGATGATTCGCCCATTTTGATGCCTCCAAGATCTGTACGTGTCCCTGTCCAGGGACTCACATCACTTAGGTAATGGCTTCCATTATGTAGTTAGTTCTTCTCTATTTAGAGCCAGATGTTTTCCCTCCGTCTAATGTTATTCAGAAATCCAGGGCCAGCACCATTACTGTCCTGCCTCCTGGGGTTACCACTTTCATTACATTCTATGATGCCGTTGCTGATGTGCTGTTTGGGAAGACAAGGCATTTATTCCCCAAACAGGTACGTCCAAAGCATTTATATCCTGCTCTCTCTAGCCAGCCCCTACTCTCTCCTATGTAACTGGAACTTCTGTCGTAAGCATGTAAGGAAGGGCTTACTGTGCACAATGCACTGCCCCAAGATCAAGGGTCAAGATGAAAAGCAGCGTGAGTATGCCAGGAGGTCAGACCATGAAAATTGGGATGCCAGGAAGGGCCCCGTAGAGGAAGCAGGTTGGGATGCATGGTGCACAGGAGAGAAAGGGAGGGGCCGTGGATTGGGAGGGAAGTGTCTCTAACATACTGGACGCCAGGATGGACGGTAGTGAAAGCATCTGGGAGGGGGAGGTAGGGACTGGATCGTGCCTCAGGCTTTGACTTGCTGTCCGGGTGTCTAACCACGGTGAATGCTTTGGATGGAACCATTTGCACCTGTTCTGAACTATGTCACAGCCCGCACTGGCACCAGGGGGACAGCTGGACAAAATTCTCTGTACCTGACGTCCTGCAAAGTGTGACTGCGGCTTTGTGGGCAGCGAAGCCGATGGGCGGGGGATTAAACCTCTGACCCTGGTTGCATCAGCACCTTGCTCTAAGCAACTCAGATACACTTTGCAGCCTCCCCCCCTTCGCCCGAGGCCTAGTGCATCCTCATACATAGAAAGACAGTTGTAGCTACGCGGATGGTTTTGAAATGAGGCACATCTTTTGTTTTCTCTCTTTCTTTTGCTTACGTGTTGCCCACATGGAATTTATTTGCCAATGACCGTGCACCACATTGCAGTTGCCTCAGGTTGGAAGCACAATGTGGGGGTGACTATATTCTCTTCCTGCAAGACTTGCCCCCCACCTCCCCCACCGGTGAACAGGTGAGACAAATATGAATGGGACGGGTGTGGTGAAGAAGAGTATGAGGGTCTGATGGTTTTTGGTTCTGGGACAGCCAAACAATCCCAAGTTCAATTTCTATGGTAATGTTCGGGGACTTCCTTTCCCTTTCCTCCTTCCTTCCTTCCTTCCTTCCTTCCTTCCTTCCTTCCTTCCTTCCTTCCTTCCTTCTTTCCTTCCTTCCTTCCCTCCTTTTTTTCAGGGTCTTCTTTTGAAGCTCACTCTGTGTCTTGACAATAGCGGAGTCAGTCTTACCTCACTTGACTTCGACAGTAGGCTGCCGGCAGGAGTGGTTTGGGAATTCTATCTCAGCATGTCTTTACCTGCATTGGGGCAAGGAGCTCGGGGGTGCTGCAGGGATGACATCGTATGCTTCCTGCCCAACCTACTCACCCTCCAAGGCCAGACCCAGAGTTGCTTCCACCACAAAGCCTGTCCACATCATTCCAGCTCACTGAGATTGTTACCTATTTTAAATTCATAAATCTCATTGTCTGTACCTCTCACTTGCAAATAATTGCATATTATCTTGCCAAACCACTTGTCATGTTGTCTTTTCTATAATGTAATCCTTATGCTGGTACTTACATTTGATATGTTGATGCTTTGTTCCTCCAGATAGGTTGCAAGCTCCTTCTGAACAAGGGTCAGACCTAGTGGTTCATTGTATAATAATGGTACCTTGCATTTCTCTGGCACTTTAGAGCTTATAAATCCCTTCCAAATCTATTACCTTATTTGAGCTTTATAATAGTCCTGTCAGTTTGGAAGACTCGGTGTGTTTTTTTTTTTTGTTTGTTTGTTTTTAAAGAGTTTACTTATTTATTCATGAGAGACACAGAGAGAGAGAGAAAGGCAGAGACACAGGCAGAGGGAGAAGAAGGCTCCATGCAGGGAGCCAGATGTGAGACTCGATCTCAGGACTCCAGGATTACGTCCTGGGCCAAAGAGAGGTGCTAAACCACTGAGCTACCCAGGATCCCCAAGGAAGACCCGGTGTTATTAGTACCCCAATTTCTCAGACAGAGGATCCTGGAGTAGGAAGTAGTAAATATTTTGTGCAACATTACTCCGTACCATGTTTTCTACAGAACAGGGACATCGCAGATGCTCAGTAAATATCATTGATTTCTCTGTTCATTAAATCCAAGTTCAATTCCACAGGCAGCCTGATGTTTTTAAGCAACGGGTTTTGTATTTTGGGGAGACAATTGGCTGTAAAAGCATCCTGAACTCACCAGCTTACTATGCAACCTTCTGCTTCACCCTAAGTGTTTGGAATGCATTTGGTGAATCAGGACAACACAGACATGATAAATCCGATTTTCAACATGTACTCTTCCTCCAAAGGAAGTTTCCAAGAATCACTTTGTTGTTTCGCTTCTCCTTTTCACTGCCGCCTGGAAAGACACAGGTGGGGGTAATGAAACAGTGGGTTTTTAAAATTCTCCTTTCCAGATGTCATGTATTTGGTTCTTGCAATATTAGTTGGCAACCATATTCGATTTTAGAAGTGTGAGGATTACTTGCAACCATATGACAGAACAGTGTTTCTTAGGGAACCAAACGCTGCAAGAGGCTTTGGTAGTAAAAGTAGCGCAACAAAAATGGAATTTGTAAAGAGGGATTTTATACCTCATACATTCCCAGGAGTCTGTCAGCCTGGGAAAGACCAAAGTGCGAGCACTTTCTAGAACTTTGGGCACCTTCTGCCTGAGTCACAGAGCGAATCCGAGAGAGTGTTGAGTAAATTAGCTGCTCCCTCCTGCCCCGCTCCCCATCCGCCCCCCCCAACCTTCCCTTTCTGTCCTCAGTGTATTTAGACGAAAGTAAAGTTTTCAATTTGTCGGAATTACCTGAAAAGTTGTAAGGATAAATGAGGTGTGAAGGCATTTTGAAAGTGGAGAATTGCTTTGAAGAATCCAGACCCAGTCTAAACAGGACCCTCTGTACTTTATAATCCAAGAAGAAAGAAGACAATGACAATGATTAAAATGAAATTAGGAAGGAGGTACAAGAGAAGTGGGCTTCTAGGGCGTGGCCCCGGGTCAAAGGCAGCTGCGGTGCAGAAGGAAAGGCAAGGGAGTTAGAAGATTTGAACCCAAGTGTCACTTCTACACGGGTGTGATGGGGATGATTCATCAGATGTCTGTGAGTGTGTTTTCTTATCTGTGAAGTGGTGATAAAAATGCTTGTCTCATAGGGTGGCTGTGAAGAGCAAATGAGATAAACCACAGGGAAAAGCTTTGCAAATGCAAAGGTGCTATACAAGGTAAGGGATTACAGTTGTTCTTTAGAACAGTATCTTAACGCCTTTGACATGTGCATTTATGAAGAGTGTTGCGGCTTCTAAGGTCCTCATGGATGGTCCAGGCACCAAAATCTCTATGGTGATTAAGTGAAGGCTCAGTTATGCCCATTAGTTACTCTTTTAGGAAGTGAATTGATGCCCATTGAGAAAACATGCCCTTGGCTTTCCCCTCAACCCCCCACCTGCTCTTTCTAGGAAGATCTCCTCTTGATCTCTTGAGCCCAGACATGCCCTGACTGACTTTCCTCCTGCCTCTATGCTCTTTCCAGCCTGGTGGTGGGGTAGGGAGGGTCTCCTTTTGTGGTCTGTTACAATCCTGTCCATTCTGGAAGGCTCCCTTTTGACTTCTGTAAAGACTTTTCCTGAGTTCTCCAGGAGAAATTACTTCTCCTTTCACAGTTGTTCTGAAGAGTCTCATTTCCTTCTTCGTATAACATTTGCACCTACATTTCAGTGTGAATTTGCATAGATCTCCTCTGCTAGGATTGTGAGTCCTGCCAGGGGAGGGTACATGGTGTTATTTCACTTGGTGTCCCCACTGCCTGGCACAGGGAGACGGCCCAATACATATTTGCATTCCTCAAATGGTAGTGATTTGGAATCTCTGCAAGGTGCCTCATCTGGGCCAGACAATAGCCTTCAGTGTCCTGAATCAAGGATGTGGTAGGTATTCAGAAAATAATTGTTGGCTGATGATTTGGTTCCCATCAAAGAGATTCAGAAAGGGATTCTTAATTTGTAGTTTATCACAATATTAAATCTGCCAAAACATTTGATTCCTCTGAGCTTGCTGGCTACTCCAGGTCTCTCAATACAAACACATCTTTAATTTTAGTTTTTTATATCTCTGGGTATTTTGTTTCTGATTTTAAAAGAGGAAGATGCCCAACTTGGCAAATTTGAAGCCCACAAAAAACTTAGGATGATGATGATGATAATAATAATAATAATAATAATAATAATAAGTACAAAACTGAGATACTCTGTTCTGTTTTTATTGAGTATGGATTTTTTGAGATTAAATTTTAATGTATTATTTTATTTTTCACTTACCAGAACATCAGAGGCATTTTCTGTGCCATTAAAAAGTCTAACAAAATATATTTTTAGTGACCACATAATGTTCCATCCTATGGATAGACCATAATTTACTAAACCATTACCTTGTACTGCTCATTTAGATTAGATACAATTTTCAATTATAAATGCTTCATACATAAATCTCTCTATTTAAAAAATCTTTGCAATTTCACATTTTTCCTTAGAATATATTAACAGAGGAAAAATCATTTAAGACACAAACTTTTAAGCCTCTGGGTACATTTTCCAAATTTATTTCCAAAAAGACTGAAACAATTACATATATTTTCATTAATGAGTATTAGAGTGCTCAGTTCATTGTATTCATTCTATATATTATTACTTCAACTGTTTCACTGGCTTTGATTTTTTCAAGGGTGTTTTGGATCAACTTTGTTTTAACACATGATACTTATTCAATGTTAATCATTTGTTTCTAGAAGGTTGTTCCAGTAAAATTATAGATGTCATCTTCTGAATTGATGATCTAGTGCCACTAATATAATCCTGATGAGTATGACATTAATTCTAAATAATATGAACCATAAAGTGTATGCACGTATGAGCTATTGTTGCGGTGGTTATTAGTAGTATTTCCCAAGAAACAATAGAATTTAGGCAACTGACACATCTAAGATGTCTACTGTAGCAATTTAGAAGGAAACAGTCTCCAGTAGACACAGTAATGTAAGGAAGTATATTAAAATTGAAGAATAAATCAAGCACTCATTAAAAATGAAAGAGAAGATTAAGGCCCATTGTGTAACTGTATTGGCAATGTTTTTGCCTGCAGTGAATTGGAGACTTAAACTAAAGGTATGCGTGTGTGGGTATATACACATATATACTATTATGTGTATCTGTATCCATTTATTATTATTATTACTTGAATTTCTTCTAAAACTTTTGTATCATCATTGTCTTTTCTTTTTCCAGGCTATAAGAGGACAAATGCTTTCAGAATTAATATGGACATCTTCATGGGAAAAAAATCTTGAAACTGAAAAAGAAAATCACTGAATTTATATAATAAAACCCTTTGGAAGGGACAGCAAAGGGTTGACAGGATCAGAACAGCAAAGTAGACTTATGGTAAAAATGCAAAGTGATTAAGGATAGTATACTCTAACCCTTCTTTTTATAGATGAAACTGAGGCCTGTTGGAGTTAAAATAATTCATCTAAAGAGAGATAGCAAGGCAGTGCCAGAAATGGGTCTCCTTGTTTCATGGGTAGTGCATATTCTACTAAACCACTCTGCCCGTCAACAAGTAACTTTATTAGCAGAGGGTATTGCACAGAACTTTTCTTTGTATTTGTCGGCTCAAAAACTTTTGCTGGGTGTGTGAAATGGGGTGCTCTTTATTCTATTATTTATGGAGATGTCACAGAGGATCCATGAAGGAAGTTCACGAAGGAAGCACCAAGACAATATACAGGGCAAGAATCTCCTCCATTGGTCCCCAAGATCCTGATGGTGTACCCTAAGAGACATTTTGTCACCTATGACTCTGTGTCATCATTTGAGACTAATCAGAGTGAAATCACTCTGAATCATTGAGCTTTGTTATATTTAATAAAACTAATACCTTACTGACTCTAAATGCATCCAGTTTGAATGTGATGAGTCAGGACTAGGATTTTGGATAAAAGGGTTATGGATTCACATGAACATTAGGCACTAGTGGGCTTGTCTCCAGGAAAATATCTGGACTGAATGGCCAAAAGGCTGAGACTTGGTTTCCTGGAGCAAAATAAGAAGAGAGTGAAAACAATAGTTCTTATGCTTTAGCATTGAAGGTGGAGGGTACTTAACAAAAACAACATGAAGGCTTTTTGAGATGGT
The DNA here is from genome assembly GCF_018345385.1 of Vulpes lagopus. Classification (NCBI taxonomy): domain Eukaryota; kingdom Metazoa; phylum Chordata; class Mammalia; order Carnivora; family Canidae; genus Vulpes; species Vulpes lagopus. The sequence goes on along the minus strand of NC_054833.1, from coordinate 38,672,359 downwards.
TTTTTTGTTTTTATTTTTGTTTTGGCCTCAATAATCAACACTGATCAATTTCAACAGATTCTTGTTCAGTTTCAGTTACAAATATCTATATCAAAATTTTCCTTGGTAAAGTTAAGTAGATAAAAGCAGACATGCCATATTTCTAGCCCCATTTCTGTTCCTTGGCTCTCTGATCCACTCCCCTCGTTTATCTGGATAAGTATATATCTCAAGTCTTCCTGGTGGAGACCTGGCCTTCGTTGATTTTCCATCCTAAAGGAAGAAGAGCAAAGAGGCCACAGAAAACCTAATATTTTCCTTTTTAATCTAATTCCTGAGTGCCATTTCCACTTCCATCTTCATTTTTAGGCTGACCAGTCAGAAGGCCATGTCCTCCTCGGCTGCCTCTATGTCCAGACACTGGAAGAATTACTCAAGACCTAACTTTCTTTTTATTACACTTCTTAGGAGTACGAGGTAATACATCAACTGAGCAAGGACAGATACAGAAAAGCAATATTTACAATGAGTTATGATGTAAAAGAGATGACTTTCTATTATGTTTTATCAAAGGCAGCCAGTAACAAGCATAATGTAATTCACAATGCTTAAGCAGGGCGGCTTTAATTGCAGCAGTCATTAAGTTCACAGGATCATTGAATGCATTAAGGGAGGGAGCCAGTGAGCTATCATGAATGAAATAAGGCCCCCCACTCACCCCACTTCACCTATGTAACTGGTATTGAACTTAGTCTGGGTCTCTGATGTGTCACAACCCTTGACTTCCTCTTCTCCTTCCTGTAGAAAGTCACCATGACTATTTCAGAGCAGCTCAAACACAGAAGCATTTAAGAGGAAAGACAGAGGTGTTGTCAAACTATATTTACATTTACCAGTGGATTACATTTTTCCTATTACCTCTTACAGCATTTTAAAGTTTGAAGTCTACTCACATCTATTTTTGATAAGTTTATCATCTTCAGAAGTCTACATAAGAAAAGAAGTACTAGCATCAAAAAGTTCCATCTCCCCAGTAATGATAGAAATGTAAATGGAGACCTATCAGATGAATAAAAACTAGAAATGAATGGTTTTTCTTATTGGTGGAACATATATAGGGAAATAGGCATTTTCTTACATTGCTGTGGGACATTGAACATTAATACAAATTTCTGGAAAATGATTTGGTACTGTGTATCAAAACCCCCAAAAAAGGATTCACATATGATGAATCAGAATTTCTGCATGTAGGAAATTATCATTAAAAACAATTAAGATTTGGCTATAAGGAGAAATGTAAACAGAAATTGGAAATACCCTAAATATCTACACTAAGAGATTGGTTAAATAAAGTAACACAGGGATAACAAATGAATATTTTGCACTTATTTAAAGCAGTATTTTAGAAGTCTATTTATTGTGAGGGAAAAGATGTTCACAACATAAGGTAATGGAATGTGTACCACAAAACCTTATGAATGGCAAGGACCCATTTTTGTAAAAACGCATTTTTAATGCATATCTACCTTTACATAGAAAAGAGTAGGGATTTATGTTCTGTTTTTTTTTTTCTTTTCTCTTCAATTTCATCTTTCAGCATTCATATCTTTTCACTCTATTGATGGTCAGAGTGACATATTGGGGTTATTTCAGGGTTTTTTATACAAATGCCCTTTCTCTCTTTTTCTCCTGGGACTTCTAGAATATTGTTCTCAACTTCTAGAACACTCTCTCTCCTGTCCTTCCTTCCCACAACCACCTCAAGCTCAGTTCAGGTCTCATGTTAAATATTTTCCACTCCAGAAATTCTTTCTTGATCTCCCAAATCTGAGTTGGGTTCCTTCAATGTGTTCCTGTTCCATAGTATACCTTTTGCATCATTGTCAATACCTGTTTACTTGTTTGTATCATCCATTCTTCCTGTGAGAACAGAGAGTGATCTAGATTCTTATCTGTGTGTGGTAGCTTCTTTTGAGGATGGCCACCATCAAGTCCTTCCTTCCCTGTAGCTGCATGCCACATCCCCATGTGAAGTGAAGTCGATTCCTTCCCTCACTTTGAATCCGGGTGGGCTTTGATGACTCACTATGATTAAGGAAACATGGTGAAAGTGATGTTTGGAGACTTCTAAAGCTTCCACTTGGGTTTCTTGGAACACTTGCCATGGTTATGTTAGTCATTACATAAGGGATATGAGTACTGTGAGACAACCAATGTGTGAGGAATCCAAGGAAAGTGGAGGAGCCCCAGAGAATGAGACACCGGATGAAGAGGAAAGTGGGAGGGGGAGGGAGAGAGAAAGACAGAGAAACAGATGTCAAGACACTGAGAGAGACAGAGAGACAGAGAGACAGAGAGACAGAGAGACAGAGGGACAGAGAGCAGCCATGGAGCACTGAGGTTCTAGAGTTCTCCACTCTAGGGAATGAAGATACCATCTTGGAAGTAAACCCTCCTGCTCACCAGCCGAGCAAATGCCACATTCGTCCAGCTGATCCATTCCCAAATTCTTGACTCACAAAAATCATGAGCAAAAATCATATGGTTGTTTAAGCAACGAAGTTTTGAGATAGGTTCTTACATACTAATAGATAACTAACATCAGCCTGGCGTGTATCGAGCCTTTAATAAGTATCTATTAAAGGAATGCATAATGGGAGATTTTACTTTCTTTTTTCCCCTTTTACTCCACCTTCTGATTTCTTTGTAATGCATATAAATAATAAACCACAAAATCTTTTCTTAATAAAACAATTTTCAGAAGACCTGAAAATGGCAAATGATGGCCAGTTGACCAGAAGATATCTCTGATTTGACCCAATTCTGTAGAAACGTCCTCAATTCTTTCTGGCAGAGTGGCTTCTCCATGACAGCCTCTGTCTCATGGAGCAATGAATAGTTATCTGAACAGGACAGGGTGAAATAGATCACAGTACTAGACTTCTGATCTCTGTTTCTAAAATTTCAAATGATCCCAGACGACTTCCTTCGGTTCATCTTAGCCTTCTCTGAGCTCATTATTCCCTGTTACTTAGGGAAGAAAAAAAAAAACATTATGTCTTCTTTTTCTTCTTACAGAATAGTCTTGGGTTCTTAAGGTTAAGAGTGTGGAAGACTCATTTTCCAGGGTCTTCCCAGGGACTCATTTTCATTCTAAATGAATTTCTATGAGTTGTAAGGAAGATGCCTACTGGCTCATTATGACGTGGCAAGGGGTGGGGGCATTGTACTAACATCCTTCACATGACCATTTCTTTCCAGTCTGGGCCACACCTAAGTTTTACTTATGAAGCCTGGGAGGGCCATTACTGTCGGTGGCATTTCTAAACCAGTTGAAGCATCTGTGTCTGGAATGAATTAGGTGTCCTAGATGGATGGAGTGAAATGCTCTTTAGTGACAAGTGGAGGATTAACGAGATGATCTGTGCTAACACTTTTAGCTCAAGAATTCTGTGGCATTCTAAGGGTTTCCTCTTGGAGAGCTGAGTGCATGGAGGATCATTCCAAACCCTATCATTTTTGATCCCATTTCTCCATAGGTATGTCCCTACACTTGAGATTTTCCTTGGAGACCAAAGTAAAATAAATGGCAAATAAGTGAATTCACCAATGGGTAAATGAATTAGATACCTAGCTTAATTTTTTTATTGTGGTGAAATATGCATAAGATTTAACATTTTAGCCATTTTGAAGTGTACAATATGGTGGCATTAAGTACATTCACAATGTTATATATCTATGACCAGTATCTTATTTCCAGAACTTTTTCATCATCCCCACACCTTGATTTTTTAGACATATCTTCTAACTATTCAAAGGTGACTTTTTTTTTCTTATTTCTAGATTCTAAATGTTTGATGTGGCCAAGCAACTGACCTTGAGAAAAATGTCTTCGTTTCAAAATCCTCCACGGATGAAATCTTTCAGAAACATGTTCATCAGAGTAGTAACATGGAGATGGACTTAGTGTTGTGGTCACGTCAGTGGTTTTAAATCCTCGGAGAAGAGTTAACATCTAAAAG